>NW_026126602.1:7068269-7700961 GCF_943737965.1 Phodopus roborovskii | reverse complement strand
AATTATCATCTTATTTTATTTTTTCTAAGGACAGACAAAAAAAATATTGTGAATCCAGATGGGAGGGAGGGAAGACCAGTGAGGAGTAGGGGAGAGGAAACTGTAATCAGAATATATAGGATGAAAAAAAATCTATTTCCATTAAATAAATGCTGAGACAGCAACTGAAATTATTTAAAAAACGTATTAACACCATTAACAATTAACATCCTGTGTTGGCCTAGGACAGAAAATTGTTCCAAGGAAAAGACACTATCCATTGATCACTCCAATTTGTGGGGTTTTAGATATAGTTGAAAGGGGGGATTCTAAATGGAGAATGACTTTGAAGGGAATCTTTGATCAAAACAACCATCTAGGGACATAGATGCTGCTGTAAATGTAGTCCAGGCTCGACATGCTCCATCTCCAACTGATGGCAGAATTTGGTGGTGCCATCCAATTGTGACTGGTTTTACAGGCACAACATGTTCAAGTGCTTGCACATAGGTCCCTAAAAACTGCTGAAGTTGGGCAATATGTGATGGAATTGGACTCACTACAAGGAGATCCTTTGACATCATTTCATGGAGCTAGGAAGGTGACACAAGGGAAAACTGGAGACTTAGGACCATGTAGTACCCTTTCAGTAAAGCCTCAAGCACAAAGCAGATATGACTCAAGAGAGAAGTTATGTGTGATACAGCCAGAGGGGCTAGAGTGCATGGCTGCCTTTGGAGACCATGATTCCATTATGAAGCTCAAATGCTAGATATTGAGCTGCAGGATTTTGTGTTAGTCCTGATGAATTTTTTTGCTCATATGTAATTCTATGCCTATATTCCTCCCTTTTAGAATGGTAGTATTTATTCTATGCTACTTTATATGTAACTTGTTTTTATATATTTTGTAAGAGTTCATACCTACAAGATTGGCTTCTTTTCAGGAAGCTTGAAGTTTGGATTATTTTAGTGTTGGAACTGCTAGTGACTATGAGGACCTTTGAAGTTAAGCTAAATGCATTTTGTATTTTAAGGTATCCATTAACCTATAAGGACAGAGGTGGAAAGTTATGAATTTAAAGTGCTATGTTTTGGTGACAAATTGATAAGGGATGGACTTGTGATGGTTAATATTGATTTAGGAGATCAACTTCTGGGCAGGTCAACGATGGAGTTTCTAAATTTGGTTAACTGAGCTAGGAAAATCAATCCTAAATGTGAGTGGTACTATCCCATGGGCTGGAGTATAGGCTGAATCAAAGTTAAAAATGAATTGTGCACCAGCTTTCATATCCCTTTCTTTCTTATTGTACATTCAATGTGACCAGAAAGCAGCCTCACAGTCCCACCATCATGACCTCTCCAACATAATAGACTGGACCCTCAAACTTTAAGCCAAAGAAAACTCAAAGCAATGTAAAAACCCTCATTGTAGTGGAAATAAGAAGAGTAACTAATGGAATATGTAACATAAAATTTATAAAGAATTTCACATTTAAAAGAAAGGCAACTGAATAACAAGTAGTCAAAAGACTTGCGTAGGCACTTTATAAAAGAGGATCAATATGACAAATAAGTTTTTTTATAATTTATTTTTTAACTTTATTTTGTATGTATGGTATGAAAGTGTCAGATCCTCAGGAACTGGAATTACAGACAGTTGTGAGCTGCCATGTGGGTGCTGGGAATCAAACTTGGGTTCTCTGGAAAAGCAATCAGTGATCTTAACCACTGAGCCATTTCTCCATCCCAACAAACAAGTTTTTAAAGCAATGTTCAACATTATTCGTCAGAGAAATAAAAACAAAGCTGTAGTGAGATATGCTATCCAGAATTGCTTTTCTAAAAACCCATCACCAGCTAATATATGTGATGTTGAACAACTGGAGATCCCACGTGTTGCCAGTCGAGAGGAAAAGATAGAAACCACAAGATTCTGCTAATGCTTCATGGGTACATTCTTAGTGACATACAAATTCAAAATGTATGTGTGCATATACCAAAAATACATGTGTAGTAATATTTATTTGGAGAATCATACACCTCATCTTCAAACTGGAAATAATCAAAATGCTCATCAATAGTTGAATCAATTACAGTACATGAAAAGTTGACAATATACAGCGCAGGCCACAGCAAAAGCTTGTGCAAACTTAATAGATGACTTCATGAAAATGCATTTTTTTTTATCCTGGGTTTTTAATACATCAACTTTACTGAGGAGATTCACATTCCATGCAATTCATTTAAAGTACGTGATTTAATTATTTTAAAAATATATTCAATAGTCCACTACACTACATATTAGGATATTTTTGTTAACCCCTAAAGAAGTTCCAAGTCCATTGCTAGCCCCAACACTGTTCCATATGTGTGTGTGTGTGTGTGTGTGTGTGTATCCCAGTAGTGATTAAGTAATTGGTTTTCTGGCTCTTTGTACTTTTCTAGCTCTTTTAACACTAATTCTGGTTCTTTGGGATAGAGTCACATAGAATATGGGTATTTGCTTCTGGCTCTTTCTTTTAGCATAATCTATTCAAGGTTCATCCACTGTGTAACATATAAATATTTCATTTCTGTTCACGTCAAAAGTGCTCTGTGGTGTAGAGTCACAATGTTATGCATTTTGCACTTGTATATTAATGTATTAGCCATATACAAGAGATGAATATTATACCCATTCATCCTTTGATGGATGAGTTTTTCCTGCTTTGGGAATATTACAAATAGTGCTGTTGTGAATATTCATGTGTAAGTTGTCGTGTGGACATACGTTTTCAACTCCCCTGAGGATATACATAGGCATAAGATTGCTGAGTTATATGGTAACTTCGTGTTTAGCAATGTGACAAGCTTCCAAACTGTTTCCTAAAGTGGCCATTCTATTTTACATTATAGCATAAGAAGGTTCCCGGTTCTCTATGTCCTGTTCAACACTGGTTATTTTCTGACTTTCTGAATATAGCAGACTGTGTGAGTGGTGTGGTGTCACATCGTGGTTTGGGTTTGCATGTTCCTTATATCCTACCATGCCAAAAATCTTTTCATTTGTATTTGGCCATTTGTGTATCTCAGTTGAATGATGATCAGCTCTTTCGCCTATTTAAAATAACTTAGTAGTCCTTTGTTATTAGATTGTACTGATTCTTTACCTAATCACTACACAACTCTCAGGGGATTTGCGCCAATGCCTTCTTACTCAGTTTCATTCTACCTTCCTGATAATGGCCTGGAAAGCTCAAAGTCATGATGAAACTCAAGGGATTATTGTTGTTGTTGTTGTTGTTGCTGTTGATGATGATGACTGTTTATAAAGATTTAATTGCCAAACTCGGGATCATATTCCTTTAGGGTTTTCTTTGCCCTTCTTGCCTTCTTTTTCTCCTTCTTTCTTTCCTTCTTCCCTCTCCATCCCTCCTTTCCTTCTTTACCTTCCTTTCACGTAATTCCTTTTCCTTTTCTTCCTTTTCCTTTCCTTTCCTGTCCTCTTTCTTTCCAGTCTTCCTTTTGAGTGAGCATTTCACTGTGTAACCCAAGCTAGCCATGATCTTGTGGCTCACTTGCCTCTGTCAACTAAGTCCTATGATGACAAGCAGATGCTACCACATAAAACTTCCTTGGCTTTAAAACATTTGTATAAAATTTACTGATTTTATAACTTTTGTGTGTTTCATTTTATTCCCGATTTTAGGTAGATAAATGGGTAGGTGAATAGATGATAGAGAGATAGATGTAAATAAATGGATTTATCTATAGTTGACAGATAAGTGGATACATCTATGGATGACATATATATATATATATATATATATGTGCATCTGTACATATATACATATAGGCACATTTATGTATGTATGTACGTACATTCATACATACATACACTGACTTGTCCTGTCACTTTCTCTTCCTATAACTACCTGTCTTTAAATAAGACCATCATTGGCTCAGTGGTTAAGAGTGGATGCTGCTCCTACAGAGGACCTGAGATTGGCTCCTAGCACCCATGTCCTAGCACCCTACCTCCAGGAGATCTTACATCCTCTTCTGGCCCCCACAACCACTGTATGCCCCTGGTGCACAAACATGCATACAAGCAAAACAATGATACACATTTATAAACCTAAAAAGAAATTTAAAAGTAAAAAATAAAATATGAAGATCCTCCTATGCAATGATTTGATACTATTTTTCTCACTTGGAATTTTATAATGAATATCTCTCCCATGTCCTTAAAATTATTTGCAGATGATCATATAAATTGGCCTTAGGGCCCCTTATGTAACATACACTACAATGTACTTGTCCTTCATCATATCCATGCATCTTTATAAACTGTTTTGAATATTGTGATATTACTAGGAAGGGCTAGCAAGCATTTGTATCAACGCCCCCACTTTCTCTAGAATTGGTGCTAGTTAAGAGGTAAACAAGTGGTTCAAATAACTCAGCTTTTTTCTAGACTGAATGTAAACTGCTTCCCAGAAAGTTGTGTTAATTCACACTCTTTTCCTGTCTCAATGTCTTTTCATGTTGCTCTGCTAAGACACTTAAAAGCAACTCAAAGCAGAGAGGGTTTATTCTAGCTCAAGGTTCTGTAACCCAATCTATGATGTGTCAGGGACTTGAGAACACTTCCATCTTTTCTGTGTGTTGTTCCCTGTGTGCACACACAACTCAGTCTGCAGCTACTGATTCCAGATGCTGCTGGCTCCTAGGAAGCTATAAGCTCACCAAAGCTGTCACATTTCCATGATTTCTCAGTGACTTCATACTTCACTTTAAAGGTCATAAAACAATGACCAGCTCATTTCCAGTCACTTTTCAAATGAAGCTTAAAAATAAAATCTCTCACAGACACGACTTCTGAGCTAATGGCATTTTATTTTAGGGATAGATAGGAGCAGTTGCAAAGCTAAAGGCAGAAAGAAAATATCATACTATTCTCTACTAGGGTTGACTTCCTTGTGGGCAGTGGCTGAGTTTATTCTTCTGTCGGGAGGTATGGAAGTATGGAAAGAACAGTTCTCAGGGCCCAGGGTTGAAACCTAGGTGCTTTCTTCTCTTAGGTAGACCTCAGGTATGTCTCAACTGTACACAAAACACTTAGCATAGCTAAGCACATGCTAGGGCCTCCATAGATGTGAGCTGTCTTCCATTACTGTTTGCATCAGACACTCTTCTCATTGCTGTGACCCAATATCAACTTGAGGAAAGGTGTATGTTGGCTCATGGTTCAAGTGCATCTTGCTGGGAAGGCTTGGCACAGTTCATGACAGAAGGGTAGTGATGACTCCTCATATCCTGTGAATCAGAAGGCAGAGAGCTTAAGTCAGAAGTAGGGGCAGGCTATAACCCTCCAATGCCTGCCCCCAGTGATGTATTGCCTCCTACCCAAAGGTTCCGCAATCTTCCAGAACAGAGCCACCAGATGAGGATCAAGTGCTCAAACACATGAGCATGTGGGGGGTGATAATCAATCAATTCACAACACCTCTTCTCTGAGCTCCCAAAAGACAACTTTGGATGGCCAAAGACAGGACCATTACAATCTCTACAAGTGTAGAGATGGTAGGAAACATCCCAAAGTGCCCATGGAGGAACCTTGTAGTTCTCCGTATCTTACAGTTCATGCATGCCTCTCCATTTCAGATGAGCTGCCTCACATTTGATGTGTTCAGGACTCTTATCCAATTAGGATTCTTTAGTTAGCTTTTACTTTGAAATGAACCAGAATTTGCAGACTGCCATGTTTCCATTCTTTCAGGACATTGCTTTTTAATCATTAACAGATAGTCCTCTAAAAATTCACTTTGAGTCTGACTTCAGGGAACAAAATTAAGTGTGAAATTTCCAGTGTTATTCTGCCCCTGAACTTTGTTGCTGACTACAAAAAGGGAAAATTTCAGTGACTTTTTTCCAGGTCAGGATATCATGGTTCAAGTAAACTTCTCAGGTCAAGGAGCAACTGCAAAGACTTACAAGAGAGAGTAAGATAATCCTTTCTTGGACTTTGGGAGCACATTCACCATGGAGGAATACTCCCTTAACTTAGAGGCAGGAGGGAGGGCCTAGACCCTACTCCAAATGACTTGATAGATTTTGGTGATCTCTCCTGGAGGGTATCACCCTCCCTGTGAAGTGGGGGGGGGGGGAGGATGGGATGGAAGGGAGGGAGGGAGAGGGAACTGGGATCGATATGTAAAATAAGAAAAATTAATTAAAAATATAAAAAAGATAATCCTTTCTCCCCAACTTCATCATCATAGTGAGTAGAGAAGATAATTGGTTGGAAAGTGCCCCAGGAATAATTTCAAGCCTTAAGTATTTATTAGTATTAGTATTAGTATTAGTATTTAGGTTATATCAACAATCAAATGTGAAGGAGCTAACACTGAGACACAATTTTATGTCATTTCTCATTTCATAAGTGAAACCAACCATTCTTTGAGGAGCTTTGTGTTTTGAATTACTCACTTTCTTATGTGAAAAAAAAAGAATAAAGGCACTTCATCAAAGTCACCTTATTTGAAAAAGAAAATTTTGTTACCCAGTTTGCAAATTGTAGATGCCCCAAATTAACCCCTTAGGATAAAAGACTGGTAAGTTATCTTGACAAGGGAAACTGTACACTTGTATTTCATATATAGTGAGGTGGGGTGTGTTGTAGTTATTTATTATTTATCATTATTATTTTGTGTGTGAGAGAGAAACAGACAGAAAGAACAGTGTGGTTGGACATATGTCAAGGCACATGTGTGTAGGTCAGATGCTAATATTCAGGAGTCAGGTCTCTCCTTCCATCATGGTCCCAGAGATCAAACTCCAGTTGCCAGGCTCCCTGCCAGCATGTTTTGCCCAAGAAGATGTCCCTTAATTGTATTTTAAATGTTGTTGTCTGAAGGCAAATTTGTATAATCTGAACTCAGTTTCAGTTATAGAGTCTTCACTGTTATTGATCATCCTGCTATTTTGGAAATATTTTGCTGCATAAGCAGGGTACCATTTAGACCCTGAGTCCAGGAGCAAGCTCAAAATTTGCCACCCAGTCCCTTTCCTTTGGGTGATTGCTTACAGATAATGTGTTGCCTCCCCAAGAGGTTAATTTACTTTGAAATTAATAAAAGTTAATGAAGACTTTCAGTTGCCTTCCTTTCTTGTGGAAGGCCATATTCAGAGTTAAATCACATTCCTTAAACAAGACTGTAAGAAATTATTTATTGGGCAGCAGTACTCAACATTTACTTGAACTGTAAAGGTCTTCTATTTGTGTGTGTGTGTGTGTGTGTGTGTGTGTGTTTGTGTGTGTGTGCACCTGCAGTGAATACAGAGTGTCTTGTGGGTAATTGGTATCAAATACAGGGCCTTGAAAGTGCTAGCTAAGCCTTCTTTCACTAAGGTGCCTCCTCAGCCACTGCAAAGGTTTGAATGATATTTTTAATGCAGCCCCAAGGCACAATCCTTTAACTAATCTCAATTGCAAGAGCTAGAGTGACTGCAAAATCTAAATTAGTCTAAAGAGCTCTAGAAAGAAGCCTGCTTTGCTATTTCAAATTGAAAGGCAAGTGGTTCAGCAGTTGGGGACTGGATCATGTTCATCCCTTCCTAAGGAGGCCATTGAAAGTGAACCCCAAAAAGCATTCCCTTTTTTTTTATTTTACATGTTGATCCCAGTTCCCTCTCCTTCTCTCAGTCCTTCCTTCCCTCCCTCCCTCTTCCTCTCTCTGCCCTCTCACATGCACCCTGACCACCCTCCCCTCCCATCTCCCCATCCCAGTTCCACAGGTAGGGCAATGCCATCCAGTTGGGGTCATATAAATCTGTCAAGTCATTTGAAGTAGGGACTAGGACTTCTCTCCTGTCTCTAGGTTAAGAGAGTATCCCTCCATGGGGGATGTGTCCGCAAGGTCCTTTTGTGCACCAGGAATACATCCTGGTTCCACTGTCTGAGGTCCCTTAGACTGCTCAGTCCTTCTGGCTGAGACCCATGTTCAGGTCTGAGTCAGTCCCATGCTGGATTTCCAGCTATCATTCTGGGGGCCTGTTAGCTTCTCCTTCTTCAGGTCAGCTATCTCTATGTGTTTCTGAAGCCTGGTCTTGTCCTCCCATCTGGATTCCAGTTTGATTCAGTGTTTAGTTATGTGTATTTGCTTCTGTTTCCAGCAGGTACTGGATGAAGGCTCCATGATGATGGATAAGTTGATCTCACTATCCAGGAAGGGCATTTCTTTATACAGCAAAACAGGGCACACAGAGATCCAGTTAAAGAAGCAAAGGAGAGGGAATGGAAAGACCTGTATGACTTCCATTTTCAGCCCACAGCATCCTCTGTCATTTCGACTTTCATGAACTCAACATAAGAATGAGAGGGGTGTAATGCACACAGTAGAAAACTTTGTCTTTAGACACTCCTACATAGTTGAAAAGCAAAATTTAAAAAGTGCTAGTTCATTCTCCCAAAAGCCACACTTGGAGGTTGTTGCATACCGCTCATTTGAAATGAGTTGGGATGGTTTTAATTGGCACTTACCTGAGAGGCTACCTTGCTTTTCATTTCTCCAGCTTGCTCGAATGGTGCAGTGAATTATTTCCTGTCAGCAGCTGTAAAAGCATGATAAGACAGGATGATGTATACAAATGATTTCTTCTCCAGAAGAACTCATCCAGAAGAATTGTCAAGTTATTTTCAAATGGTTGTGGCTCCTACTGAAGCATTACCAAAGAAGTTTAAAGCCTTTGCTGAATTATGTGCCATTGCTACTTGGTAGTTCTATCATAGAATCAGAGGTCAGAGGCTGTTTGGAGCAGGATGTACCTGAAGGATTGTCTCTTCTAGAGTATGTACCTTTTCAGATGAGATAAGAGATCCAGAACCCTTAGGTGTCTTGAGTAAACGGGATATAACAAGTGCCCTCCAGAAACCTAAAATATTACAGTCACTTACTTAATTGTATAGACCAATGAAAGGAGTCTAAGAAGTCTTTGTAAGTGACAGACAGGACATGGGAGGTGGAAGTAATAGAAGTGACAAGTTGCTGAGAAAAAGGGGATTCTTATCAGCATTGATTACACCACTTAAAATAGTTACAGTCTCATGTAAGCTGTAGGCAGACAGAGATGAAAGTTTTCTGGGAGCTATAAAAAATGATCCCTGCAAGTTTAGTTTTATAAATATTTCTATCTGAATTAAAGGACCACACCATCATTACGACGAATTGGGAAGGATTTAAAGGGACCAATTGCATCACAACTCTGATGTGGCTCAGTAAGGGCATCTGCCTCCAAACTTGATAGACCTGACTTTGATTTCTGGGACCTGCTTGGTAGGAGAGAACAGCCTCCTCCAAGTTGTCCTCTGCTTCCCACATGCATCCATGGCATTTGATCACACTACCTCCAAATAAATAAATATAGTAAGGATTCATTACATTCAATGTGGGAAAATTGGCTACTTAAGATTACATTCTTACAACTTTCTTCTTCTCTTCTTTCTTTCTTTCTTCCTTCCTTTTTTTTTTTTTTTTTTTTTTTTTTGCTAGCTGGATTCAGAGAGGGTAGGTAAAGCTAGAGGATCAACTTGAACCCAAATGTAATATGGGGAAATTGTGGTGCGAAAGGATAAGGGTTGTTGGCACCAGGATGACCAATGGCCATCTCTGGACCCAATTTTGTAGGGTTTCCTTTAGTCACAGAAAAACAAATATCTTTCTTTTAAAAGCCACTATTACCTTTAAATTTCTGCAGCTAAATACAACCACAGATAATATATATGTATAGATAATATTCAAAACACAACCTTTGTAGGAAATTCAATCTACAGATTTTGCCAATAGGTACACAGAGTGTTACTAAGTACCTTTCTGAAGCACCCTGGAATGCTTTTGCATCATCATATTGAACTTTTGGAATCAGTTTCTCCTTAGATGCTGTGTAGAGACTTGAAAAGAATACTGGACAAAAAGTTCGGAAGCCTGAATTCGGTGCCGCCTGACTCATTTAGTTAGTGTGATGTTCTCCAATTAGCATTCCAATCTGTGTTTCTTCCTCTATAAAATATGAATTCTGGGCTAAATAGTCTCCATAATTTTGTAAGCACTGAAGGCAGCTTCCTCTGAAAACTGGTTCTGGGTCATACTGGCATATGCAAATATAGTGGGCTCTCCATATCCGTGGATACCACATCTGTAGAGTCAACTGAGTGCAGATCAGAAATGCAGCTCTTAAAACTGCATCTGCACTGAACATGTGCAGGCTATTTTCTTGTCATCACTCCCTCAACAACTACTATGCTCACTGCATTTACATTCTGTTTGATATTAGAAGTAGTCTAGAGATAATTTGAAGTATTCAAGACTATGTGTACAGGTTATATACAAACATGCCCCATTTTTGTTTGTTTGTTTGTTGTTTTGTTTTGTTAAGGACCTGAGCCCCTGGCGGTTTGGGTATTCTTAGAATTGGGAGGAAACCAATCATGTAACCAATCATTCTCAGATACCCAGGGACTCGAGTGTTTGGTATGTATAGGCAGTTGTCCAGCAGTGCACTGCATAGGGAATGCATGTGTTGCTGAGAGGAGGGTTGCTACCCTCCTCTCATTTTTAAGGATTCTACATTCTAATTATGTAGAAAATTGTTCATTGAATTATAGAATTTTAAATGACTGGTGACCTCTCACTTGAGTTCATAGTGTCTTTTGTACTTCGTGTTTTTTTTTTTTTTTTCTCATAGAGCCCAGAAGGTTAAATTTTACAGAGGGCTGCTAGCTCTGAGGCTTCCAAGGAGAGTTTCTTTCTTTCTTTCTTTCTTTCTTTCTTTCTTTCTTTCTTTCTTTCTTTTTTTTTAACTCCAATGACTTTTATTTAATGCCATGAAATACAGTTCTATTTTATTCCCTGCCTCAGACTAATATGTTGGCTATGATAATAATAATCATACATCCTTTCTCTACCATTAACTGTGCTCCATCTTTCTTTTAAAGCTACATATCAGGAGATCAAATGCTATTGTTCACTGCCTCTGTATTGAAAGAGTTGATGGGACAATTAAATCACAAGAAGGTTTTCTGGAGGAGCTGGGTTTTAATCTAGAATTTTAAGGAGGTGATAAATGTTGGTTGCCAGAGAGTTTGGGAAGGTATCTTTTTATTTTTTAAATTTCATTTTACATTGCTCCCCACCCCGCAACTTGCCTCCCCCAACCCACCTCCTATTCATCCCTTTGGGAAGGTATCTTTAATGTGCAAATGGTGTGTACAGAGAGGATCTTAAAGGGGGTAAATGGTGTGCACAGAGGGTAACTAAAGAGGGTAAATGGTGTGTACAGGGGGTATCTAAAGAGGGTAAATGGTGTGTATAGAGGGTATCTAAAGAGGATAATTGGTGTGTACAGAGTGTATTTTAATGGGGCAAATGTTGTATGCAAAGACTCTGGGCTTGGTACCATGTAACAAAAATAGCAAGGGGGCAGGTTATGGACTTGGGTCGAGTGTGGGTGTATTGGTTTGTGACCAGCTATGGTGGGTGTATTGGTTTGTGACCAGCTATGGTGGGTGTATTGGTTTGTGACCAGCTATGGTGGGTGTATTGGTTTGTGACCAGCTATGGTGGGTGTATTGGTTTGTGACCAGCTATGATAAGGTATCCCTGAAAGAAAGGAAGGAAATATTATCTTGGCTCACATTTCAGAAGTTTCAGTCCATAGTGGCCAATGGCATGCTGTGGGCCTATAGTGAGGCTGAGCATTGTGGAGGAAAATATTCTGGAAACAGAGGTAATCATATCATGATTACTGTACAGCAGTAAGTAAAGGGCCCAGGGACAAGTTATACTCTACTAGACACACCCACAAGTGATACGCTTCATTCAAATAGACACCCTTTGATAGCCCATCTAGTATGAACTCGACATTAGTTAATCTGTTGATGAGTTTAGCTTTTTATGAGCCAGTGACCTCTCAATAGCACCACTATCTGGGAATCAAGCCTTCAACAAATAAGTTCTTTGAGGTGACTCATCATATTCAAACTGCAACAGTAGGGCTGCAAGGCAGTGGGATCCCAGAGCTTTCTTGCCATTTGGTTTTCTCCATGACTTCCTTCTTGATACCAAACAGTTCCCTTAAGACCAGTGTTTGTTAGGTGTGAGAAGAGTTTGTGTTGAAAAGGGATGGGTAAGAATATAACTCTGAGGGAAGTAATCTTAAAGATACAGAGCAAACACAGCAGAATCATCACTGCAAGAATATGCTTCCTTGTGTAAGAGATAACCATTTGCATATTTGGGTTTCATGCTTCAATGTGTAATTATGTGGTGTGGGTGAGATAAAGTAGCAGGAGTAACTTCAGAATCTCCTGACTTTTCAAAGTTAAGTCAGCTGTGACTTCCCACTAATAAAGCACCTTCATGGGTTTAATTTTCTTGCCACCATACCGTGTCTAGGTGCACATACGCATGCAGACATGTGATAGTCAATAGGAAGAGAATAAATAGGCAGCTGAATCATTGCAAGTGGTATGTTTACCTGAGTGGATCATCACCAAAATTATCAGATGTGTGCAAAGTGGAGGAAGTCAGTATATTTTAAGTATCAGCTCCAGTTCCAGCTTACACAGCACAGACTTGCAAATGCAGGGTAGTCCCTAATGACCACTTTGGACATCGTCACAGTAACAGAACACATAGCCATGTATTTTGATTGAAACATCTATAGGAAACTGCAAATATAGAAGGCGATTTTCAAAGAACAAAATAAATTTCCTAGTAGGCTGTATTGCTTTCAGGAGGAGGTGTGGAGTCTTCTTTCTGGGCCATCTCCCAGGAGCTCTGCCATCTTGTGCATGGCTGATGGATGTGCACTATCAGTGCAGGCTTGTCATGCATATCCACAAAAGAAATCCAAGCGTACATCCAGAGAAGTAGAAGAAGACTTCAGCCTTCTCACAAGGCCTCTTTTATAAAGCTAATTCCTTACATTCCTTTCATCCACTCCCTTTCTTCTATTTACCCACTTGTACACATACAATCGGTGTGGTTTTGCTTTTCAGCAATCATATACAAAACTACCACAAAGCTTTACGTTCCAATGTTTATCAGGTTTCAGCTTCAACCTCTCTCAGTGAGGTATAGCCTGTAATATGGGTATCAGTCATTGCTGCATGTCCCCTCATCCCCAAGAGGCTTCTGTCATTCTGTACATCAGAAAATTTGAGAATGGAGCTTCAACTCAATAAGTCGTTGTTGTCACTGCTGTGTTAGGTATTGTTTAAACCCTCATAACAATACCATTGCAACATGACCTTCTGCTGTCATCAATGTGACGTGGGTGTCATTCTTCACATCTACTGAGACTCTTGCCTCTCTTCCATATCCAGAATTTCAGGTCATCAGTCAGATATCCTACACAATAAACAGCAGTTGGGGACAGGATGTGTAGCTCAATGAACTTGCACTCGACTCTCAGATCATTTATTTGTAGACCCTACTGTTTTCTTGTCTGGAAGGGAGCACTCACTCTTTTTCTATAAGACTCCCCAGCTTCATGCAGTTATTTTTCATGTTTCTGAACATTTCTGCTTTTGACTCTAAAATCTAAACTTTTTGAAAAACTAACCTAAAGTTTTTGAGATACCGGGACCTCAAAAGTCCTATCTAGAAAAACTAGAGCTCAGTTTTCCTCATTTTACCTCATCCCAGTACAGGAAAAAGACACAAATTTGTGTTTAAATAGAGTTTAAATACCTTGAAAGTATGTTAAAACGAGGACAGAGGAATTTGTGGATGTAAGCACAAATATGAATGTTTTGACCAATACAAAAGTGCCAAAATTTCAATTTTATTTTCATTTATTTTTTAATTAATTTATTTATTTTTTATTTTACATGTTGATCCCAGTTCCCTCTCCCTTCCTCCCTCCCTCCCTCTTACACTCTCTTCCCCATCACATGCTCCCTGACCACCCTCCCCTCCCATCCCTACCCCACTCCACATGTAGGGCTATGCCATCCAGGTAAATCTGACAAGTCATTTGAAGTAGGGACTAGGACTTCTCTCTTGTCTCTAGGTTAAGGCAGTATCCCTCCATGTACGATGTGTATGCAAGGTCGTTTTGTGCATCAGGCATACATCCTGGTTCCACCATCTGAGGTCCCTTAGACTGCTCAGTCCTTCTAGCTGAGACCCATGTTCAGAGGGTCTGAGTCAGTCCCATGCTGGATTCCCAGCTATCAGTCTGGGGGCCCGTTAGCTCCTCCTTGTTAAGGTCAGCTGTCTCTATGTGTTTCTGCAACCTGGACTTGTCCACTCCCTCTGCATCTGGATTCTAGCTCGACTCAGTGTTTAGTTACAGGTGTTTGCTTCTGTTTCCAACAGGTACTATATGAGGGCTCCATGATGGTGGATAAGTTAGTTGTCGATCTCATTATCAAGGAAGGGAATTTATGGTAGCCTTTCCACTCTTGCTCAAATTGTTAGTTGGATTCAGTCTTGTAGGTCTCTAGACATTTCTTTAGATTCAGTTTTCTCTTCAAGTCAATAATGGCTCTCTCTTTTATGTTTTCTCTCTCTCTCTTTTCTGTCTTCTATTCCTACTCTGACTCAATCTTCCTAGTCCCACATGCTTTCCCTTTTTTTTCTCCTAGTTCCCTCTCCATTCACTGGCCCCCTTGTGCTCTGGGGGACTTGTCCCTTCCCCCTTCTAGGAGGAACCTTATATGAATCTCTTAGAGTATACCTTGTATCCTAGTTCCCCTGGCAGTGTGAATTATAGGCTGGTGATCCTTTGCTCTAGGTCTAAAATCCATATATGAGTGAGTACATACCGTGTTCCTCTTTTTGTGACTGGGTTACCTCATTCAGGATGGTTTCTTCAAGTGCCATCCACTTGCCTATGAATTTCAAGATTCCATTATTTTTTTCTGCAGAGTAATATTCTATTGTATAGATATGCCACATCTTTATCCATTCTTCCAAGTTCTTGATATTACAAATAATGCTGCTATGAACATAGTTGAGTACATGTCTTTGTTGCATGGATGTGGATCATTTGGGTATATGCCGAAGAGGGGGATTGCTGGGTCCTGTAGCAAACTAATTCCCATTTTCCTGAGGAACCACCATACTGATCTCCAAAATGGTTGTATGAGTTTGCACTCCCATCAGCAGTGGAGGAATGTTTCCCTTTCTCCACATCCTCTCCAGCATAAGTTATCATTGGTGTTTGTTTAGCCATTCTGGCAGGAGTGAGATGGTATCTCAAAGTTGTTTTGATTTGCATTTCCCTGATAGCTAAGGATGTGGAGCACTATCTTAAGTGTCTTTCAGCCTTTTTGATTTCCTCTATTGAGAATTCTCTCTTCAGTTCTGTACCCCATTTTTAATAGGGTTATTTGGTGTTTTGTTGACTAGTTTCTTGAGTTCTTTGTATTTTGGAGATCAGCCCTTTGTCAGAAGTAGGACTGGTGAAAATCTTTTTCCAGTGTGTGGGCTGACATTTGGTCTTGTCCACTGTGTCCTTTGCCTTCCAGAATCTTCAAAGTTTGAGGAGGTCCTATTTATTAATTGTTGATCTCAGTGTCTGTGCTACTGAAGTTATGTTCAGGAAGCAGTCCCCTATAACAATTTGTTCAAGGGTACCTTCTACTTTCTCTTCCATTTTTTTTTTTTTTTTTTGTCTAATTTTGTGCCAATACCAGGCTGTTTTTAGGACTATAGCTCTGTAGTAGAGCTTAAAGTGAGGGATGATGATGCCTCCTGAAGTTCTTTTATTGTACATGGTTGTTTTGACTATCCTGGGTCTTTTGCTTTTCCATATGAAGTTGATTATTATCCTTTCAATGTCAGTGAAGAATTGTGCTGGGGTTTTAATGGGTATTGCATTGAATCTGTAGACTGCTTTTGGCAAAATTGACATTTTTACTCTATTTATCCTACCTATCCAAGAACATGGGAGATCTCTTCATTTTCTGGTATCTTCTTTAATTTCTTTCTTTAAAGCCACAAAGTTATTATATAGGTCTTTCACTTGTTTGGTAAGCATTACCCAAAGATAATTTATGTTGTTTGTGGCTATTGTAAAGGATGATGTTTCTCTGATTTCTTTCTCAGTCACTTTGTCGTATGAATAAAGAAGGGCTACTGATTTCTTTGTGTTTATCTTGTATCCTGCTAGTTTGCTGAAGGTGTTTATCAGCTGTAGGAGTTCCCTGGTAGAGTTTATTGGATCGTTTATGTAAACTATCATGTCATCTGCAGTTTGAGACAGTTTGAGTTCATTTCCAATTTGGATCCTGTTAATCTCCTTTTGTTGTCTTATAATGTTAGCTAGAACTTCAAGTGCAATATTGAAGAGATATGAAGAAAGAGGGCAACATTGTCTTGTTCCTGATTTTAGATGAATCACCTTAAGCTTCTCTCCATTCAGTTTGATATTGGCTGATGGTTTACTGTATATTGCTCTTGTTATGTTTAGGTATATTCCTGTTATCCCTGTTCTCTCCAAGAACTTTTTTGTGAAAGGGTGTTTAATTTTTTTGAAGGCTTTTTCAGCATCTAGGGAGATGATCATATGGTTTTTCTTTTTCTGTTTGTTCATATGGTGGATTACGTTGGTAGATTTTCATATGTTAAACCATCCTGCAACCCAGGGATGAAGCATATTTGGTCATGGTAGATCATTTCTTTTATTTTTGGATTCAGTTTGCCAGTATTTTATTGAGTATTTTTGCATTAATGTTCACCAGGGATATTGGTCTGTAGTTTTCTTTCTTAGTTGTATCTTCATGTTGCTTGGGTACCAATGTTATTATGGCCTCATAAAAAGAGTTTGGTAATTAATCTGCTGTTTCTATTGTGTGAAACAATATTAGGAGTATTGGTATTAGTTCTTCCTTGAATTTCTGGTAGAACTCTGCACTAAAGCCATCTGGCCCTGGCCTTTTTTTGGTTAGAAGGCTTTCGATGACTGCTTCTATTTACTTGGGGCTTACAGGTCTATTTAAGTTGTTTGTCTGTTCTTGATTTAATTTTGGTAAGTGATAGTTCTGCAGAAATTTGCCATTTTCTTTTAATTTTCAAATTTTGTGGAGTATATGTCAAAATATGACCTGAAAATTGTCTGGATTTCCTCTGTGACCTTTGTTATGTCCTCCTTTTTGTTTCTGATTTTGTTAATTTGCATGCTCTCTCTCTGCTTTTTCATTAGTTTGTCTATCTTGTTGACTTTCTCAAAAATAAAAAAAACAACTCTTTGTTGCATTGAGTTTTTGTATTGTTTTCCTTGTTTATATTTTATTATTTCAGCCCTCAAATTGATTGTTTTGTGGTGTCTATTCCTCCGGGGTGAGTTTTCTTCTTTTTGTTCTATGGTTTTCAGTTGTGCTGTTAATTCTCTAATGTGACTATCCTCTGTTTTCTTCATATGGGCAATTAGTGCAATGAACTTCCCTCATAACACTGCATTCAAGGTGTCCCATAAGTTCGGGTATGTTGTATCCTCACTCTCGTTAAATTTTAGAAAGTTCTTAATTTCTTTCTTTATTTCTTCTTTGACCCAGGTATGGTGAAATTGTCCATTGTTCAGTTTCCATGAGTTTGTAGGGTTTCTGTGATTTGTGTTGTTGTTGAATTCCAATTTTAAAACATGATGGTCTGATAAGATACAGGGGACTATTCAAATTCTTTTGTATCTGTTGAGGTTTGTTATGCCACCTAGTATGTGGTCGATTTTAGAGAAGGTTCCATGTGGAGCAGAGAAGGTATGCTCTTTTGTGTTTGGATGGAATATTCTATAGATGTCTGTTAAACCCAAATGAGATATAACTTCTGTTAGTTCTTTAGTTTCATTGTAAATTTTCTTATTTGTGGTCCTGTCTAGTGGTGAGAGTGACATGTTGAAGTCTCCCACTATAAGTGTGTGAGGATTGAGTTTTAGTAGTGTTTCTTAAGAATGTGGGTGCCTTTGTATTAGGGGCATAGATGTTCAGAACTGAGACTTTGTGTTGATGGATTTCTCCTGACATGAATACAAAATGACTGTCTTCATCTCTTTTGATTAATTTTGAAGTCTAACTGGTTAGATATTAGGATAGCCACGCCTGCTTGCTTCTTGGTCCCATTTGATTGGAAGATCTTTTCCCAGCCCTTTACCCTGAGGTAATGTCTATCTTTGAAGCTTAGATGTGTTTCTTTTATGTAGCAGAAGGATGGATTCTGTCTTCATATCCATTCTGTTAGCCAGTGTCTTTTTACAGGCAAGTTAAGACCATTAATGTTGAGGGAGAGTAAGCACCATTGATTGTTAATGCTTGTTTGTTTTAGATTTGTTGTTGTCAGTGATATTGTGGGTATATGTGTCCTGCTTTACTCTTGGGTTCTGGTGAAGTGGGATTATCTGTTGCCTATGTCTTAGTTAACTTCCTTGCGTTGGAGTTTTCTTTCCACGACGTTCTGTAGGGCTAGATTTGTAGATAATTATTGTGAAAATCTGGCTTTGTCATTAAATATCTTGTTTTCTCCATCTATAGTGATACAGAGTTTTGCTGGGTATAGTAGCCTAGGCTGGCATCCGTGCACTCTTAGTTCTTGTAGAATATCTATCCAGGACCTTTTGGCCTTGAGAGTTTCCATGGAGAAGTCAGGTGTAATTTTGATAGGTCTGCCTTTATGTGTTACCTGGTCTTTTTCCTTTGCTTCTCTTATTATTCTTTCTTTATTCTGTATGTTAGGTATTTTGATTATTATGTGTCGAGAGGTCTTTTTTCTTTGGTTCAGTGTATTTGGTGTGTGGTATGCTTCTTGTACTTTCACGGGCATGTCCTTCTTCAAATTGGGAAAATTTTCCTCAATGATTTTGTTGAATATGTCTTCTGCACCTTTGAGCTGGTGCACCTTTGCCTTCCTCTATGCCTACTATTCTTAGGTTTGGCCTTTTCATGGTGTCCCATGTTTCTTGGATGTTTTGTGTTAAGGATTTGTTGGATTTAAGATTTTCTTGGGTCGATGAGTTTATTTGCTTTAGTTTAACTTCAGCACCTGAGATTCTTTCTTCAATCTCTTGAATTCTGTTGGTTATGCTTCCATCAGTAGCTCCCAATCATTTGCCCAGTTTTTCTGTTTCCAGCATTCCTTCAGTTTGTGTTTTCTTTATTGTCTTTATTTCAGTTTTCAAGTCTTGAACTGTTTCCTTCACCTGTTTAATTGTTTTTTTCTTGGCTTTCTGTATTTTCTTTAAGAAATTTGTTCATTTCTTCCAATTTCTTCCAATTTTTTTTGTTTGTTTTTTCTTCCATTTCTTTAAGGGATTTGTCACATCATCTTTGAGGGCCTATATCATTTTTATGACGATGATTTTTAAGTCATTCTCTTCTGCTTCATCTACTTTGGGTTGTTCAGGTCTAGTTGGTGTAGATTTCCTAGATTCTGGTGTTATTCTTGTTTTTCTATTGTTAAGTGTTTTCTTATATTGCCACCTTCCCATAGCTTCTTCCAGTAGGTGTTGGTGGGGTCTCTCCCTCTCTCTATGGTACTCTCCAGGTGGGCTTAGGTGGGTCAGAGGTTTGATTTCTGTAGCTCTGGGTGGTCTAAGCTCTCTATGAGGTCTCTCCACAGGCAGGGGCCGGTGATGGGAGTCAAATATCAGGCTCCAGGAGAAGACTGTTGATGGGAGTCAAAGATCCTGAAGGCTGGGACTCAGGATGTTCTCTATGCTGATAGGCAGATCTAGCCTGGGCTTGGCACTCTCCAGCTGAGGCCTCTTTGGCAGAGGCCCTGCAATGGGGGTCAAGGATCCAGCCTCAGGAGCTCACAGTGGCCCTGCTGGAATAGGCGGAGCTCTGGGAGGGGCCAGGAGCTCCAGTAGAGGACCAGTGGTGGGGGTCAGAGACCCATGTGGAAAGGCAGGTCTAGTGTGCTCAGAGAAGCTCCAGGAAGTTTCCCGAAGGTGGCAGGATTGTTGGCTCCACCCTCTGTCCCAGGGCTCAACCAGAGAGGTAGGACAGTGGGCAAGGTAGGGCACAGGGTAGTGGGAGAGCAGGTTCTTAGTGGGGGTGGGTGGGTATGTATCAGAGCTCCAAGAGCCCTCTAGATGGGGACAGGACATGGGGGCAATGAGATCAGGAGCCAATTCAGGGAGTTCCCGGGGAAGGATGTAGGGGAGATTCCCCCCAAATTGGTCTCAGACTCACCTCTAGCCAAGGCCTGGTGATGGGGGACAAAGGCTGGGCTGATACTCAGGATGTTCCCACACCCATAGGTGGATCTGGCTGGGACCTGGTACTCTCCAGCTGAGGCCTCTTTATCTGAGGCCCTGTGATGGGGGTCAAGGATCCAGCCTGCAGGAACTCTCTTTATTTTCATTTCTTACTGATCTTTAAGTTCACTTTCAATTTCAAGGGTGTCTCTTACTTTAGTTTTTTTTTTTTTTTTTTTTTTTTTTTTTGAAATAAGCATACAAAGAAATGATTTTATGTATATTTTTTTTATTTACTTACTTATTTAAATTTCATTTTACATTCCAATCACAGTTCTCCTTCCAATCCCTCCCTGTCTTCTCCAGCCCATCCCCCTTCTACTCCTCCCACAGGGTTAGGGCTACTGTGGGAAATCATTAACTGCATTTCTTATGTAATGTTTTCTTATTGGTCCTCTTTCGCCACCCTTTTTCATGTGTCCCTCACACTCTCTTGATGATTATCCCTTTCCTCCCTGTCAGAGTCCACATTCCATCAACCTCCCCTTATCTTCAGGCTTCTTCCTTACTCATGGTGGCACACACATATGCACACAAACACAAATTTAAATTCAGGTTTTGCATATAATAGAAATATGCTATATTGTCTTCCTAAGTCCAATTTGTTTCACTTAACATAATGATTTCTAATCCTATCCATTTTCCTAAAAACATGAGGATTTCAGTTTTCCTTGTGGTTTTACAAAATTCCATTGTGTGTATGTATCACATTTTCTTTATCTGTTTATCTGTTGGCAGGCATGCAGGTTTGTTCCATGTCTGAGATAAGGTGAACAGTACAACATTAACATGGATGTGTTGGTATCTCAATGGTAGAGTCCTTTGGGTATGTGCCCAAGACTTGTATGACTGTATCATATGCAATTCTATTTTAATTATTTTTAAGCAACTTCTATACAAAGTTCCATAATGGCTACACCAGTTTATATTCCTACAAGCTGCAAAAACATGTTGTTCTCTCCCATGCATCCCTGTCAGCACTTGTCATTTGTTTAATTGGTAACAGCATTTCTGATCAGAGTGAAATGGAATCCCAAAGCAGTTTGATTTGCATCTCACCAATGGCTAAGGATATTGAATGTGTTTTCAAACATCCATTGGCCATTTTCATTTCCTCTTTGGAGAACTGTCTATGCAGTTCAGTAGTTCATTTATTGATTAGATGATCTTGGATTTTGGTATTTAAATTTCTCATTATTTACTTTATTTTCCTCTCTGTTGTATAGTTGGTGAAGATTTTTTCCTGTTCTGTGAGCTGTCTCTTCCCTCTGCTGATTGCTTCTTTTTTGTGTGTGCCAAAGCTTTTTAAGTTAACATATTCCTATTTGTCAATTCATGTGGTTAACCTTCCCAAGCTATTAATGTCACTTTCAGAAAGTATTTGCCTATGTCAATATTTTTAAGTGTTTTTCTTAGCAGCTTCAGTATTTCAGGTCTTATATGAAGGCCTTTGATCCATTTTCAATTGACTTTTCTGCAGAGTGAGAGATATTCATTTCATTTCAATGGTCTGCATGAAGGCATTCAATTTCCCTAGCATCATTTGTCAAAAGGGATGCTTTATTCCTGATAGTATTTTGACAGTTTTGTCAACTAATATAATTATTAATACTAAAGCTGGTTACTGAAGCTATGTGCATTTGTTTCTGGGCCCTCTGTTCTATTTCATTGGTACTTATGTCTATTTTATGATTGTGTTATACCATTTTGGTCACTGTGGCTCTATAGCATAATTTGAGATCAGGTATTATGACATTTCCAACATCACTGTTGAGGATTATCTGTCTGTTTGGGTCTTTTAATTGTGTTGATAGTGTCATTTTGTGTTACAAGGTTAACACTTTCCAGGTCCGTTTGACTGATAAGTTGAGTCAACAGGCAGTATCAACTTATTGTTTCTCAATCACAGACCTATCAACTTTGTGTTCTATTTGTAGTTTCATTATCTTTTCTTCTGTTTTGATGGTAAGGCAAAGAACAGTATAATCTTTGATTGCTGGAAAATGGAAGATTTTTCCAATAAGGTTATAGTGTGTTGGGCAGCTTCTGTCACTTTAAACAATATCTGAGACTGTTGACTACTGAAAAGGAAAATCCTTTATGTCACAGTTATGGAAGTTACAATCTGATTGGTTGGCCCCATTGTATTAGACCTATTGTCATGCAAAACATGGCAGGAATGGATGGCAGAGTAAAACCATGCCCCTCATGACCAGGATGCAAAAAAAAGACAGGAAGGTGTCAAGATACTACAACCCATACACAACTATACCCCTAATAACCTAACTTCCTCCTACTGCACCTCCCCCTAAAAGTTTTTGCCTCCTTCACTTGGCTAGGGATTAAGGTTTAAATACATGCACTTTTGAGGAACACCCAAGAGCCAAAGTATAATAGGGTAATATGAAAAAGGAAACAGAGGTTGGATCCCTTAGTTTTCTGAGACTGGATATGAACAAAGGCTGACAGTAGAGGGACATGACTGAAATTGTGTCCACATGGACTGCTAAATTTATTCTTTGATATGAAACCACATTTTAAAAATCAGCATAAATGCCATATGTAGACATTTAGATAAAAGATGAAAGATGGCCACTCCTTTTAGAATTTAGAAAGCTCCAACTCATAGACTCTGAAATTTAAGCAGGATTAAATAGATTCCATAATTATATTATTTTCCTTTGTTGCTTGTTAGGGTTTAAATATAAGATGTTCCACACAAACTAATGTGTTAGCACAAAGGTCCTTGCTGCTGACATTTGTTGAGAGGCTCTGAAAGCTGGAGGAGTTGGAACCTATGTAGAGGAGTTGAGTCACTCTCAACAGGGTTTGGGGGCTTTATGACTTTTTCCTATCTGCTGTTTTTTCTCAGTAATGTGAAAAGACCTCCATCAACTGCATGCTGCTTCTCCTGCAGAGATATTCTGCCTAGGTTCATGGGGCTAAGTGACCATGGGCTGCAGTTTCCACACATGGGAACTAAAATATATATTTCCTTCTGAAGTTTATTTAGGTCTGGTCTTTTGTCACAGCAACAAAAGAAGTAACAAATTGCCACAGGGTGGGGGATTAAACATCCATTATCCTCTCTCAGTCTATGGGTAAGAATTTTTAAGTACTACATGTCTCACATAGGTTCTCTGCTGACAATCATGACAGACTAAAATCTAGGTGCTGACAGGGCTGGGCTCCTACCTGAGGATGCTCAGAGGATTTCTCTCCCAAGATTGTGAGGTGCTTCCTCTAATTCAGCTCATTTGGGTTCCTGTTCCGAGGTTCCATCTCTTCTAATTGCCATGGCATAGTTATTATCAGTATCTTGATTTGGACAACATGTTACATGGCAAATCCTCCATTTATAAGATTATAAGATTCCATTTAGAAGGTAGATTAACTATCTGCTTTTTACACATTCACGGGGTAGTCAAAAACATCTGAGATCATGGGGATTGGTCTCAGAATCCCACAAAATATATGAAATTCATTAGGGATTGACTTGGGTCTCTCAATCAAGTTCTGGTTCCTGAATACATCTTTCTATTTATCTCTGACACATTCAGTTTGTAATCTCTGTTAGTGGGATTGGAAAAGGCCTGTGTTTGTTTTTTGAAGTAATTTTCTTTATCCATTCTTAATATATCATCACATAAGACATAATTTCAAATGTGACACTTTGGAGGGGATGAAAACTCTTTATCTCCTAGATGTTGACTCAAAATATTCTCTGTTACTTTTTTTCTGGATTGAAATAAGCTTTTCTTATTATATCAGCCCTCTTTAAGTACTTCAGATTCTCAGAAATTGTTTCTATATTTGAATGCGAATTACTCTGTATTGTTGGGCACATATAGAAACAGTCTTGATAAATGAAAAACCACCTGTCCCACAAAAGGTTACCTATTGCTTTGAACAACTGTATATCTGTGTTTGGAGCTATTTTGTTACATATAAAGCACTTGACTTGCCGTCATGACAGCAGCAGGGTTGCTTATTTCATTATAAGATATTTTCAATTTTGGTTTCAGTAAAATTAATTTTCATGCCCTACAGATAATTTATAAACAATGTCTGTGTTATTCTGGACCACAATGCATTTAGGACATAGTGAATTAGGTTGCTAACCAATTTATCACAGATAAAAATGGCCTGTGGCACTGTGGTCTAATGACATGGCAGAGAGGTGAAAATGTCACCTTCACAGTCAAGCAGACTGATTCAACTCAGACTTTGTTCTGAGGTGTCATGTGACCTCAGAAAAAGCTCAATTTTCCAGACAACTAGTATTTTCATGGACAAAACTATGATACCATTAACAGTCCAAGAATGATGGAAGTGTGATGCAGACTGCCTTTAATGAGAAATACCTACCAGACATTCTGCAAATTGATGAGTTATCATTGCCTTTCCATGTGGAAATGTCAGGCAGTGTGTCACTTCAGCCCCTCATCCAACCTTAACCTCAACTGTAATTCTGTGCTGGAGGAATTTGTCTAAACTTAACACCCTCTTGTATCATTCTAATTAGAGTTGAATTTTTTTTCTATTATACCTTCAGGAGTAATAAACTTCACTAGGGAAAGTTTAAGCATTTCATACAATCATTTTCCAAAGCAATAACATAAAGTACTTTCTTAAAAGATGAGAAATTTTAGATTTTATGACATGTCTAGAAACAATTGCCCTGTTACACTGTCATTTCAATAGTAAATGCTTCAAGTTCAAAATTCTTACCAGGAAAAATTTAGCATCAGTCACTGTTCTTTAAAGCAGTAATAATCTCTTTTATGTAACTTTTTTCTGAAATAAAATTTTAAACCCACCCTACTCTCCATTCTTGATTGGTAGTAGTGGGTACAGACTTCCAAGCATTGGCTACTGCCTGGTTTATGTCCCCATGGCTTTTGTCCATGGTGCTGACCAGCAGCCTGAGGTGCTGGCTATAGTTTGAGTAACTGTGTGCAAAGCAGTGACTCTATGAGACTGTATATTTCTTGTGTCCCTTCTTGGGCTCTTTTCCTTCTGTTTGTTTGTTTGTTTGTTTTGTTCTATCCAAATGCCTTCATTTTTATTTTATCTTACTATATGTTACTTTATTATTATTATTCCTTAGAAGCCTGTTTGTTTTCTAGTAAGAGACAGAAAGATCTAGGTGGATCCATGTTGGAGGAGAGGTAGAGAAGAACTAGGATGAATAGAGAGAGGGGAATCTATAATCAGGATGTGTAATATGAGAAAAACTTCCCCATTCAGGGCACATAAGAATATCAATTTTTGTAAAATGTTTTGGAACTGTTCTTCTATTTAGTGTGCAGTGCTTTTTTGGTTGTTTGTTTGTTTGTTTGTTTGTTTGTTTGTTTTTTCAAGACAGGGTTTCTCTGTAGCTTTGAAACCTGTCCTGGAACTCTCTCTGTAGATCAGACTCCCCTGGGAACTCACAGAGATCCTCCTGCCTTTGCCACCCAAGTACTGGGATTTTAAAGACCTTGTACTTACCAAGTGTCCCAGAAACAATCATGTTCCTGGTTACTGTGGGGTTTTTGGTGGCGTTGAGTGTAAGGTGTGCTCACAGGCACACATGCATTACTAGGGATTGAGTCTTGGTTTTTGAGTGAGCAAGGCAGACACTGTTACTGGACTACATACTGTGGCTTTTTAAAAACCCATCAGACAAATTGTCTCTAAACTAAGCTGATCTTGAACTTGCTTGCCAGCTCAGGCAGGCTTTGAACTCTTGAAGCTGGTGCCTCAACTTCTTCAGTGAATAGATGACATACATGCCTGTGACTCCAAATGCAATGATGTGGTAACATTCTTCAGAGTGTAATGTGTTATGTTGTGTGTCAAATTTTCTGACAGAGTAATTGAGATTCATATCCCAGGCATGGTATCCATGTTATAAGTTGTGTTTGTTAGTTTTTGCTTCTGTTTTTTTTTTTGCATCTAAACTGTGTCTTTTCTCTTGGAATTGTGAATCCAGTACAACTGAGAACCAACTCAGTAGTGTGGTTGGAGCAGGAGGTAAGTCATGTCTGCCCTACTAGGATGCTCAGTGTCTCTCACATTGCAGTTTCCCCTCCATCAGAAGAAGGGGATGGTGGTGGAGAGCATCTTACCAAGCTCTTTGGTCCTCCCTCAGCCTTTCAGAGTGACATTCAGGGCTCTTCTCTGCTTACAAGCTCCTTAGATGACTGCTGTACTATAAAAGACTGAAATCACAAGTAGAGGCACACAGAAGTCACAGTGGCAGGACGGAGCTAGGTGGAAAGCACCATGTGTGCCTTGATGGAGAAGGTGATGTTTGTTTCCCAGGGAAACCAGGAGGTATTCTGGGAGCAGGAAGCCCCTGAGATAATGAACAATGACCATTTGCTCACAAGGAGAGAACAGATGGAGGACATATCAAACAAAAGGAGGACTTCATGCCACAGCACACAGATAGAGATTGAAGCCAGATTGGGAAAGGCCTTTGGTAATTTTAAGCTCATTAACTTTTACTGATTATTTTTAAAGGAGGTGATAAACTGCTAAGGAACAGGATGTTTTTTGGCCTGGCTCTGAGTCCCTTATTTTCCTCTGGTAGTGAGGCCAAGCTCTACAAGTTTCCTAAGAACAGAGCAGCCTTCTTGTTTCACACCCAGTGTGCTAATGTCTTCATGAAAAATGTGCAGAGATCCAGCTGTGGCCTCACAAACAAATCCCTTGACACAGCCTTGGCAGGTGGAGTGGGTACATCCTGTCTCAAGACACTGGTAGCTTTAGAAGGAGTCAGCTGGGTATAAGGAGATGGGAGGGATTGTGAGGGACTGCAACACCCCAGGACATCACAGCTACTGGTCTTACTTAACTGATGACTGGTTTTATTATACTATAAACCTGGCTATGCCTTTTGTGAGGAAGGAAACCTAGAAGTCTGATTTTTGTCTAGGGAAACATATAAACTTCTGAAATAAAAAATTGAGTGAGAATAACTATTTATTGCTTAGTAGGCACCTAGCCTCCATGTTCCTAGCTTTGCATTACTTCTCATCATGATTCATTTGTTTGCTCACCCACCCCCTCAGATAGGCAACATGACTGCATCTTTTTATAGGTCATGAAGCTGGTAAATGACAGAGTTGAGATCTGAACTTAAGTGTGTGTAGCTATTAGGAATGGAGTGTTTAGTGCAATGCCAAGGCACTTTGGGAAGGAAACCAACACCTTTGTCTGACCTCACACTTTTCATATATATATTTCATATATATAAATATACATATATATGCACATATTTCATATGTATATACATATATATGTATACATATATACATATATATACACACACATATATATGCATATATATATGCTTATATATATATATAAGCTTCTATTGGAGTTTTGTAGGGCAGTTGAAGCAAAACAACTTTTCAAATAAATAAAATACCAAGAATAAACAGGAAGAAAAGATGTCCCTCTCTTGAACTGAACATTTGGGTTCAAGAATTCAAATACAGGCATAAGAACGTGAAAAAGTGTTCAAGTTGGCAGGCACTAGATCTAGGATTGACCATCAGCTTATTCTTCTCCTAGGGGAATTTTCAGAATATGTGACCAGAGGCTCTAAACTGACACTCTGTAAAACAAAATTGGAAAGGTAAACAAGATTTCAACTGAGTTATGAAAACATGATGTATGACTTACTGGGTTGATTATTTTATCATCTAACTTCCCCTGGCACTTAGGTCATTTAATGGACCCTCAAACCTGGGGGGGGGGAGGAGCAGAGACCTGTCAGCTCTGTGAGTTCTATTTGCAGGTGTCAACACCACAAAGCAATATAATGATCGCTGTAATGAGTAGAGTTCAAAATGCAAGGGGGAAGTACTGTGGAAGTGGTGATTTGGAACCCCAACAATATTTAGCTATTGAATATTTTCCCCTTTTTTTTCAAAACATCTATTTGTGCTTTTGCAACTTGAAACATGTCCTCATATAAAACCCAGCTATCTTAAGTTGCTTCAGTAGGCATCTAAATGTTTTTGTGTCTAAACTCTTAGCCATCTTTATGGCATTTGATATGATTTAGTCATTTTATATTTAAGTACTACCTTGCTGAATATCCTCTGTATCCTAGGTGTTGTTATTTTAGTCCTTTTGTACATCTGGTACTTTCAGATACTAAGGGGTTAACAAAAAATATTGCAGAGTTGTTAGGCATTTTTGTGTATTTATAGGGAAGGTTCAGATTTACATGACCTCTTAGTAAAAGGAAATTAATTGAGCTCATGCTGTGGAGCTAAATAAGTCAGTGGGAAGAAAAATGGTAGCATTTACTAGCAGAATAATTAGATCAAAGAATTCTGTGTTGTACTAAGTTGCCTCTGTTTGTTTCTGAATGGCTGCTAATGTTTCATTCTCAGGGCTGCCAGATTTTTACTATTTTGCCAACAACATTTTCTCTATTCCAAATGTTACTGAAAAGCTAATCCGATGCAGTAATTGATTTGACAACAGAATGATTCAGTGGTCACAATCTCCCATGTCCCGCCCTTGTTTTGTGACTTTGTACAGTAGATTGTCAATTTATAGATCTTAGGACAGCAGGTGTCTTTGTTCCCTTGAAAAGAAGAGTTCTCTGCATTCCAATGCATTTGAGGATAGAATGTTTTAGTGATCAAACCCTGTGCTGGAGGACAAAACACAGTCTGCACTAACAACCAACTCTCTCTAGAGAGAGTTGAAGCACACAATTCCATGGCTGTTAAAGTTACAATAACCAAAATGATGCAGCTTCAGAAAAACACAACTGAATCGGCTTTCTGGGAGCTTGGATACTTGCCTGTCACTGTGATAAGTGGTCCAGGGTTGTTCTTTGTGAACCTCTTTTCTTACTTGAATCAATTGCCTCAGTCTCTAGCCCCTGACTTCAATGGTCATGTGTAGTCACATCTCCTGAACAGGCAAGTTAGAAACTAGTGACAAGATGACACATGGATGGATAGATGGTAGATTAAAGAGAGATAGATAATAGGGCATGTTTACATAGTATGCTTTATATCATGACTAGAAGCATCTTTGGCTGTTCATAGGCATGGAATGTGGCAAGGAGTTCATAGAGAAGAAAAAGAAGGGGTTGTGGAGAGGTTAGGGACATGCCAAGCTATGAGATAAGCTAATCTGTTTCTAGAACTTGTCTTCCTTACAGATTCTTGATGATTTGTAGCTCCCCTCCCCCAAGCAGCAGAAATGAAACCTCTGTCTCCAGACATGAAAATCAGCTTTAAATTGACTTTAGAGCAGACTAAGAACTATAAAATTGAAACTGTAAAACTACTAGAGAAAGCTACAAGAAAATCCTGATGAAATTGATCTGGATAAGGATTTACTTCCCACAAGCCATGATACTCATGGTTCCCTCCTTGAGTTCCCTCCTTGAATTTTCAGTGTAGTGCACAGAACTAAGGGAAACACTTTGCTAACATCTGTTAGTTTTTAAAAAGACATTACAAAGAACATTAGTGAGCAATCAGATTAAGAGGGAAGGGGATCAAGGTACTGGGGTGGGGGTCCCAGCACCTTCAGCAGTGCTCCAGTCCAGATGACCCCTAAAACCCCTAAAACCCTGTTCTTTCCAGAGTTTGTGCTTCATATCATAGGCATGATGGTTACATCGTTGGCCATCAGTGATACTTTAACCTTCTTGGAGGCTGGAGAGGATTGCTGACATGTTCCATGCCTAAGTCTTTCTTTTAATAAAACCCTTACTCTCAAGAAATCCAGAAGCCAACAGCTACCAGACCTCTCATTATCTTGCAAAAGAGCCTCATTCATCCAGCAATTGCAGGAGTTTCCGGAGCTGTGATGGGTAAAACCAGGAGCAGAAATCAGAGCAATAAATGTACACACACAAATCCCCCATCTCTCTCTCTCTCTCTCTCTCTCTCTCTCTCTCTCTCTCTCTCTCTCTGCCTCTGTGTCTGTCTGAACCCCCTCATGCACATACACACACACACACACACACACACACACACACACACACACACACACACGCACACACACACACACATTTTACTTTACTAATATACTCAAATACGATTATGTTACCAACCTTAGGCATTGCATGTAGGTTCTTCAGTATACTGTAAAATGGGCATAATTTTCATACCTGTTTTATGAGGCTGCTATGAATATTTAATGAGCCCTTTCAAAGAGTGTAACCCTGGTTCAGGGTGTGCTTTCCATTGATTTGGCTGTTGATCTAGGGACCCCACTTCCCCCTGTGAGACCACAACAAGTAGGAAGATGGCTTTTCTGATTAAGAACCTTTGCAGGAGCACTAACCTTACAACAGGGAGGACTGAAAAAAGGACTGAATCCCTACAGAACTGTCACCTTGTCATCTCCCTCATCCAGTTTAATTATCCGCTTGCCAGAACTGGAGAGCTCATCTCTAAATGGAATTTTAAAATTCCATGGAAGTAAATTTGTTGTAATACTCTAGATTATTTAGATTATTTTATTACACAGCATAGTGTAAATAACAGTTTGTCAGTCATAAAAAGCTGCAAAAAAAAAAAAAAAAAAAAAAAAAAAAGGCTGAGAGAGGAAATTTGAGTGGGAAATGTTCTATGGCAAGCCACTTCTCTTTTCTGAGAAGAATGAGAAACTGGGAGATGTTCTTGTACCATCTTCTGGATTAACTTACCAGTATGTATGTTATATGATAGGGCACATTATTTCCACCAGCTTTACAACTCTGAAGTCAACACACACACTGCTTTCTTTATGCCATTCAAAATAAATGAATGTTTCAGTGTCACTAGCAGTTTTAGAAATGTCACAATAAAGATGTAAAAATGATTTATAGTCACTAATTTTAAAAAATAACTATCATTCTGAATAACATTTCCTGGAGTATAAAAACTCAATTTTGAAATAACATTTTAAATATACAAACGATTATAACTTAAATTTTCACCTTGCAAATTCTGAATGTTATGGTCTTAGTGGATGTTATGGTCTTGGTGTATGTTCCCTCCAAGGTTGTGCTGAAATCCTGACCTTCAAATGATAGAATCAGGAGGTGGGGCCATAGGACAGCCAGTCGTGAGAGTAGACTGCTCATGAATGTGACCCTGTAAGAATATGAAGGACTGTGGATACAAGCTAGTGACAGAAGACTTGCCTAGAATATGTAAAGGCCTGGATCTGCCAAAAGTTAAGGCAAAGGCACTGAATGAGCCCCTCAGCCATCTACTATGATTGGGCACAGTAACAATATACTGTCCACAAAACAAGAATATCTGTTGACCCCTAGAACTTGGATTTTCCAGCATCCATACTGTTAGGAATTAGTTTCTATTTTGTTTTAATGATTTGTTTATTTTTATATGTATGAATGTGTACCAGTCCCACATATATGCCTGGTATCCACAGAGATTAGAAGAAGGTAATGGATCTCCTAGCACTGGAGTTACAGATGGTTGGTTATAAGCCAGCATGTGGGTTGCTGAGAACTGAACCTGGGTCCGCCAGAAGAGCAGCCATTGTTCTTAACTGATGAGCCAACTCTTTATCTGCCAAGTTTCTGTTGTTTATAAGCACTTCAGTCTATTGTATTTTGTTATAGCACTACAAACAGACCCTGGGGCAAGAAAATTAAGTGAGGCTGTATTAAATAGCACATTATATTGTCAAGAGTTGAAATATATTCCTAATTACTATTTGTAGTCATGATGAAAAGTAAGCATGGCTTTCCTAAAGAACTTCCAGAAGCAAAGAGAAGTGGAGCATGGTTTGGAAAGTTGCTCTTAAACCAGGTCCCAGGGAACCCATAATTACCTTGCCTGTGTTTATATAGAAAAAGTTTGGGGATATTGGGCACTTACAAGAATTCAAATTGTTGGTAAACTAATTAAATTTGTTTTGCAAATTCTAGTAGCAGAAATGGCGTTTCTAGTGTCAGAAAGAGGTGTTACGTAAATGTGTCAGTAGATATTGCTGCAATAAATTAAACTCTGCTGTCACCAGAAAAAGGGAGAATTAAAATTGTTTTGGTCCAAACCATTATATTAAAAACAAAAACAGGGTATTGTAGTGCACACCGGTGATCTTATTACAGTACTGAAGAGACTGAGGCATGAGTATTTTGAGTTCAGGACACACCTGAGCTGACAAAGACACTGACTCAAAAAATGAAAGAAAAGAAATTACTGGAAAGAGAAGAGAGAGAAAGAGAGAGAGGGAAGGAGGTAGAAAGGGAGGGAGGGAGGAAATGGGGATATTCTTAGGTAGCAAATCTCTCTACACCCCTGGAAAGCACTGTGATTTTGTACATGGAATACACTAGAATGATTGCTGAATGCCTTGGACACTAAAAAGTTTCTTTAGAACTTTAGAATTCAGGGAGGAATGGATAGAAACTGACTCTTTTAGAAACCGCAGTGAATCTTTCCCAAGTGACTGAAGTATTTCAAAAGTCCATCCTGATGCCTGAATTTTATCACCATCAAGTTCATCTACAGAATTACTGCAACTGGTTGAGCACAAGGGCCATATTTCAAAGCCCAGAATGTCAATCATCAGGAAAGAAGAAGACATCATTTTAGACTAAGGGCTTAGGAATTGAATAATATCACAGAAAACCATGCCCAGAGCATGCTACTACCCTCAATATCAGGACTTCATATTTGGAAGATACAAGACCTCATAATAATTGCTTGGATTTTGCTTGTCTTTCCTTAGTCTTCTGATTTCTGACTATGTATTTTAACTTCTTTCTTTAATAGTAGTTTAAGTGGGAGATATGGTGAGACACAACAAGCTGTTTCTTCTAAGTCTGGTGTCCTGGGTAGTTTTATATCTTCTTGATACAAGCTAGACTCATCTTTGAGAATTGGAAACCCAGTGGAGAACATTTCCCCACCAGATAGGTTTGTGGGAAAACCTGTGGGGTGTTTTCTTGTTTAAATGATTGAAGTAAGTGAGCCCAGGTCACTCTAGGAGGTTCTACATCTAAGCTGATGGTCCTGGTGCTATAAGAAGATATGATGAGCTAGCAATAACAGCAAGCCAGTAAGTAGAACACCTCCATGGCTTCAGTTGCAGTTTCTGCCTCCAGATTCCTGCTGTTTGAGCTTCTGCCTTGATTTCTCTCCGTGATGGGAAATATGAAAAAGAACCGGCAAAGATGAAGAAACAGAATGGAATGGCATCCAAGAAGATGAACAAAGAAAGTATTTCAGGGGAGGGGGAGGGAGAGAATAGTAAGCCAGAGTATATATTAACACTAAAAAGACAACTATGAAAATAGCAAATTGTAGGCCCTGGGTCACCATCATTAAAATTGGGTGATGAGTTTTTAAAGCTTCTTTGAGAGTGGGATATCTCTCATCATTTAGAATGTATTTGCTCCCAGGAGATGACCACTCCACCACCTGCCAGCAGTTGCATTAGCCCCTGGGGCCTTAGGCATTGATGCTTCTTCCCTTTTACTGACCCAAAGTGACATTTATTTCTTTAAAAAGCTTTTTGCTTGATTACATTGGTATTAGCAGTAGGAAAATATGAATGTGCTCTATCTTTCTAGATAAAATTTCTTTCCTCTACAACATTATCTTCTTCAATAAAGGCTTCTTTTATGTGCTGGCCTTCCCTGGCTCACCATGATGAACCACCAAGGCTGTGCATTTTGTGGTGACATTCTCAGATGGTGATCCCTCTTCTACCCAACTCCAAACGCTGCTGAGGTGGGGGGGGGTGTGTGCAGATCTCTCACATTTTATCAGCCTGTCACAAAAAGGCATCTCCCTTCACTTATAATCATCTTACTTGGCACTATATTTCTGTTTTGTCACATGTTGTGACTGTTGATCACTGTCTTAGTTTACTTTGTGTTGCTGTGATAAACACCATCACCAAAAGCAACTTGGGCAGTAAAGGGCTTATGTATCATCTTGCACCTTATAGTCCATCACTGAGGAAAGCCAAGGCAGGAACCTGGGGGCAGGAACTGAAACAGAGAACAGAGAGAAGTGCTGCTTGCTGGCTTGCTCCACGTGGCTTGCTCAGCTCATTTTCATATGTAACCCAGGATGACCAGCTCAGGGATGCCATTACCCACAATGCTCTAAGTCCTTCTATACCAATTATTAAGCAAGAAAGTGCCCTGTAGATAAGCCCACAAGCCAACATGATGGAAGCCATCCCTCAATTGAGATTCCCTCCAGCTTGTGTCAAATGGACAAAAGTTAACCAACATAGTCACCTTCTGCTATGGTCTGGGTCATTTCTCTTCAAAATTCACATGCTGAATTCCTTAGGTATGTGACCCAGGGCCTCAGTGTGTGAAAATAGGATTTAATGAGGGCACTAGGGTACCCCTAGTCCTATCTAGCTACTGCCCTTAGGAAAGGAGGAAGTTAGAAGACAGACAGGGGATGAGAAGGCCATGCATGTGACAGCACAGTGAGATGGAGGCCATGTGACAACACAGTGAGATGACCACCTGCAAGCTGAGACTGATGTTAGAAGAACTTAAGTGTAACAATTATTGGGCCTTAAATTGTCTTTGTGGTCTCTCCCCATCATTTTGGCTACAATCCTAATCACTCTCTTCTTCAAGAGCTCAGGATGTCACAGAGACCCTTCTCTTCCTGAGTCCAGTACCTGCATGGAGGAAGGACCTTATGCTCTACTATCATCTGTATGAGAAGAAGAATTTATTCTTAAGTCTTGGAAGAATCCTACAGAGCATCCCTTTCTAGAAACAGTGAAAGCAAAGTTATCACCTCTCTGATGTGTATGGTCCTCGTGACTCTTCTGCTCCTCCTCTTCCTTCTTCTTTCCATTTTACAATTGAGTTTATAACGTGGAATCAATCCCATATTACAAATCTGATGTTTTTCAACCTAGTGAGTTTTATTGAGAGCATGCATATCCAAATAGGAATTTAAAAAGAAAAAATTACTTTGCATTGGTAAAAATTAGCCAGAAGGGCCCCCAGCTGCTGCAAATACAAGTCTCACATTAATTGAAGCCTTTTCCCATTTTGATCAAAGAAAATCCCTAAACAGGAGGTGATTAAACATGAGATTGCTAAACCTGAGGTAGCAGAAACTAGCTAATGTTCTATTAATGCCAGTTTAGTATATCTGGCATGTAATTGATTGACATTTCCATTTCCAGTGGACCTGTAGTTGGTTCTTTTTTCATGTTATGGTGACTATTTCAGTAGAATGGTAGCAAACGATGGACATGACATTACTGCCATATCTTCATCCCAGAAGGTATGTCAGTCAGCTTTTCATTCCTGTTACAAAATACCAGAGAAAGCTCTTTAAGGGAAGAAGGACTTTGGCATGTGGTTTCAGAGGTTTCAGTCCACCATCCCTTGGTTCCATTGCTTTGGGACAGATAACATGGCAGAGTACAAAGTGGCTCACCTCATGGTGAACAAGAAAGGTGAAGATGGAGAGAGGAATAGAGTGATGGAGGAAGAGGAGACAGGGATATAATACACCTTTCAAAGCATAACCCTAGTGACCTAATTCCTCCAACAGCCTCCAGTTTCTAAGAGACCATTCAATACAGAGACTCATTGGTGTATTAGTCCATCAATTGAGGTTCTTACCTGGGGAATCTACATGGGTGAGGACCAGGAATTCAGTATGTGAGTTTAGGGGACATAGTATTCTAAGCCACAAGGTCAGTGTGTAATAGAATAGTTTTAAAAGTGATAGTGTCGGTTGAGTGAAAAAAGTATTGAATAAAACATTATTTTTCATATAAGAAGCAGAGCTGTTGATCTTTTTATAATGTATTTTAAATCATGAAGATGTATTTGGTGTGAATTATACTAAACTCCCTAATGTATGATGTTTACAGATAACCTTCAATCTTTAAAGAAATCCGTGGAAACAGACATAATCATTAAAACACAATAAAATATATGGGGCTTCTGAGCTAGAGAGAGTTAATAGAACTGACAGTCTGATTCTTTCTATCACCTAGCTGGTGACTACATTTTGGTCAGATTCCATTTGAATAAGCAGGCTTCTGTATTAGTTATCTCTGCATGGCTGTGATAGGATTCCTGACAGAGCCACCTAAGAGGGGGGCAGCTTATGTTTCTTTGTGGCTTTTCAGTGGTTCTCATCCTTCCTAATGCAGCAGCTCAGAGAAAGGACAGCGGTACTACCCTTTAGTACAGTTTGCCATGCTGTGGTGACCCTCAACCATAAAATCATTTTCATTGCTACTTCATGTGATTTTGCTATGGTCATGAATCACATGTAAATAATTGACATGCAAGATATTTGATATGTGACCCCTTCGAAAGAGCCATTTGACTCCCAAGTGGTCATGACCTGCAGGTTGAGAACCATCCCTTTAAAGGATTTCAAACCAAGTGGTAAAAAAGGCAACTCAAGTTGCAGACACTGGAGCTTTCACCAGCAATTTGGTCTTCTCATGGAGGCAGATGAGAAACACAGCAGCTGATTCACAGTCAGACATAAGCTTCAGAGGGTCTCCTCTCTGGGAATGTGTTTTTGTCAGCCAAGGTTCACTACTTGAAGCCTTCAAATACTTGCCATCAACTGGGGTTTGAACATACAAAACATGAACCTGTAAGATATCTTTTAGATTCAAACCATAACATTGTAGACAAATGTCCAAGGGCATGTGCTCTGCCATCAGATGACCTGCATTGGAGTTTCAAGCCCAGCAATAATTATCTCTAAATCTGTGTGCAGGTGGAACTCAACATCTCTGCATATTCACTTCCTCAAAAAACAGTAGCTTTTATTTATTATGTTCCAGTTGATTTATGGTTCTTAATTGCAAGAAGCAGCAAGCAGCTTGAATTAATGAAAACGTAATGCTTAAATATTATTTTTAATGTGGTGTCTCATAAAAGACAATGATGTGATTCTAGCTAATCTAGGCTTTAGAAACCCTCTTTCTTCTTCTCTGCACAATTTACTCGATCTTTCGGTAGATCAGATTTTTGCCCATTCTACTTGGCTGTAATAATGACACCTGCTAACAGCAAGGTCATGTTTATTCTACAGGACTGGCAAACTGTTCTGTAGATTCATGGGGGAGGTCCTAACTGGCTCAGCTTCAGTCAAGACCTCATCTTCGATCAACTCATCAATTCAAGAAAAAGAGTGGTGGTAGGCTGAATACATGTGGAGCCTGTGGGAGAACATCACTCACCCTGCTGTGCCCTCATTCTCTCACGACAGGGCCTCTCATTGAACCTGGTGCTAGGCTTGCAGCCAGCAAGCCCCACTGATCCTCCTGTCTCCATCCCCACAACATGGAATTACAGGCACCCACAGGACCATTCTGAGGTTTTTAATGTTGATCTGGGGAATCCAACTCAGGTCTGCATGTTTGCATACAAAGCACTCTCATCCTCTGAGTCATATTCTCCATCCTGATTTGCCATCTTTAAATAGTGGTTTATTACTTTCCTTCAGCACACTCAAGATATAGCTTCTGTCTGTCATTAAATTCATACATTGATGTAATCATTCTGATCCCATTCACCACTTGCCCATTCTTATCCCCCTCACACCTCCACCACCCCTCTACTTCTCCCAGTAATTTTCAAACTATTGTGTCTTTTGTTTAATTTTTGGTTCATGTTTCAGTCTGGGTCACCCACAAGGACACAGATGTGTGTGTGTGTGTGTGTGTGTGTGTGTGTGTGTGTGTGTGTGGCTTCTATTGACAAAAATCTTATCAGCTATATACTATAAAGTATCATTTATTCAACTGCTCTACCATTGTTTAAGCTATGAAAGACTAGAAGCAGTAATGATTAGTTTACATTATCTCCATTCTATACATTTTATTTTTTTAAGATTTTAACTGTGCACATAGTGTGTGTGTGTGTGTGTGTGTGTGTGTGTATGTGTGTATGTATCTGTGTGCATGTATAAGCATAGATGGCTGTGAAGCCCACAAGGGTATATCAGAGCTCTTGGAGATAAATTATGCTGTGACTATAAGAAATCTCAATATCATATTGTTTTGTAATAGAGGTATTGCATACAAGGTAGAATCATGTGACTCTCCGGGGAAGACAATAATTTTTTTCCTAATGTAAACTCAATATGTACATACTGGAGGGTAAAAGAAAAAGAATGTGTTTGGCTATGGGGGGTAAAGAACGTGGTGCACAAAAGATGATTCATTCATTCAAATATGAAATGTTATTATTTTTGGCAGATGGGATGTTATATGTGTTGCAGAAGAATCTAGACACACACACACACACACACACACACACACACACACACACACACACTTATGGGATGGCCTGACTGGAGGAGCAGGACTTTGAATGTTGTATGGTGCCTACACCTGGTTCCACCACGCATTTTCTACTTCCTCATCTATGCCATGTGAGAATCCATTATTACACACTCCCTGTCAGGGTCCCCACTGTGCCTTCCCACAACCTTAATTGACTGAGCTTCTGGAACCATGAGCCAAAGTAAACCCTTTCTCCCCTAGGTTTTTTTCTCCCACAGGGACACAAATGTAGCAGACCCAACAGCAAATTCTGATGTGGAGGAAACTTCAGTGCATAGCAGCTATTTCCTGTGAAATGGTCTCTGTTCTCCAGCTCCTTGGGGGCAAGGATCCTGTTATATCTGTGTGAGGGGAATATGAGGCATGTATGCCAAAATCTTTTGTAGTCCTTGGGTAGCCCTTATAAGGCACATTCTGGAAGTGTTATCAGGATCAAAGTCTCAAAAAATGAAAATAAACAAATGACAACAACAAAAACAAACAAACTACAAAAAAAAAAAAAAACACAAAAAAAAAAAAAAAAAACCCACAGCTGAGCTTCACGCCTCACTAACTGATTAACGGCGATTCTTCCTGCATTTTCTTGTCCAGCTCTTTGGCTGCTTCCCCTCTCATCCCTGAATACCTGTCTTTCCCTTCTAACTCACTCTGGGCTCTGATGACCAAGGATCTCCTGGTATGACAGTCCTTGTTTGACCTTCCTCAGCCTTCCCAGAATTCCTCTCTAAACTCCAGCTGCTTACAGACATCATCTGCAGAACGGATAAATTGCAATCTTGCTTCCTCTTGAATCTGAACAACCTATAAATCCATCCTTCACAGATTGCTGTGACTGCTTCATTGTGTTCTCAAACCAGGAGGCTATTTTTAAACATAATTTTCAAATTGGACTTCGGAAAATGAGGTGGACCAAATTCTAGCGTTTACAACAAATAAGTGCCTGAAAGTCCATCCCATTAAGGAGTTTTTAATTAAAAAGAACAACCCACAGGTGCCTCATTGTTCAAGCGTGCTGGATCATTCAGCAGCCTTTGGAGGAAGCAGAATAGTTCGCTCCATGCTTAACATCCTCTCGACAAAATTAACCCTAGCACAAGAGCGGGCTGGCCATTGGAGGCTCAGGTAATTTTGTTCGAAATGCTAGGAGCTCCTCAGTTCCATTTCTTTAAGTCTCTCAAAATAGTGTTGGAAAAAGTAATCATTACTTCGATTCTTTTATTTCTTTCTAATGCTATCATTTTAATTTTAATTTCAAAAAAGATTGACAGCTGACAATGCCACCATAGGGGGAAAGACAGGAGAAGAAATATAAATAGGGGAAGAGTAATTTTCCTCCGTGCTACTCAACTACAACCTTCCTGAAAGAAGAGGTAGTTTATATACCCTTCGTGGGCTCAATCTTACATAGGCCACATGGGCACCTTCCCTGAGATTGGACAGTATTGTCTATTAATAAATTATGAACTCAGATAGTCCCATGCTTTACTTAGAATGAATTTCTGAGGTCAATTACTTTTATTTCTCAGGAGAACAAAGTCTCCTTTGTCCCGTCTTCTGATCACCCGTTCTAATAGAGTTCATTGGGTCACTTTGTTTATTAGTAGAAGAAAATGAGACAGAGTAGGAAGCCAGAGATAGAGAAGCCAGAGATAGACAGGAGTGGGGATTAAATGGCCAATTAACAGAGCACTGGATAGAAGCAGGGTTCTATCATTAATAATGATGATGTTTAGCTGTAATTAAAAGAGTTTATGGATTTGTTCTTGCCTTTGTACCTCAGAGTAGAGGTCCTTTGGCCTGTCATAACATCTGAATTTCCTGGAGACTGTGAAGTCTACATTAAAGATGCTAAAACTAGAGCTCAGGCTGCTGTTCAATAGTAGAGCACTTGCTAGCATGCAGCATGTTTTGGGGTCAAAACCCAGCGCCATTTAAATATAAGCACATAAATAAGAATTCAGGACCAAGACCCAGGAACCTACAGTGTATTTTTCTGATATGTAGCTGATTATAAACTAGGCTATTTCTAATAACACTTTAGTAGTATTGCTCCCTCTACCTTGAGGAAGGAATAATGACTTTTTCCATAGATCCTCACAAATGAACAGTTCTAACATATCAGAAAACAACTTACATTTATGTGTGCTTGCTTGTATTTACAAAGAAAACTGCAGATGTTATTGGAACCCCACTTGAAGGAAAGGCTAACTTCAGCATTTATATCTTGTTAAATGAAGTTAGGAGAGCTCAAGAGGGAGGTACACATGTGGGCAGGACAATAGGATTAGATCCAGAAGTATGGAGTACGGGAGTCTTCTTCCCAAGGCAAGTTTTTCTTCTTCCTTTGGCTTCCCCCTCACTTCTGTCCCAGATCAGCACTGGCATCTTAGCATTAGTGACTTAGCATTGGCATATTTCGGTTTCATGTTCTGAACAATGAGACAGAAAGTGAAAGCATAAAGCTGTGAGACTTGCTGCACCTCCAGGTTCACAGCCCCTTCGTTAGAATAGCAACCTAGAGTTTGTGGGTAGGATTGTCTGGACTATAGAAACTCAGGGCTCTTCCCCACCCTAATGCTAAGTGTTTATGGAATTGTTTCAGCTTTGGCATTGGTCTTAATAGACAGCTTCTGTAAACTCTATCTTCAACAATAGACACTGAACTCTCTAGAACTTACAGACAATTAAGAACAACTCCAGATGGGAATTGTCATTGTAGACTGACTACTATTTCTCTAACTCAGAGTGAAATGAACATAGTCAGTATCTTATCTGGAGAAATAATAATGGCTTCACCTTCCACCAATCATGTGCCAAAGGATCACCATGTTATGACACCATTAATAAAAGAAAAAGTCAATGTCTACACAAGAAAAGGTTATGTGTTTTCTGTGGAGTTTCTGACTATACAAAATAATAACTCTTAGAAGGATGAGTAGGTTAGTCTTGTGGAAGTACCTCTGTGTTGATGCTGAAGTGTCTAAAATAACTTGACTAGGATTCTCTTAGCTGCTGCTACAGAAGCATCAACTGAGGGTCAGACTTAATAGAACCTCCCTTGTGAATTAGAAAGACACACAGGCCTTCAAAGACATACTATTTGCAGTCTAGACTCACTGGAGAAGTGGCATCTGCAGCCATAATGCACATTGTCACTTGTATGTCGGGGAAGGGATGTGCCCCAGCAGCCTCTCCTCTTCCATGAGCTGACCTCTCCCTCAGCGTCCTCTGCACTGTGGAAACCTAGCAGGGTTTGTCTTGCCTGATGCTCTGTTTGCTCTGTTCTCTGTGATTTTCTTGATGCCTCTGAGATAAAGGAATTGTTTTTAATCTTAGTACCAAGCTCTAACAGGCCTTGATGATGAAATCTTTTTTAAAACATAATTATACCTCTAGTTTCCTAGGTGATAATTTAAAAACATTACTCCTTGTCTCCAACCTACTTAGAAGCTTCTCCATCTCACTTCCCCCCCACTTAATGTGATTTCCATACTATAACTCCCTTCTAAGTAGCAGGACTCCCTTGTCATGTGCAAAAAGCATATCATGTAATGATAATGTGACACATTACTAGAATACTGACAAGAAGAATAAACAGGAATAAATAGGTCAATCACACAAAACTTTGGAGTTAAGGGTGGTTATGCTACATATTTTCTTTAATCCTTTATTTGTAGATAACAAGCATCTACTTTCTGATCTTCAATATTCATAATAAATATTTTTATAGAAACACTCAGGAAAAGTTAAACATTGTTACAGTTTGATTTCCATTTTCTTTGGGCAAAATAAAAGCCAAGAAACACTTCATTTTTAAAAATGTTCTTTTGTCCTTTCTCTTTGGGAAAGGGTGCACTGACCCTGTGTCATACAAGAAATCTAGGTCACCAAATATCCTGATGCAATGCATCTTGTTAGGTAACACTGTCAGGACACCTGTAAGAAGAAAGACATAGAGGAGCTTCTACTTGGGTTAAATAATGAAATACAGAAGCTACTGTTTCCTGTGTTATGTTTCAAACTTTAAGCAGTGAGGTAGATAAAGGCTTTCAAGGATACCCGTGCCTTAATCACTGGAACTGAGCATGTTAAATCATATGGGAAACACAATTTAATAGGTATTACTAAGGTTATATATCTTTAATATCTTCAATTGTGATGATCTTTACAGCAGTGGGGATAGAACCTAAGTCCTTATCCATGTTAAGCAAATCCCCAGCTTTCCACAAAGAAGTGGTAGTAGAGGAAGTTGGAAATTTGAAGCAGAAGACAGAAAACATATGAGGATACTAATAGCTTAAGGAACTTAAAGAAGTTCACAGCTAGCAATCATCAAGGAAGTAGGACCTTCCTCCCAATCCATATGGAAGTGTGTTCTTTCCAACACTGGGAATGAGCTTGTAAATGAATTCTTCACTAAGAACATCTCACATAGATATATAGTGATGGGAGATGTCATTTTGTTTTTGTGGCAAGAGGAGGTAAAACATTGTCAATCATGAATCCTATGTATATAGTACAGCCTTATTACCCTTGTTCTTCATTTTGTATGTTAGCTCTTTGTATTTGCTAATTCTTCATATGTGTTTATTAATCCTCTGCCTGTCTTTCCATGTTTTTACCTGTGATGCCTATTTTTGTTTTTCAACTTTGCTATATCTGGAATTAATTAAAATCCCAAGTCACTGGGCACACCTGTGAGGGAATTTTTAGTTAATTGGACCATTGGAGGTAGGAAGACCCATCTTAAATCAATAGCAACTGAGATCAGAAGACCACCTCTAATCTTGGCCATGCCTTCTCATAACATCCTACATAAAGAACAAGGAAGGAAGATGCTCTGTTTTTTGCTTGCTTGTCCATGCTTTTGGTGGCAAGTCAATTCTTTCATTAGCATTAGAGATTCTGGCATACATGGAAGACCAGGTGAGACATCCAGCCTTGTGGGCTGAACAATTACTGGATTCTTGGACTTGCTGCTGGTAGACAGCAATTATTGAACTAGCAGGACCACAGGCTATAAACTACTCTAATATTCCATTCTTATAATATATATATTATATATATTACATAATATATATGCATAACATATATTCTATCACTTGTGTTCCTCTAGAGCAGTAGTTCCCACCCTTCCTAATACTGCAACCCCTTAAAACAGTTCCTCGTGTTGTGTGGTGACCCCCAACCATAAACTTATTTTGTTGCTACTTCATCACTGTAATCTTGCTACTATTATGAAGATTGATGTAAATATCCAAGATATCTGATATATAACCCCTATGAAAGTGTCATTCAACTGCCAAAGTAGTCCCAATGCATAGGTTGAGAACTGCTGCTCTAGAGAACCCTGATTGTATACCACCCCTCCCATTATCACTTTTTCTTGCTGTTGCTCTCTGTTAGTTTCCTCTTAATGGCGGGGACAACACAGCTGAGGAAAGTCAACTTAATGGAAGGAAGAATGTGTTTGGCTCTTGGTTTGATGGCTCTTAAATCCACTGAAGGCAGCCTAACAAGTATGGCATCCCCACAGTTACTGAGTTACTGAATTCATTGTTTTTAGTGTTCATCTTTTGAGGTGTTATCAACTCATAATGCCCTTGACACTGGCCCCCACATAAACTCCCTTCATATGTTTACAGCCTAGTTCCAATAGCTGCAATGTCAGTACCACATTCCCTCTCAGTTTCCTTATCTGTGACATGGGGAAAGTTGTCCTAGCAACTTCAACTTTGTTGGTGAAGGTTGTAGGGAATAAGCCCTCAATAAATCCTTGGGATTGTTTTACTCCCTAAGATGGTCTGATTCACTCCTCCATCAACAGCAGTCACTCTGTGCTTTGGTTAAATATGTCTTCACCATAATTCAGCAGTGACCAGTGTAACAGTGTTAAGAGGTGGAGTCTTGATTCCTGTTTCACAGGAGTGGCATTCTTTCAGAGAGGTTATTCAGCACCCAGTAGCTCTTCTCCTCTGCTGTGAGATAGCAGAGATTTCATTCTCTTGTTCTGCATGCCTTCAGCCATGCGGGGGATCAGCAAAAAGGCTCTCATGGGTACCAGACGCTATGGCCTGCATGGTGGACATCCCAGAACATAAGAGATAAAGTTCTACTCTATATAGATTACCCACAGCTGTAGACACTGTTATTGCTTCACAAAGACACTAAGATGCTGGAGCTCACAATTTGAGTCACCCCTGCTAATGAAAACTTCAAGACATTTTTCTCTGAGCCCCCTCCCAACTCATTCCCCTACCCTTGCTTCTTCCCCTTAAGCAGGGGCCTAACAACTCACATGGGACTGCCCTTCACTTGAACTCTCTGAGCAGAATTCCTCAACCAGCCACTTCATGGCTTTTTGCACATTTTTTCCTAGCACCTCTTAATGGTCCTTGGGGAATCTCACTTGTCTCTAGTCTCTATAGCCACAAAAACATTAGTGATAAATACAACTGTCCTACATCAGTTTACGTAAAGCGTAAGTGGTTTCCAAGTGATGTTGAAGAACCTGAAGTAGGTATTACTGTCATTCGACTTAGAAAGCTGGCCATGATGATACATGCCTATAATCCTGGCACTCTGGATCCTGGGGTAGAAAGATCCTGAGCTGGGTCATTTAGGGAGACTTTCTGTACAGACAAAGCAAAACAAAACAAAACAGTAAAAGGTACTATTGGGTTCATATGTATCAGTGACTACAAATACAACTCATTCTCTTCTTTGTTTTGTGTTTTTTGAGACAGGGTTTCTCTGTGCAACATCCCTGACTGTCCTGGAACTTGGATTATATATCAAGTTAGCCACTAACTCACAGAGATCCTCTGCCTTTCAAGTACTGGAATTAAAGGCATGCACCACCACCATGACTGGCTAATACTGCTCATTCTTAAAAGCTGTGTACTGTTTCCTGTTTTACATACACTACATCTGTAACGGAACCTCTCATTATGAGTATTCAGATACTTGACAGGGATCTCTTTGTAGAGTCAGAGTTCACAAATGATACCACAGCTTCAACAGTTCGCTAGGTACCATTGGACCATGTCATAACCTTAGCATCCTCCTTGCTGTCTACCAGCAGTATTTAAGAAAAGTAGCCCACTTTACTTACTGCTGATTAAATGTCTGGGATAGGCCATCTTGTACCTAATTTACATTTCCCCAAATATTCATGAATTTGAACATATCTTCATTTATTTAACCAAAAGGACTATTTTTTGTGACTTACATCTTATATTTTCCACCCAATCAAAAACTTCTGCCTTTGGCATTTGCTCAATGATTTGTAAATTATGGGATTTAACTATCAGTCTCTCATGTGATTTGTACTTTTTTTGTTCTGTCATTTCTGCTTCTTCCTTGTTTTAGAATTATTTTAACATTCTAAATTTTCCTAACCTCCCTATCTAGTAAAAATGCTTTCTCCTACACAGCTCCAGAGACTCCTATTTTTTCTAAAGAGTACTTGTTTCCTTTGTTTTTAATTTCTTAAGCATTTAAATCTTTAATTCATTTGGAATTTATTTTTGTATATGATGTGGGAGATAAGGACCATTTTTTCTCAGTGATGGCAGAAAAGTTTATTAAACCTTATCAAATATTAATTTAGAAAAGGCTAAGCCATCCATCTTTCTATAAGTCGAGTTTCTTTGTCACTTGTCAGGTCACTGTAGATACTTAGATCATTTTCTGAGTTCTCTGTCGATCTGCTTGTCTCTTCCTAGGTTGGCTATTCTGATTCAAGACATGCTACAAATTTACAGACTGTCACACCTACAATGACTTCCCCTGTGTTATTTAGGGGAGATGTGTTGCTGTACTTCCTTGACAGTAGAACTCATCTAAATAGAAATTGCTTACTTGCTAAACAAATATCATTATGTGCCTAGTTGTTTCAAGTTCATCAAGCCTATTTGATATGGGTAATTTCATCATATTGATTAAAAAGCAACAATGTAAAAGAAGATGAAAAATTTAAAACTATGATATTATAGCAATTTTTTCTTTTATAGGTAAAGTGTTTCTCACTGTACCATTTTATTTTAATTTTTAAAATTAATTTGAGATTTTCACAAAATGTATTTAGATCATATTTCCCCCTGACTCAATTTCTTCCCCAACTCCTCCCACATAACCCCACCTTCCTACTCCCTCTTTCCCCCTTTACTTTAATTATGACTGTTACATATAAATATAAATACAATCTGGTGAGCTGATTTATTGTAGCTCATATGCATGTTTTTAGGGCTGACAAGTTGGTACTGAATAACCAGTTGAGGAGATCATCCCTAGAAAGAACTGACCCTCTCTTTCTCAGCAGTCATCAATTGCCTGGAGCTCTTCATGTGAAGGTGGGACCTTGTAGGTGTCCCCTATACACACTGGCATGCTAACTGGTGATGTCATTGTTCAGGTCTTATCTAGGCAACCATCATCTTGAGATTTTATGGGAGTAGCTTCCCATCATATATAGAAGCCACAATCTCCTAGCAGATGTGCTGGTTTCTGGCTTTTACAGTCTTTCCAACCCCTGTTCCATGCTCTGAGCCATGGGTGTGGGGATTATAATAGATTATAAAGCTATCAACTGGGGCTGAGCATCCAATGATCAGTTGTTTCCTGCATTTTGGCCAGTTTGTGGCTTTCTGTAATGATCTCTATCTGCTACAAAAGAATCTTTTCTTTTGGGGCTGAGAGTTGCACTACCTCCACAGGCGTAAGTATAAGTGTTTAGAATGTAGTGAGACTTAAGCTGGCTTAAGCAAATGGCAGGAAAAGAATCTTTGATTGGGGCTGAGGGCTACACTACCTCCACAGGCATAAGTATAAGTGTTTAGAATACAGTTAGAACTTAAGCTGGCTTAAGCAAATGGCAGGAAAAGAATCTTTGATTGGGGCTGAGGGCTACACTACCTCCACAGGCATAAGTATAAGTGTTTAGAATACAGTTAGAACTTAAGCTGGCTTAAGCAAATGGCAGGAGGGAGTTCTCTTTTAGGTTCTATGGCCTCCCTAGATGTGGGTAGCTGTCTAGGTTCACAGAAGGAGGCAAAAATTCCCCCCTACTGAGTTGGCCTTAAGTCTGATTAGACAGCTGTTGGTTATACCCAATATAAAAATGTGTACTACACAACTGGAAACAATGTGAATGTCTGTTAACTGATGGATGAACACAGAACTTGGAAGAATTGAGCTGGGACTTACCAGGAAGCCTCTTCCTAGAGGTCTCATAGTACCAGAAAGGGTACGTATGGGAGAAAAGGAATCAGCAGTTCTATTCAGCTGTGATACCTGCAAAACAATGACCCTCACAGAAAGATATGCCTAGAGGTTCAATAATAGCATTTATATCTTAGGGGTAATCAAGAGCTATCTAGTTGGACTTAAAGCCTGCTCGTTGCATCTTACTGTTTGAGAGAGTCAGGACTCCCCCCCCCCTCATGCAAGCCTAGAGGATCAAGAGAACCATTTACCCTTGAGAGTTTCTTGTCTTCTCTGGAACTTTGGCACTGATTTGACCTTACTTTGCACTCTCCTTTGTTTTGGAATGAAAGAAGGTGACTTGGAGTTCTGTGATGCCTCTCTCCCTTGTCTGCCTACTCCTCTGGTGTTCCAGGATTAGGAGAACTATGTTAAGGCCCTTGGATTCTACAAATCCAGAAGCCCCATGCTACTGCAGAGCCAGGAACTACAGAATTCTTATCCTTGGCACAATCCCAGGACACATTTCCACATCTTTCCTTCTGACTCTAGACCATGTGCCGCTGTTCCTTTTTCTCACAACAGCTCCTGGCCACATGCTTTTCTCTGTGGCTGGGAAATAACCCAAATATATGGCTACTTGGTTAAGCCAGGTTTGGCATGAAGGATAGGAAGATCAACTGGCAAACAGGCTGAACAGAATCTCTGAAAAGCTTATCCTGCTCCAAGGGCGAGATGACCCTCCATTCATGCTGTAGGAAGAATGAGCAAGAAATGGATTTGCCTAAATCTCTGGCTTATCTGTATAGTTCTTTGTACAGAGATTCTTTTTTGTTGTTGTTGGTTTTTGTTTTTTTTTTGTTTGTTTTTGTTGTTGTTGTTGTTGTTTTTAATATACTCCATCTGTTATCAAACCAAGACTCTCCTGGCAGTCAGCCTGGGTCAAGACACAGTGGCTAGTTTCTTGTTCCATTTAAAGGTTGGCATGTTCTAATGTGTACAGTCTAGCTACTGAGCAAATGAATAGCTATCAATTCATTCAAGAAGAATATTTCTCATTTTTCTTATGACCTACCTCATAAAAGCTGTCTATCTGCTGTTACTGGCAGCTCCCCAGCTCCCATGCCTGCTGTACTGCCACAATGCTTGCAAAAGCTCTTCTTTCAAGGTAGTGGCTAATTTGGGGGGAAAATTATCATCTGATATACCTTGTTGATGCTATACTTTCTGCATGTATTTTTAAATAATATTTGAAAAATTATCTTGCCTGTGGAAAAACTAAAATGTCTTTTATAGAAATAGGCTTGTTCTAATGTCAATTTTCTGCCTGAATAAAAATGCTGCAGGCACTCTTGTCATTGAAATTAAATAATCTTTGCTGTAATAAAAAATTTCATAAAATCACAAATTTATCAAAGCAATGATAAACCCAGGTTGGCTTTTTTGTTTTGTTTTGTTTTGCTTTTCATTTTTATAAATATATTTTCAGTCCCGGGTACATACATTTGCAGTATAATGTGTGAACATGAATGCTGGTTTTAAAATGAGTCTTAGATATTTTGAAAATGAAGTGCAGCCACCTACGTGTTAAAAGTGGTGCAGTGGCTAAATGAGGAATAAATGACTCTTCCCTGTGGGAAGATAGCATATGTCTTGGTTGAAAAGTTGAGTCACATTTGGCACTACTACTAAATTGTTATTCACTCGAATAACATAGGGCCTGCATGGGGGAAAGTATGATGTGTCCTGTAAAATTGGTTCTAGACTCCAGTCAACTAATGAGGTTTTGAGTGGGTGACCCCAATGATGTCTCACTCAGCCAAAAGGGAGATCCTTACTGCTACTTAGAAATAAAGTCTGATGTCTGCAAATGAGGCATGGCTGTAACATGGGGAAGCCCTTCCCTGAGAGGCCATTTATACTAGCTCTATACCTTCTGGTGATGACTTTTACAGAGGAAGGAAGACAAATGGGAATTATGGCTGCAACATCATATTATAATTAGTGTGTAGAAAAACACAATCCTGAGGGTCACAGTCAAAGCCCTATGAACAAGACGCGCTGCTGACACCAAGAATCTCAGACGATCGATTCCATTATCTAAATGCCCATGAAATATTTTCAGGGGTGCTGTTTCTAGTAAGGTTCTGACTGCTCAGTTTACCAGCCAGCAAGTGTTTGCTGACATTCTCTTTATACCTGGTCTCAAGTTTAAGGAATTATTCCTGTACTGACATTTCCCTTCTATTCCCCATAGCCCATTACCTTCTCCACCCTCTCACATGCAGAGAGGGGTGGACAAGGAGACCGTTAATGGCTACATCTAAGGGTCAAAAGGTGTCTGGAGGCAGAGGCATCTCCAGAATGTTGCTGTTCTTCTCATTCTGATTTTGCTGATCCCTGCTTCACCGTGGAGACTGTGATCTCACAAGGTTTGGGGATTGAGTTCCCAATTTCATGTTTTTATATTCTAAATTGTCTTAGCCTCAAAAATATGTTAACAATGGTACAAAATATTGAGTTATACCTTAAAGAATGTCCTCCTGGGGATACCACCAAACACATCCACTTAAAGAAACCCCTTGATGGAAAACACAAGCAGGGGCAGGTGGCAGCAGCAGGACCTAGTTATTGCCCAAGGGCTACATTTCATATGTGTTTATCCTCTTAAGTTTTATGATACTTGAAGGTAAGACTAGCATCTACACTTTGTAAATGAGCAAGCTTGAGCTCAGAGAAGTGAAGTAACTCAGTACCTGGAGACAACTCTGGGTGACACACAGACTAGAGCAGCTTGACACACAGACTAGAGCAGCTTGGCTCCATATCAAGGCTTGACCACTGTCCTATGTATGTCATCAGTGCCTTTGAGTAACTGAGCTTGTGGTAGATACTGCCACAAAATTGACCTTAGAAACTACTCATTTTATCCCAGGGGTAGATATGAGAAAGCCAATGACATGAAGTATGTGCCTGAAAATGTGAGTGAAGATTCAGGGATTTGAACCTAGGTCTTTCTGGCCCTATATTTAACTCTGTCACATAGTATTTTCTGTAGAATGGAAGAATATGATGGAAATGATTATGGTGTTTTCATCTTTTCCCTTACTATTCTTGTCATTTCATCAAGTGATGGGATTTGAACATCTATAGTGCACTCACTTGCACTACAGTTTGGAACGTATATCCCAAATAAGAGACTATCCATGTCTTGCTTCCCTTGGCCTTCGGCTAATGGCTGCTAGTTCTCAGGCTCTGTCCTTTCAGTCTGCAGCCAATCACAACCAAGCTTTACAGGGGAGCCTGTCTTTTTGCCCACCTTCTGGGTGAGTTGAGCAATAGCAGAACTGCTAGACTAAGGCGGCTTCAAGAAGCTACAGGTCACCTCCATTCCCACCCATGACCCTGCAAAAGGTAGTAGTCCTAGTGTTTGGTTCAAGCGTCTGGCAGAGATACCACTTTGCATTTTGGCTACTGACCAGCCCTCATCACTGATAAGTTTCCCTTCTTGGAATAGTACTATCCATTATCCTCAGTCATCAACTAGGAGTAACCCACACATTTTTCCCTCTACCGCCACCTGCTAGACTTGATGCATTGATGACTTTCTGAGTGTGGGGATTGGCATATTAATCACCTCTTCCTCCATAGGATTGTTTTTTCAAGGTCATAACCATAGTCTCAGACTGTTTCAGAGTTCAGCAACTCCTATGAAATTTCAGCAATCAGTAACCATTACTAGTAGCAGCAAGAACCAAGAAAGGGAAAGAACATCACCAATATGTCAGCTTGCATTTTCTGTTGAAAATAGCAGGTGCTACACATCACCAGTGTGCCTGACTCTGTACCAAGTACCAGACATTCAAACCAGTGACTCTTGAGTCATGTCCACAAATACCAGTAGCTTCCCTCTTATCCACATAGGCAAGCATATCTTTTCCAGTTGTACTCAGCATTCCTGAGATGGTGCTTACCAAATGATATCTCATTATATGGTTGCATTTGTTTGAGGATATCAGCAAAGCAAGCAATTCCCCAACTTGGAAGAATTACTATAAGCATCTGTGGTCATAAACTGTTGAAGCAGCAGCATAACTGGGCAGGGGCAGCAGGGATGACATAAAGTGAGCATAGGAAAGTGGACTTACCGAGGACAAAAAGACCATGGGGTCATATGAAAGGACAAGAATGTGCCCAGGATGAAACTTGACAAGAAACACAGATTTCCAAACTTGAGGAGAAACAAGAGTCATCCTGGTGTAGTTACATTTTTGATCACTATCATGGTGGGGTGAGAGTGCACCTGCCACTAATTGAACTGATTTAGATAAAACATCTACCATGCACTATGTCATGGCAGTTTCTATAGTTCAGTTAGCTGGTGGAGTATAAACAGCAGATTCTATAGGCTTTATGGTGGATTTCTCTGGTAAAGCCAGAGAAAGCAATATTTCTCTTCACAGGAGCTTTGGAATTTATTTCAGTGGCTCTGTCAGTTGGTACTACAAATAATCCAACAGAAGGAATGGTGACAGTACACACACACACATACACAAGTTATTATAAGCAAAGTACAGGACACAGTTTTTCCAAGTTCCGCTGGCTAGAGTCAATATTGCTAAAGAGAAACGATGGTTGCTTTCCACATAAACCAGTGTTTCAATTTGTTCTAAGTTTCTGTCCTTGAAACTGTACATCCAGTGTGTCATAAGGGCACAGTAATAAAGTTTGCTCTGGAGTCAGTATTTCTGGGTGGAACCATCCCCCAAACTTGAACCACACATCCTTCTGTTATAAATTTTGCCTGAGGTCTATCATACATATCTTCTCTCTCCAACCCCGCCCCCCATGATCTGCTTTTTTGGGAAGCGTCTTGCAGCATGCAGTTCAAATCTACACATTAGGGCTTTTGTTTTGACTATAAAAGTTTTACCTTTGTCCCAAAGGAAAGGAAGATTGTGACTAATGGAGTATAGGCTTGGGACCGGGAGGAGTGCCATGCAATGTTTCAGCTCTATTTGACAGCCATCAAGAAGGATGAGTTGTGATGAGCTAGGTTTGGGGTGACAGGCAGCTAATGCCAAGGAATTGGTTTTTGGGCCCTCCATCTAGAAACAAGCCCCACACTGGCGCTAAGTGATTTGATCCCATCAGTTTCTTTTAGCCTTTGAAAGGTCACCAAAAAAAAAAAAAAAAAAAAAATGAGTGAGGAAGTAAGGCACAATGGCCTCTTAGGTTCTGCTGCTTTCAGCTCATGTGTCACTGGCTGCTTCTCTTCAGCTAACAAAGAACTGCTGTCCCATTTTCCTTTTTAAGTGAGACTGAACTTTCTGAGACCTTGACAGTGTGTTCGCTGGCATGACAGAGTGCCCACTGCCCCTCTCCCAGCAGGATTGGGTCAAAGTACCTAAAACCCCACCCATGTGACCTTGCTCCACCTCATTGTTGACTTTAATCTCGTGCAGGCTTCTCTATCTGCAGGAAGAAAACTTATCCTCTGTGTCCTGATACTGTAATCCATTTATTATTTCTAATTTCTCTAGGTTTCTTCCCTTGGGCCCTGGGTTTGACATCTTCCATCCATGACCAAAACTCTTTCTACAGCAAGAAATACTGACTATGGGGTGAGTGAAACAACTTGATAATCAACATGTATGTATTACCAGTGTATCTGCCTTGGTATCTTGAGAAGTTAATATATTTTCCTGTAAGTTTTTTTTATGATTATATTTGTACATCTAATAAGCCACATTTCTTTTGCTGTGTCAGATCTACACAATTGTGTCTTTAAAAATCAAGGAGTTAATTCCCTTTGATAGCTTTGGAATAAATCTTCACTGTCATAGACCATAGACGATAACATGAGATACAAATTGACACTCAGATATCAAAGAGACTTTTCAGGTCTTGTCTTAGTTGGCTGGCATCTGTTTTGTTACATGCAGAATAAACCCAGCTTCATAAAATATTCATCCTGCAATGTGGATGCCCACAGTGGAGCACTTATGGACACAGCAGAAATCTTGGCTTGCAGCTACATCAAGACACTGGTTTTCCACTGTGTCTTGTCAGATTCCTGCAGAGGCACCATGGGAGCCAGACAACCTGGGTCACACAGTTCAGAGGCACCAATAGCTAGTACAAAGAAGATTCCAGGTAACCCAGAGGCACATCATCACAGTGAAGGTGTGCCAATGCCCTCTGCTTTTTCTGCCCTTGCAGGAAGGCACTAATTGAAACAAAAAAGATGCTTAGCACATGGCATTGAAGTTAATCGAGGCTAGAGAAAGTGATGTGTGTCAACCTTATCTGCTCTTCACCCTGCACTTCATGTAGGGAATTATACCTGTGCAACATAATGTCATTTAGACTACTGTCCAAGCAGTGGACAGCATGAAACAGAGGTATTCCAATTTCAAGTTTGGTTAGTCCTTCCTTTTTTCCCTTGAAACAGTCAGACTGCTTTCTTTGGCTCATTTATATAATTTTAGTTTCAGAAGCATTGTTGGCTAGCATATGCAAGAGTGGATTATTGGGTCAGCATCTATTCAGTTCATGTGACAGGCTATCTTTCAGGTTTGAGACTCTCTTAAGTATTCATTGTAAGGGAGGGGCAGAATCAATAAGCATGTAAGTGGTACTAGTATGTTGCAACTTACCTAGCATGGGCCCAGTCCCTAGTGCTTAAAAACAAAAATCTCAAATGTATGTCAGATGATGTTAAAAGTAATGGAGACACATAAATCCAAGAGCATGGACAAGTCACACAGTGATAAGGGACTGATTGAACAGGGTATTCAGAGAAAACCTCACTGGGTGTATAATATTGGGCAATAAATGCACAGAACTAAGAGCAAGAGGACCATCTGTCTCAGAGAAAGTGACAGGGTTTGGATCTAGCAGATGTGATGAACAACAAGTAGTCCTTGGATTACTTTGGAGATAGAAGCAGTGGGGATTTCTTCCATGTTGAAAATGGGATGATAAAGGGGAAAAAATGATTGGAGTACACATCTGAGGTAAGGAGTTCTCATATATTTAAACAAACTAGACATCAAAACCAAGATGAGAGAGAACAGAATCAGGAATTCTGTATTGGAGCTATGAAGGTGGAAATACTTATTAGTCATCCAAATGCAGAAATCCTGTGGCAGTTGGATATTTAAGTCTGGTGTTCAGGCATACAGTGGAGGGTGTTGGCTCTTGAACAGCACTCACAGCTGAGACTAGATGAGACCAAGTAGTCAATAAGTCTCTGATGTCCACCTTCTCCCTTAGGAATTATTTAATTGGAATGCAATAGGTATCAGACATTGATGTTTTTAGTAACCTCCCAACATGGTTGTACAACACAAATTAAGTACATCTGTCTTAGACAGGGAATGTGGCTGGAGACAGCAAAAGTCATAAACTAGATTCCAGGGCATCCTAACATGTACAGGGATGAGTGATAACCAGATAAGAGAAAAAGCTACAGTGAGGCAATAAGAAAATAATGGAAAAAAAAGTTCTGAAATCCAGGTACAGCCTGTTAAAGATGATAGACTGATTAAGTATATCAAGTGTCAGGAGCAGATCCCATCAATGGGAACTGAGAATTTGCCACTTGGCTTAGCCGATTGACATCCACGGTGACTTTACAATTAGCAGTATCAGTGCTTTAATAAGATTGTGGTAGATTCAAGAAAGAATGGGAAGAGAGATTAGTGAAGACCCTGTTAAGTCAATTCTTTTGGCTAGTTTCTCAGCAACAGGAAACAGAGAAGAAAGACTTAGGGAGTTGGGTGGAGATCAGAGGCCTTGTTTTTCAAGATGGGAAACATTGGTACATGTGTATGCTCTTGGGGAGAATCCAGCACAGGAGGGGCATGAGTGACAGCAGAAGCAGGAAGAGGAATTGGCCAAGGGTTGTCCTGTGCAGGGAAAGGGACTGTGTGTGCAATGAGGTGTCATTCTAGGTGAGAGCATGCAGGAAGGAAGTCCTGACACAGGCCATTTGTAGGCTAGTAGATGTCCACACAGAGGAGCTGGAAGACACTGTCTTGGGACTGCTTCTATTTTCTCTAGGAAGTATGAAGCATGTCTTCAGATAAAAGAAGTAGTAAATACTCAGCCAAGTATGAAGCCCACTGCTATTGTATGGATGCCAGCCTCCAAAAGCCCATAGATTAAACAGATGGTCCCTAAAATGTACTGTTGAGGCACAGCTGAATCTTTAAGGAGTAAGATCTAATGAATGATTCTTAGGTCATTTAGGATGTGTGTCCCAAAGTGGGATTATGAGCCCCAGGTTTCTCCATGTCCCCTTGCTTTCTGCTTTGTGATGGACCAGCTTTCTCTGACCCACAGCTTTTCACTGCCCTCTGGTATGCTCACCAGAGGCCCAAAGTCATGAAAGCCACCAGACCTTGGATCTCTACAGCCATGAGGTAAATAATCCTTTTATTTAAATCAGTTCTTTGAGCTCCTTGCAGTAGTGACATGAAACTGACTAATATACACAGAGAAAGGACATAAGTGATTAAATGACCATGGGAAAGTTTGTACAGTTCAGAGGTCAGAAGTCAACTGCTATGTGGATGTGTCCCAGCCACATTGAACTGCTTTCCTGGAACTGAAGGCCTGAAGGGTAGGCATTGACAAGTGAGGATTCCTGGCTTTTCTGCCAAGGAAATAGAATGCAGGAAAGTGAGCCATAGACCTAAAACTAAAAGCAATGGCAACCATGTCATTTTAGTGATTTATGACATATGCTAGGCAGAAGGAGCACAAGAGAGGCTCAGACATAGTGGGAGGTGGTAGCATTAACTGAAAGGAGGCCTGCAGAGGATCATAATGCTGAAGATGCAGTTCTAGTCTTTGTTGTGGCACGAAACAACTGTCTATTTTGATAAAAAGTAAGCACATTCATTACCAAAGGCTGATTGCACTTTGAATCTATTCAATTAAGTTTTCACCCATTAAAATTAGTTAAGCTATGCAAAAAAAGACCATAGCTTTGTGCATTAGTATGCATTCTTTCACTTACAATTATGAAATGAATATATTAGTATATAATCTAAAAACAATTAGTAATTGCTAGACTACATCTCAGTAATCCTTCTCATGTAAAGTAATAAATTGCCAAAGACAGAATTAAGCCATCCTTCTTCTTTGCCATCCCAATGGCTTGGGGAAATGGTGACAGACAGCATAACAGCATAACGCATGTCTCTGCCTATCTTGTAAATCACTTTAATTCTCCTAAATTGCTGGAAAGGGATTACTGCAGTTAAGGAATTTTTCAAAATGTAATTGATCAAATTGCATTACCTAGGGCAGATGCCAAAGCTACAAAGTGGCTATGATATACTCCTACCTAGTCCACCTCAGACCTTACATATGAGAATGGGGACTTGCCACCCAAGACCCAACATCATGACCTTTCATTCTGACATGTTAATTTTTGTTGTGTAGGGGAGGGAGTGTTTTGTTTGTTTTTTTCCCTCAGTGTTCATCTTCCTTCTCTGTTTTGTCATAATTTGAGGCATAGTTAAACGATAGCTGTAGGAAGTCATGAATGCACACTGGATACCTGCAGTGTGCTTGACAGACCATACCGATGTGAAGTTTAGTCATAGTAACAGCATGACTGGTTTTAGAAGGCATTGTAGACAATTAACTAAGCCACAGCCAACTGCCAGGCTGACAGATTAGGCTGCAGTCGATTGATTTGTTCTCTGTTTCTCACTTCTACCTTTCTATAAATTTGGTCTGATAGCATCATTGGTGGAAATTCCCTGAGTCAGCTGTAGTTCTAGAGGCTATCGGATTCACAAAGTTTGTTTTGGTTTGGCTTTTTGGCTCAGACAAATTCTGCTGAATGTAATTTGTCCAAGGAGCAATCCTTTTAGCAGCACCATTAAGGTTAGGTTTAGAATAAATTTCAAGGCAATAGAAAAACCTCTGGTGTTTAGATGGACTGAATTCCCTGGGCAAAATGTCTGTTTGTATCTGGTTCTCAGGTGGAGATTTACAGTTTCCATGTTCTTACAGCTCCATTTCCTCATCTGTGTGACTAGCACATGTTTCCGATTAAACTAAAAGCCTTCACTGGTCTTCCCAAGGTTCTGTGGCCAAGAGGAGCCAAATTATTTTACTTTTAGATAAGATTACTCTCAAGCCCTAAGGAGCCTCCATTTGGCCTGGGTGTAATTATGAAGCTAATCCCAGACAGACTGCACTTAACCCTGACAGCCTTGTTGTCAGGCTTAATGACAGGCCTATGACCTGAGCACCCTAACATCCAAGCAATGTTGCTTTCCTGTTCAGACAATGGTGAAACAGAGCTGTCAGAAATCCTAATTTTCAACATAATGCACTCCTGAAAACAATGTGAAAATCAAATGTGGGAAAATTGAAATATAAATATATATTACAACAGACTTCTGTTTCTACAGAGAACAGGGTTAAATCCTAGGTATCATTTCACTTACATCTAGAGATAAAGTTTCAATATTTGAAGTGTATTTTTCAACTTTGTTCTTTTCTAATTAAATACCTTAATAGTGATATGTGTTCAGTGCAGGCTAGAGCTGTGATGTTAGGTGACAAAGTATATCAGAGCTTTATTCTCTGTGTTTTCCCTTCATTTCTATTAAGTAATCTTGAAATGCAATGTCGTTTTCACATGCTCACATTTAGCTCTTTATGGAGGTGAAGATTCTAATGTCCCCTTGGTCTTGGTGTTCTACTTTCACTGTCATATTCTCATCTACTTACTTATTATCAGTTGGGAAATCAACTGTCATGATAATTTAATGTAAAATCCTAAACTTCACATTCACCAATAAATTTAATGTAAAATCCTAAACTTCACATTCACCAATCAAAGCAGCAAATGGCCTGCTCCTAGGAGTCCTCCCAGGCTCAAGGTTCCTGCTAAGTCTTGGTGCGGGGATGTCTATGTCACTTTGGATTTAAACATGTTTATAAAGCCTGTTCTTTATGAAGCATAATAGAGATGGGCAACTATCTTCCAGTCCATATGGGAGTTAAAGGATGAAAAACTGTGGCCAATGCCATAATTTGCCAGTTAATTAGAAAACACTCCGTGTAACCTTGGGCAGAAGTGAGGAGACAGAGCAACTGTTAATTGTGCTGGGCGAGCTGATATTTTTAAGGTGGATTTCTCTAGGAATGAATCATGTCCCTTTCCCTTCCAATGTTTTGCACCACTGCACTAGCTACTTTAGTTTTCAATTCTAGTATCATTCAAGCATGTACCACATGCCAATGTTGGATCTCATGGGTGACAATAGTTTAATAGCATTGAAAAGTCACCATTGCCCAGAGAGGTAACAGACAACTTAACATCACAGGGCAGTGCTTCACAGACATAGCTGATGATGCTTGTGTAAACAAACATGTCATGCTACCAGTATTGTCAAAGTTCAGCACGTACAAGAAGTGTGGCCCTCTTATTGAAGCATTCACTATAATAAAACAGAAAAATGTCAGCAGCAAGCTTATACATGGCAGGTTTACAAAGCCTCTTGACCTAGACATCAGGTTTCTGTAAGTATATTCTAGAATCTCTGCCCAATGACAAATGCCACTCATGACTCATCTCTCAGGTTGTATCTTGGCTGGTAAGCAGTATTTGCCTGGGTCATCCTCTGCTCAACTACAGTCTTTGTTCATGGGGGAACACTGTGATAAGACATTGCCCAAAGGCTTAAGAGATGAGCTCTAGGTTTAATCAGTGTCCCAATTACTCTCAATCCAAGATTGTATGACCTAAGTGGAGGGCATGGCACTAGATAATTGCTCAGATTACTAGCTGGCAAGATTTGAATTGTATTGGATAAAAGAGGCTACAACAGTTATTTTTGCCACACACTTTGAAAATTTAATTTAATTAAAAAAATCTCTTGCACCTAATTGTTGGTTCCCATGGACAAATGAAAAATGTCAATTGGCTTTTGTAATTGACCAAAGCCCCCTTCTTTGTAGATAAAATTTCTTTTAGCCTCCACTTACGCTTATCCTGCCCAATTATTAGCGTCCCTGATGAAAGTGGTACTTTAAAATCAATGATCTGTGTTAGCATATCACTGTAGCCTGGGGTTCATAGTTCATCATAGGGTTTGGTCTCAGTATTACTCTTTCTGTGAGTTTTGAAAGTGTGTAAATATATCCACCCACCATTGTCATTTCATAGAAAATAATTTTAATGCTATATAAGTCTTATATTTGACTGCTTTTCCTTCCCTCTCTCCCACCCTCTCTTCCTTCCTCCCTCCCTCCTTTCCTTCCTCCCTCCTTCCCTTCCTCTCTTCCTTTTCCCTCCCTCCCTCCCTAATAGATGTTGGCAACCACCATTCTTTTGCCTTTTAGAGAATGCATAGAATTGATATTATAGAGTCTTTTATTACTGGGTCTTGTCACTTTGTAGTACATATCCTTTCATGTCGTTTTATGACTGGATAGCACATTTCTTTTTAATGCAGAATAATATTCCTTTGTCTGAATGTATCATAGTTTACCCACTTACCTGTTGATGAACACCTCAGTTGCTTCTGAGATGGAAATTATAAATAGGGCTATTATTAACACCTTATGCAGGTTTTTATATGACGATAGCCTTTTCAACTCCTTTTTAAATATAAAGAAGTGTGAAACCTAGATCATATGATGAAAGTTGACTTTTATAATAAACAGCTAGACTGGTTGTCTTTCAAAATGGCTGCTATTTTGAACTCTCATCAGTATGAGCAACAGTCCTTATTTCTCTCTGTCCTCACAAATGCTAGCTATATTTCTGGCCTGTCCCTGGACTTAGTCTATTCTTTTAGGTGCATGGTGCTATCTTCTTGTTTAATTTGTGTTTCCCTGGTGACAGGCTATGTGGTTGGGATTCCCTTTTACCCACTGTTGGAAACCCATCTCTCTTTCAGAACATTACTCTGAAGCCCAAAATGTGTTTTATAGCTGTCCAGATGTGTCAACTGTGGAAGCATGTCCACAACAGTCATGAGAAGTTTGTTGTCTTGTGACTGTGACTTGGCCTTTCTCAGCACAGCAAGTTAGCAAGTCACAGGCTTAGTTCACGTCTTCCTTGTCTTTTCAAACAACTTAGCCTATAATCCAGTGGCAATTCAATAACCGCAAGAGCACAATCATTTTTAAAGATGGCCTGTCTCTCACAAGTAGCCAGCCAATATCCAAAGAAAAACAAAATTCAGCCACTTTAATACATAATCTTTTGTTTCTCAAATTGTCTCACTAATTATCCTGTCACAGGCTTTGCTGCATGGTGGAATATGTGGCGTTATCACCATGGACTCACCCTTCACTGTAGTTCCAGGCGGTTCTTAGTGCCTGGCGTATTGGAATCCTGTTCTGGAAACAGCGAGGCCTGGCAGGTTCCCCAACCATGCTGTTTCCAGGACAATCACTGGCCTCCCTCCTCAGCTACTCATTATCACCACCACATACTTCTCAACTCCTAGCCTGGACCCTTTACTGAGCAATACAGCTATTGTCCCCTCCTATCCATACCACCCAGTTCCCTCCCAGCCATGGCTTAAATGGCTGTTTTTAGAGGGAGCCATTGCTAATACCTCTCATCAAGGAAACTAAATGTCTTTTGAGGTTTATAGATCATGATACACTTTAATTTTTTAATAAAAATTTTAAGATGTACAAGATTTAATATTACCGCATGTAGTGAGAAGACTACTGTGGTCCTGTATCTCTTCACCGTCTCTGTGTACACACATGATAAGAATACATTTGATCTACTTTCTTAGCAGCATGCAATGATGATATTAATGATAGGTCCTGGGAACATTCTGTTTGAGTCAAACTTTCAAGCTGTGCAGTCAAGTCATTAACCCATATACTCCCTTACTTCTCAGTTCCAGGTCTCAGAAAGTAGCAAGTAGTGTTGCTCCCAGGAGCAGTCTGCTCCCACTAAAATTACTTCTGCTAGTACTGGGAACTACTCTGGCCAAGGCTTTTGCAGTAGGGCAGCTTAGCGAGACCTCTACCTGAGGCCTGCTATGGGGAGTGGTTTTGAAGTTGGGAGAACCCATACAGGGCGAGTCTCTGAAGGTCGCAATCCAGAGAACAAATGGGACAAATGCTCTTCTCTCCAACTCTTTCACAGCAATGATCTTTGTAAACCCAAGACAAGAGCTGCAGTTAGTCACTGTGGCTTCAGCATGGAGCCCTTAGGAAGTATCTGGTAAATATTTGCGGAGCAGAACTGGACACACACAGCTGGACCAGAGACATGTGGTCATCAGCCAGTAACAGAGTAGAATTAAATCATCAGCGATGGGATGATGGGGGTCAAAAGGTGGAAAGAAGGTTTTCACCCCGCTTTTCTTTTCAGATGCTCTGGCGCCTCCCTGTTGGAAGCTGTGTGCTGGAATAAGCCACACAGTTTGAAACCCACCTCTCTTTCACAACACTGACAGAGAAGCAAATGTGTCAATGTTGTGGATAATTTGTGGGATCAAAGGTGCCCAGAAGAAAGGCTCATTTCCTGTCACTAACTCACAGTGGTGAAGTGTTGCAGGCTCTTGGAAATGTATCTCTGTAGGTTTCTGCTTCACCCCTGGGGGCGATGGTGCAGTTAAGGCCTTCAGAGGGGGCTGTAAGGTCTGTGTTGACAGTGGATAAATCACCATGCTGATGTTGGCTTATGTTTACCAACAGCCCATTCTTCAACAGCAACAATGAAAAGAAATAGCTGACATTGTCCTGACCTACCCTCCCTGAATTCAGGCAGCCAGGCAACCCTAACTGTTCACTTTGTAGATGACAAAGGAGATGGCCTCACTTTTTTTCCCTAAACGTGCATGACTTTGAAAGTCTGTGCATTCAAAAGGATTGTCACCTGTGCACATAATTCTGACCTTACCAGTGAGTTGCTTTAAAAAGAAAAAAAGTCTTTCTTGAAAGACAAAACCACTGTTTATGTGGCCAGGCACAGAGCCCTTTGATAGGAGGACTGAAGGACCACTGGGCTTTGGAAAAGGCCATCTGTTTCTAACATGCTCACTAGGGTGCAGCAGAGAGAAGAGTTGGGTATGCTCTGTGAGGTTGTTAACCAGGAAAAGGCCAGGGATGCCCTTAAATCAAGCACAACTGAATGGAGCAGAATTCACTTCCTGGTTCATTTCACACATATTCATTCTCAGAAGAGACTACTTCCTGACTAACATAATTTTAGACTCTGGGGTTGTGACATCCTTTAGTCTTTTGGAAGTACTTTTTTTATTATTTTGTTTCATCGTGCCAGTTTGATATAAGAGTAGTGTGTGTGTGTGTGTGTGTGTGTGTGTGTGTGTGTGTGTGTGTGTGTTTAAAATTTGGTTTTTTGAGACAGGGTTTCTCTGTGTAGCCCTGGCTAGAACTCACTCTGTAGCTCAGGCTGGCTTCAAACTTGGATATCCACCTGCCTCTGCCCCCCAAGTGCTGGGATTAAGGGCATGTGACACCACTGCCTGGCCTCAAAATTGTCATATTAAAGATTTATGTTAATACTAAATACCACACAAAATATGTGACCTTTGTCTTTCTGGAAGTCTGGGTTGTTTCAGTCAGCATACCAATCTCTGTTTCCACCCATTACCCTGCAAGTGTTATAAATTCATTCTTCTTTGTGCCTAAAAATCTCCATTGTGCACATACATCCTACATCTCTTGTACCTAGTAATTGCTGTTTGGCACCTAGACTCATTCTGTATCTGGATCATTGTGAGTAGTGAGGCAGGGAACATTAGCATTCTGTACCTCTGTGGTATGTTGACTAGATTCCTATGAGTGTACATGTACACAAGTGGTATAGATGGATTATTTGGTATGTCTTTGCCCTAAAAATATGACTTGATAAAATATCAGTAGTTATTAAAGTACTGAGAACTGAGAATCTTTTTAAATGTTTTAAATTCTTCAAAGGATGTATAGCTAATATTTTAGTCATGTTGACCTTTGAAATCAAATTCTCCAATGGTTGCAGCTGTAGAGAATGCATTTCCCCCAGCCTTATCCTGTATGCCTAGCCACAATGTAAAATATTTGAGGACCTAAAATTAATTCCTTCTAGGAACTGGACAGAAGGCTCAGTGGTTAAGAACACTTGCTGATCTTACAGAGGACCCCAGTTCAGCTGCCAACATCCATTTCAGGCATTTCATGGCCTCCAAGGGAATCCAATACCCTCTCCTTTCCTTTGAGGCCACCAGTACTCATATGAGCATATCCACAGAAAGACATCCATGTGCACACAAACATATAATTTTTAAAACTTAAAATGGTTTTAGCTGCAGTGTCATGCTCAAGTCCTTTTTATACCATACCTCAGTACTTCCATACAACTTGTGCAGGTCTCTGCCCAAATCCCTTGACAATCCTTAGATCACTGCAGTAGCTGGTATGGATGTACATGCTACACAAATGCACGATGTAGTTTAGGAAATAGTGTTAAGAAAAATGTCTCAATGTGTTCAACACAGACTCAAGATGGTTTTTGAACTATTTGAGATTAGCAGTTGTTTTAATTCACTGATAGAGAACAGACAGATATGGGGGAATCACCTGCATTTGGCAAGGAAATAGACTGAGTCAGAAATCCCAGATTTTACACTTGGAATTGCTACTGTCTAGTTTTCCTATCTTGACCCCTAGAACTTCAGTTTTGTTAACTGTAAAAAACAAACAAACAGACAAAAAGGTAAAAGGATAACAGTAGCTGGAAGTGTTTCTTAGTGATTGTGTGCAATAAAGTATGTCAGGATATTTCTAAAATATTTAAAGTATTACATAAGTGTCTTATGTTGAAGACAAAATATAAATGCAGAAAGATATGTTACAGAAATGCTAGAGGAGGCATGGTATTTGTTTCTTATCTCTAAATCACACTCTTTGGAAAAAGCGTTCTATTACTGATGTTTTTACACCAAAGGGTTATAAAAATATAAGAGACGGGAACAAAGGGAAGAAATAGGCACAGTTGCTGGCAACCATTAGAGTGAGTTAGAATGTGTGTGGACAGAGTTTATGTCCCCCCTGTGTGTCCCAGGGAGTCAGATCCACAAGCTCAGAGGGAAAAACTAAAGTCCATCTGGGAATGCAAAACCATTTCTGAAATATTTTTATGGGCCATAATCAGGCTATAAATGCTACTCATGTTTTTTTAAATCCCATATTTTCTTAATTGTTGCTTGTTTACTTGGTTCAATAAAACTCTAGCTTTGTGGCTTTTGATTCAACTGCCCTGTGAAAGAAACTGAAGCTAAAACTATCAAAGAAAAGTCATCCATGACTTAGATTCAGTTTTGGAAATTCTGAAAAAAACACCCAGTTATTGACCAGGGTGTGCTGTGGATCTCTGAGGTCATTGTTTCCGTTGGGATTTCATGTCATCATGTCTTGTGGTGATGTACATGTGAAATGCCCCTGTAGGGTCAGGTATTTAAACACTTGGTCTCAGTTGGTGGCCCTGCCTGGAGAGGTCACAGAGCTTTAGGAGGTCTACCTGGCCCGGAGGAAGCGTGGCATGAGGATGAGCATTGAGAGTTTGCAGTTCTTGCTATTCTATGTTTGTGGCTGAGCTGCCTCTCAGGCTGCCTGCTGCCAAGTCTCTCTCAACATGATGAACTCTCCCTCTGGAGTCATAAGCCAAAATAAATTCTGTCTTCTGTAAGTTGCTTTGGGTCATACTGTTTTATCCCAGAGAGAAGTAACTAATACAAGTCTCATGCATTTTTAGTACAATTTGGGGAATTTTCTTCATAAGAGAAACCTTCTCTGTGTATGGAAATCAATTCCTAAATTCCTATTTTTTAAGCAGGAAAATAAAAACAGGTGTGGACCTATTTGGGGAAGCTTCCCAAATATTTCCACCTGTCTGTTGGGATCTCAAAGCTAGATAGATGCTGGACCCTCCCTCTAAACTCTGAGACATTTTCTAAGGCTGACAGCTGCCTAGCTGCCTAACATAGAACCTTGGGACAAGCTATAAGAATTTATACCCCTCCTCTGGGAACAAGAGCTCCTGAACATATTGGGAGTCCGGGGGGCGGGAGTGAGTGAAGAGGGAGTTAGGAGAAAGAGGAGGGGAGGAGAGGTGAACATGTGGGACCAGGAAGATTGAGTCAGGGGACAAATAGACGAGAGAAAAAGAGAGAGAGAGAGAGAGAGAGAGAGAGAGAGAGAGAGAGAGATACCATAATAGCCACTATAGGTTTGAAGAGAAAACTGACTCTAGAGAAATGTCCAGAGACTACAAGGGTGACTCCAATTAACAACAGTGGAAGCAACAGTGGAAAGGCTACCATAAATGCCCTTCCCTGATAATGAGATTGGTGACTAACTTATCTTTCATCATAGAGCCTTCATCTAGTATCTGATGGAAACAGAAGCAGACACCTAAAGCTAAACACTAAGCTGAACTCCTGGAATCCAGTTGCAGAGAGGGAGGAGTGATAAGAAAAGGGGTCAAGACCAGGCTACAGAAACCCACAGAGGCAGCTGACCTGAGCAAGGGGAACTCACGGACCCCCAGACTGATAGTTGGGAAACCAGCATTGTACCAACTCAGACCCCCTGAACTTGTGTCTCAGTTAGAAGGCCTAGGCAGACTAAGGGACCTCTGACAGTGGAACCAGAATGTATCCCTGGTGCACAAAAAAACTTTGGAAACATATTCCCCATGGAGGGATACTCTCTTAGCCTAGAGGCAAGAGGGAGGACCTAGACCCTACTCCAAATGACTTGACAGATTTAGTTGATCCTTCCTGGAAGGAATTACCCTCCATGTACAAAGGGAAGGGGGGAATGGGATAGGAGGGGGTCAGGGAGACATGGGAGGGAGGGAAAGGGAACTTGGATGGATTTATAAAATAAGAAAAAATAATAAAAAAGAAATTGTGCAAATATATATATGTACATATATATATATATATATATACACACACACATCCATCCTCTGGAAGGAAGGAAGGAAGGAAGGAAGGGAGGGAGGGAGGGAGGGAGGGAGGAAGGAAGAGCCCAGACAGGAAGTTATAGAAGAGTGTCCTTAAAAACTTAGATAAAGATGAACATGGTGGGACAGGCCTTTGATTCCAGCAATAGGGAGACAGAGGTAGGTGGATCTCTGTGAGTTTGAAGCCAGCCTTGTTTACAGAGCAAGTTTCAGGACATCCAGGGCTATGCATAGAAACCCTGTCTTAAAAAACAAAAACAAAAGACAAAAGAAAAAAAATATGATAAAGATGCTTAAGTGTAGCTCTTCACAATTGATGCTTCTGGTGGAGGTGGGAGTGGGTACTCAGCTTTCCTGCAGGAGCTAGGCACTAGAAATTTGACCATGTTCCAGTGAGTATATAAGAAACACAAATTGGACTTGGTGGGAGTTTTGTTTGTTTGTTTGTTTGGAATGTGATGGAGTGCATTGTACAAATTTCCCAAATAATTAATAAACTACTATGGGGGAGGGGATTAAACATAACTCTAATTCGGCCTCAATCAATAACCACCAGGAAGAATCCTGAGACTGAAATCAGCACACTCCTTCCTTGGTTACCTGTGTGTTCTTCTGCACATACATAGTGGGATTCTGAGTATAAATCTTGTGGGGAGCATGTGCTTAAACTTTTTATTGCTTTCCCATGCTCAGCAGCTCTCTGTTCCCTAGGATCAATGCTGCCAAGGTTTCAAAGCTTCAACTACCTCAAACTTGTTGGTGTGCTTTGTCTGCTTAGGTCAGCAGAGCTGCTGGACTTAGCTTGGATTGTAACCCCTTTGCCAGAGTCAGGACATTGTCTCTAGATAGAATTCCCAGGGAACTGTGGGTCGCAGCTCCTGGGACTCTCTTCCTTGAGTACTGCAATCTTTTTTTGTAAGTTTGTTTTTTAAAAATTATTCATTTTACTATGTTTTTACCTGTGTGTATGTTTGGGTACTACATGTGTGCAGTGGCTAGGGGAAAGCTTCTAGTGACAAAAACAAAAATAACAAATACCATTGCTTTGCATGTTATTACAATCAGGGAAACAAACAGGTTCCCCTTTCTGAGTTCTCAGTCTCATTCATAGAATAATAAAAAATAGACTCAGAAGGTTGCTCTAAGACCATTTTAGTACAGTTTAAGATAAGAACAACAAGATAGGAAGCTGTGGATCTCAGCAGTTTCCAGAAGGATGGAGTGGGGAGGGGATGACTTTTGGAGATAGGATCTAAGAGAGTTAAGCATGTTCAACAATAGAGGCTGTTAAGCAGCTGCATGGAGAAAGGGGGTGACTTCTGTGAAAGATCATAGTGCCAGGGAAAGCATGCTAAGGCTTTTGACTACTGTCTGGAAAAAGAGACAGAAAGAAGAAAAGCATCACACTTTCTGATTTACAACTCCAAAACATGGGCAGTCTCAGCACTGCTCCGTGGACAGTTCTGTAAGTGGGTAGGCTGGGAGAGTGGCTTCTGGCCAGGATGAGTGCATTGTCTCATTACAGGAATAATTATCCCTCCCATCTCCTTTGTGTGTTTTTGGGTGATTCGCTTTCCTGAAGGGTAATTGCCTGGCCAAGCTAATAACAGCCCTAGCTGGATTAACTCTTTAGGGAGGAAATGACCCTATGTAATGTTCTTAACTTTAGAGTAGATCAGTATATCATGTCTCTACCCAGGCCAGAGGTGAAACTCAGATTCCATTCCTTTGACCAGGAAGAGGTGACTGTCCTTAATGAGCCTCAACAAAGCTATGATGCCTCTACCTTTTCATGTAGTAGCTTAAACCCTAAAGTGCAGTTGAAATGTTCCCTTTCTGGTGTTTCTTGGGAAACAGAAAGTGGAGTCCAAAGCCAATCATAAAGGAAGCATCTATCCTCAATGGCATCCAAGGCTGCTAAGCCCTATCAGGCTGCCTGACTTTATAGTATACATATTTTCTAGCCCTTGTATGTCTTGAAAGTATATGTTACTTGCCTCAATGAACTATTAATCAAATTCTAAAGAGAAAATCCTAATTAAAGAAATTATAATTTAAAACATTCTTTAATTAGAACATTACCTTCTAAGCATTGCCTTTCAGGTAATATATGAAGAGGTTATTTTTCAAGAACACAGGTAATGTTTAATCAAGCAATACTTTCATTCAGCTTTCTTTTATTCTGTTTCTTCTAACTAATGGGAACAAAATTATTACAAGAAGCTGGAAAGCTGTGTCTAGTCCCAAGGGACATGTGCCAGGAACCATTTTGGTTGGGCTTATGTCTCAGATAACCAAGTGAGTTCTCTGTCTGTTTGCCTTGAGACTGGATCATCTGCCTAGCTTTGGCCTCTCAAGTGACAGGAGTTGCCTTTGAATTAAGAGTTATTAATGACAGGCATTAAACTCCAGCTATGGCTTCCTCCAGGGAAGAAAAATCCCATAGACCATTTTCACAGTGTGCCTTATTTTTGTGGAAAACATTTTCTCATAGGATGGCATACTTGTAAATTTTATTCAAGAGTTGCACATTGAAGAGGCTCATTGTTTTCTATAATAAACAAAAAGAAATGATGTTTTGGTTAAGAATCTTGATAAAATTGAAAACAAGAACTTAAAATATATGATGCCATAATTTAAAAAAATCATAAACTGGTAACAAATGAAATGATAGCCCTCCCCCTTCCTCCTGGCCGATTAACAGGGCAGAAAACTTAGCATGGCATTCAAGTCTCTTTAAGTAGCAAAAGAACAGCCAAGTGCAAGTGACTTCAGATTTTCCTGTTCCTTTGACAGGATCATTTTAATCTATTTCCCAAATGACTTCTATGGGTTTTGATAATTCATAATCACTATCCACAAAACCCAATTAGCATTAGATACACCTGTAGATTTTGTTTCAATTTGTAAAATGAACTTCTGGAGGAGTTTACCCCTTCTCTCACCCTGATTAGTAGGACTCACTCCACCTACTGCAATGAATTCTTCTGCATATTTCTCCCCTTTCTTCCTCCAGCCTCACCTCACTGGGTGGAGTCATCACCTTGCTGCAATGTCACAGCTTCCAGCTATGTATGAAGCCCTCACTGCTGCCTGTTTTGGGTTACTGCATTCTTTGTGAAGTCATAGCTAAATTTTCACTTTGGCTTCTTAACATCTGTGGCAAAGTTAGAATTGGGGAATGTGACATGATAACGACTTTATAGGAATAATTTTGCAAACTCGGATTTCACTTCTGCAGCAGGTTGTTGGGAGAAAGCATCTCTTAGACATTTGATGGATGGGTGACCAACTACAGTTGTGTTTGACTTCCTTAAGATTGATCTATGTTCTTTTTCATTTTAAGTTAAAATTCTGGACATTTCCCTCAGATTTTGCCTTTTGTTTGATTTTAAAAGTTGAGTCTCATGAAAACAGACCTGTGGTGATTCATCCCCATACCTGAGTTCTGGATATTAGCAGCTCTTTGCGCACACATAGGAACTCTCAGATTTAAGCTGGTGGCTGCCCTCCCTCCATTTGGAGACAGCTAAAAGCCACAAAAAGGTATCACTACATTTGCTTAGTAATATTTCGGAAATAATGGTGACCTTCTGAAAGGCCACATTTGCAAAGCTCCCAGAGGTTTATGTAGTCAGAGTGTTTCAGACTACTTTGTTGTAGAACTGAGTGCTGATTGGATGCTGCTCCCTAGCACTAGAAACCAGTTTGGAAGTGCCTTTGTCACCAAATAAGGCATGTGATCTTGAGGTCCCCATCAATATCTTTAGTAACCACCTTGTACTATAAATCAAAATAAAAACCCATTTGTCCTTTATCTGATAGTCCTGTTTGACTGTCACCACCAGAATTATCATTCTTGGACCAGGAATGTTGTCCTCAGTGCTCGTACAGTAGAAGGATAGGATAGACGCATGTGAGTTGTCCTCAGACCTCTATTTAAGCCTCCCCTACTGCTATAAACACAACAAAACACACTTCACCTCCTGAGGGCCCAGCTGAAGCTCCCTGTGTGAGATAAAAGTCTTTATGTATCAGGAACCTATGCAAATACAAGAAGGCTGGTGTAGATGCCATGTCATGCTGAGTGCCACAGCCAGTTCAGAGCAGTACTTTAAATGAAGCATCAGATGGTAGGCAAGGCTGTGCACAGTGCAAGCCGGTACTAACCAGCCTAACAGCATCACATAGTACTTGTTACAGTTTCATTTAGCTGGAGCTAACATGTGCTGGGCTGTTTCATGCAGTAAGATTAAGACAAGAGAGCAGAAAACCCTAGTAAGGCTGCAGTGTGGGTACACTGACTCAGTGGTCCCCTTTATTTGCCAACAGGATCTATAAGCTCAGTTGTCATCAGGTACAGGTGGACCATAGGTTAGAGAGCACTGCAGAGGGCGACTGTGAGTGTGACACATCTTTTGAGAACAAACTGGACTAGTTCTGGAAAAGGGAAGCCACCAGAGGTTGTTAAGGACCATGGTGGAACATGGCTCTGAGGCAAAGTCAACTTAAACTCCTTTTAACTCCTTTGCACAATTTAAAAAGAACTTATGTGTCTTGGGCCATCAAGAGATCTCATTGGGTAAAGATGCTTGCCAACAAGCTTAACAATCTGGGTTCAATCCCTGAGGCCCATATAATAAAAGGACAGAATGAACTCCTATGGGTCATTGTCTGACCTACACACACACACACACACACACACACACACACACACACACACCACAAATAAGCAAGGAAGTTAAATTTTAAAATGAAAAAGAATATATATATATATATATATATATATATATATATATATATACATACACATAGGAAAATGGTGTCCTATCCCTCCACTTATGGCCACATGATTCTTTTTTCTTTTAATAGGGCCAATTTTTACTTTTAATAGTACAGTAAATCTGTGTGGCATTTAATTTAAATTGAGGCATATAGAAAACATTATTTTATTGTAAAAATCTCCACATTCTAATGCAGATGGTCAAGACAGACTCTATGACGCTAAGCTGTAATCTCAAAGAAGCCATGTCCAGGAGGCTGTGGCTGAGGTCATGGGCTAGGAAAGCATCAGTATATAGTGCTTCACCTCTGTCTTTGTCTTGACTTACCATTCAGTTTTTTCTGGTTATATCCAGCTTAACTTTTTTTTATTCTTGCTTGGCGGCATATTATCAAATAATTTTCAGTAATTTATGGATAAATTTGTCTCTCTTGGACAAAGAATTTTTCTAACAAATGATACAGATATGATTTTCTGGTTTTCTTTGTTTTCTGCCTTGAATTCAGCACATAGCTCAGGCTGGTCTCAAATCAACCCCTATGCCTGAGGGTTTGGATTGTAGGCAAGTGCTGACTTGTCTGCCTTAGATATAATTTTCACAGCCCTGTATTTTAGAGGGATGACTGTTTTCTTAAAAAAAATAAATAAACAATAGTTCCTAAAATCTCTAGTGCAGATAGACAGAAACAATAGCTCTAGGGTAGAAAAGTTTAAGGATCATCAGTGTAGACAGCATAGTCTGGATATTTGCTTTATTTTTCTTTTCTTTTTTTTCACTTTTAATTCCAACTGAAAGATAATCTATTGGATCAGATGCTTTCTACCTAGATATTTTCTGACTGATCTTTGGTTTACAACCAAGGAAATCCAGCTTCAGGCTGCAGGCATCCACAGAATGCTATAGGCTGTCCAGTGTTCCAAGAATTTAGAACCACTTGTCTTTAAATATAATGATTAATGCATGGTGCCTAACTTGTTAAATTTCCTAAGAAAGATGATTTAATGTATGCTGTATCTATTCTTCTCCTGTTATGATACAGTGCAGAGGCTGTAACTGTTGTGTTTAGCAAAGGTCTTAAAAGAGGTTCTATGTATAGAGAGATTTGTCTCTGATCCTCTGGTCCAATTTGGACTGGCTTTTCTCTGCCCACCAGATCCCCACAGCCATTTATGAGATAGCAACTCAGAAACTTACTGTATATTTATATTTTTTGGCCAATGGCTTAGGCTATTACTGGCTAACACACACACACACACACACACACACACACACACACACACAGTCACTCATAAATTAACCCATTTTTACTAATCTATGTGTCTCCATGTGGTTGTAGCTTACCAGTGATGCCCTTGCATATTGCCTCCCAAGCAGCTGCATGGCATCGATGTCCTTTGACTCTGTCTCGCTTCTCTCTATCCCTTTGTTCTGATTTCCCACCTAGCTAAATTCTGCTTTTCCATTGGCCAAAACAGCTTTATTTATCAACCAATGAAATCAACACATATTTGCAGCATACAGAAGGACCATGTCAGTTCTGGAAGTAAACAGATGCAGTCTTTAGAAACTGCTCATAATTTGACTTCCGCTTTACCAGAAAATTTATGCTAAAAAATTAAATACAGGTCACATATAGCCCATTGCATAATTTTTGATAAATGCTATAAATTTATTTGGAACTTTGATTCTTGATTGATTTCAAACAGAATACCATCATGCTTTTTTTTTTTTCATCATGCTTTTAACATTGATCTTACCCATGTGTGACAATTAAATTCACTGTCCATTAACTGGAACTGTTGAACTATTTTATCTTCAACTTATAAATACAAATCATTTTGTATTATTTAATAATATTATGTTAAGAGGGAATATCATACCATTACACATAATTTAAGTTTAGTTTAAGTTTTTTCTTTTCCCCCTTTTATTGAAAATAGCTTTTTCTGTCACAAAATATATCCTGATTGTAGTTCCTCTTCCTCTACTCCTCACAACCAAACCCCTCCCATGTGGATCCACTCCCATTCTATCTCCCCTTAGAAAACAAACAGCTTTTAAAGGATAATAATAAGACAAAATATTGTGAGATAAAGCAAAGTCTAACACATTGGAATAGGACAAAACAAACAAAAGGAAAAGAGCCCAAGAAAAGCTCTAAGAAGCATATAGATGCAGAGACTCACTCATTGATACACTCAGGAATACCATGAAAACAATTGAAATCCATAATATATACACAAAGGACATGTAAGATAAAAAGAGAGAAGGAAATCTATATAACAAAATAAAATAAAAATAAAAAACAAGATAGGAAAAAGTCATGACACATTATAAGAAGAGGAATCCCTGATGATGCCACTGACTTTGTTTTCTGTTGGCCATTTACTGCTGGGCAAACTATATATATATATATGTATATATATAGTTTGAGGCTCCCTTAGAGAAAAATAAATTGCTGTCTATTCTCAGGTTCTTGGTCACCCAAGTAATGCCAAACGTAGGATCCATTTCGTGAAGTGGGCTTTTAGTCAAATCATATATCAGTTGGTTGTTCCCACAAACTTCATGCCACCAATGCACTAGTATATCTTGCAGACAGGACATATAGATCAAAGAGTTTGTGACTGGCTGGTGTTTACCCCCACCCCCAGCATGCAGAATATCTTCCTGTAGCAGAAATGCTAGAGTGTAGGGGTAAAGTTTCTATATGTAGGTTCAAGCTCAACATCTCCATCTTTAATGAGTTGTGTGGGTGTTGTTTTCAGCAAATGGACCTTGCTGTCAGTTTGTGGACAGAAACTTATAGACTTGCAATAGCCCGGGTTGTTTGCGAGTTTCCATGGAACCCCTTGGTCAGTAACTCAATCAGATGTAACCCAGTCCTGGGAATAGAAGTTTCATTTGGTGATATGTCTCCCCTGCTAATAGGTGATTTCATTTAGTTCCCCTTCAAATATGTATTTATTTTGCAAAGCTTCTACTGTACTAGGTTTCCATACTATCCCAAAAATGGCCCTTAATTTTAGCAGGCTCTCCCCATCCCCATATTCCTTCCCTCATCCTACTCTCCCTTTCCTCTCCCCTCTTGATCTTTCACCCACCTATCTGTAACTATCTATTTTATGTCCCTTTTCTAATGTGATCTATCTTCCCCACCTCCAGTCCCTTTCTTTATCTAATCTCTATGATTTTATAGATTGAAGCTTGGTTATCATTGACTTAACAGCTGATATTCACATATAAGTAAATACATGTCACATATAACTTTCTGGGTCTGGGTTACTTCACTCAGGATAATTTTCTCTAGTCCCATCTATTTACCTGGAAATTTTATATCATTTTTTCATTACTGAGTAACATTTCATTGTGCAAATGTATTACTTCATTTTCTTTATTCATTCATCTGTTGAGGGAAATCTAAGTTGTTTCAGTTTCTGGCTATTATGAATAGAACAGCAATGAACATGATAAATAGGTGTTTCTCAAGTAGGATGAAGCCTCTTTTGAATATATGCACAAGAGTGATAGAGTGGGTCATGAGTTAGGTAGATTCCCATCTTCCTTAGGATCCACACTGATTTCCATAGTGGCTGTACAAGTTTGCACACTCATTAGCAATTGGTGAGTGTTCTTCTTACTCCACATCTTTGCCAGCATGAGCTCTCATGTGTTTCATTGATCTTAGCCATTCTAGTGTGTGTAAGATGAAATCTCAAGAAGTTGATTTACATTTCTCTGATGACTAAGGATGTTGGACATCTATTTAAGTGTTTCATAGCCATTTCAGTTTCCTATTTGACACTTCTCTGCTTAGATCCATAACCTGTTTTTACTGAGTTCTTTATACAGTTTGGATATTAGTCCTCTATCAGATGTAGAGTGGGTAAACATCCATTCCTACTCTATATGCTGCCATTTTGTCAGAATAACAGTATCCTTTGTCTTACAGAAACTTTTCTGTTTCGTGAGGCCCCATTTATTAATTGTTAATCTAAGTGTCTGTGCTAACAGTGTTATATTCAGGAAGTATTCTCCTGAGCCAAAGAGTTCAAGCCTGTTCCAACTTTCTCTTCATTCAAGTTCAGTGTACCTAGTTTTATGCTAAGGTCTTTGATCCATTTGGACTTGAGTTTTGTGCAAGGTGATAAGTATAGATCTATTCAGACTCTCCTTTCTACAGGAAGCTGTCCAGTTTGACCAGCCCCATTTTTTGAGATGTTGTCTTTTTTCCAGTGTGTATTTCTGGCTTCTTGATCAAAAATAAGGTGTCCAAACATGTGAGGATTTAGGTTTGGGTCTTAAATTCCATTCCTTTGATCAACATGTATGGTTTTGTGTCAATGCCATTGTTTTTTAATCACTGTAGCTCTGCAGTTCAATTTGAGGGTGGGGATGGTGATACCCCCAGCAGTTCTCTTATTATCCAGGATTGTGTTAGCTAACCTGGGTTCATTGTGTTTCCATATCAAATTGAAAAATTGTCCTTTTAAAGTCTGTAAAAAATTATGTTGGAAGTTTGGTGGTGATCATGTTGAATCTAGAGATTGTGTTTGGTAGGATGGCTATTTTTGCTTTGTTAATTCTACTTACCTATGCACATGGGCAATCTTTCTACCTTCTTATATCTTCTTCAGCTTCTTTCTTTAATGTCTTAAAGTTTTTATCTTGTAAATCTTTCACTTAATTGGTGAGTTATTCCCAAGGTATTTAATATTTTTTGAGGCTGTTGTGAAAGGTGCTATATCAATTATTTCTTTCTCAGTCTGATTTCCATTTGTATATAAGTAAGAAGGTAAACATGAGTTAGATTTTATATATAGCTATTTTGTTGAAAATATTTATCACTTACAAGGGTTTACCAGTGGAAGTTTTAGGGTCAGTTATGTAAACTAACATATCATCTACAAATAAATCTACAAATAATTTTACTTCTTCCTTTCCAATTTGTATCCCTTGAACTCCCTCAGTTGTCTTACTGCCTTAGCTAAGACTTCAAGTACCATATTAAATAGGTGCAGATAGAGTGCAAAACCTTGTCTTGTTCTTGATTTTAGTGGAATTGCTTTGAGTTTCTCTCCATTTAGGCTAATTAGCTCTGGGCTTGCTGTAAACTACTACTTCCTAGGGATGATGTCACACACAGTGGGCCTTCCTCTACCAGAAATATCCTTTCTCATATCTCTGGATGTTGGAAAGTACCATCAATATCAAGTTTAATATTTGTGATTCCATGCCATATTGCTATGTCCTATAGCAGAAGTCAGAAGAGGAAAACATCTAGCTGGTATTCTCCAGGCCTGTTGTTCTGGCTTCTTAAAGGTCTCACCTGTTACCACTGTTGCATTGAGAATTAAGTTTCATATGCATTTTGAGAGGAAGTATGAATTTTCAAACCATAGCAAATGAACATGAATACACATACTCACACCAAACATAATCAAACATATCCTCATCATTCTAGTTTTCTAATCTCTCTATTACTCAATATTTGTTTAGATTAATAAGGTGTGAAATAAAATTTGCCTAAACAAGTGAGAAGCTTTTTTTTATAGATACTTTAAGGGCTTGATGGAAGAATGTTTTGTCTTGTGAGACCCAGTCCTACATTGCCTCAGGTTGACCTGGAGGTCACTAAGTACTCTGAGATGGCCTTGAGCTCACAGCTATTCTCATGTCTCAGCCTCCTATGTGTTGGCATCATAGATGCTAACCACCATGTTCAGCTTTATTTGGGGTTATTATATGTGATTTTAGCATTTTGCTTGGTATAAAGCTGTAACTATGCCAAATTTTTGTTTTGGCTTATACAAGGTAGTCCCAATTGTGAAAAGTATTTCACAAAACCCCATTTTGCAATTTCTTATAGAATTGTGCTTAACCAAAATGCTTGCATGTGCTGCTTTGAAAAGCCTAGTATCTGCAAGACTCTACCTACAGAATGCATCTATTTTCATATTTGAATGTATAGGCAAGCTCTATGCAAGACAATCTACTGTAGATGTGGTTCCTGGAGGTCCCACAGTCACATACACAGACAGCCCACTGCAAGTGTGGTTAATGGAGATCACACAGCCATGTGGACAGCAGAGAAGGGAAGTCTTATTGTAGGGCTAATGTAGAAGGCATTCTCCAACCCTGATCCTGGCTAGATGTGTTCATAATAAGTGATTTTTACAGACTATGGCCACTAGGATACAATTCCCTAACATTTTGTAAATGCCTTTGACGCTGTATGTAGTTTAGTAGGATAAAGTCTTATCATAGATTGCTCATGACAAAACAAAATGTCTTTTTTTCAGTGACTGAAGTTGTCTTAATTAGGGTTTCTATTGCTGTGAAGAGAAACTATGATCACAGCAACTCTTACAAAGGAAAACATAATTGGAGCTCACTTACAGTTCAGAGGTTTAGTTCATTATCATCATAGTGGAAATCATGGTGGCATGATTCATTCAGACATGATGCTGAAGAAGTAGCTGAGAGTTCTACATCTAGATTGGAAGGCAGCATTGGAAGAAAGAATGACAGTGGGCCTGGATTGAGCATCTGAAAGCTCAGAGTCCACACCCAGTAACATACTTCCTCTAACAAGGCCATACCTACTCCAACAAAGCTTCATCTCCTAATAGTGCCACTCCCTATGAGCTTATAGGGGCTATTTTCATTCAAACGATCACACTAGTGTTTGTGCATTGTGGTATCATGTATGCTTCAGTCTACACAATGCAGTTTGAGTCAGTTTACAGTCTTTTATGGATGTCTATGTACACATAATTGGCATGGAAATTGCTTACCATTCTTTTATGAGTGTGAAAGCAAAGACCTAAAGATTTTCATTTGGCTAGTGCTTAGCTGGAATTATGCAGCAAATTGCATCTTCATTTCTTTTCTCTGTCCTCTATTTCTTTTCCCTCCCTTTTTTAACAAGTAATTACTACATTGTGTTAGTTTTATAGCAAAAAATGAACCAATTAAACATAACTAAACTATGCCCACTCTCCCCTTCCCTCTTCCTATCTATTCATCAATAACCAACCTACTTTACGTACAAATGCATAAAACAGAACTTGATTGAACATCTACTATAAAGGGGATTTTTATATTGGCTTACTGATATGAGCGAGGTAGTTCAACACTAGTTGTCGGCACATAAGAGAACATAAGAGAGGCTGAGACACAGTAGGTGCTCAGTTCACAAGGCTCATAATCTGCCACTGAAGTCCTAGAGCAGTGGTTCTCAACCTTCCTAATGCTGTGGCCCTTTAATACAATTCCTTATGTTGTGGTGACCACCAACCATGAAAACACTTCATTGCTAGTTCATTTCTGGTTTTTTTTTTTTTTTTTTTTTTTTTTTTTTTTGCTTGCTTGTTTGTTTTGCTACTGATATGAATCGTAATGTAAATATCTGATATGCAGGGTATCTGATATGTGATCCTTGTCAAAGGGTTTTTCTTCAACTCCCAAAGGGGTCACCACCTACAGGTTGAGACCTACTCTAGGACTTAAAGGATTCCTGGAGTCCCTGATCTTCAGTTCACATGGGGAGACCAAAAGTTTTCATTTCTACTGTCAATGAAGGGTAGCAGCTTCAGTGATGGCAATAGGGCAGGTGAACTTACCAGCAAAAGGAAATGTTGGGTAGATTAAAAAGTGGTGCTTCTTTCCCCCAAGACCTTTTTTGTATCTGGGCCACTGCTAGAAGGTGCTGGCCATTGTGTGTGAGTTTTCCCCCTCAGTTAATACTTTTAGGAAACATGCTCACAGGCCCACTCATAGCTATGCCTTAGTTGATCCTAGATTCCATAAAATTGACAACCAAGATTGACCATCACAGATGGTGAGTCCTAGCTGGGAGCAAGTGGTCACCATGGGCAAGTCTCTGAAGATGAAGTGCATAGTCTGGTTCCTGGTCCCTATCTCACTGTCTGCAGCTCTGATGTGATGTGTGGGGCCTCTGCCATTCATTTCTCCGGCTGTGAGCAAGCTCTTTGGCCATGCCTTCCTGATCATGATGGACTGAAACCCTCAGAACCTATGAGCCAAAATAAATTATCCCCCATTCAGTTAATTTTTGTAGCACAGATTCTAATTGTTCTTAATAATAAAAAACCAAGAGTGAGATATTGGGGGGAGGGAAGCTGAAAGATCAGACAAGCAAAGTAGCCAGCCCCTAGCTCTTACATCTATCTCAGACCGAAGGGGTGATCTGGTCCTCAGACTGCATCCTCAGACTGACTGCTTCAGACTAACTGCTGCTCAGACTGCTTCCTCAGAGTTCCTGCTTCAGATTCCTGCCTCAAACTGTCATGAGCTCCTCCTGCCTTATATTCCTCTTTCCAACCAACCATATCCCTTCCTGTCTCCACCCCCTTAGCGCTGAGATTAAGACATGTCACTCAAAGTGCTAAGAGCACCTTTGTGTAGGATCTGCTTTTCTTTTACACTGGCTCGATTTCATATAGCCCAGGATGCCCTTGAACTAACTGAGATCCAGCTGTCTCTGTCTCCCAAGTGTTGGGATTAAAGGTGTGTGCCACCACTGCCTGGCCTCTGTGGCTAACTAGTGTGGCTACCTTTGCACTCTGATCTTCAGGCAAGCTATATTTGTCAGATCATACACAAAAATATCACCATGTCAGATACTGTGGTCACAGACACACAAAAGTAACTGATACAGGAAGGTGAAAAGAGGAGGACCTCCAAGGAAACCTCTAGACTGCCCTGAGCATGCCATGGGCAGAGGGTCCAGATGCAACCCTGCCGCAATGTCACATTCACCTGGTGACAGAGAGTGATGTTCCCTAAGCCAGGGGAGACCTAAGTCAGGGCAGGCCACTCCTAAGAATAGAACACTGTTCATTAAAAAGAAAGAAAAAAGTAGCTTGGAGGATCAAACTGGAGGTGTAGTAGGTGATAAGACAGATCAAATAGCCCATAGTGTTTCCACTCAGGAGGACAAGGAGTAGCCTGGTTCATCCACTTCAGTGCTGCGAGTCTCCAGAGGCATGAACACTACATCCTAATGGTGACTTATGACCCTGAGCCACACAAAGAAGCTGATGAAGAAACGATCCTTGCCCTAGCCCAGGCTTTAGCAGAAAATGCTCAAGCCTGGGAGATTTGACAACTATGGATTTCAAAGCTCTACCACAGATTACTGATGTATACCTTCTCAGTACTTAAACCAGGAGTGGACCTGGGATTTCAAGGAGATGGCTGGCTCTCCCTGGTCCAAGCCAAATTTCTAGTCAACAAGCACTTACTTCTGACACCAGGTATCATGGAATAATAAGGATTGGGAAAAACAGATAGGCTGAATAGATGTTTATTCGGGGAAAAATAACTTACAACAAAGACACCAGCAGGTTCCCGTTCCAAGGATGCCTCTGGATGTTCTCTGTCTCCGGCCAGCAAGCAAGAGAGCACTCCAGGGTCCCTACCCCAGACCTAGGTCCCCCAGGTCAGTCCACACCTGTCCCTACCCCCAATAAGGCGTGGTCAGTACAACAGGTGTGGACAGAGTGAATATCTCACTACACTTACTTAACTCTAGAATCTACAATGTGCCATGTGTTCCAACAAGCACACCTACATATCCCTTGGTGGCCATGAATACCACTTTCAAAAGTGAGAGTTTTGAAGTTAGAAGTGGCCATCTCAAGGTCGCATGACTGCTAAGTGAAGACACATTAAAGTTCTCTGGCTCCAGCTTCATAGGGATCCTGTTTGCATGAGTTGCTGGCTGTGCTGCTGAAGGAGTCCCCTTGGGTCTCCCTGCAGGCATAGACAGGATCTTCACTCATGCACAGAAAAGTATTTCTGTCTGGGTCATCCTAAAGCAAACTTGCAAGATACTAAGAAAAAGAAAGTACACAATCAAGAATTTCAGAGTTCTGGCATTAACAAAGAAATGTTAAGAGATGTGTCTCAACAGTAGCTGCATATATGATGTGGCTTCCAGAGTTACCAAGGTCAAAGGGCAGAAGACATGAGATCAAAGGGCAGGAGTCATGAACAATCTCACAGATGAAGCAGAGTTTAAAAGGCAAGTAAAACACATGAACTTGTTTACTGATTTCTTTAATCCTTAGGAATGTCCTTCTGTAAATGGGATTATGGTGTGATCTCTGCTTTACATTATGGAAACTGACAGGTAAGAAAGAGCTGTTGCTAAGATTAAAACCAATAACAAGGACTTAGGAACAAATTATAGACTGAGGCATAGCCAGTAAGTAGTTTTTGGCCCTCCTGTTTGGGATATGTTGCAGAAAGGGAGTATGGTCTCTGTGTGGGCATCTTTGCAATGGTCATTCAAAATTCTTGACTCTCTGCCAGCAGGAAACATAAACCAGACCCTAGGGAGTAAGGGGCTCCTCTCTTTTATCAAACCTCCTTAACTTTTCTCCACTTTCTGTCCTGCCCCATTTCTGTAGACATTTAACTGTCTACAAACAACCAAGGCTGACCTTGTTCATTCCTGCCACCAGATTTTCCATCAGTTTGAAATGTGAGGTTCCATCTAGACCCTCAGTCTCCCCATTACCTCACAAATCCTTCAAATTGGAAGTGTTCAGTCAGCAGCTGCAGCATCTGTATAGCTTCTACCATCAATATGCAAATGACCTGCCCTTCCCACATGTACTGCCACACACAGGCATGGAAACAAAGGATGTGTGTTCTGTATGTATGTCTGCGAGTGTACGCATATGTATGCATGTGTACAAATGGGTACAAGACTTTGCTTTTCTACCTAGCTTTTCTAACTGACTCCCAAGCTGACACTATAATGAAAAGTTGAAGAGAAACTCTTCATTTGCAGTAATGGTAGACTGACAGACATCACCCAGTGTTTCAGCAAAGCATTTGACTCCATGGTAGGAATATTCAGTTGGTAACAGCTCTGTACACTTGATGCTGCTCTTCAGTGTTGGGTCTTATGTATTATTGGGAGCTGTAGCATAATGACTTCCTTGTCAGTAACCTATCAGGCTCTTGATAGGTAGAGTGAGATTTAGTCATAGTAGTTGCTTGAGGTTACAATGGATCAAAAGCAATAACAGTACAAAGAAAACCCTCAGCCTAGGCCTGTTATATCTTCCTTGGATCAGGCATCCACCTGCCTAGGAGATATGAGTCCTAGACATGCTTCCCTCCTCATCCATTTCTCTTCCCGCTTGCTAGTTTCTGTGCTATTGTACTGATGTTAGAATAATTGTACAAATGCAAGTTACAAGAGAAAGGGCTTGTTTTGGCTTACAGTTCTGGAGGGGTACTGTCCATCCTGGTACTGGAGGAAGGGCAGCAAGGAGGGAAAGCATGGTAGCAGGAGCAAGAGGTTGGCTGGTCACACTGTATCCACACTCAGGAACCAAAGAGTAAATAGGAACTAGGGAAGGATTATAAAGCTTCAACCTTTCCCATCCCAACCCCAATGACTCACTTCCTTCAGGGAAGTTCTACCTCCTAAAGGCTCCCAGACCTTCTCAAATTGTATAGTGGCATCTTGCTTTGCCAATGAACTTGCAGTGGTGGTCACACCCTATGTGCATGGCTGCAGGTGTCCAGACATGATCCCTTACAGGGTAGAGGCCTGAACACCTGCAGTGTCTGGCCAACACTGCAAGGCCATTGGCAAAGCAGGATGCCACTACAAAATAGTTCCACCAGCTGTGGATGTTCAAACAAATGCATCTATGAGGTACATTTCACACCCAAGCTACAGCAGTGTTCACTCCTTTAGCCAACATCAAAGTCCCATGGCCACTCTCTGAGGAAAGCTTTCAGTCCAGTGGGGGAAATAGCACATCCACCTGGAAGGACACATAGCTTAGGCTGTGGGTTCTGAACTTCTCTGACTCTTCACTCAGATTTAAAGGAGCATTTGATACCATCCACTGAAGAAGGCCTATAAGTGCCAAAAGAATAGATTCCTCTGGAGGCTGAAGAGATGACTCAGTGGGTAAGAACATCTGTTATGCTTTCAGAGGACAGGAGTTTGAATCCCAGCAGTCACATACTGCCTCACAGATGAAACTCCAATTCAAGGAATTCATTGCCCTCTTCTGCTCTTTGCAAGCATGAGGCACATAAGTGGTGCACAGACACACACATAGGCAGAACACTCCCACACATAAAATAAAATTTAAATCAAAACCAGATGAAGGTCAAAGGTAATATTTTTATGGTGCCATGGCTCCAGTGCAGAGCCTTATGTGTGCTAAAGAGGCACTCTCCCCCTCCCAGATTTCAAGGGTAGAATAAAAGGAATGGCCTACTATGGGCAGGATGGTAATGATGACTAAAGCAGCAAGGAGAGAGAGCAGGCATTCAGGCCCTGGAAGCAATGCCAGCTGGGATGTCGAGCATCTTAGTTCCACTTCACTGTCCTTTGTAAATACAGTGACACAAGCTGAGCCTGTGTGTCAATGATGTTTCTTTTAGAATATTAGTTTCTCTCCTGTGTTGCTGGCATAGCATTCCTAACTATAGAAAACTAAAACAAGTCTATGTGCATTAATTTATCATTAGGAGAAAGGTCACCCCCTAATCCTCCACCCCTACCATTTTTACTGTCCTGTAACTGACAGTCTGTGAGTTCACAGTGACTTATGATAGCCAGCCGAAGTCTTAATTCAGACCTTCCTTGTACTGTTAAGAATTCCCCAAGGCTGAACGTTAGCCTCCCTGACTGCAGGGCACTGGCATTTCTTGGAGATTCTTTTGGGTTGGCAATAAAGAAGTTGTCATACTGAATCAATGTCAGGGAGCAGACATCCTGTAAAACACATGAGTTTATATTGGCAAAGAAGTCTATCACAGTCTGTCAAGTACTGTTTGTGCTTTTATAGTCAAGTACCTTCCTGTTTGTTTAAAAAAAAAAGCAAACAAAGGAAGGTAACCTTTTCCCTATTATTAGGCAACCCTGCTTCATCACCCATCATATCAATATTCACCGAGGTTTGTGGTTCTTTGGGAATAAGCTTGATGAGGAGTAAAAAGAGTGTGGTGAGATTGACTGAATTGGGGGAAGAGCTGGAAAGGATGGATAGGAGGTACCCCAGAGCAACTGGAAGTTTCTGGCTGTTGAAGAACTGGGCAGGCTGCCAGGGAAATTCCTGGTGCTAAAATAGTGCTGGTACTCTGGCTTGTCATGCAGACTGGGAGAAAAAAATATCAGCCTGACTCTCTTGTTAGACTAATGAAAACATGGCCTGCCTCCTATTTTTAATAGTGTTTTCCCATTGGAAAGTAGATAATCATATAAGGAGGCATCTCTGGATCTGGAGAATGGATCCTGCTTCTTTCTTCTTTACCTGTTCTTACACCTGTGAAGTTGTTCACATACATCTTTTTGTCCCATTAACCAGTGTTTATTGGAACAGTCCTTGGAGCAGATATTTCTGGGTGTTGGGGATTCTCCAGCAATGCAGACACATGACATGTACCCCTGTAGAGCTAGGACTCACTACTAACCCAGTGCTACTAAGTTGGAGTAGATATGATCCAGCTTAGCCAGAGTGCTTAGGTGAAGTCTATCCAAGGAAAATGTCACTTGAACCAGGATGAAGAGCAAGTAGACCTACAGCATCTGCCCACAAAGGAGGACCCACCCTTGCAGGTGCTAAGGTCTCTGCCTTTAATGCAGATGTGATGTGTTGAGGATACTTCCAAGGTCAGTCATCAGTGCACAGAGCTGCCTTTTCCTCAACCAATCATCTCAGCATCAGCACCTACTCAGCTGGTCACATAAATGAAAGCTACGGTAAGAACAACCTCAGCCCATACCCCCAGATTTGGAGATATTATGGACAGCTGTGCCATCCTTTATGCTTATGGGCATGGTGAATCTTCTACTTAAATTCATTCAAAGAAAGAAGAAATCATTACCTGCAGAGTAAATGAGGCACTTTCAATGTAGAAACAGCTCAAATTCCCAAGCCATTACTGTACAGGTCAAAAATGGTGCCCTCAAGGTAGTAGGTAATAGGCTCTTGGATCAGGAATGAAGTTGGAAGATGGGGCTGAAATTCCAGGCTCAAGCTGCCTATGATCCAGGATAGGTTGTACTCATACATATGGCCTGAGGCTATGGATTCTATAGGGGCATTTGAGGGACAGATGTAGGCTGGATTGGCATTTGTTCTATATACTAGTTGAAAAGTGACATCTCCCAGCAAGAAAGCTCAAAGTCTTAGGACAAATAAACAAAACAAAACCCAAAATGACAAAAACCAATACCAGCCATGGGGCTAAAGAGATGGCTCTGCAGCTAAGAGCACTTCCTTCTCTTGCAGAAGACCCGAGTTCAGTTCCCAAATTCCATGTTGGGCAGCTCACAATTGCCTGAATTCTAGCTCCAGGAGATCCAATGCCCTCTTTAAGAGTCTGAGAGCATCTGCAACAACTATGCACATACCCACAAACAAATGCATATTTGTAGTCAGAATTAAAAATAATACATGATTTTATAAAAATCTACCAGACTTGAGGCAGGAAAAAAAATCTCACAAGAAAGAAAGAAAAGAGGAAGAGGAGGGACTAAAAAGAATGAAAAGAACTAACTCAAATGGAGGCTGGAAGGCATCACTGTGAATGTACTCAGAAATTAGAAGTGTCTGTGTTCAAGAAAGTAGTGGCACTAAGGGAAAAGGAGAGGTGTGTGGACTTGGAAATAAGCAGGGTCTCTTGGTTTCTTTTCCTGTTGTTGCACTGTGATAAAAGCAAGAAGGGAAGGGCTTCTTTTAGCTCCTGTAAGAAAGTGAAGGTAGTGTGTGCTTTCAGAGGCTGGGCACACTGAATTCTCAATGAAGAACAGACGAGTGAATGCAGTCTGTTGCTCAGTCTGTTTTCCCTGATAGAAGTTCAGTTCTTCTGTCCATGGAATGATCCACCAACAAGTAAGATGGGTCTTCCCATATCAGTGGACACAACCAAACATAATTTTCATAGGCATAACCACAGGCTCACCCCGCAGGGGATTCTCTGTCTTGTTAACAATTAACTATCAGACTGGTCATTAGAAACATTAACAAAGCTTGATGAAGTTTTTATAATAACATGATGAATAAAGCCATGAATCAAGGCACTTTTAAAATACGTTGGTAGAAAGAGCAGGTAGGTTTGCTAGAGCAAAGTGGAGAAATCTCTACCATGAGCCTCGGATGCCATCTGATGCTATTCTTAGCCTTTTGCCTATCAGAGCTAGGTGTCTGTTTATACATTCCAGAGGACTTACCCAATGTTCATAGAGATATTAGCTTACACTCAGAGGAGGGTAATGAATAGCTACCATAAGGGTTAAAGACTCCTCAAAAAGAACTTTGACTATAGACTTTGCAACATTCCAAACTTTGCACGAGCATTGCAGTTCTGTCCAGTTACTCAGACTTAAGGGAGTTTTGATGGAAGATGACACTTGTTTTGGGGAACTTTGTTCACAGTATATGATGATGCTACTGGAAGCTGGATGACAGTGTGTGAGAAGTACTCTGAACTATTTTTGCAACTTTTCTGGAAATCTAAAATAACCGTATTTCTTTTAAAATTAGCTCTTAGGAAGGTGATTGTAGGGGTAGGATTTTTTTTTTCTTAAACAGAAACATTTATTTTTTCACAGCTCTCAAGACTAGAAGTTCATGACCAGGATGCTGGGATCATGTTCTGATAAAAAAAAATAATAATTCTTCTTGATTTATAAGGGGCTTTTTGTTGTGTCCTTGCACAGTATAGAAATGAAGTCTTTTTGTTTGTTCTCTTAATAACACAGATCACATTCATGAGGTTTAATTATCTCTCTCTGGATCCAATGCCCAATCACACCTGAAAGAACAGCTTCAGTCATCACAAACATCCAGCCTATATTAATCTGACTTGCCTGATGAATGTTCGGTGAGATATATGATTGAGTAGAAGGTCCCAGACTTTGGAGATTGAATGAAACTAACAATAAATCTCTGTGTCACATATGTACTTCAGTGTATTGATGAAAGAAGAGATCATACTAACCATTGACTTAGAGAAATCCTTCCAGGCCAATAAGGACTCTAATTTCTGAACTCAATCTGGGGACTCAGAAATAGTTATAAGAAAAATATCCACACACCCTGATCATTCTAGAAGGAAAGCTTGTCTCCAGTCTTTTTTTTTTTTTTTTTTTTTTTTTTTTTTTTGGTAGCTAAGTGGTCCTGTTCCTGTTGACATATGTACATCTGGTCAGTGCATCTGAGTTTCTGCATGGAGGTTTGTTAATCTCTGTTGAGCCACTCCCTGTGAGCTATTTACATATATGTTAACATTCTGAGGTGCTATTAAGATCAGCTTTGTGCACATCTCCTGGTGTATGTATCCAAGTTTTTCTAGTTCTGCCAAGTCCTTGTATGACTCCAGGGATTTACCTGACTGGAGTGGTGGGGAATGAAAAAAATTCAGACACAGAAAAGCTGGAATTTAGTGATGTATAGGCTCTTGGATGAAGAAGATAAGCATCTGGGAAGCTCAGCATGTGTTTATATACTGTTGTACAAGGAAGTGTGGTTATTGCACACAGCTGAAGGAGATGGTGTTAATACACACAGAGGAACAAGGAGACTGGTTTATTACATAGGGCTGAACAGGGTTTATGTGGTCGCTGGTAGGCACAGTCTCTGTAGGAAAACAGTCACGCCATAAACATCCTAGGGGGTGAAAGCTATGGTGGGAATTTCCTACATGTACTAGTAACCTCACCTCAGGAAGACTGCCATTCCTATGAGACAGAGGCATTAGATTTGACAGAGCCATGCCTATGTCAAACAATAAACATTCACTTGGGACTTGACTTCATGCCTAGGTCCTTTTCTTGAAAGGAAATCTCTGAGTCATGAGATACACACTGTTCATTGCCACTATGCTTGACTGAAATTACTTCCAAAGTAATGTTATATACACCCACCAGAAAAGTATGAGACCTTTGGTTCTTGTTGTTGTTGTTGCTAGTTTTTCTTCCTATTTATTTTTTTTCATTTTTTTTATTTTATATAACCAAGTCCATTTAAATGAAAACAAACATTTATAGACAATATTTGGGAATTTGGGCGTTGTTCTTTCCAAACTACTTCCTGCTGGAAAGGGGCGCTGTCATGGGGGATTCGAAGAAGATTCAGAAATCCTGGCTGTAGTCTGTCAGGCTGCTTTGTCCAGCTGTTTTGAATGTAGGATCACCTGGTACTCTGTCTCAAGTGGTCTGGCTTGATCAAATCACATTAGTCTGGAAGGAATCCACAACTTTTCATTTTCTGTGGAAACAAAAATAGAAATCCTTTTCCCCAGTAACTTGTCCTTGAACTTAAATTTTGGAGTCAAAGCATTTTTTTTAATTTAATTTATTATTTTACATGTCGATCCAGTTCCCTCTCCCTCCCTCTCTTCCTCCCTCCCTCTCTCCCTCCTTCCCTCCTTTTTACCCTCTCTGCCCTCTCACATGCACTCTAACCACACTCCGCTCCAATCCCCCCCACCCCAATTCCATATGTAGGGGAATGCCATCCAGTTGGGGTCATGTAGGTCTGATTCTTCCTGTTTATAAGCATTATTTTGAAAGTTATTCCAATGTAAAAATACACTTCCGATTTATTTGATATTTCATTTAATTCAAGTAACTTTTGTATAAAATATGTTAACATAAAAATTGCATCAACATTGTCCTTGTAGGTTTGTGCTTTTCTCTTAAAAAATGAATCCTCTATCCTACGATGGTGAATGCATTTGTTAATTTTGTTTCAAAATTTTCCTTTTCAGATTTGTTGTCAAACCATCTAGACCATACTTTTATTCATTCTGGATGTTAAAGAATCTGACTTTATCACTTTGTGAATCAATAGTCATTTTTACAATGTCCATTCCTGAGCTTGAGAAATGGCTTAGCAATAAAGAGTGCTGGCTGCAATTTCAGAGGACCACATTCTATTCAGACCATGCTCACAGTGGTACACAACCACCTGTAACTTCAGTTCCAGAGGACTTCTCTGGCCTCTGTGGGCACTTGCAAATATGTGGTGCACAGACATACATGCAGGCAAAATACCTATGAACATAAAATAATGAAATAAACTTTAAAAAAATTATTTGTCTGTTCTTACACTATTGACTTTTAAAACTACTTCTAGCATACAGCGACACTTGTGTTTGTACTTAGTCCTGTTCTTAGGCTCTCGGTTCCACTCTGCTGGGCTGGTATTGTGTATTGATAATGTACACAGCTTAAATTGCTGGTGTTACAGGCTTTCTGCACAGAGAAACGGGGCACCATGGCTTTCTTCCATGATACAGCATGTTGTGCAGGCTCTTGGGCTTTGTGGATTATGTTCCAAAGCCCTGAGTATAATGATGCATGTCACTCGTGCCACTTCATGTCTTTGTCTCCAATATTCGGTGACATCTTATTTGATTGACTATTTTAAAACTTCAGGATTTGGGCACCAAAAATGGCTATGGTGTGGTAGAAAGTGGAGGAAGAGAATTACATGGGCAATCATGGCAAAGTCGCACATACACACCTCATTAGCCCATGCTGTGGCTTGTTTGTTTCCCTCTCCTCAGTCCCCAGAAGCCCTGACCACATGAGTCCTCTCTACTCGGTCTTGATATCTAATAGAGGGAAAATGAAATGCTTAACAGAAAAGAATAGGACTCGCAGAAGGCTGAGCTGTTGGCCTGACCTTGCATGAAGATTTAGGTAAAGAGGATGCCCTTGTGCCCCTTGTGCGTCTGCCAGTGTGAAGTTCCACATCATCTCACTATGTCACTGGCTCTCTCTGTCAGAGAGGGGAGCTGAAGTCATTGGTCAACATGGTGATGAAGGGAAAATGCATATTTAAAAGGTAGAAATCTTTTTTAAAGCTGTGATATGAAACTGGGGAGCAAAGTAGAATACATGAGCAACACAGATGGGATTTCAGGCACTTCCTTGTAAGCTTGTTATCAATATTCTACTTGTCATTTTAAAATATTCAGATTCTGCTTGCAAATGCCACCATCTAGGCTAATGTCAGATTACTTGCTCCATTCTAAAGAAGAAATTGATAAATGTAGCCTGATGGGTGCAGTAATGTTCCCTGTGAGTAAACTTTCACTTGTCTAGTCTCAAATAATTGACAGGTAATCCATCTGTCAAATCCCCATACTTTTCTGAAGCAAAAGTTTTGAGGAACATCTGACAGATGCTCTGCCCATGCTACACGTTGCCTGGCCTCTGTGGCCTTCTGGAACTTTTATGTAAGCCTCCATGCCTATGGTTTTATGTATACTCACCAAATCAACACCAACTTGTGCTGCCAGCTCAAGACGTAGCCTGGCCTTCTTGAACATGGCTGTACATCCAAGTTCCTGCATGGCCAAACCTGGAGAAGCAGTTCCTTATGCCACATGGTGGGTTTTTGTTGTTGTTTAACTCTTTTATGAGAAAGGAATCCCTACAAAGGCATGATCCGTTCAACCGCTCTTTCTTGGCTACTCTCCTTCCAAATGAATAGTTTTCAAAAATTGTTTTCCAGGAGCCTAGACCCTCCAGTGGATGCCCTCAGTTTGCCATCATTACCATCCTTGTGCAAAATACATGGGTTTCCTTTCATTATGATAATTTCTTTAGCTATTATAGCTGCTTTGTCCCTGCCCTGTTTGTGTCTTTAACATTTTCCATACTCCCTTCCTTCCTCGTGGCATTAACTTTTTTGTTGCTGTACAAGGCAACCTATAGTAGAAAGATATTGTTTTAGACTTCCAAGAGTCATGGTAGGAGAAGTATGGCAGTAAGCTGATGGCATGATTAGAGCAGGAAACTGAGAGATGGCATCCTCAACCAGAGTGTAAACTGGAAAACATGAAGCTTTCAAAGCCTGACTCTAGTAATATACTTCTTCCAGCAAGCCACACACACCTCCTAAACCTCCCCCAGTAGTGCCACCAGCTGGGGACCAAAGTATTCAAATACCAGGCCACCAAGCTTCCACATCTTTCTGCTCTCTCTTATGATAAACCTGGCACAGAGTAGAATGCAGTAACCCTGTATGCCACACTCTGGATGCTGTTCACTCTTGCAATGTTCTCCAATAAAAATCAGTCCAAAACTTAAATTCAGCCACACACACAATTTCAAGACATGGACAGAATATAACTTGAATGCTCTCTAACCAATTCCTTGCTTTCTTTTTCCCTCTGAGACCCTTAAGCACAGCCTTCACTGTCAGCGCTTTTGTTGGAGCTCTGACCTTCCATGCTCCCATCAGAATAGCCTGTTCAGCTTTGTTATAGCATTCTAGGGTCTCTTTAGCCCATATGTCCAAACACTCTCACATTCCACCCCAAAACAAGTCTCAGTGGCCTAAGAACCACATAGTCAAGTTTATCACAGCAATCACCATACTTCTGGGAACCAATTAAAACAAACAAATAACAAAAACAGCTTTTCATTCCCACAATAAAATCCTTGACAAAGATCTAAATAGAGAAAAGATTTTTGAGAGGGTATAGTCCATCGGGGTGGGGAAAGAGGTGGCTGTTTATATCTAATCAATGTTAAGAAACAGATTATACCCTTTATTGTTGATTTGCCTTTTGCTTTTCATCTGAGCAGTTCTCTCATCTTTCCAAGCCACGTTCAGTTGGTTCTTCCTCTGCCTTCCTCAGCATCCCTTCCTCTTTGGTAAGCTAACACACTGCTGTGTTTGTCTTTTAGCACAATGTTTATCTCACTGCACCACGGTCTATTCTTTGTTTATTTAATGCATTGGTATTAGAGTAAAATAAATAATTTTTAAATGTAAACACACCTTATATACCTAAATATTTCTGAGGCTAATTTGAATGCGATTGTTTTCCTGATTTCTTTTTCAGCATATTTGTTGTTGATACATAGAAAATCTACTGATTTTTGTATGTTGATTTCATATTCTGCTACTTTGCTGAAAGTGTTTCTGAATTCCAAGAGTTTAATGATAGCCTTTAGGGTCTCAAGTATAAAATCATATCATCTGCAAATGGGAGTTATCCAACTTCTCTCTTTCCTATCTGTGTTCTTTTCATGTCTTTCTTTTGCTTTATTAATATGAAAGTACCTTTTAAGGTTTTAAAGAAGTGATTGTTAGTGTTTCTTATTCATGTGTCTTGCACTGTATCTGGCACCCAGGAGAACTGGTTTTGGGATTTGGAGCTACATGGCCCCATCTGCAGGCCTTCTTCATTTTTCCCTTCTTGCAGAATATTTGCATGCCAGTTGGAGCCCGAACTTTTAATTTTTTAGTTATTTGTTTCATTGTGTTAATAATTTCATACTGGCTAGCATAACCAAACTAAGCAGAAAATAGAGGAAGAAAACTCAGACAAAGACAACATTGCATACAGATGTAAATTCCATATGCTGAATGAAAGTGTGGCTGAATTACAGTTTCCAAACACAGTCACTTAAAATATAACTGTTGTTACTTCTGTTCAGTGAGATACTGGGACAGCAGGGCACCCAAAGCAATGACCTCTGTTCTTTATTTCTCATGGTGGAATTTTCAGTGTGCTTATTCTGTGACCAGGTGGCAGGCAGCCTGTCACCTGATAAACATGGGCAGTAAAAGCTGCAAGTGAAGGATTGGACTGGTGCAGGGTATGTAAGTGAGCAGGTATGTTTGAAGATTGCAGAGAGTTGGCAATATAGAATGTGAAGCATAGAACTCTGTAATGATAAAGTGACTGGAGTCTGCGTGTGGAAATTCTACTTCCCAGAGCTTGTCTACCACAGGCAGCAGGAAAGGCCAATGAAAGAGATCCAGCCAACAGGCCTCAAGGTAGCAATGCAGAGCTCTCCCCAGCTGTCCAAACAGCTGTGGCTGACAGGTGGCATCCAGATCTCTTTCCGCACATCCCAAGTCCTGACCCACCAGCAAGGGAAGAAGGGAAACAGGCTCCATTCCTTAACACTGGGGACATATGACTCTTCCTGGCTTCAGGTGTGGTTTCCTCACTCAAACTCTTTGTTTTCAGATTGGTAATAATGTACGCAGACCTACATGTATGTAAATAAGTTGGTCATTTGTGACTAGAATGAATTTAAACAGGATTCATATTTGTGAGAGGCTACACAGTTTTCATTCCATAGGTTTTTAAAGATGAAGAAAAGGTGAAACTGAAGACAAATTTACCTCACACATATGGAGAGAAATGAGAAAAATATCTAGTTACAATGGGTCTCGTTTAATTAATGTCACATTGCTAACCCATGATCTGTCCTTTCAGGAAGCTGTTTTCAGTCATGATGACCTATGAGTGAGTTCCGTGCCACCGCTAGGTCGTAGCTGAGGTCCATAGGAAATGTCCTTGTTCCCATGGTTGCTTCAACATGGAGGTTACTATAGGGTCACGCTATGTTGAGGACTTGCTGCCTATCTCAAGCTTTCAAAGCTGCTCAGAACAAACTCAGTCAATTCATCCTGCTCTCAGTGCTGGCTAGAACACAAATGTTTTGTATTTCTTTGATGCTAACAGTGTTGCATCTTTAACAAAGAAAAAAAGTATACTCCATGTGGGTAAGGAGTCTTCCCTCTTCCTCAGTAAGCAAGTTTACTGAAATCAAGTGACAGGATAATTGTCATCTCATATGTAGAGCTGCCAGATGACCAGAGTTGTGTGTCCCACAGCGTGATCAGAAACTACTCACACAGGTCTTAAGCAAGCATGTTGGAACCAGGTTTTTGAGGAGTTAGGTAAGGAAACCGATGACACAAGTCATAAATGAGCCTGACACTGTCAGTCTGGTGTTGGAAGAATGGAAAATGACTCCTCTTTTCCCCCTCATCAAAGCTTATTGTTATTGTTTGGAATCTGCTTAGATAAAGGTTTATCTCATTTAATAGGAATCTGTGAACCCTATCAAGGAAGGTGACAGTTAACATCATTTGTTAGCTTTGCATGTTTGAAGCTAAGGTTGCAATCTTTGAAAAAGTTATTTGTCTACAATAACTGTAGCTATTCCCCAAGAAAATCACTGATAGTCATACCCTACTCAACCCTAATAGACTATGTAGATTACTTGATTCAGTCACCTAAAAAGTGTTTTCTCAGGCATTTTTAGCCTCTGAGGGCAAATGTCAGTGTTACTTAGCCCAAGGCTTTGTTCTAAATACTGTTGTGTGGGTATTAATTAAGACAGTTAATCTGAGTGTAAAGGAGCCTCTTTGGAGCTTCAGAGATGGTTCAGTAATTAAGAACACTTAATGTTCTTGCAGAAGATGTGGGCTCAGTTCCCAGCATCCCCATATTGAGCAGCTTACAACCACCTGTAACTCCAGCACCAAGGAGATCCAAGGCCCTCTTCTGGCCTCTGTGGCACATGTGTGTGTGTGTGCGCGCGCGCACACACACACACATGCACACACAGAAAGAAAGAGAGACAGAAACAAAGAGACACAGACAGAGAGACAGAGGGAGATAGGTAGGTAGATAGATGGATGGATAGATAGATAGATAGATAGATAGATAGATAGATAGATAGATAGATAGATAAAAAGAATAAAATAAAAGTAAAACTAAATAAATCTTTAAAGGAGTCTTTTTTGCCTAAGAGTCCTCACAATTCTGTTCTATGCCTCCTTTCTTCTTGGTCATGTTGTACTTAAATATCATCTGTAGTTTAAAAAAAAGTACTGGATTTCTCTTATCTCAGAAGAAGAGCACTGTATGGGATGCACTCTAGAAAGTATATGACTTTAAGAAAGAGCAATTCAACAATAAGACTTCTAGAATAGTGAAAATGGGATTTCTGAAAGAGGCTTTGTCATCTAGGTACAAATGTCATTGACCCCAAACTCTAGACTGAAGAGCTCCTGGCAGAATGCTTTTGATTTTGACCCAGTTCTTGCCAGTACTTCTGTGATCCCAGTGACTCTCAACTCTTTCCTGCCACACACCTCAGGGACAATGAGGCACTCTCCTACAGTTTCATTTTGAACCATCCTTGAGGATGGGCATGCATAAACGGGCATTTGATATTTTATTTTCATCTCAGGTCAACCTTTTCCAACATGTCTTATTCTTTGTGAAAACCTCTGACTGGCTAAAATTGTCACCATGAAATTAATTTCTGAAATAATAAAATTTCATCTTGAAGGCAACCTGGCCATGCAGGGTGACCATAGAATCCATAAGTCTTCCCTGGAGGTCTTTCAGGTCTACTCATTAAGATGAGTCATCAGGCTACCACAGATCTGGCCATAAAAAATAAATATCAACTTTGAAGAGTCTTTGAGGATATTATGATTAACACACTCTTTCATCTGTCTCTTTGCCACTTGCATCCTCACTGCCTGAAAAGGTTGGCTGCCCTCCTTTGGAGCAGATAGTAACACAGACTTCCCTCCTTCAAGATGACTTATTCTATATTCTATTAGGTAACTTGTAGTGAATAAAAGTTTATCTCACAGTTCTGAAAGGATATCTTCTTAGTAGGCATTATTTGCAGTATCTTCTAGCACAGGGCATCCCATGGCAAGAAAGTGAGTATGCTAGTTCAGGTCTCTCATCTATTTTATTCAAAAAAATCATACAATGTATTTTGATCCTGTTTTTTTCCTTCCGCTATGCTCCCAGATCTCCCAATCTCACTACTCACCCAACTCTATGTCTGCCATTTCAAAAACAAAAACAAGAAAAAAAATCAAGAAGCACACCCAAAAACACAGAAAAGCAAAAATGAAAATAAACAAAAGAGTAGTATGATAGAACGTGCCAAAAAAAAAATTGTAGTGAGATATTCACTTTGTCCACACCTGTGGCACTGACCATGCCCATTGGGGGTGGAGACATGGGCAAACGTGACATGGGTGAACTAGGTCTGAGGAGGGGCCCTGGGAACACTCTCTTGCTTGCAGCATGGGACAGGAGAGCATCTGGAGGCATCCATGGGACCAGGAACCTGCTGGTGTTCATCTGTCTCTGTTGTAAGTTATTTCTCCCTGAATAAACATCTATTCGGCCTATTTGTTTCTCCTGATCCTTATTAAACCATGATACGAAATGAGATAAAAATACCATTGAGTTCATTTTCTCTTGGCCAACAACTTCTGGGTTCAAGGCCTGCCCTGAAACATGCTCACTATGCCCAGTGAGATTCCATTTTCCCTTTGCCAGCTGATCACAGGCAGCTTCTTAGTTAGTGGTAGAACCTATGTCCGCTTCCCTCTCTTAGTGCTGGAACCCACATCTGGCATAAACTCATGTAAGTTTTATGTGTGCTGCCATAGTCTCTGGGAATTCATATGTGCATCAGTGTTGTGTGTGGAAGACACTTGTCCCTTAGAGTCATCCAGCATCTAAAGAATCACCACACAGATTTCCACAGTGACTGTACTCCCACCAGCATTGAATAAGGGTTCCCCTTTCTCCACGCCATCGCCAATAAGTGATGCCATTTGGCCATTTTGACTGGTGTAAGGTAAAAAAATCTCAAATTGTTTTGATTTGTATATCACTGATGACTAAATGTTGAATTTTTCTTTACATGTTTCTCAGCCACTTGTGTTCATCTTTTGAGAATTCTGTTCAGTTTTGTACTCCATCTTTAATTGGGCTACTTTTTCATGACCAGGTGATTTGGGATTTGTTGTTGTTTATATATTTTAAGTACTAACACTCTATCTGATGTATAATTGATAAAAAAAAATCTCTTATTCTGAAGGCTGGCATGATGCCCAAATAATGGTGTCCTTTGCCATACAGAAGTGTTTCATTTTTATGAAATACCATTTATTAATTGTTGGTCTTAGTGCCTACACTACTAACATGTTGTTCAGAAAGGCTTTTCCTGTGTCAATGAGTTCAAAGCTATTCCTGACTTTCTTTTCTGTCAGATTCAGGGTATCTGGTATTATGTTGAGGTAGCTGATACACTTGGAGTTGAATTTTGTACAGACATCCAATTTGACCAGCTCCAGCTATTGAAGATGTCTTTTCTTCAGTGTATATTTCTGGCTTCTTTATCAAAAATCAGGTGTCCATATGTAAGGAGTACGGGTTTTTCCGCCTGCCGCCAGTCTTGTCCCGCCTCCGCACAAGCCCCAAATAATGCACAGAGACTCTGTATTTGATACAATGCTGTTGGCCCGGTTACTTGTTTCTTATCGGCTAGCTCTGCCTTAAGTATTAACCCATTTCTGCTGATCTATGTACTTCTCTTACCGGGGAGCCGGCAGCATACTGCTTTCTCCAGACTCTCCATCTTGACTCCTCCTTACTACTTCCTATTTCCTCCTTGTCTCCTAGTCCCTCCTATCTTCCTTTCCTATTGGCCAACAGTGCTTTATTATTAGCCAGTATGAGAAACATACAGAATGACCTCTCCCATCATCTCCTCTTTTCTGTCTAAATAAAAAGAAGGGTTTTAACCTTAACATAGCAAAATATATCACATAACAGTTATCAAATAAGAATCACAGTTAACACTACTTAGTCCATTAACATTTAGCAAGATTTGAAGAAAATAGTCCATCATCTATTCTATCTTTGTGTGTCTAAAGTCTAAGTAACTTATCTTTAAACCTAACTAAGGAAAACTATAACCATAACTATTTGTCTTCAACTCCATCAAAGACCACAAAAGGATAGTATATAAACTCTAGAAATGACAGAAACAACTCACTGCCTGGTCACCCGAAGTTCTTTTGTAATCTTTCATCTTTAGCCCATAGGCCATAGTGTGTCTAGCAGACTCTTTAGTAACGTAGGAAACTTTAAACTGTCTTTTTGTATTGGCAGTTTATCAGTCACTTTTCTCTGTCTCGCAGACTCTTCCATGAAGCAGGAACTCTGTAGCAATGTCCATCTTAAATCAGCAATCACTTTTCTGTGGGTCCTGTATGTCCAGTTTATACAAAGTCAAACATTCCAGACAAGAGCAGTATCTTTGTCCAAATGGCTAGTCTTGCATATTGGAAGTAAACTCCATCACGAGTTTCTTCAATGTCCATCTTCTTTTTTGGTGCAGGTGGTATTGCCAAGAGCAATTATGTCTCACTGTCACGAAAACCCTAAACCATTTTAAATGCCATATTCTGTAGGTCTTTGAAAGGTTTGAAGAATGCCTATCTATCTCAAATACATCTCTGTGTATCTTGAACAACCTAACTAACTTAACTCTAAACTTTGACTATCATAGATAATAATCTATTATCTGTACTACATTATACATTACATTTCTAAATGAGCTATATAAACACAATACCTAAACAAAAGGAGAATATACACATCACAAAATTGACCTTAAATTGTATCAATAAATGAAAATCCATTCCAAAACAAAGTATTCATATCTACACCATATCCATAGGTGTGCGGAATTATGTTTGGACCTCAAATGTGATTCCATTAATCAGTCTAATTTTGTACCAATACCATTTTGTTTTTATTGCTGTAGCTGTCTACTGCAATTTGAGGTCAGGGATGGTGATACCTCTTTTAGTTTTGTTTTAGTATTATTATTCAGGATTTCTTTAACTATCCTGAGTGGTTTTGCTTTTTTTGTTTTGTTTTTTTATTTTTTGTATGTGTGTTTCCATATGAAATTGAAAATTATTTTTCTATTTTATGTGAAGAATTGTGTTTGATTTCGATGGGGGATTTCAATGAATCAATAAATTGTTTTAGGTAGGATGACCACTTTTACAATACTAGTTTTACTGATATATATAAACATGGGGGGGGGATTTTCCCACTTACAATGTCTTCCTCCAATTTTTTCAAAACATTAAGGTTTTTATTACACAAGTCTTTTGCTTGCTTGGTTAGAATTAGCTCAAGGTATTTTTTGAAGGCTATTGTGAAAGGTTCTGTCTTCCTGATTTTTTCTCAGTTTGTTTGTCATTTGTATGTAGGAAGGCTACTGATTTTTGTGGATTAATTTTGTATCTTGTTATGTTCTGTAGTAGCTTATCTACTGTAGAAGTTTTCTGGTGATGTTTTTAGAATATTTTATGTATAAAATTATATCATCTGAAATAATGATACCTTGATTTCTTCCTTTCCTATTTGCATCCTCTTTATCTCATTCAGTTGTCTTATTGCTGTAGCTTCAAATACTATATTGAATACCTGTTTAGGGAGTGTGGGCAACCTTGTCTTGTTCCTGTTTTAGTAGAAATAATAAGTTTCTCTCCATTTATGTTGATACTGGCTCTGGGTTTACTATAAGTTGCCTTTATTGTGTGTAGGTATGTCCCTTGTGTCCCTCATCTCTCCAGGACTTTCATCACAAAGTTGTGATAGATTTTGTCAAAAACTTTTTCTCCACCTAATGAGATGGTCACATTGTATTTGCTTCCCAGAATGTTCATGTGGTAGATTATATTTACTGATTTTCATATCTTGAATCATCTCTACATCTCTTGGAAGAAGCCAACTTAATCATGGTGGATGATCTTTTTGATGTGCTCTGGGATTCACTTTGCAATTATTTTAATATTTTTTATTTTTATTTTACATATCAATCCCAGTTCCCTCTCACTCCCTCCCTCTCTCCCATCCTCTCATACCCCCCCAACCACACTCCCCTCCCATCCTCCCCACTCCATATGTAGTGTGATGCCCTCCAGGAGGGGTCATCTACATCTGTCAAGTCATTTGGAGTAACCTATCTCTAGGTTAAGAGAATATCCCTCCATGGGGGATGTGTCCCCAAAGTCCTTTTGTCCACCACTGGTTCCACTGTCTGAGGTCCCTTAGACTGTTCAGTCCTCCTAGCTGAGATCCATGTTCAAGGGGATCTAAGTCAGTCCTATGCTGGATTCCCAGCTATCAGTCTGGGGGCCCATTAGCTCCTCCTTGTTCAGGTCAGCTGTCTCTGTTTCTGCAGCCTGTTCTTGTCCTCCCTCCCTGCATCTGGATTCCAGTTCGGCTCAGTGTTTAGTTGTGGGTGTTTGCTTCTGTTTCCATCAGCTACTAGATGAGGGTTCCATGATGGTGGATAAGTTAGTTGTTGATCTCATTATCAGGAAAAGGCATTTATGGTAGCCTTTCCACTGTTGCTCAAATTGTTAGTTGGGGTCAGTCTTGTAGGTCTCTGAACATTTCTCTAGGTTCAGTTTTCTATTCAAACCTATAATGTCCCCTCTTTTATAGTCTCTCTCTCTCTCTCTCTCTCTCTCTCTCTCTCTCTCTCTCTCTCTCTCTCTCTCTCTCTCTCTCTTCTCTCGTCTATTCATCCCCTTACTCAATCTTCCTAGTATCACGTGCTTTCCTGTCCTCCCCCACTTTGCAAGGATTTTATTGAGAATTTTTACACCTATGTTCATAAGGAATATTGGTCTATAATTTTATTTTTTGTTGGGTCTCTGTGTGGTTTAGGTAGCACAGTAATAGTAGCTTCATAAAAAAGATTTAGGAAATCTTTCTTCAGTTTCTTATGTGTAGAATAATTTGAGGAGTATTAAAATGAATTCTTCTTTGAAAATCTGGTAGAAATCTGTGCTAACTCAACCTGGCCCTGGACTTTTTGTTGTTGTTGGGGGTGGTGGTGATAAGTGATTTTTAATTTCTTCTTCTATTTCACTAGAGGTTATGGGTCAGTTTAAATCACTTATCTGATCTTGATTTAAGTTTGGTAAGTTGTATATATCAAGAAATTTACCCATTTCTTTAAGTTCAGTGGAGTACAGATTTTTTAAAGTGTGTCTTTTATAATACTGTGAATTTTATAGGTGTCTATTGTAATGTCCCCCTTTTCTTCATTAATTCTATTAATTTGAATCTTCTCTCCATTTTTTAGTCAATGTGAATAAGGGTTTGTCAACCTTGTTGATTTTCACAAAGAACAAACTCTTCATTTCATTGATTCTTTATATTGTTTTGTTGTCTCTACTTCATTGATTGCAGCCCTCAGTTTGACTATGTGCTGCTATTTGCTATTTTGGGGTATTACTTTTTCTTGTTGTTCTAGAACTTTCAAGTACATTGCTAAATTACTAATAGGACATCTCTGCAGTTTTTTATTTTAATGTGGACACTTAGTACTATGAACTTTCCTCTTAGAGTTGTTTCTCATAGGTTTGGGTATGTTGTGTTTTTGTTTTCATTCAGTTCTAAAAGTTTTTAATTTCCTTCTTTATTGCTGTTTTAACCCATTTTTTTACCCAGTAATGAATAGCTCAGTTTCCATGAATTTGTGTATATTCTGCTATTGTTAATATCCAAGGTGGCCAGATAGGACACAGGATGTCACTTTAGTTTTCTTATGTCTGTTGAAACTTTTTTTGTGTCAAAGTATATGGTCAGTTCTGGGAAAAGTTCTATGAACATCTGAGAAGCAAGTATATTAGTGTTTAGGTGGATTGTCCTGTAGATGCCTGACATATTATTGAATTCCAGCAATTCTCCAATTTTTGTCTGAATGGCTTGTCTGTTAGTGAGAGTAGGGTATGGAAGTCAGCCACTTTCAGTGTTTAAGGGTAGATTTGTGATTTTTAACTGTACTGGTGTTTCTTTTCTGAGCTTGGGTGCCCTTGTATTTGGTACATAAATGTTTAGAATTACAGTGCCCTCATAATATATATGTATTCTTTAATGAGTTACAATGACATTCCCCATCTCATGTGATTAGTTTTGGTTTAAAGTCTATTATATAAGTTGTTTGTCCCAGCTGGGTCCCATGGCCCCTTCAGCCCCAAATAAACACACAGATGCTATATTAATTATTAAACTGTTGGCCAAAAGCGAGGGCTTCTTATTGGCGAGCTCTGCTTTACTATTAACCCATTTCTATCAATCTATATCTTGCCATGAAGCTGTGGCTTACCTGGTAATGCCCTGGCATAGTGTTACTACTCTGGCAGCACCATGAGTCTGTCTGATGGGCTCACTCTGCCTACCTTTCCCAGAATTCTTCATGCCTCCTACCCGCCTACCTTCCTGCCTCATTGGCCAATCAGTGTTTTATTTATTAACCAATAAGAGAAACATATACAGAAGGACATCCCCAGCAGAAGTTCATTTAGTTAGATATTAAAATAGCTACACATTTTTTCTTATTTTGTCTATTTGCTTAGAACACCTCTTTCTATTCTTTTTTCTCGAGATGATGTCTATCATTGATTTTGTGATGTGTGTTTCTTGGAAGCACCAGACCCCCCAAAAAGGATCTTGTTTTATAATCCAACCTGTTAGTCTGTATCTTTTTACTGGGAGAACTGAGACCATGAATGCAAAGAATTATCAATGAGCAGTGTTTAATGATTCATCTTATTTTGTTATTATGTTGTGGGCATTTCTCCCTCTTCTATTTGCTGCTCTGTCATTATTTATTCCTTGTGTCTTCCTGGTTGTGGTTAACCTCTTTAGATTGAAGTTTCCCTTTTAGTGTCTTCTGTAGAGTTGGCTGGTAGATAGAAACTGTTAAACTTGGTTTTTAGTGGAATGTTTCTCTTTCTCCAGGATTGATTGGTCATTTTGCTGGGTATGATAATCAGTGCTGGCATCTCTGATCTCTTAGAGCTTACAGAAAATCTATCCAGGCCCTTCTGGTTTTCAGAGTCTCTATTGAAAACTCGGGCATTATTATAATGGGTCAGCCTTTATATGTGACTTGGTGTTTTATCCTTGAAATTTTTAATATCATCATGTATCACATAGAATTTCTTATATGATCATGTCTATTTGCTTCTTGTACCTTGGTAGGAGCCTCCATCTTTAGATTGGGAAAATGTTCTTTTGATACACTGTTAAAATATTTCCTGGGCCTTTTTATGTTTTCTTTTGTTGGTGTTTGTTTTGTTTGTCTTTACTCTATCCCCATTATTTGTAGATTTTGTCTTTTCATAGTATCCCAGATTGCCTAGATTTTTGGTACCTAGGTTTTTTGTTTTTGTTTTTGTTTTGTTTTTTTCAGACTAAATTTCTTTGACTGAGGTATCCATTTCTTCATCACCTGAGATTCTCTTTTCCATGTCTTGTAATTTACTGGTGAGACTTATCTCTGAAGTCATTATCTGACATTCTAAAGTTTTCATTTCCAGTTTTATTTCTGTTTGGATATTCCTGAGTGATTCTATTCCTACTTTCATGTCTTGAACTGTTTTCATTATTTTACTTCACTGTTTTGTGTGTATTTTTACAGTTTCATTAAATCATTTCCTCTGCAAGGTCCTTGAATATATTCACAATTGGTATTTTAAAGTCCCTGTCTTATAGTTCAGCTAAATTGCATTTCTCATAGGGGCAAGACCAGGCTACAGAAACCCACAGAGACAGCTGACTTAAACAAGGGGGAGCTAATGGATCCCCAGACTGATATCTGGGAAACCAGCATTGGACCTACTCAGATCCCCTGAACATGGGTCTTAGTTAGAAGGCCTGGGCAGTCTAAGGGACCTCTTCCAGTGAAACCAGGATGTATCCCTGGTGCATGAAAGGACTTTGGGAGCAAATTCCCCATGGAGGGATACCCTTTTAGCCTAGAGGCAGGAGGGAGGGCCTAGTTCCTACTCCAAATGACTTGACAGATTTTGTTGATCCCTCCTGGAAGGCATCACCCTCCCTCTGGAGTAGGGGGGAAATGGGATGGGAGGGGGGTCAGGGGCATGGGGGAAAGGGAGAGATTAAGGGAGGGAATGAGGAAGGAAGGAAGGGAGGAAGGGAGAGGGAATTGGGATTGGTATAAAAAATAAAAAAAAACTAATAATAATGAATAATTGCATTTCTCAGGTCCTGTTGCAGTAGGGTTATTGGCTTCTGGAGGAGACATACTGTCCTGATTGTTCATGTTGTTTTTGTGCTGTGATCTAGGCATCTGGAGTTATGCTATTAGAGCTGTTTCTTAGTGTAGCTATCTGGCCTTGTCTTTGTTGAGTGGGTGTTTGGTTCTTTGGTTGCTGTTGCCCACTCTGGATCCTATGCATATGTGATGGGTATAGGGTCCTCTGTAGTGTGAGCACTTCTACACATGAGTGATGGATATGAAGGAACAGAGATAGTCCTAGAGGAAAGGCTGAAGGAGTTGTGGGAAAAAATCTAGTAGATCAGGTCCACATGAAGAGGCAGAGTCCCCAGGGAGTGGAGGTGGGTAGAAAGAGAAGCTCCTACAGGAAGGCTACTACAGGACTAAGAGTGAGTCTGAAAGGATCATAATGGGAGACAGGAAGGACACTAAAAATTGTCTAACTCCTTCTCAGCCCAGTGTGGTCTCTGGGGATCCTTGATGAAAAGTGTCTTGTGGATTGGTGCTGATACAAAGAAATGGAGATGGGCTAGAAGGAAAAGCTGAAGAGGTCAGTGGGAAAGAGCTAAGCTGGGTCTGCACCAAGATACAGAATGCCCTGAGAAGTAAAGGTGGGAGGAGGTATTCCTGCAGATGGGCTGGAGTAGCCTAGAGAGAAAAAAATGGATGCTCTGGAGAGATCCTGGGGCTGGACCACAGGGCCTCTCATACTCTTCTTAGGAAGCCACTAAAGCTGGCATGGGGTCCCACCCTTGTGATTCCTAGAGCTCTAATTACCTCCTTGAGGTTCCAACTTCAAATACCATTAACACATAAACTTTAGTATAATGTTTCCAATTCATAAATTTGAGAAATATACTCAAACAATGGCAGTGAAATACCAAAATGCTCTTCTTTTTAAATTATTATTATATCATTTGTTTTGTTTGGGGGGGGGCAATGGTTCATTAGGATTTTTAATTTTTTTTTCATTTTTCCTTTTATTGAAAATGATTCTTTTCTCATACCAGATTACAGTTTCCTCTCCCTTTACCCCCCTCAGTTCCTCCCCACATGCCCTCTCCTCCAGATCCACTCCCTTTCTGTTTGCCATTAGAAAAGGATAGGCTTCTAGGAGCTAACAACCCAACATGCCATTAGAACACCCTTCTTAATGTGAACTAGGTTTCAGGTTATAGTAAACTTACTTCTACATTAAAATCAAAACAACATGTTTTTTATGTATAACTATTTCAGCAACAGATTTCAAAATCTGTCTCTGGCTATGTGTATGTACTGGGATGCCCATACCCAAGAAGAATTAAACAACTTTTCTAAGGCATTGAGACAGACATCTCCTTCACTGATACTGAAGTTTAAAATGGACAGCATGGGCTCCTGTGGTCCAATTTTCTGATACAGTGAACAGTTTCTATCAGTGAGGTCACTTGTTTTTTCCCTGGGTCCATCTGCTTGATTGTGTTAGTTTAAGGTGTTGTCTTTCTGCTCTCATATAATGGTTCATGGATAGTGCAAAGATATAACTTAAACTTTGCAAGAGAAATTAGGCTACCATCTCCAAAGGTCCAGACAGCTACTGTTCAAATTGTGCAGTACTATGCCTGAAGATGTGAGCTTAATATGCTATTCTCTTATGCAGTTAGTGACTTTATAGAATGTTGTTCAGTGACACCAAATAGGTTCTAAAGATTGCTACAATGAAGTGCCTATGGCCTCTTCAGAACACAAGACCCATGAACTTGTCTCATAACATTGTTTCTAATTTGTAATTAGCAGAATATTGCTACTTGTCAGGTTCTGAGTTTGTATGTCTATGACATAGTAAGATGTACAATATGTATGGCTAGGTGGTTAAGAATAACTTCTGTTCTTTTGGAGTACTGGAATTCTGTTCCCAGAGGACCTGGTGTGAAGGCCACTACTTCCTGAAACTCCCAACTCCAAGGATCTGATGCCCTCTTCGGTCTTCCATGGATACTCACACATGTGCATATACTCCATATACTCTCTCACACACATAAATACATTTTAAAAAAGAAATGCATATTTAGCCCTACCGTCTGCTTCCTGGCACAAGCGATTTTTAAACCCTCCAAGTCTCTTCACTCCTATGGGTGAATTTTATGTGCAAAGAAAGATGGTTGGTGGCTTCTTAGATAATTTTAAGATGGAGGCTGAGATGGCCAGCATGTCAACCTGATGACTAGACTGTTGGAACTTTGACACAAGCCAACTCTGGGGAGGGAAGATGGCTTGGAAATTGACTTCAGTCACCCGTGGCCAATGGTTTCATCAATCATGCCCAGGGTACCTGGCCTCCATCAAAACCTTAAAGAGTGACCATTTTGGATGTTGAGAGGCAGAGCACCGTAAGAGAGACATCTGCACAATCTTCTGCATCCAACTGTACCTTCATCTGACTGCTTATCCATATCCTTTTTTAATTATTTGTTTGTATGTGAATGCCTGTGAGCCTGTGTGTGCATGTGTACATGCATGGAAGTGTGCTTGCCCTTGCGGATGTCTGCAGTGGCCAAAATTTGTCAAGATGTCTTCTTCAATCATTTCCTCGACTTACTTTCTGATAAGGTCTCTCATTGAACCTGAAGTTCATAGTTTTGTCTAGAGTGGATGGCTAGTGATCCCCTCCCCCAGGATCGACCTCTCTGTTTCCCAACACTGGAATCATAGGTACACAATGCCATGCCCAACACTTACAGGGGTTCTGTGTATCCGAATTCAGTCCCTTATGCTTGAGTAGCAAACATTTTAATTTTACCTACTGTGCAATCGACCCCAGATTTCCCTCTGTGTTCTCTTTACAGTTCTTTGTATGCTATGAACCAATGAGAGTGAGATGAGCACTGGGCTGAGTTCAGTGAGATGCTATGCATGCTGAGCCCCACCCTTGTAGTTGGACTCCGTACTGAATGGGAGCTGCTTCTGGGGAAGAGGGCGTCAAAATCAGCTTCAGCATATGGATTCTTAGGAACGAGAAAGGGCTGAGCAACACATCCCCACTATCTCCCTCCTGCCCCCAGGAGGAGCTGGGAGTAGAAAATCTCAGAAAAACAAGGTGCCTGTGTCAGATTCCTTCACTGTGCTAAAATACCTGAAATAAATCAACTTATAAGGGCAATGTTGAGGTCAGGGGTTCAAAGATTAAGTCAGAGTGGTTCAGTACCAATTATTTGGCCTGTGCTGACACAGGAAATCATGGTGCAAGAGGTCTTTGCACCTGATGGAAGCAGAGACAGAGAAGGAGGTGATCCATATCTTCCTCAGGGCCATGTCTCTAATGTCACCAATTTTTCCTTTTAGATCTCATATTCCCAAAGCCACACTGCTCCATAAAATTGTTACATGTTGGTAACTAAGCCCTTAGCATCTGGGCCTTTGGGAGGTTTCTAGGCACAGCCTAGAAAGTGCACTGGGCCCTTCCACAAACCCAGACACACACCATGGGAGAGGGAATTTCAGCTGAGGAACTGTCTCTATTGGATTGGCCTGTGTCAAGCTGATGAAAACTAACCAGCCTGGAGGTATTTCCAATCCCCTGTAGCAGAATGTAAGCATGCCAGTTTCTCCGGACATAGAAGAAAGCTTCAGAAATTAAGGCAAAAAAGTCTCTGATACTCACTTTTTATCCTTGTCATTGGTGGAACCCTCATCCCACATGAAGATTATGTGGGCTAAAGAGAATCCTACATTTCAAAACATCCCCAATCATTAACTGTCTCCTGTTTATCACCCCCAATTCTTCCTCTTTCCATCAATGCCTGTAGCTTGCCCTGTGTTTTTAGAGGCAGTAATCTACCTTAATGTACTTTAATTACCTAGATATTTTTGCTATAAATGTCTTTCTATTCTCAAAATAGTACCACTTTTTCTCACCTGGCATTCCTCTATCAAGTGATAAGGTGTGGTGTGTGTGTGTGTGTGTGTGTGTGTGTGTGTGTGTAAAATGGTTAAATCTTTCCTTTTATAATGCTATTAATACATACTTCTTTAAGATATAACTTAAAATAATTTAAGAATGTTATATAAATCTCTCAGTAAATTGGTGATCTAATTTCAAAGAATCAAAATTAATTAGACTATGAAGGAAGGATGATATCATGCCATGATTCATTCATGTGTGATGGGATGTAAATATTCATGACGTCATAAAGAAAGTAATATGATCATGCAGTGAACTTTTGGTCAGCTATCTTCAGGATGGGATTTATAAGTTCCCTATCCTTTTTCCAAATTAATGCTTTCAAATATTTTTCTTGCTTTGAGTGTTGTCACCTGGTTTGTGCATTAGAGTTCTGTAGCAGATTTATCTATGCACAGATGTGCTGTTCAGCCCTCCAGAGACAGTGAAATTCTTTCTCTTGGTTCTGAGAACAGTGTGTGATGAACCAAATGTCACACTGAACATAATAAGTCTTGGGAGGAAATCCATATAGAAAGCAATTGACTCGATGAGAAAAATTGTAAGCATGAACTTGAATAGCGCTGTCATTCTGGACTGGCCCTCTGAGCTCTAGATCAGAAGGGGCACTTTGTCTTCACAGTAAACCCCACAATGAGAGCTCCTGGCATAGAATCTTGCTCTTTGCCTAAAAACATTGCTTAAAAGAGAAAAACGGTTAATCTGTCTACTTCTTTGGGCTGGCTGGCTTGTGCCTTGTCATCAGGCAATTCTGTCCCTCTTGGAGACCGTATGCTTTTGATTTTACAAGCAAGCCACATTTGGAGCTCCTGTGCAGCCCCACAAGGACCCCTGGGGGCCAACTAAGCTTTGTTGGGCCATGTTCCAGATGTACCAGGGAAGACAAAATTATTTCTGGCTCTTCATGTTGGAAGCAAATGGCAGCATCTAGCAGACAACATTGCTTTTAAGACCAGCTTTTCAAGAAAGTAGCTTCCCAGAACAGCAGTGAATTCTAGTTTTTCCTACTGTGGTTACGCTTTCTCCTCTCTGAGTGCCTTGTATTTGTTGCTTGTTTGTTTAAGTCCATGCAGCCATTCACTTAATAAGTAGCTTCTGAACACCTGCTATATAAACATTACTGAAACCCAAGATTGTGTACTAAACAGAAATTAGCAAGCTCTTCGTCCTCGTGGGCCTTAAAGCCTTTGGATGAGCAAAGCAGTAAAGGCATGGAAGATCACCAAGATGCACTTCACTGGTCCTCACCATGTGTCCTGTGCTTAACAGCCATGGAAGTGGGCAGTGCCCTGTGCATTTTACAAAGAGAAGTTGAGATACTTGAAACTCATACAGTCACACAATTCATGAAGAACTTGAGTTCTTGAAATGTGGCTGTATAATGTTTTCTACCATATTAGATGTTTGAGTAGTATGGGTTGATAGAGAGATTCAGTGATGAAGTTAGTGGAGAGGAAAGAATCTTGGAAAGAAACTCTGAGATTTCCTGCAGACTGTATCTGAATGACAGGAAGAAGACACCAAACCTGTGAAGAACAGGAAAGGGACAATAAGGACCAAGTTTCTAGTAAACAAATGAAACTAACAAAGACCTATGTGTAGCCAGACACGGTGGCACATACCTATAATTTTAGTGCTCATTCCAGATGGGAGAGGATCAGAAGTTCAAAGCACACCTGGGCTATGAGGTAGGACACTATCTTAAAAACACAACAAAGTACTAATATGGCTGGCAGGTACATATTGCCTGAAGGAACAAGGTACAGAGGGAGGCTAAGCCAAATATGACATTGGAAAACCAGAACCAGAGTTTAAATATGTATCATTAATTTTAATACTGCTATGCAAAAACAATGTGCATTTTAAAACAAGAAGCTTCTCATTTATCATCCATTACTCATAAAACTCTTCACAATATGTATGCCAAAACCAAACAAACAGAAAAAAATAGATGCACTAAAACAAGTGATTTGGAAATCAGCCCCAGAATCTTTAGCATCTTCCATGTCATCTTCCAAGTTATTCTTTAAATTTTTAAATTAAAGATGGCTGGAAGGCCTTGTGTGGAGTGGTATTGGTACACTGTAGCAATACCTGCATTCTTTTGTATTAGCACCCCTTCTGCCCTTAACTTTGCAATAAAAGCTTTCTCCTGTTTCAGTGTTTCTGGCATTGGTTTGCACCTGACAATCAATATATCCATGTACATTCTACCAAAAATACTAGGGACTTTTAGGAGCTACTGTTTCATGTCTGCATCTTGCTGGGAAAGGGCAGTATGGAAATAAGGATATTTATAATTTTAACAGAATGTTTTTGATGCAGTTATGTGATTCCTTGGCAAGGTGTTAGACATATGAGAATGTTCTGCCTTTTACTCAATACTTACTAGCCCATCTGATTCTCAGTTAGCTCCTGGATGCTGGGCCTTGTACATTTCTTATCACAGATGGCCTTGATATGGAGCCTGTCCTCCTTCATGGGGTTTCCTCCTGCTGAATGAACCAGCCATTTTTTGGAACATTAAGCTCATTGTCTTTTGTATAAGTATGGGACATATAACATGTCTTATGTCTAGTGAGAAAGTCATGGTTATCTGGGGTACTGTAACAGACTATTTAAATTCTTTATAGTTTTCTTCAGTTCTTGTCTTGTGGATGACATGACACAACCATTTGTGAAGTGGTAGTTTTTCTTCATTTTTATTTTCACATAAAATATGAAATGTAGCACAAATGCATAAATATAACTGCTTAGAGACCTCATATGTCAGTCAGACTTCTGGCAGAAATCAGATGGCTTACTTAAGCTGAGGACTTGAGAAACAGCTACCAAAGGGGACTTTTATAAAATAGTGACCAATAAGAAATGGTACAGTTGCCAGGGCTAGTGGATGCAAGAACTGTTGAGGAATGAGGGAATGCCAGCTACTGCACTTTGGAACATGCATGAATGGAGAAGACCAGCTGGCAAAAGCTGTGGCCACTGGCAAGAGAGAGAGAGAGAGAGAGAGAGAGAGAGAGAGAGAGAGAGAGAGAGAGAGAGAGAGAGAGAGAGAGAGAAGAAAAGAAAATAGCACAAAGCCACCAGGGAGGTAGCAGAAGAAGAAACTCCTTGGCTTTAGTGGTCTCCATCTCTGCCAGGACTGGGCTTGATTGAAGGTCACCAGAAACTTATAGGAAATGGATTCCTTGACACAGCTTCCATCTCCTGGGTGCATACAAAGTGGAGAAGGATGGAGCAGGCATCTGGAGGAGGAAGCAGATGCTATTCATCACAGCTTGTGTGAAAAGCCAAGAGTGGAGCCTGTGTAACTCAAAAATGTAATGGATGGAAATAGCATGGCTCACACTTACTCAAAGCAGTTCTCATTCATTCATCAAGTATATGTTGAAGGGCTCAGATGTGCCAGGAAAAGAATATGAATTGAGCCAGATTCTCCATATCTTTTAAAAAGTACAACTTTGCAGTCTCTTAGAAGCATTAACACTTAAAAGACACAAGCAATATGGTCAGGCCAGGGGCTAAGTGGACATCTTTGAAGAAATTTATTCATGTGGAATATTGATTAGAAAATAAAATTTTTTTACAGAGAAAGCTTTTTCAAGGTCTTTTGTGTCTTATCATAAAAAATTATCTGTATAATATTTAGATAGTGATATTTTTAACGTTTTGCTTTATACCATTGACATATTTGTTTTTTCCTCTAATGATCTGGTTCTAATGATATTAGATATTGTTATGGCTTAGAAATGAAGTAGATACTCAACAGCTCATGTGGTGAAAACACAGTTCCCAGTATATGGTATTACTGAGAAATGATTGGCTCTTGTGGGTGCTGATGTCATCATTGAGATGATCCTTTAAAGAGATTCTAGCTGAAAGAGCTGTTGGGAGGCAGAGCCTTGTTGGAAGAAGTAGGTCACTGGGGGTGTGCCTTGAAAGAACATCTTGATGCTAGCCCTATTCTCTCATTCCCTTTGCCTCTGTTTCCTAGACCCAATGAGGTGAACAGCTTTCCCCCATGCACAAAACAAACCACAAAAACAGGTGAGTATGGAATATAGATCTCTCAAACTCTGCTGTGTGTCAAAACCTCGTCTAAGTTTATCTGTCTCGTGGGTATTTCACCATGGTGAAAAGGTAACACAGATGTCACCTTTCTTTAACCAAGTAAGTAGATGCCTCTTATCTGTGCTTTTGAGTTCTTCAGTTTCAGTGTTCATAGTTCACTGTTGTCCAAAATTACTGACTTTGGTATAAACTTGTTTGAAAGACAGAGACTAAACATGCAAGGGTTAAGAGGGATTGAGAAAGAGAGAGAAAATATTCACTTAATGTTTATTATAATATATTTTTATTGTTAATCTCTATGCACAACTGATACAGTAAGCTTTATTGGTTGTATGTATAAATAGGGGGAGCACCATAGTTCATACAGGGTTGAGTTCGAGCTGTAGTTTGAGGCACCTTCTAGAGTGCTGTGATAAAGAAGACCCTCTGTAAATGGTATAACCTTTTGCTTTAAAGACATAAAAGTGATGTTTGCATAACTATGTGTATTTCTCCAAATTGTTTTGGCCTGAATTAGTACTTGAGATGATGAAGCAGAAAGAAAGAAATACATAAAGTTGCTTAGAAAAAAATAATAAATATGAAGGTAAAATTGGAGCAATTTATAATTGGAGCCCTTGTTTGTGGGTGGTTATAATGATAGGCAAATTAAATACCCCCAGAGACTGTTATAAACAATTAGTTAGCTGATTAGCTAGGGCTATGCGCACTTATAATGAATGAGCTGTACTGGCATTGCATTAGCATTCCAGCATTGCTTATGATTGCCATTATGTTGCCCACTTCACTTTCTTTGTAATAAAATCAGCATATTCTCTGCTGAACACTGAGGAGCCCATCTGTTTACACACAACCCATCTTCACATTTTCCCTGCAAGCTATGTAATGGTGCTGATGCTAAAAATAGATCAAATTTTAGGATATTAAAGAATATCATTTGTACAGCCTCAGAGGACAACCTGTCACTGTGGCGGGGGGGGGGGGAGTTAGTTTCTGATCTGAGTGTCATGCTTTGGATTCTGCTTCTAGGGATGCAAAGTGTCTTCTGTGGACCCAGCATATGCTCCTGCTAAATGGCTAACACCTTCACCCAGAGTAAAGCTCTCTCCTCTACATGCCTTCATCTTCATTGTAAAATCATTGCTCTCATTTTTAATGTTCAAAAGGTTTTATTCCAGCTTTGAAATTCCATGGCTTTTCTGTTGACCAGAATATTGTATAGTCCTTGTTTGTTCTCTGGGATAAGACAATCAAAACAAATGCATATAAACTTATCTGGTTTCTAGAAAAACCAGGTATGAGTGTGTACTTACTAATATGTAAGTATTAGCTGTAAAATGAAGGAAAACCAAGCTATAATCCACAACCCCAGAGAAGGTTAACAAGTTAACAAGAAGGGTCCAAAGAGGGATACATGGATTTCCCTGGGAAGGGGAAATAGATAAGATCTCCTGTGTAAACTGGAGGTGAGGTGGGAGAATTCAAAATTATCTAGTTTCTAATACTAAAGTGGAATGTAATTATTGGCCATAGGGCAGAACCAATGACTCCAGCTATATGTAATCTTATATTCCCTCCACCTCTTGGTAGTATTTTTAGCTAAGTTAGGCCTTTGTTATTAAAGAAATGGGAAAAAATCAGAGAAAGTAAGGGTACTTTTCATATATGAAGTTCTGACCAGTTCCAAATATAAGAGAAAAAGATTGACAAGCAAGTATAAAAAGCCTATGAGTTTATTGCAAATTATTACACTGACTTCAGACCAATATAAATTGGCATCTACATGTCAAATTTGTACACTCTCAGAGCACCAAAAGAAAACACAAACACACAAGCATTTTGAACGTTGCTAGCAGACATCTGCCAAAATGATGTGTCCTTTCCTTGGTCTGTACTCCCTCAGTATATCCTATGTTCTAACATGAGCTTACAGGTTTAGCGGACAGCTTACTCCATACTCTAGTGAATTGACGTCATAGAGCAAAGGACGTTAGCAACAAGCTGGGTGTCAGGGAGAAACCTTTGGTTATATACATAGGAAAAGCAAGGGAAAGCAGATTTCAGAACCCAGATCTGAATAACAGCTAACACAAAAGGGGAAGAAGAAAATTTTAAATTAATATTTATAGTATTATTTCTATATCATTAATTGTATGTTACATTATTTATACCAATGGGTATTCAAGAATTACAATAACATTGCACCCAAAATATTTCTTTAAATGGCTCATTTTTGCTTTAAGTTGTGGTACTTTGAAAATGAACTACAAACGTTTTTAAAAATCATTGTATAGAAGAACTGAAGCCCAACTGATGGTCAATAAATGTCAGGGTCCCAACAGGAGACAGGTAGCACACATGAATTAAGACAGAACTAGGTTGTTAGTAAAGGAATTGATTACAAAGGAGCATGTAACATGGATTTTAGGACAGAACCAAAGCCATGCTATCTCCAATCCTTTATCCAAAGGGCAACAGGATCAAGTTTATTGGAATTAGGAACAAGATGGTAAATCAAAGCAGGCAGCCATATGACCTTCTGCCAAGGCACAAGGTTTCAAGCAGTAGAGATCAGATAGATAATACTCTCTCTGCCCTTCCCACTGCTCCAAGGCTCCTCGTTTGCTGAATCCAACTGGAAGCTATGAGAATGAGTGCAGCATGGAGACGGAGGCGGGTATTTGGCATTTTAAATGGATTGAATTTGCTTCTTCCCAGATTTGTGTAAACCCTACCTATGGTAGCTATGCACGTGATCTCATTTAGAAATAGGGTCTTTTTTAATGCAAGCAAGTGGAAATGAAGCCATGGTAGATTATGGTGGGCCCCAAGTTCAGTGAGTCATCATCTCTTTATAAGTAGGGAGAATCCTAGGCACAGAAACAAGAAGTACATAGTCAGTGAGCTATATGATCATAGCCAGACATAACAGCAATCCACCTGCAAGCCAAAGAGGGTCAGAAACCTCCACAGGGACCTACTAAAAGCAGGGAATGATTCTTCCCTAGGTGGCTTGGAGCCACATGGCCCGCTGACAGCCATATTCTAGACTTCTAGCCTCCAAAACCACAAAGGAACACACATGTGTTATTTTAAGCAACACAATTCTTGGTAATTTACTGTGGCAGTCCTTGGAAACTAAGTAACACATAAAACATGTCATCCACTACCACTCTTACACTATTGAATTCCCCTTCAGAAGATCTTTCAGTTTAAGAAATCATAGCTCCCAGTATAGATCCCATGAGATACAATCACGAGGATGTGAGGGAGGATGGTGCCTACTCAGACTTCTAAAATGCTGTTCAAAGACCACTGGACTAGATAATTTTATGGTCCCTTAGCCTGGTTTTTATTTGTTTTCCAGATTTTACACTATATCATCCCATACATCACAAAGTGCTGTCTCAATGGGGTTAACTAGAATCTGGGCCCTTCCAAACCTAGTATTACAAGGTTCATATGCTGCTTTCAAACAGACAAAAACAATTGGTATGGGACATATAGGATGGATGAATAGGGAACAAAAGGGTTCATCATACTATGGTATTAGGATGCTGAGGCAGGAGGATTGTGAGCTTTAAGCCACACTGAACGATATAGGAAGCCCCATTTCATTAAAAAAAAAAGGCCTGATAATTTTTTAAATCTCATTATAAAGTGTATGTGTGATTTATAATAACCATCAGTTAAGATATTAATTAATTACAGCAATGATTGTGAAAACTCATCCAACTGCTTGAAAAATAGACAACACATTTCTGAACGCCTATGAGTAAAGGAATAAATTACATACTATAAGCCTACAGGCATATGTTTTTAAATTCTTTCTGACCCTCATAATATTCAACTTCTTCTGTTTTTGTGATTGTACCAATCAAAACAAAGCAATCAAACACAGTGATTCTGTAAAACCATGATCAAACTATTTCCCCATTTCTTTCCGTGTGTGTGTGTGTGTGTGTGTGTGTGTGTGTGCCATGCATGCATGTTTATATTTATGTAGGTGCATATGTATGTGCAGGTACCCAGATTGGTGCTGGGTATCTTCCTTAATCATTCTCCACCTGATATATAGAAGCAGAGTCTTCTCCCTTGAATGCAGAGCTTGCCTTTTGAGATAATCTACTTAGCTTGTTCCAGGGATCCCTTATCTTTACCATGCACACAGTAGAATTATGTGTGGACTTCCACATCCATTTAACATTTAAATGATTCTTCTCTCAACAGCAATTAATTTCCTGTAAATATTTATCTAGGGGTTGGTCTCTGTGATATTTTCACCTTCCACATCTGCTGCATGTCAGCTGGTGTTATTGTGCATGGGATTTTTTTTTTAGGATACCATATTGTTGGGATTTCATATGTGCTGCTTATACACCATATATAAAAGATACTGCCTCATGACATATATGCTTGTCTTCTGGTTATTACAATCTTTACATCTCCCTTTTCCATGATGTCTCCTGGGCCTTTGCTGTAAGTTTTACAGTAGATGGATGAGCTGGGATTGGGAACTCACAGACAGTTGTTCTTTACATTTTGACTGGTTATGAATTTTCATTAATAGTCTCCATCTTCTTGAAAATGAAGCTTCTCTGGTGAAGAATGAAAGCTACACTTGTCTGTGGATATAAAAATGAGTTTTTAGAATGAAGTTAGAAATTATACTGTTAGAAAGGGGGAAACAGTATTTCCTTGAGGGTCTGTGACCTTACCAGCTGCTGGGAGTTGACTAGGTTTACAGTCCCAGGTGTGAATCCCCTCCTCGTCAGTAAGTCCAATTAGACAGCTGTTGGTTATACCCAAGATAAAAGTACCACTACTGAATCATTGTGTATCTTGTTGGACTTTTTACTGTTGTATTCCATAAGCTTTACATCAGGGTAAGACTACTGGTTGCTTTATCCCTACATAGTTTGGATGGCATCATTGGTTACTGTGAGAGCTATTCCTCAGGGAGAAAGCTTCTGGGTCAGTTTCAACTCAATCCTTCCAAGTCCTATGCTCAATGTATGTGATATCTTAAGCAATAGCACTTACCTTCGAGTTTTAGAAGGAAATCAAAGGCAATGGCAGTGGTCTATATTGTTTTGGGAGTTTCTGACTCCCATGGCCAACAACTCAAAGGTAGATTTCCCATGCCTGGCACTGAGGATTTTGTTAGTTGATCTATAGTTCTTGAGGGAAGCATTATTACCAAAGTGTGTGTGTGCGCGTGCGCGCGCGTGTGCGTGTGTGTGTGTGTGTGTGTGTGTGTGTGTGTGTATGTGTGCCCATTTGAATGCCTATATATTATGTGTGTGTCTTAGGTAAACATAAATTAACATTTATCTATGGCTTTTTCAAATATACTTGGTGTTATTTATCTCTCTCTCTCTGTCTCTCCCCCCCCAGTGTATTCCCTTTCTACCCCTCCAATAAAGTCCCCACATACCCATTTATTCTCATTTTCTCCTCAAAGCACCTGTGACCTGCTCTATCCCCTCTAAAATACTTCCAGAGTCTCTTTTGATTTAACTTGGTTTCTGTAGTTACCCAAGGTAACTAAAGATTTGAAGGCAGGGCCCACAAATGAAGAAATAACTTACAACATACATGTCTTTCTCAATCTGGGTTACTTCACTAAATACTGTATTAAGTGCCATTCATTATCTGCAAATTTCTTGATGCCATTTTTCTTTCAGATAAATAGTATTTCCTTATGTATATTTACTAGATTTTTGTTATTTAGTCATCAGTTGAAAGACATTTGTTTCCCTTTTCTAGCTGTTGTGAACAGAGTAGCAATGTACAATGGCTGAGCAAGTGTCTGTGGAGTAGGTTATCAAGTCATTTGGCCATATGCCAAGGAATGGTAGAGGTGGGGCATATGGTAGATCTACTTTTAGCTCTTGGGGAGTTCTTCACACTGATTTCCATAATAGATGTACAACTGTGAAATCCCAACAATGAAGGAAGACTCCCCTTTCCCTGCATTCTCTCCTGATGGGAGATGTCATTCTATAAATATGTTGCTCATATTTCCTAATGAATAAAGCACTGTTGGCCAATAGGAAAGCAAGACAGGTGGGACTAGGAGACAAGGAGGAGAAGGAAGTAGTAAGGAGGAGTCAGCATAGAGAGACTGGAAAGAGCAGAACACCGGTCCCTCTCTCTGGTAAGATGAGACCACATGGAAATACTTAGATTAATAGAAATGGGTTAATATTTAAGACAGAGCTAGCAAACAAGAAATTAGTACCTGGCCAACAGCATTATATCTAATACAGAGTCTCTGTGTGTTCATTGGGGCTGGCGCTGTGGTGGGTCCAGGCCGGCAGGAAAAACCTTACTCCTAACACTCTCCAGCACTGTTTGTAAAATGGGTTTTTGTTTGTTTGGTTGGTTGGTTGGTTGGCTTGTTTTACCTTGGCCATTCTGACTAAGGAAAGTTGAAATCTCAAAGAAATTTAACTTGCATTTCCCCACTTGTGAAGGACACTAAATACTTTGTTGTAATATACATATAAGACAAAAGGAGGAAGATGGTCTTGCTACAGAGAAAACCTCTGGGCAGAAGAGCTGAAACAGCCTGGGTTGTTGCAATCATTCAATACAATGACAGGTATCTGAATAAAGTATAAACTCAAAGCATCCCATCACCCTAGCAGCTACAACTAAGGAGACATTCTAAGAACAAATGTAAAAGTGACAGACCTGTATAACACAATAAAAGACCTTCTCCTAGGATACCAAGACTGTCAGTCAATACTCTTACTGCCTACAGGTACAGAATTCAAAGCCTATTGATGTCAGGTAGAGATGTGTACATCAGAAAAGAGACTAGCACATTATAAATATGCCATTCACAATGTCAAGTATAATCAAAGTAAAAGGTCTATGAGGAAACAATAAAATGTCATCAAGAAACAAAGGGAATATGCAGTAAACAGAAATAATGAGATGTCACACATTTGGGAATTAACAGGCAAAGGCTTTTACACAGTTACTGTACATGTACTTAGTGATATAAAAGAAAAGTGATACTGAGAAACAAGAGATATCAGAAGAGAAATAAAACTTCAGAACAAGGAAATTCTAATCTTCTCCAATATTTAAAATATAATGTGCATCTGTCCCTTTCCTTAAGAATTAATTTAACTAAGCCTGTCAGTCACCTAGAAAGAGTCCCACAGGAAGCTGCCCCAGAAATTTCAAGAACCGTATAAAGTCCTTTTTCTAGTGTAAATCTGAGCAGTATTTGATCTCATGAGTGCTCCACTGTGCGAAATACTATTTTTCTGTACCATAATCTGCAATAAAGTCTACCTTCTCCACTAAAAATCAAAGAACTACATAGAGATTTATATGTGTAAATGACAATGACAGATAGTTGTATCTCCACTGAATAGGCTTAACAATAGACTGGAGAAAAGATAGGATCAATAAATTTGATTTCTGGTCATCAAAAAGTATATGTTACAGAGAATTGAAATGAGAGAGAAGAACCAAAAACACATTTGAAGGAATAATAACCAAAAAAAGTCCCTAAATATATAAAAGCATTAACTCGCCAGTAAATAAGTCTGAGGAAACTAAATTCTAATTAGTCAAATACACACACACACACACACACACACACACACACACGTGCATATACATGCACACATGCACACACACGCACACACTTTAATACATTATAGCTGCACCACTCTATATCAAATATGAAAGTCTGAGAGAATCTAAGGGTAACAGAGACATTGGATACAAACAACATGAGCAGACATGAATGCCAACTTTCCCCATTCCAGTGTATACTATAATAGCGACCACAGCCAACTAATATGTCAGGAAAAATAATTCAAATTCATAAATGTTACGAAAGTAACATATGGCGAACATAAAAAGGGGAAATTTTAAATGTAGATGTGTATACAGATAACTTGATTGTCAGCAAATATCAAGAAATGTACAAAACAGCTCCTAGAACAACAGTCTAAAAATGCAAAGACTATATGGAAAAACTGATCATATATCTATACAGAGATAGCACCTACTGAAACATAGCATCTTAGATTAGAATGTTTAAGGAAAAAATGTTCAAAGACAAGGTTTCAGTGTGGTCCTGGCAGTCCTAGAACTCACTCTGTGCACCAGGCTGGCCTCAAATTCAGAGATGTGCCTGCCTCTGCCTCCCAAGTGCTGGAATTGAAGGCGTAAGCCACCACCACCCAGCAAGAATAAATTTATTAAAAGATAGAAAATGTGTGCATATAACAAATTATAGATTAATGTGGAGATAACAGAATATGTAAATATGGACATCTAAATTATCAAGAAATATGCCATGATCATGGATTAGCATTGAGTTATATTGTCTCTTCCAAAGTTATCCATAGACTCAGTGAAAAACTGTAATAGGTAGGCCATTTTTAAATTTATAACTTGACAAATTGATTCAGATTTGTATTTAAAATATCAAAGGTCCTAAAATACTTTAGAGCACCTTGAAGAACAAAGCTGTAAGATTTACACTATTAAGCATGAAGACAACTTTTTTTTTTTTTTTTTTTTTTTTTTTTTGCATTTTGTAATAAATGTTTTCAGTAAATCCAGCCTTGTTTGGGGTTTACAGGTGGAGTTGCTGGCACTCTCCCCAGAACAGTTTTACTGTACTTGCTTCTACTGTTTTTGGTTAATGACAATGCAGTCAGCCCTTTGGGGCCCCTTTATTAACAATAACTCACAGCACAGTATTTCAGATGGACAGTGTTAGCCGGCTAAGCCCTAAGAGGCTGCTGAGAAATGGTTTCTGTCCTGGCATCCTTCCCTAGCCTCCTGAAAAGGCTGTCTCACTCACAAAGTCAAGCAGGACTGAGAAGCCCTACCAGAAGGGCGGCCACTTGTAAAGGCAGTAAGAGCACGTGGAGTCAGAGAACCCTGCATCACCCCCCTGGGCTGGGGCCCCAGAGTGGGAAAGCTGGGCCTTAGGTGGCAGGCACACCTTCAGCTGTGTTTATGGGCTTGCTCTTCCACATAGAGCTACATCTTTAAAATATCCTAAGTCATGGTTTTTAGGGGTATCAGCCAGAGGTCATGCATGTGGACATCCTGTTCATCTGCCAGGATCCATGGGAAGTCCTTGATGACTTGTACTTTCTCCATGTTTCGGATGGCAGCTTCTCTTGTGTGCACAAGGACTGTGAATGTGCAGCCTGATGGAGAGCAAGGGCGGCTGCATGATCTCAAAGAAACTTCTCCACTGCACTGTGTTCCTTATCACCACCATTACCTTTTCCACATCGTTCTTCTCCAGGAGTGGCTTGACACAGTGAAGCATGTCCTGAATGTACTGGTTCAGCTCTGGGTGATAGGACATCTGAACTGGCATGTACTTCTTGCGCTTCTGCAAGATGCCTAATGGGTAGACCTCACGCGCATAGAGGATCAAGTGCACGGCAACCTCAAGGAACTCGGAGAACAAGTCGGCCACCAGTTGGCCAAAGTTCAGCATGGTCATCCTTGGCTGCCTGGGGGGAGGGCGCAGAGGGTGTCAGCAAGGACCCACGGCACCCAGCCCCACAAGTGGGAAAACATGAAGACTTCTATATAAACAAAATAACTAAAATATTAATGGATTTTAAAATGTAAGAATAAAGAGAAAATAGAAGAGAGTGGTTCAGAAATAGGTCAATGTTTTGCATTTATCTATTTATGTATAGTTATATATGTATTCACTTTTTAACCACAGTGCTAACTCTTGTTATACAATGAAAAGTTAAATTTCAGTTCCCGCTACATCTTATGATGAGAAATATTATATAGATTTAAAAATCAAAGCTAAAAGTTGAACACATCTGTAAGCAAACCCAGGTCAGCATTCTTCCAACCTTGGCAAAGATGTATTTTCAGGAAGGACATCTATGAGAAGTGTAAACGCTCAAGAAGAAACTTCATGAATCAGAGCATATCGAAATTAAAGTTTCTATTTAGCAGCAGGTAATAGGCACTGGGAAATGAAACACCATGTCAGGACATATTTTAAACTCTACAAAGCAATACACAAAAGTCAAAGTCATTCACAATTAATTAAATCACAACAAATCCCTAAAAATGTTCATATGGATCACACAAACAGCGTTTAGCTTTGCTCCTGGCCTTTTTATAAGTAGGTCAACTTATTCATACAAGTCTCTTCCTTCCAGTGGAAATGGCCATAAAAATCTTCTGTAATGAGACTAGCAGAGTATGTGTGCCTTGTTGTAGCAAAACACAAAGTTGAATGAAGACTTGAATAGATGTTTCCTCAAAGCTGGCAAACATGTCTAAAAGGTGTTCTTCAGAACAGGCCCTGAATAAAGCTGAGTTATTCTTAAGCAAGCTCACCATCTGTCACTCCAACTATAGTGGCTGATGTAAATAAATAAATAAGAGAGAGAGAGTGGTGACAAGTACTGGTAAGAACAGGAATCCATTACATTGCTGCTGGGGAGGATGCATATTAGCAAAGTTTTGAGTCTCCAATTGAGTGTAGCATCCAGCTCCTTTAAGGCACAAAATCTATGTCCACCCACATGAGAGAACACACACATACATACCCACAGAAATCACCCACAATAGGATAAAGAAATTGTGATATAGTCATATAGCAAAATATAGAGGAGTAAAGATGAAATATTAATATCATGAATTGCAAAGCATTAAGGAAAGGAAGCCAGGACACATACAGAATACAGTATTACTCCATTAGTATAAAATTCAAGCAGGCAAACATAATGTTAGTGATGGGAACCCGAATAGCTGCCTACGGGAGGAACTGAGTCTGAACTTGCTAGAGATGTTTTGCATTTCAGCTGAGACATGCTTACAGGAGTGTGTACATTCACTACAGTCCTGCAGATTTTAGATCTAGGAGCTGCACAGTGAAAATCTTTTCTCAGAGAGGTATAGGAATTTTACAGATAATTTTATTATTCAGGAGATATTTTAAAAATCAAATATATCATAATATAATATAAATGTTGCATTAGTAGACCTTGGAAGTACTGAGCTAACAATTGCAGATTCGAAGGAATATTCACCATGCAGAAAATGAGAGGTCTATTCACAAGGAAAAGGTACAAAGTCTGTTTTGACTCATGAAGGCCAGTTACAAATGAAGGTTGAGTCTATAAATCCCTACACCTATTTTCATATCTTCAACAACCTGCAAGCCTGAATTTTAGTCCCTGCAATATCTTATTATAGAACTCATTCTGCTGGTTACTACAGTCTGCTAGTGATCCCAACCACTGAGTGTGTTCATGAAACATTTTTAAGTATTTTAAGCAACTCCCTAACCCTTGGCTTCTGCCTAATGACAAGACTTGTACACTGTGTAGCTCTGATGTTCATTTTGCCAAAAAAGGAAAAAAAATTATGGGAGCTATTTGGTCTGTAATAACTAAAATCTACATTGAAAAAAAGTGGGAGCACTGGGGGGGAGGCAAGGGAAGAGAAAGCGGAGGGGAGAAGAGAAAGGGGGAGGAAAACATGAGAGATCAGGAAGATGGAGTTGGGATAGAGAAGGAGAGCAAGAAAAGAGATACCTTAATAGAGGGAACCATTATAGGTTTCAAGAGAAATCTGGCACTAGGGAAATGTCCAGAGATCCACAAGGATGACCCCCAACTAAGAATCTAAACAGTAGTGGAGAGGCTACCTTAAATGCCCTTCCCCTATAATGAGAATGATGACTACCTTAAATGTCATCATAGAGCCTTCATCCAGTAACTGATGGAAGCAGAAGCAGAGATCCACAGCTAAGCACTGAAAGGGAACTCCTGGAATCCAGTTGTAGAGAGGGAGGAGTGATGAGCAAAGGGGTCAAGACCATGCTGGGGAAACCCACAGGAACAGCTGACCTGAGCAAGTAGTTCACAGCCCCCAATCTGACAGCTGGGGAACCAGCATAGGACCAATCCAGGGGCCCCAAACTTGGGTATCAGTTGGGATGCCAGGGCAGTCTATGGAGCCTCTGGCAGTGGAGCCAGTATTTATTCCTAGTGCACAAATGGGCTTTGAGAGCCCATTCCCTATGGAAGGATACTCTTCTCTCAGCCTAGACACATGGGGGAGGGCCTAGGTCCTGCCCCAAATAATGTTACAGACTTTGATGAACCCTTATGGGAGACCTCACCCTCCCTAGGGAGTACATAGGGGGTGTGATGGGGGATTGGTGGGGAGCAGGAGTGAAATGGAACTGGGATTGGTGTTTAAAATAAGATTGTTTTTAATTTAAATAAAAATTTATTTTTTAAAAAAATGGGAAAATGGCTCAACTTAAATATGTTTAGTGTTCCCTTATTTTTCAGGGTCTCAGACTGTGGCTCTGTGTGTGCTCATTTAAATGTCACACAGACCTGATGGGAGATGTCATTCTGTATATGTTTCTCATACTGGTTAATAATAAAGCACTGTTGGCCAATAAAAAAGAAAGATAGGAGGGACTAGGAGACAAGGAGGAAATAGGAAGTAGGAAGGAGGAGTCAAGATGGAGAGTCTGGAAAAAGCTGAACGCCAGCCGCCTCCCCGGTAAGAGAAGGCCATGTAAAAATACATAGATCAACAAAAATGGGTTAATAATTAAAGGCAGAGCTAACCGATAAAAAACAAATAACCGGGCCAACAGTATTGTATCAAATACAAAATCTCTGTACATTATTTGAGGCTGGCGTGGCGGTAAAACAAGAACAAGACAAGACCAACGATGACAGGCAAAAAAAACAGTACGCCTTACACAGACCTGTTGTTGAATTGAAATTCACCTGTCCAGTGCAAGAAAATTTGAACAAATAAAATGACATCTTTACCTTCCAGAAGAATTAAAAAGTAGAAACCTCAGAAAATGGTATATAGAAATAATAATTTCCCACTTGTTTGTTATTCTAATACCTACTGACAGCATCACCATCACCCTAAACAGCATATACAGATCTTTCCAAGCCTAGGAAACTCCATTTTTCTAACAGTAACAGATCTTTTGCACAATACTCTACTTTGAAAAGAAGAACATTGGAGAGGTCATTCCATTTATTCCTGGTGGGATTTAAAGATCAAATATGTACAATGTGAACATTAAGGGTGTCCTACTCTAAAGACTCTTACGTGTGTCTAGAAAAAAGAGATGAATGTAAACAAAAGTGTTTCAGAAGAGCTAAATATTAAGACACTGATTTTCCAGCCATGAGTATTAATCTCATTTGTTCCTTATTTTTGTGATTTGTAATTGGCATAATCACATTAGGCACTAACCCAGATGAACACTCCAGGATCTTCTTTCAACCAGTTCTGTTTATTTCACTCTGTGTCTAAGCTTTCCACCCAATTAAAGCAGCCAAAAGAACATTTGTGTATTTTATAATCTGTTCTCATCCTGCTGCTTTTACATTTTAATCCTTCCCTTTTTATTATATTCTATTTGTGTGAACAAATATGTGTGTGTGTGTGCATGTGTGCGTGCGTGCGTGTGTGTGTGTGTGTGTGTGTGTGTGTGTGTGTGTGTGTGAAAATTAATTGGCAGTGTGCCTAAGTTGACATTCTCCATCTACCATATGCATCTTGGGGCTCAAACATGAGTCAGTAGACTTGAAAGCAAGTATCATTAATGACCGAGCCATCTCATCAACCCAGTTTTTCAATAAGATATTATAATAGATGATAAGGAAAACTAGTCTTCTTGCATTAATTCAGTAAATGTTTATCATGGCACTCCTAGCATTGAGACAGCATACCAAGCCAAATGGATAGTCCCTATGCTTCCATAAAGCTTATCATGCAATGCAGGAATATAGACAATATGTGAGGTTAGTACTTACATGACATCTGAGATGATGACATTTAACAGGGAGGAAAATGATAAACATGTAGGTAAGCAGAAATGCTCAACTTTGAATGGTTGAGACTTCAGAGCTCCCATTATCTCTAATCCATCTTTTCAAGGACAGGATTTTCCTTAGTTCATTTGTCCATGTCCTGATGCTCATTCGTTCCCTTCACCACACACAACATGGATGCAGATACCTTCTATTGTATCCATGAGCTGACCTGATATGTAACCTGCATTTACAACATATTACATGCAGGCTTACGTGTATTCTATTTGTTTGCCTTTAAGGGGTTCATGAGGGGATTTGTCAGCACAAGTAGAAACTCAGTACAAACAAGGCAAGTCAGTCTGTTACTGTGTAAGCACATGAATTCTGGTTCACATCCTAACTCCAACCAGCTTTGGGACCATGAGCAAGATATTGAGTCCTGAGCTTCTGTTTCTTAGTTAAGAGAGTGGGAATAAATAGAGTACATGCCTTGTGGAATTGTGGTTAATCACATTGCCAGCCACTTTTTTGTAATGAATATGCAAGGAACAATGGAGACAAATTGTTAAGCAAAACAATACAGAAAAGACATGCATTTGGACAGTTTTTAATATTTCATGGGTTCAAAGTTCTATTCAGTACCACACCCACTTCTCAAACATTGCAGGGACCTGGAAGCAAATTAGATTTAGACAAGTTACTTCTGAGATATAAAAAGTGTAAAACACTATCCATTTATTTCTCAGCTGGTTTAAAAATTGAGTCCCTATGTATCTGAAAGGCTGGGTGTATTGTTTATTAACATTTTCCTCCACCAGCAGGCAACCTTCATGAGGGAAAGATTTAACTTCCTTTCAGAATTATCTTACCTAGTTTAGTCTCCTCCCCCCCCCCGTGGTGTGTGTGTGTGTGTGTGTGTGTGTGTGTGTGTGTGTGTGTGTGTGTGTGTCTGTGTGTCTAGTATGTGTACATGCTTGTGTAAACTGGTAGATATGGAGGCTAGAGATTAACATCAATGTCTTAACTAATTACTTCTCTGTTTTAAATTTTAAGAAAGGATCTTTCAAAAAACTTTAAAGCTCACTAGTTTATCTAGATTGGCTGGCAAGCAAGTCCCAGGGATCCTCCTATCTCTTCTTCCCTGGTGCTGGGATTGCAGGTGTGCATTGCCTACCTGGCCTTTTAGAGATGATCTACAGACCCAAACTCAGATCCTCATACTTATGAAGTAAGCACTTCATTGAAATGAGTAATCTATATAATCCTTTTATTTTGTTTTTCTTTCTTCAGATTAGCTTTAAAGTCAGCATCTTCCTGTTTCAGCATCTAGGGTGCTGCCATTGCAGGTGTGCAGTATTACACAGGGCTTCGTGTATTTGCTTTTGATGCTTACAGATGTACTCTAAGTAGCTAGAACAGTATTTGGCATGTGATTAGTATTATATGTGTTGACTAAATGAGTAAAAAAAGGAGTAAGGAAGTGAATGAGGGATTTTTTAAGGTTACATATTGTCAAGGGAAACAGTTTTAATTTTGGTTTATTCACACCTCACTAGGGCTCTAGGGCTCATTGATAAAACACACATATTTTTAGAGTGTTTTGAACCTATACATACAGTCTGCTGGATGTTCCCAGCTGATATCACAGGCATAAAAGGAACACACATAAATAAAGTAGGAAGAGTACATCCTTGTGACACTTGGCCTTTTGTGAATACTTACTATTTTCTCGTGAAGTTTTCTTGATTACGTCATTTGAAAATTAAGATAGTTGTCCAGTTTCATAAGCTGCATGAGACAATGATAGGATATCCATATTGAGTTCTGGTAAAACAAGGAAACCAATGAACAAAATAAGCAACGAAGAGAGCTGCTTTCTGAGAAATTCTGAAGAAACTTTGTACCTCTGGTTATTTTCAGTTGATTCCTGTATAGCTACATTTCTCCCTTGTGTCTCTTCTCAGAGTTATTTATGTTATTTAATCTGTAGATGCATACAAGACTGTGAGACATATGCATATTGAGAATTGTGGCTTTAACAATGGTTACTTGTTTTGTACACAGTAACATTACAAATGCACTGCATTAAATTCAGATAACCCAAGAGAAATCCAACTATAAATTTCATTTGCCAGGAGAAAAACTAGACAGCAGCATTTCTTTATTTCTTTTTACCTTTTTTAGAATATTTAATCTTTATGATATTGAAGAAAAGATTGTCTGTTTTTTAAAAGCAACCATGATAGAAGTCATTTATGCAGATGATAATGCAGTGCTGCCAATAAAATTCTTTATTTTTTTAAAGAAATGTATTCAGTTTTATGCATAGGAAGTAACAGAAAATTGAGATGAAAGATATCATAGCTTCTTTAGAACTGGTCTTTACTTTTTTATTTTTCTTTCTTTTTCTTAGCCATCTTTTGCTGTGTTATGAGTGGATACTGTGGGGCAGCCTTAAAACCATGCATTAATTCACATCACAACAGCTAACAGTGTACATTTTCTCTGTCAGAAGTTCTTCTGCAGCCTTATGGCAATATCTCATTATCTCACTCACATAGTTAATAAACTGAATGTGAGATGTATAGGAATTGTGGTTTTCAAGAGCTAGTAAGTGGCAAAGAAGAAATGTGAACCTGTAATTCCACAACCTTGACTGCCCTCCTGTCACTGTATTGACCCCCTGGCAGTAGTAGCTACACGCTTACTACAATCTAATCTCTGTCCTTAAAGTTCAGTTTAGAGTTGCCCAGCAGACAGAACACTACCCTCCCTCACATTTATGACCACAGCATTCCAAATACAAGCTGATACTTGTTCTGATTTACATTCATAAGATTTCCAGGATATGTTTTTGGTGATTATCAAACTGAAGAGATTTGAGGGTTTGCTAAATGCTTAATGAGAAGACAGCAGCTATAGATACAGTTCAAATGCTAGTCATGATTGTCTTCCTTATGTATTATCAGTGTTAATGTCACATTCCATTTCTAATCTGCTGTGATTATAAAGGTATAAAGGATAAGACTAAATCAGGAAAAACATAAGGGAAGATAAGCATTTACTCAGTATTTAATTTAGCCAAACGACTTCGATTTTACTGTGATTAAGTATTTGTGTTGTTCACTCATTGGGATTGGTGCTAGAAGAATAAATTTTAAATTCAATATTAATGTATACTAATGAAGTAGACTTGGAGACTGGCATAGAGCTATGCTTGGGTCTAATGATGGAGATAAAGATGATGGGTGATGGAGATGAAGACAGAAATTAAATGAAAATGATAAAGGATGGAGATGAAAATGGGGACAAGGTTAGAGATGGTGACAAGGTGAGACTAGAAACTGGCATTTTGAATGAAAAATGTCTACCAAGGGCTCATTTATTTGAATACTTGATCCCTAGTTTGTGGTGTTGTTTGGGGGGAGATTATGGAATCTTTAAGAGGTAGAGCCTTGCTGGAGGAAGTATGTCAATGAATAGGGCTTAGGGCATCTATTGTCCTGCCCACCTCCAGTTCACTCACTCTGGTTCCTTTGCATGGTTGTGATATGACCTCTTAGTTTCTTCTCTGGCTGGCTGCTGCCATTTCTTCACATCCTTTGTGTTCTCTCTCTCTCTCTGGAACTAGAAGTCCAAATAAACTCTTTCTTCCTTAAATTGCCTTTGATCATAACATTTTTTTAACATCCACAAATGTAACTAATATAAAGATAGAGGTGGGCATGTAGATGAGGATAGGAGGTGCTGATTGAGATGAATGTAGAGGTTGGAATAGAGGCAGATATAAATATGGGAATGGATAGAGTTAGAGATGGGGATGAGAATGGGCATAGTGTTAGAGATAGGGATGGAGATGAGGAGGTGGGGCACTATAAATCAGGGGGCCAACCTCCCTAGCTGAGACCCTTTGATACATTTCCCGATGCTGTGGTGATCCCAATCATAACATTATCTTGTTGCTACTTCATAAATGTAATTTTGCTGCCATTATGAATTGTAATGTAAATATCTGTGTTTTCACATGGTCTTAGACGACCCTTCTGGCAAGGTTATCCAACTCCAAAGCAGTCAAAACTCCAGCTTGAGAACCACTGTTGTAAATATTTTTATCCCCATCTGACAATGTTTTACTTTTTTATCCCCAGTTTTACCATCCTAAAATAAAATCCCCATGAAGACTCCGATTATTTTGTTTCCTTTATTCTTGCATCATCAGGGTCTATATAACAACCTAATACAAAGCAGGCATAAATCCTGGCTGGGTGGATGAGTCAATGATGAAGTAAATATTTTGTATTTTTATGCTATTCCAGGCACTTTCCCAGGGCATGAGTCTAAAATAAGAGATACTGCCATTCTTTTTTAATTATCATGTAGTCCATCTAGTATGTAAGATAATGAATAAGAGAAAGTCACTTGCTTGGTGTAAAAGTTGCCAATACCATAAGAGCAGAAGTTTACGGAGTTCCTTTGGGATGCTACCATGTTCACACAGCTACAAGAAGATAGAAGGTTTAGGAACACATTAGCAGATACCTGAGAAATATATCATAGCTAGAAAAGTAGATAGGATGTTCCAGGTGAAGGGAAACAACCAAAAAAAAAAAAAAAAAAAAAAAGAGGAAGGGGAAGAGGATGCATAAATGGCTCAGTAGCACCAAGGCAACTACTAATATCTACAACTTAGTTTTGAGAAAATGGAAACTCAGAAAAGTATATTATCTAAGGACACACAAAATCAAGATCAAAATTCAGACTGAATGCTCTCTAATGCCTCGTCTTTTCCATTATGTGGTATGTGTGACACACAGACTAGAATCTCCAACATTCCGAGCATTCCCCTCTATTGTCTGCAAATACTCTATGGTGGAAGACAGCATGTATCTTACACTTACCTCTTAGTCACCTTGGCCATCTTGTGTAGACATCATCTGTGTCTTTTCTGGCCAAACAAACTACAATTTGTCTAAGATGTTGGCATTTTTCTACCTCTATATTTAGAAGTTTTATTTAATCACCATCTTCCTGTGCTCTAGATTTTTCTTCCTGCCCTTTACCTCTGTGTTCTCGTCAGGTATCTTGTATAAATAGGGTATAGTAGTCTGCACTCCTCCAATCTAGTATGCAAGCTAATAATGTTCATTGCCAAGGAAATGGCTGCTAACAGATTCTCTCCATTAGACTATTTATATTCTTGCCGTTATCTGGGACCTCAGGGTGCTTCACTCTGATGGTAACATTACCAAAAGTCTTTAGTAAACTCTTCTTGGCCATGGTCTCCCATCTAGTAATAAGGTATCAGGATTTGGAGAATTTGGGGCCCAGCATTGTCCAAACTAGATAAAAGTCCTTAGTCATTTTGAGTTCAAGCTCAGTCCTGCACTCATACTTGTGCAGGAAGTTCTTCACTTGCTGAACCATCTCCCCACCCCTTACAATGTTATTAGGAGGAACAAATGATAATATGTGTGATGTCCTTGTGAGCTACAAAGCAGTACAAATAAATTGATAGCATTGTTGTTAAGTATAGATCAAGCTATACATGGGCATTCTCATTTCATTTATCTGCCCCACTTCAAGCAAGCATGGGAATTTGTCTCAGATGACATAGCTGCATGTTACTGAGATTAGCCACATTCTCATACCCTCAAGACTGTCTTTATTTGAAAGAGTGGGTGCAGAATGGCAACAACACAGACTGCACAGAATGCACCCAAGGAGTCTAATGCTTCCCTTTCTTCCTGTCTTCATGTAAAGACAGTTGAGACATTCTATCCTTCTACTCAATGGCATCTTAACTATCCTGAAGGATAATTTTAGGAATTAAAATTAACAAATATAAATGGTTCAGAAGACATAACAGACAGGAAAGGGATTCTGGCTATTGGCATTAGCCCAGTGGTATAACATGGTGTTTGTTGGAATTGTAACAGCTGGAGCTGCAGAAGCAATTCACCTTGAGAACTAACACACTCTGAGTTTCTCTGTTATGTGAAAACTAATGCAGGTCAATAAAATCTTTCTTTCATCCAGTGTCTCAGAAATCCCAGTTCCTTCCCACTTGAGCTGTTGATATCTCAGCATAGGGGTTTTAGACTTGTCACCCTGAGGGGTAACATCTGTGTCAAGATGGCAATGACACATCAGCTTTTGATGTCAAGGTAGCACTCCTCACTCCCACTCATATTCTGTTAGCATGACTCTCTTTCTTCCCAAGTCTTGGTGATATCCTTTTCTCGTGGTGCTAGTATGCTACAGAGCAGCATGAGAGATCTCTGCCACATCTGGCATCACCTACCACTGAGCCAAGTTATGTTTCTTTGTGTATAAAACAAAAGTAAAAGTTTCTCCCCTATGTGACCATTGGACATTCAAACAGTGAACATGAAACACTCATGTATTCTCTGGTGTCAAACAAGTGCATAGTAAATGCTGTGTAATATTGTTTCATTACTGATGAAGAGCTTGGCCTGATAGCTAGTTACTTTAGGGGGTGATGACAAGATTCCATAGCCCCCTTTTGAATTGAATGTCCCTAAATATAGAATCAGTCTCATTTACAGGAAGCTTTGAGCTTTTCCAAGAAACTACTAAAAAATAAGCATCTTATGGCTAGAATCTCTTCCTAATATGATTCCAACTGTCCTGTGAACCAAATATATTTCATCTATGTCCAAATTAAGGTACATTTACAGGGTGATATCTCAATGACTGCTGCATGTCACTCACTCAATGAGACAGTAGTCTGACCATTTCTCCAAACACTACAGTTTGCATTTGAAGCCACCTGGAGATTTCTTGCTATAGTAATTCAATAACCAGTAAGATAAAGCAGGTGCATGTGGAAGGTATTGAGATTAAATAAGGATCAGGAGAAACAGATAGGCCAAATAGATGTTTATTCAGGGAGAAACAACTTATAACATAGACAGATGAACACCAGCAGGTTCCTGATCCCAAGGATGCCTCTTTATGTTCTCCTGTCCCAGTGCTGCAAGAAAGAGAGTTCCTGGAGCCCCTTCCTCAGACTTTGTTCCCCCAAGTAACATCTGCCCCTGTTCCCACCCGCAATGGATGTGGTCTGTGCCACAGGTGCGGACAAAGTGAATATCTCACTACAGGAAGGTAGGGAAACCCTCAGCTCTGGGCACTGATTCACCTTCATTGAGAAGCAGGGGAGACCAATGGGTCCTCTAAGTTCCTCTCATCCATCCTATCAATATTGGATCCTACCCTTCTGTGAAGCCAACATTTGCAATTTCTCTAATGTTAAGAAAATCAAGTATGTAGTAGGACCAATTTCCATTCTTCTGTCTTCCCACTGGGCAGGCTGTGAAAAATAAAGTACAAAGAAGGGGTCAAAAGTGGCATTTGAGGAGAGCATCCATCAAATGATGAGTTAGGGCATTGCATAATTACTTCCAAATTTTATTATGTATTTGGCCTTTGCTAATGGAGAGCTTAGCCATAATCCTCTTACATTGATGAGCCATTATTCCTTTTGTTAGGCCAAGTGATTAAAAATAATTTCTCAGCTTGTTTTATCACAGAAATCTAAAAGATGAGAGGAATTCCTGCTTTCCCAATAGCAGCTAAATGGACAGAGGCAATCAGAGGACTTGGGAGAGTCCTGGAGTCTTTAGATTAGATATAGAGTCTAGGAATCAGGAGGAAACACACAGAGGGAACAGCTTGCTATCTGAGAACAAAAAAAAAAAAAAAAAAAAAATCAACTACCTCCAGCCCTAAGAGCAGACATTGTGAATTACTATGGAAATATTTGCAAGCCCTCAGGCAAAAGTAAAGACTCAAGGAAGATGTATAACTCTCCAAAACCTTTTGCTGGGTTAATCCATAAAGGAGCTGCAACTTCTGAACTCTCTCTAATTGGTTTCTGTTCATCTTCCTTCCTAACACCAAATTTAAAACCCCAACTTGGGGTTAAGAGAGAATGTGATATTTTATGTGTTTGTGTTCTTCCATCATTGACAGACTCTTACTCCAAATGTGAGGTGCGTGTGTGTGTGTGTGTGTGTGTGTGTGTGTGTGTGTGTGTGTGTGTGTGTGTTTCATGTTAGTCTGTACACATATACTTACTCTCTGTCACTCTTTAAATGAATTCTGAGCCTTACTGTTTTCATCTAGTTCATACTCCTGTACTGGTTTTAGTTTTTGTTTCTTGTTTGTTTTGTTTTTTCAGTACTCAGTACGTTTACCGCCTAAGCAAGTACTCTATCAATTAGCTTTATCCCAGTTCCCCAGCTTTGTGCTTTTCTCACCCAAGTCTCTTGCATCACAGTCTTATTTACACACTAAAGGACATATTTAATTTGCAACCCCATAAAACAAACCAATACACCTTCATGAGAAAGTGCTCACTTGTGATATCCTCAAGGTCCAACACTGCCTTAGGCATAAAATATGCTAAATATCTGCTGAATGAATAAATAAAATAAGTTACTAGAGCTCTTTCTCTGAGTTGGATATATGTTGAATTTGCACCCACTCCCCGTGAAGAGCCATGTCCTGGAAGGTTGATCCCCAGTTTAGTAGTAATGAAAGATTGATAATGGATCTTGACTAGGTGGTGTTGAATGGGAAACAACAAAGTCATGACTATCCCTTTGAAGGGATCCGTGATGGTCTCTTGGAGTGAGTCCTGTCTCAAGGAAGTTCATTTGTTTCCTGAATAGAAACAGAGTAGTAATGCATTGGGGGGGGGGAGACAGAGGGGGGGTGACTGAGAGGAGAGGATGGAAGACAAACTGCAGCAAGGATGTAAAATTAATTAATTTATTAATTAATCAAAAAAGAATGTTGTGAACACAGATAAGAGAACTGTTAGCTCCCTGCAGTGAAACCAAGGAAATTTCCATAAATTCTAAGTATAAATAAGGGATGCAGAGTGGAGGGACAATCCTGCCCAGTCAAAGATGCGCACATGGCCAAGGCCATGAGGAACTGAGAGAGCTCTTAGAGAGCCCCAAAAGTTGAAGTCCATATACAAATAAAAAGGCAATGCTCAATGTCCTGGTGAGGGTAACTGTTGCCACCACACAGTGCTGTAGCAGAATCTTATGGACCAGTGAGAACAACACAGGTAAAAGATGTTGAAAGCCTGAACTAGATTAATAGTTAGAAATGAAAACAATGGATCCAAGAGCCAGGGCAAACAATAAGGCTGCTTTCTTCATTGAAATGATATACAAGTGTTTTGTCTGATTGCTTGTTTTGCATAATAAAGAATTTTCGTATTTTATTTCACTGAAACTGCCTGATTCAATTATTCTGAGTACCCTAGGACCCAAAATATCAAATTGGAATTGCTATTTGTATTAGTTTTTTTTTTTTTTTTTCTGTTGCTGTGATTGAAAACAAGTAAGCAAACAAAACCATGACTAGTTTATGGGGGCTTAAGTCCGGGCACAGCAGCAAGAGCAGGAAACTAAGAAACTACATCCTCAATTGCAGTCAGGAAACAGAAAGTGAACTAGAAATGGTGTGGGGCTACATACTCTCAAAACCCCTCCCCAGGGATGCGATTCCTCCAGCAAGGCTGCACCTCCTCGCAGGCTGCCCACACAGCACCACCAACTGGGAACCAAGTGTTCAGTTACATAGGCCTGTGGGAGACATTTTCATTCCAACTACAATAGTTACACTATTTCAACCAGAAAAAGAAACAGGCATGTGAGGACTGTACAAGACAAACAAAATTTTAGATATGTTTTGATGGATAAAAATGGACTTATTTCGATTTGCATTGACCTTCTCTTAAAATATAAATGACCTGGGGACAAAATGTTGGTGAGCTGGGGATCAGACATTGCCTTACATGTAGTAATAGCTCAATAAAACTGCAACAAGTGAAAACATTTATTTTAAAAGTTCTCTCTTTTAATCAGTATTCTTGACCTGTAAAAACATAATAGAAGCCAGTCACGGTGGCACATGTCTTTTATGCCAGGACTGGAGCAGCAGAAGCAGAAGAATCTCTGTGAGTTCAAGGTCAGCCAAGTTTACACAGTTCCAAGCCAACCATGGCTACATAGTGAGACCCTGTCTCCAAATTAATTAATGAAAACAAAAATACAAAAAAAAAAGGCTTTTTTCCCAACAAATGGTTATTTAAATGTAGATTATACAGTAGAGACAACTAGAGTAGCTCATTAAAATTGGGACTGTGCTTGGGTTGACATTTTAGAGCCCTGTTCTGTTTACATTTGCCTACACAGAAGCTTCTCATGGGAGTGTGTAGGATGTAAAGGTCTCGTTGGACATAAATTTAAAAGAATTGCCTCCAACCATCACATTCCAAATCTCCACTGTACCTAATACCCACATTGATAGTAGCCTTAGCCATCTGGTTGAACTGAATAGCTCTTTTTGTGTAGAATGGATGATAACAGAAAGAAGATGTTACTATATTTGTTTACTGCAGCTCCCTTGACCACAGACCAGAAGACCAAGATAGAATTTAGGCTAAATTGTAGACTGGGTGGAATATAGAATTAATGGGATATAGATTGAGTCAAATATACATTTAGCAGAACTTTGAGAGAGCAGCTCTGACTTTGTCCCCTTTTGAAACAACTTTTTCCAATATCTTGGGAAAGTGCACAAAAGAAACAGAAAGACCAACTGTGTTGTAAGGATAAGAAATTCATACTTGTTCAGACAGCATGAGGACATTACTGGTCATGGTTCCATGGCAAAGCTGGAATGCTGCTGGGTACCTCCCATTTCCTGCTGTCTTTCCTCCCTGGCAACTTTACAGACTGCCCCTTCCCATGTACTTCCCTCCATGAAACACTTCAGATTGGACATCACAAATCTAAAAGTCTGAAAAGTTGAGTGTTCCCAACCCCCCAGAGTGTTTGAACACTGACCTGATAACTCAAGTGGAAAATTCTACATTCACCTCATAGGATAGGTCACAGTTGTCTAGGAGTTTCTATTAAACTTTCCATCTTGTTAAGATACAAAATGTGGAAGGAGAAGTCAGTCGGCAGAAGAGTCATTGTGGAAGCATTCTATATTGAAGGGGCACTCAGCAATAAACAGCCCAGGAAGGAAAACTGACCAGATTCACTAAGCCCCTCCCTCCAAGCACATATAAGCTATAGCTGAGGAACACTCTCCGACAAGCTGAGCTACCTAGTAGAGGCTCTGAGTAGCCAAGAAGCTTGAAGGATGCAGAGGCCAGCTGAGCTTCTTAGAAGAGGCTCCGGTACATAAGCTATCTGGAAGGATTCTCTCCAGCCTGTTGAACTTCTTACAGGCTGTGCAGTGTGTTCTATGTCTGACACCCTTGCTGGTGTGAGCATTGCTGATGCCTCTGTCTCTAAGTTGTTTCTGCTCCTGTGGGTACTCTCTCACTCATATTCTCCTAAGTAACCCATGAAAACTCATTGGGTGGTAATAGTGCTTCAGGAACTTGATGGTTTCTTACTTTGTTTTGTTCTAAGTTCCCTATCTGGGTGAGTAGACATTTGTTCACTTCTCTCCAGGAGGAGTGTCAAAAGTAGTCAAAGCACAGATGTACTACTGTGTTATGCAAAATGTACTTCTCAGACTACATGTATGAGATGTATGTTAAATGTTAACAAAGTTCGTGTTTAGACTTGAATCCCCACCCTGAAATAACTCCTCATGTATGTAAAAAGTATTTGGAGTTGCATATGGCAAACTCGAAGAAAGTGCTCTGGGTGAGCTGTCCTGGCGATCCAGCCTATGAGACCTGACGGAGGGTTCTTTCACAGCCACTCACAGACCTGTGGCTGTCCGAGGACTGGCACTCTAGAAGGAAGGGTTCTACTGTGGAAGAACAATGGACTGATAGGGCAAACTAGGAATTTCCATTTCCCATAGAAGATCTACAATTTCAGAATGCTAAACCATATAATTGACACTAGATCAACACAGTGTGAGGGAAGAAAATATCCCTTCCCTGGGCTCATGGCAAAAGACAGATTAACAAGAAAACGAACATACATTCTTTGTGCAATTTAAATTTTACATGACACCAGAGCCTTCAGAAATAAATACTCAAGAAACACTCAAACTCTGTTTCTATGTTAAGATTAATGAGGAGTAGGCAGAAGTATAATTGGACAAATAGGGGCATGGTGATCAAATGGGGATAAACTGAGGGGCTTTGTGGGTTTGCATTTCCTCCAGATGGAGGTCAGCAAATTTTTCATAACTAGATTCAGGGAGAAGGGAGATGAGAAGGTCATAGGAACTTTCCTGTTACAAGTAGTTTCCTGCCAGCCTGGTCCTATAGCCATGTCAGTCCCAAAATAACACACAGAGACACTGTATTAATTATGAAACTGTTGGCCTATTACCATGTTTCTTATTGGCTATAAATCTAAGTGTTTGCATGTGGTCTTACCTTACTGGAGAGAGGGTCCAGACCAGACCTCTTCTCTCATGTCCTACATCTTGACTCCTCTTCTACTACATCTCTCAGAATCTTCCTTGTCTTCTAGTTCTGCCTATCTTGCTTTCCTATTGGCCAACAGGACTTTATTCATTAACCAATAAGAGAAACATCTATACAGAATGACATCTCCCATCATCTCCTCTCTTCTGTTTAAAATAAAAGGGTTTTAACTTTAACATAGTAAAATATATAGCAAAAATGTTATCAAATAAAAACTATAGTTAACAATATTTAGTCCATTGACATTTAGAAAGATTTAAAGAAAAGATTCCATTATCTACCCTATCTTTGTAAGTCTAAAGTCTTATATGTAACTTATCTTTAATCCTAACCAAGAAAAATTATAACCATAACTTTCTTCAACTCCATCAAAGACCACAGGATAATATATAAACTCTACAAATGACAGAGACAACTCACTGCCTGGTCAGTCACCCAAAGTTCTTCTGTAATGTTCCATCTTCAGCCTATAGGCCATAGTGTGTCTGGCAGACTCCTCAGAAAAGCAGGAAACTTTAAACTGTCCACCTGTATTGGCAGTTTGTCAGTCACTTTTTTCTGTGTCCTGCAGACTGTCTGGCAGACTCTTCCATGAAGCAGGAACCCTGTAGTAATGTCCATCTTGTATCAGCAGTCACTTTTCTGTAGGTCCTGCATGTCCAGTTTGTACAGCATAAAGTCAAACAGTCCAGACAAGAGCAGTATCTTGTCCAAATGGCTAGTCTTGCCATATTGGAAGCAAACTCCATAACGAGTTTCTACAATGTCCATCTCCCTTTGTGATGCAGGTGGTGTTGCCAGGAGCAATTGTGCCTCATTGTCAGGAAAAATCCTAAACCACTTTAAATGCCATATTCTGTAGGTCTTTGAAAGGTTTGAAGAATATTTATCCATCTCAAATGTATCTCTGTATATCTATAAAATGTAACTAACATAAGTTTTGACCATTATAGGTAACTATTTATAATCTGTACTAAATTATACATTTTTAAATAAGCTATATAAACACAATACCTAAACAAGAGGAGATATATACATATCACAAAATTGACCTTAAATTGTGTCAATAAATGAAAATCATTCCAAAACAAAGTATTCATTTCCATACCATAATCCCCTTTTTACCTTTAAAAAGAGATGGATAGTGATCACTAACCATTTATAACCAACCCCATTTAAATAAAAGCAAACGTTTATAGACAACATTTGGGAATGTGGGTGTTGTTATTTCCAAACTGTTTCCTGCTGGGGGGGGGGGGGACACTGTAATACCATGGGAATCCTAAGAAGATGCAGAAATCCTGGCTATAGTGGTCTGCAAGGCTGCCTTGTCCTAGCTATTTTGAATGTTCGATCACCTGGGATACTGCTTCAGGGGATCTTGCTTGATCAAAATGTTAGTATGGAAGGAATCCACAGCTTTTCATTTTCTGTGGAAACAAAAATAGAAATTTTTCCCCCAGTAACCCGTCCTTAGACTTAAATTTTGAAGTCAATGTATTTTTGAAATATATAAATTGGATTAATTTAGCAGCATTGATAATCAAGTGTGTTTTAGTAGTTGTTCCTTCCTTAGCAATTGAGCAATCAAAGACACAATAGCATACAGTATCCAGACTCACTGTGATTTCCATCTTTACATGGCTTTTTTATTACTCTATTTCTTTTACTTCTATTATTTTCATTTTTTGAGAAAGGGGTTCTCTGTGTAACTTTTGTCTGTCCTAGAATGCACTCTGTATACTAGGTTAGATTGAAATCACAGAGATTTACTTTGCCTCTGTCTCCTGGGTGCTGGGATTAAAGGTGTATGCCACCACTGCCCGGCCACTTATTTTTTCTTTTTTAACCAAATATCCTTCTTATTTTTTCTCCCAAGCCTATGTATATTTTTAAACACATTGTAAAAACCTTTTAGGTTTTACTTCATCTGAATCTGTCTTTACTGTATCTCTCTACCCTTTTTATAGCCACAAGTCTTTTATCTGATAAACAACAACATTGTTAAAATTAAAGAGGCAGATATTTTAGCCACTTTTTTCCCAATATGGTGGGTATGTTTACTGCCAGCACTGAGAGCTGTGCTCATTGCCTTGGTCTATGCTGCCATCAAACAGCATGCTGCCAGCTTGGAAATGTGGTCACTACCACTGTCCACTGCTCATACACACTATTCTTGTTTAATAGTAGGGCCTCTTAAAAGTGCCCTGTGATTTTTTTTTCTGCTTGTGCCAAGTCAGGAAACTTCTCTTAAAGGAGCCGCACAAGTGTCTGCTTTTCTCTTGCAAAACAGAGTCCACCTGTAAAAATGCTGATACCAAGAAGCCTTGCTTGTCTCCGGTTTTTTGTTTGCTTGTTTGTTTGTTTTCAAAATCCCTTTTTCAGCTTTTGTCAAATAATAAGTGTAAATTCTTAGTACCCACATTGCAGGTGCCACTTTGTTACAATTAGCTTTCTTGCCAGCCTGGCCCCAGAGCTGCATCATTCCCAAAGTAACATACAGAGACTCTATTAGTTATAAAGCTGTTGGCCAATGGGTAGAGCTTCTTATTAGCTAGGTCTGTCTTAAATAGTAACTCATTTCTATCAATCTAAATGTTTCCACGTGGTCTAATCTCTCATGTCTTACATCTTGATTCCTCTCTACTACACCTCCCAGAATCTTCCTTGTCTCTTAGTCCCACCTATCTTGCTTTCCTATTGGCCAACAGGGGTTTATTCAGTAACCAATAAGAGAAACATATATACTGAATGACATCTCCCATTATCTTCCTACCACTGTTATTTTCTCCAATGGCAAGGTTCCCTGTCTGGGAATAACCTACCCTGAACCCTATCAACACCTAATCATACACATCTTCCTGGTATGAATTTACTTCTTACTATGCCCTAAAGCATCTTTTTCAGCATCTTGTATGTATAGTTTGAATAAAGTTGGTCTATTTCCCCATCCCTCCCTCCTTCACTCCCTCTCCCCCCTCTCTCTTTCTCTCTCACCCTATCTTGGCTTTAGTTAAATGAAAGATCATCTTCTTTCTTTAATGAAGTTGCAGATTACTATTTTCAGTTCAAAACTGAAATAATATGTATACAGAAAAGAAAATATCAGAATACAATATTTATGCCTCTTCTGAATTTACCTTGCTTTGTTGCTTAATAATGCTCTAGACAACCAGAAGGTGACAACAAGAACTAACATTTTACTGAAGAAATATAAACAAATATTTATGAAAGTTCCAGAAACCTAACCCAGTTTGATACACCCTAACTGATTCATTAAGGCTTAATTCACCACATAAGTTCAAAATAATCTTATAAAGAAACCCAAACAGATAAATATGATTAGAAGTTTGTCTCTATTTTATGAAATTGTACATTTCATTCTTACATGTTTAGTTTATACTGGCAAAATAAGAGTTGGCAGTAGTGGCTTTAAGAAGTATATCTAAAAGCAAAAAATTGAAAACTTATTATACTTACAACCAGTATCTTGATATTCCTCAGAAATCAAAGTCAGTAAGAGGAAATTACACTGTGCGGAGAATGTTCAAATTATATTTTTATGGATTATGAATTGAAAGATATGTGCAAGGCCTCCCAAGAATTTCAGAATTTGTATTGGAAGCCATTCTGTGAATTCCATAAAACACTTCAAAGGTAGAAATTTTTATGGGTCACTAAGGACTTCTGTAGCGCCCCATAAAAGTTCAATTTCCATAAAATATCATGTTAATATATTTCGAGTTTATTTATCTTTGTGCTTTCCTTTGGCTTTAATGCAGCAATCACACCACCCTTCACTGTTTATGTTACTGTTGTAGGGTATCCAAATGCAGATCTGAGAGTCCATGGTATTTCATTTGCCCCTTTGAGGACCCTGCAATTCAAAAATAATATTTGAAATGGCACCAAGTCATAGGATGGTGAAGCTCTCAACCAGCACAGCCATTTGTTGGAAGTAGATCAAAATAGACTATCAAATACTCCTAAATAAAAAAGAATGCACAGCCTCTATAATTTCAGGCAGATTGCTCAGTCTCTGTTTCTCCCCTGGGTACACCATGTCATTAGCCCACAGAAGTTTAGTTTCTTGTTATTTTCCATGCCTATAAATATCTTTGGAATAACCAGCAGGACTTTTTTGTATGACAAGTCTAGAAAAACTGTACCTTGGTAATCACTGACAGAAGATGGTGTATGGGGTGACTAAAGCTGTCATGACAGAGAATCATCAACAGAATGAATTGAGTAGCATTAACAGGAGGCTGAAGGGCAAATGCTGGAGGCTGTGTAGTTGGTTCCTCTAAAGGCTGTAAAGAAAGATGTTCCAAGTCACTGTCTTTGTCTTGAAGGTAGTTGGTTGTTTGTCATTATACAAATCTATGAGATAATTAATTTATAAAGATCTACTTTTACCTCATAGTTCATGGTAGTTTCAAGCCCAAGATAATTTGTCACCATTGTGTTGGAATCCATGGTGCAACATATCACACAAGGAGTGTTCCACAGCAAACCCATTTACATTACAAACCTGGAAGCAGAGAGAGGAAAAGAAAGGATTCTGAAGCCCTCAAGTGCACATCTGCAATGACCTAGACTTCTTCAGCAAAACCCCACCTTCCAAAGATCACATCATCTCTTAGTAGCCCCTCACAGGCTTCCTAACTCCAAAGTCTAGCACTGTCTTTTTTCTCTGCCTCTGCACATTGTTCTGTCCATATGGATGTGTTTCTGTGTTCAACTGTCCCTTTTAAAAAGGTTGACAGTTGTGTTAGATTAGTGTTAACCCTATTGACCTTGTTTTAACTCGATCACTTCTGTAGATCCTGTCTTCAAATACATTCTGAGAGACTGGAGGTGAGGACAAACGTGAATCCTTGGACAACTGGTTTACTTATATGAACATGTTGATAGAACTATCTGGTTAATTGTATTTTTAGACACAACTCTCATGGGGAGGAGTGAAGAGGGACAGCCACAAAGTTAGAGTGTCACTTTTGAAACTTGTCTGACTTGAGTGAAAACTTACTTCACTTAATGTCAGAGCCCACATATATTAAATAAAGCATCTAAGTCTTAAGTAATATGTTCCATAGAAGGTGTTAGTCACTAAAATAGATGTACAGTCAAATACAATAACTGCCTCATCATTGTGACCTTCCTTCATCATAACTTCACATTATAATATGTTATATTTCTGTAAGTTCTACAAAAAGAGTTCTGACCCTCTGTTTCTACATAATCATCTGTCATCATTACCTGCAGTGGGTTGTCCCAGGACTCCTATGGACATCAAAATCTGCCCATGCAGAACAGCACAGTATTGTGTAGGAGTACATATCCTCCTATATATGTTATCTCTAAATGAATAACTTGTAACAGAATGTAAATACTATATAAATAGTTGTTATTCTTTGTTGCTTAGAAAATAACAAGAAAAAAATCTCTTTACAAGTTCAGGACCCATACATTGTTTTCCTGATTAGATTTTGTCCTTGGCTGATAAAATCTAAGACTTTAGCCTTAAATGTAGACTATATAGTGTATATAGTGCTTATACTCCTCAGGAAGCTCTAAATGGAAAGTACTATGTGCTCAGCCTGAGACCTAATCATGTTTGAAAGCTAAGCAGAGGATGGTTCTTCCTTAACTTCGAGAAATATAACTAATCTGACTCCATTTATGTTTTACATTTTTATTTATCATGCCCAACTGGACTAGAAAGCCTAGTCTATGGACTATAACCATCATTCTAGTGTTATCTTCTGCACAGCAGAGAGTGACTGGCCAGTGGGCAGACTTATATGATTCTTGCAATGGAGTCAGATAAGAGTCCCCTGAGCAGTCACTAGCAGTCACTAGCAGCCACTAGCAGAGGAAGAGGTTGGCACCCCAGCTTAGATCTTGCCTATCTGTACTAACTATTTTTAATGGGAAAAAAATCTTAGGAAAATATTCAATATCTGAAAGCAAAAGAAAAAATTCATCTAGGTCACAGTGAATAAACTTCATTCAAGTATTAGGTTGAACCACAATGAATCTCATAATATTTAACATTATTTGAGATATAAAAATAGTAATTTCCTATGATTCAACTCAGCTAAAAGAAAGAAGGAATTTGAATTTTACAATGAGGTAGGTTATAGTGAGGTTATTTCTACTGGCAGTAGATGAACAAAGGCTTTCCCTTTGCTCCTCTACTGAAGGGAAAATAAAGTCACAATTTATCAATTTTATGTCAGAGCCTATCTCAAATGGAGATATGTAAATGTTGTGAAATTATGTCTGTGATTAGAACAAAACACAGAATTAGTACAGCCTGAATTACCAATGATAAAATTATGTATACACATTATAATTTTAAAATAATTTTTCAAAGAGATGTCAATCCATGCCTGGCAGCTTGAGCAAGCTTCAGGTCCATTCAGGAAAAATCCCTGCATGTGTCTCTAGGTGTATGAATGACCTACAGATCCTGAGGGTTCATGACCACTGCCCATCTTACAACTGAAGTGTGGTCCTATCAACCAAAACCCTGCTAGGCCTTCAACTCCTTATCCAGCCACTGGCAGCAGAATTCAAGGTTGTATGGTGCCTGAACATATTCTTTGTGTTTCGGGTGTCTTTCCCTGGTCCTAGCTGAATTCCACCTAGGATCTGACAAGGGTACCAATTGGCAACTCTGGTGGAAGGGGCTGAGCATCATATGTGGGCTTACTTCCTGGACTGTAAGTAACCCTGAAATCTGTTATACTTGGGAATAATGGTATCAGGAGCTCACAGCATCACTGTCTCGAGGTGCTTGTTACTTTTGGGGTGCAGGTAGTGAACAGCAACCGCAGAGTGGGCTTTCTAAGTAACCACCACAGACACATTTCTAGTGCAGGGTGGGTGCTGCCTTCATAGTAACCTAGATGATGTAATTTCTAGTCATTGAAGCTAAGAATGCCTGGGAGAAAAGCACTCTGCTATGTCCATGGGGCCTCTTAAGATTTTGCTAACCTGTTATGACAATGTCTTTTATAGATGCTCACTTGTTTTCATCAAGAAAGGGAAACAGCATGCCTGTACTTGACACTGATGCCCTTCTCACTGAACCCTGTGCCACTTTCCCACTGGAATCTGCTCATTACATTGTCACTGCTGACTGACAGTCAGGAATGCTCACGGACACGATCCCTGTGAATCCAAAGAGAAAAAAAGGCATGCTGTGATATTAATTATGGAATTCAGGTGAATCCCAGAATAGGTCTGTGGAGTTGGCATGCAGTACAAGGATGGTTAAATATTATAAAGCCTTAGAAAACAAAATTCAGTTTGCCCTTGTACTTTTTTGTCATATTCATGACAAGGTTATTGATGTCTACTAAAATTAAGAAGAATATTTAAAATGGTATGACAAATGCAAGCTACATGGCTCCAGAACTCTATCCCAAAGGGAATGAATGATAAGCACCTTCCAAACATGTTAAAAAGCAAATGAGAGCTTCAGAAATATGCCACCTACCAATCCAAAGATCTGAGAGAAAAAATAATTTCTCACAAGAAGTTATGCCTCACATGAAAAGCAGAGGGAATTCTCTGTAGAGTAATAGATGAGGATTTTCCAAAGTGTCACTATGGCAGCCAGCTAGAAATATTCCAGGGTTATGCCTGCTGATGAATAGGGAAGATTTTTATTGGAGACAGAAGCTTCTTTAGAGATGCTCCCTATGTTTCCATTTCCATTTAACTTAATTATGGGAAAATGTCCAAGACAACCAATGGGAAATGTATAGATATGTTTCTATGTGTGGTATCTATTATAAAGGAGAATAATTTTAAGTATTTCCAGATGAGTAAGTACATGACTATAGAGTTCAGTGACACAAGTATATAGGTGAGACATATTAATATCACTAAACTACCTTTGGAAAGTTGCTAGTTATAAATTGAACATTTAAAACATCCATCATTTTTACAGAATAATTGTAAGAGGAGAAACACAATGAAGAAATGAAGAGTTGTCACTCACCTGACAAAGGATACTTATAGCAAATAAAAGAAAACCTTCAATAACACTATAGCCCAATGTTTTTAAAATATGTTTTAAAATATGTATATGTGTGTGTGTGCACATGCATGTATACATACATACACATGATTTTTTGAGACAGGTTCTCATGTAGTCCAGGCTAACTTCAAACTCACTATGTAATGAAGGTAGTATTGAGACTCCTCACCCTCCAGCTTCTACTTCTCAGACTCTAAAATTCCAGGCCCATATACCAGAACTGGCTTGAACAGTATTTCTTAAAAGACAACAAAAGATATATTTGTGACACATGTCATTAGGTAGGTTCTGTATTTCTTTAATTTTCACAGAAAATCAATTAAAATACAAGAAGCCCACAAAAAAAAAGAACTGAAAATAACCAACATATAAATGCAGAAACACAGGTTTCTTCATGAAAAAATTCTGTTGAATGTTGAATTTCACTATCAGAATTCTAATTAGCATTGCCAAAGATGTGGAGAGGTAGCCTTCTTCCTACTGTAAGACTAGGGACATTAGATGACTTTCAAGGATGGTAAGGCCACAGAAATTCCCTGTAATGATTGTCTCAAGGGGCTATAGTGTGTGTGTGTGTGTGTGTGTGTGTGTGTGTGTGTGTGTGTGTGTGTGTGTGGTATTGTAACATCAAACAATCAAACAGCAGGCTCAAAGCATTCCAAATATCTAATGAGAGCAACAGTTAAATACACAGTGATGTGATTACAGCAAAGATACCAAAGAGTTGTTTAAAACTGTGAACAGAGTTGGTCTGCTCAGTAGGGAGGGCTCTCTGGAAGGAATGGCTCGTTTCCTTCTCATTTCCTGGCACATGTAGAATAGCTTTGTGTAATTTGACTTGAAAAAGCACAGTACACTATCTTCATTCTTGTTTTTAACTGCTTCACTGAGGTGCAACTCAGTGTGCACTTCATTCATTTCAGCTGTGATTTGGGGGGTTTTGAGACCCTCTCAGAGTTGGGCAATTAATCTCTGTCTCTCAGAATGAATCTTGTACCCATTAGCAGTTACTCTCCTTGATCACCCTACCTCCCATCTTAGTTTTTGTTTCTATGAATTTCCCTAGTCTGCCTATTTCATATAAATTATATCATATGATATAAGATATTTTACAACTAGTCTCTTTCACTTAATGTAATGTTTTCAAGTCCACTCAAGATGTAGTAGCTATTAAGACTTTATTCTTTGGAATTGTCAAATAATATCACACTGGTGAGGGCTTACCATATCTTATGTATTTGCATATTAGTTCATTGAAATTTGTATCTTTAAACATTTGGACTATCACCATGTTGTGAATACTTATGTGAATGTCCCTATGTAGATCTGCCTTCCATTTCTCTTAAGTAATATCTGTGAATGGAATTTTTAGATTAGATGGGTACTATAAGCTCAGCATTTTGAGTAGCAGCTGAGGTGTTTTCTAAAGTGGCTGAAGCATTTCACAGACCTACCAGTGTGTGAGGATGTGAAGTCTCAACCCCTCACCACTGTTGGTTAGCATCTCTCCACCAGTTCATCATGTTTAAGAAGCATTACTTCATTGCAGATTTAATTTGCATTTCCATATTTATGGTAAGACCCTTTCATGTGCTTATTGGCTACTTTTGTATCTTTGGAGAAGTATCTCTTTAGATCTTTGGCTTGTTTTTATAATTGAACTATTTATCATTTTGCTATTGAAGTGTAAAAATGTTTTGCATGTGGTAGGCAAATCTCCCTTCTCAAATATATGACTTTCAAATATTCACTCATTCTGGGAGTTTATGTTTTCACTTTTTCAATGAACTAATTTGCAGCACAAAGGTTTTTAATTTTGTTGAGACCCAGTTACTTATGTTTTCTTCTGTGCCTTTGGTGTTGCAGCAAAGATGTAATCCAAACTAACCAGGCTTTGCTTCTCTGTTGTCTTCTTTGCTTTGCTATTGTATTAAGTGTGGATCCACCTATATGTTTTAGATAAAATGTATTATATGTATATTAGTTTCTTCCATTTCACATAATGCATATATTTCACATTACGTCTCACACACACATACACACACACACACACACACACACACACACACACACACACACACAGAGGTACAGGTTGGAATATGATACAGCTTTTAAACAGAAGGAAGCCCCATCATTTGTGATTAAATAAATGGAGCTGGAAGACATTATGTCATATAAAGCAAGGCAGGCACAGAAACAGAAATATAACATTATCTTACCATGTGGAATCTTTATCAAGAGCTAGAAAGCTTATCAAGATTAGCAGAGGTCAGGATGATCAGGGAAACAGGTTGAGCTTGAAGTAGAGCTAGGAGGGATAAGTTTGGGGAGATATATTGCAGAGCTTAGTGGCTATAGTAGATGCATTGTATGCTTAAAAATAGCTAAAAGAACAGATTTAGATGTGTGGGAAGTGACAATCCTGTCAATTGGTTTGATTGTGATACTGTGTTGTTTTTAACACTGTATACAATAAATACTACAGATTTTATCAACTAAAGCTCTGTAATACTGGGGAAGAGATTCTATTTGAATTGAAAAGACTCAATTTGAAAGCCTATATGCCTTTACCCCATTCCCCCTTTAAACTTTTGATATCACTTTGATAGCTGATGCCAATGAATTAAAAGTTTTCCCTACAGTTATTATTTAGGTATGTATACAACTAAATGTAGTAGAAAAACAGCATGAGAGAGAGTGTGTGTCCCAGTCATTTGTTTTAGCTGTAGCTGCCATTTACTGTGTGTTTTCTCTGCACTACATAGATGATCCCATCCTTAAAATCTACCACCCATCTTCAAGATTAGGAAACTGAAGTTAGAACCGTTGCTTACATCACTAATGCCATGTTGTTTGCCGATGGCAGCTGTGGCATGCAAAGCCAGTTCTACCTGTGTGTAACACCCAGAGACAGCTTGCAGCCCTGATACAGTCACCTCTTCACAGGAGGGTCCTGGTGAAATTCTGTAAAATAATGTATTAGGGAAACAAGCATATGTAATCTTGCAAATAGATAACAATTATTTTCCTCAGATCAAGGGAGACCAGTTAGCACATTCTTAGTTTGCTGGGTGTACTTTAAACCAGCAGCCTGCTCAGTTCTGCAAGACTGTTATTAGTCACTACAGGCAATCAGGAGTAATGGTGGGAAACCATGGGTCACATTGGGAGCCTGCTTGCTTCTGTCATGTTGTGGGTTTCACATTGGTCTCAGGCAGGTATTTTTTTTCTGTAGGATCACTGCTGATTGAGGACAGAAATATAACTTGAAGAATAAAAGGAACCTTTCACTTTGCCTCTGGGAAGAAGTGCAGCTGCATCCCCACCTGTGTTATTTGTTCAGCCATCTGGACCAGTCCTAGAATCAGATGTCAATCAGCCTCTAAAATACATGAACAATGTTTAAAGCAATGAAAAGAAAGACAATGAACTTGACTGGAGTAGGTTAAAACGTGGGTTAATTCCTTCACCCAACGGAAGAGGCATTGTGTTAACTCTGTCTGTGCCTCCCTTGGCTGATAAAAAGATTAAAATAACTAGCTTTTACATTTGAGGCATTCCTTTATTAAGCTCATGGCATAGTAAAGGTTTTATTATCAATAGAGGCATAAGGGAATATGTAAAAGGACTGGGGTTGACATTGGTGTCGGAAATTCCTAAGATGCAGCCTCAGAACAAAGTCAACACTTTTCAAATCCCAGTCTTCTTGCCTTTAAAATGAAGATGTTGTTGACAGATATGAAGTATCATGTAGAGTTTAAGGACTTCAGCCTCACTCATGCCAGGCTTCAAACCTTCCTTTCTTTGTCATTTTGAGCAGACAGCTGGCCTCTCTAAACCTCAGCTTTTTCTTCAACAAATGAGCTCTATTACAAAGCATTTCTGAGGATCAAGGCAAATCACATGAAGGGATTTTGTAAAAATTAAATCAGCCTTCTATTATATGCTAATTGCTACATGAGCCATTTTAAAGAAATAGATATATATGTGTGTGTGTATATATATATATATATATATATATATAGTCAGTACTATTGATGATACTATATTAAATACCACAGGTAATGAATTTATTGCCATAAAATATAAATTCAGGCTTCATTATGTCTCTCTCCCACTTTATAGGTTGAGAGGAGCGATCCTGTGATAGGCAGCATGTAAACAGGGAAAACCTTTGACTCATTTTGTCATTTGTCATTTGGTGTAACTGTGTTGTTTCCTTCCCCTTGGCAGTTAATGTGTGAGTTTTGACTATCCTGCCTCAAACCACACAGCAGACAGCACCCCTCCCCCAAGTCAGGGGTTCCCAGAGCAGATGCGTACAGGAAGTGAAACTCCAGTTCTGGACTTCTTGCTTGGAAAATGTACATTTTCAATTTAGAAACATCTTGGAAAACAGAGGCAGAGGCTGTTTTTATCAGGAGAAATTGGCCCCTCAGACTCTCTGCCAGCTGATTTTACAGCATCCCAACTCTTCGTGTCTGGCTCCCCATTCCCCTCAGACTGGAAGTGAGATCTAGTTTCTGGGAAATGCTTGGCTGGCTGGATGGCAGGCTGGCAGCAGTATGCATTTTATAAAAAGCAAGTATCTGAAATTAAGATGTCAACCTGCTGTCCCGAGCACTTGTTTCTTCCAGTTTTTACTTTCTACTCTGAAATTAAATTAGAAACACCAGAAGTGCACATAAACGGTAAAAAAATAAAATAGTTGCTTCTCAGCTCTGATTAAAAGCACAGGCTAACATATCATAACCTCCCTTGTATGAGTAAAAAGGAACCCAAAGAGAATGGCTCAAATGACATTCAGGGATAGAAGGGACTTCCTAGATCAGATGCTATCAGGCCAAGGAAACAACATGAAAGTCAACTTTTCCAAGCTATCTGTCTGCGAGAGCTTCTTGAATAAACTTGAGACTAAGAGGAACAAAGCCCCTACAGTGCCACTAAACAAGGCACCTTTGCTCTGTATATGGGTTCTTGAAGTACAGGGTTGACATTTCTTCCTGCTTTCTCTCTACTTTAGAACATGGTAGCAAACCCCAGTGACATGAATTATTTGTAGGAAATGACAATGGGACCATGGTTATTGTTCCACTCTCCTGGAAATGTCCCTTTGTTATATCCAAAATAAAACTGCAGGTTCAGGTGGTGCATGGAGAAGGAACTGAGACCATTTACCTTCCAAAATGAGCTGTATTAGGAGAGAGAGACTCCCAACTATGGAGGCTGTGATAGGGTCATCCAGTGAAAAGACATTAGAAGGGGTAGAGAGAGGATTATATCAAAGACAACACAACATGACTTTAAACGGCGAAACAAAAGCTTCCTTTTAAAATCTGGAGAGGGACTTCATCAAGAGTAAGAGAGATAGTCATTATGGACAACATGACCAGGAGACCTGAAATGGGGAGAGAGGATGTATCAGAGTAAAATTGTGTAAACAAGAGAGCATCTTCAGAGAAATCTCTCAATTTTGTGACTTTTCTCCAGAAGGTAGCAAGCCTGTCTGTAATTCAAAGGCATCAGAATATTTTCCTGGAGCACCCAATATGAGATAAAATATTGTTTGCAAGTCCCTGCTAGGTCCACAGTTGATAGAGATTAGAACTGCAGGGGATTCGTGACTTGATTTTGTAATTTATTTTTTGAGAATTTCATACATATATACACTGCATTATAATCATGTCCAGCTCCCCCATTTCTCCATACAATTACCCTTAGACTCTCCAACACTGACAAAGAAAGAAAAAGAGGCATCTCTGGAGACTGGAATCTAATGCACTTTGACCCACTGTACCCATGTTCTCCAAAACTTATCTTGGTTAGCTGCTCCAAGTCTAGAAACTCACCAGTCCATGTAGGCACTGCCTCCGTAATCACTCCAAGCCAATGATTCAATCTATCAAATCTAGAATGAATTTTAAAATACCCAGGACCACCACCACCAGTTCAATATCAAAGCTGAATAGAGCCCCATTAATCAACTGATTTCACCTTTATATACAGTGCTGAAATGAACCTTGGGGAGATAAAGAAAGTTATCCAAGACAGTCAAGCACCTATGGCAATATCAGGGCTAGAAAAGCTTTTCATCATTTCAGATGACTCTTCTTCCTCCAACTAAGATATGGGAATTTACTGAGTTTGCTGGACACAGACTTTCTCTGAAAGATTTAGAAATGGTCTATTCTCAAATGAGGTGCAGAAATTAATGTATTGGGGTGATTTATGCATGCTAAAGTATAGTTTTTCCCCTTATATACAGCTTCTATTTATAGGCAGATGACACATCCACACCTATGCCAAAATTCCTCCTGGGAACTCAAGGTCTCATAATATTTTGTATACAAGGAAAGATTCCTTGTATTGTACTCAATCAGTGCTAATCAATGAGTGCCTCCTGTGTGTTTAGCTCTCTCCTAGGTGCAGTAAAGGTCAAAGAAAGAAACTGTTAATACAAATTTAAAAGAATGAAGATATAGAGGGAAATTGGAAGGAACATAATGGTTAGTCTTCATTGTCAACTTGGTTTGTAAGCACACAGGAGGCACACGTCTAAATATGACTTTAGGATATCTCCAGAGAAAATTAAGTAAAGCCCTCTCTCTGAATGTAAGTGATACTATTCTATGGACTGCAGTCCTAGATTGATAATAAAGAGAAGAAAATGGAAAACAAGCAGAGCACTGGTGTCCATCCTACCAGCCTCCTACATACGGAAACATGAGCTCAGATGTTTCCTGCTATGCCTTTCCCATCTCTGATGACTATTTCCCTTCCAACTGTGGACCAAAATAAATCCTTATGCTTCCTTATGTTCTTTTTGTCAAATCTGTAGTCTATGTGATCACAACAACAAGAAAAGTAATCAACGGGGAAAGGAACTCAAATCTCTGGATTCCAAAGCATTCTGGATCCTAAATAGTCAATGGCTGTTATGAGGTGACAGGAGAAAGGTGTGGATATTTCCTGTTAAGTTTTTCTGAAGACCTAGTGTTATAGATCCACTTATCCTGTATGAGACCATGGGTTTCATCAGCAACACTAAAAGCCATGACAAAGGAAAGGAAAGAAAAGGAAAATCCTACCAAAGACACTGTTATCACACTAACTAGATGGATTGAACTTTGGACCGCTAGCTAAAATACTTTTCAGGGTCTGGAAAATGGATGGCTCAGTGGATTCAACACTTGGTCCACAGCATGAGAAACAGAATTTGGATCTGTATAAAAACTCACCTGTATAAATGCTAAGCAGGCAGGGTGGCATACAATCCCTGTATTCAGGAGATGGAGACAGACAGAACCATGAAACAAGCTGGCTGGCTAGACTAGACAAATCAGTGAGCTCTGAGCTCATGTCAAAGACCCTGCCTTGGAGGGAGGGCATATACCCTACTCCAAATGACTTGACAGACTTTGATGATCCCTCCTGGAGGGCATCACCCTCCCTGAGGAGTGGGGGGAAATGGGATGGGAGGAAGGTCAGGGGGCATGGGAGGGAGGGAGAAAGGAAGAAGGAACTTGGATCGATATGTAAAATAAGCAAAAATTACATATATATAAAGTTAGGATAGAAAGTGAATTAGGTACAAAACTTTATACTCACCAAGATAGGGTAGATAATAGGGTACTTTCTCTGAACTTGCCAAATGCAAATGGACTGGATATTATTAATGTAATCCTTACTTGATTATTTTTCTTATTGCATGTAGTTTTACTGTGTTAGAATAAAAACCTTTCCTTCTTATTTAGACAAAAATGGGGAAAGGGGAAATGTTGTGAGGCATTCTATCACACTGTTATACTCAACTTTTTATTTGCATTAATTAAATACAATTTACTTAATTAAATTAAAAAGAAAAAAAGACCCTGCCTCAGTGCATAAGGTGAACAGCAATTAAGGAAGACACCAGATATAAGCATTTGAACTCTACACTCATGAGCACATACATGCACCAGCATCCATGCAAACATATATCCATGTGCAACATAAACACGTACACACATAACAAATTTTAAAGGGAAAAGGGACAAAAGAAAAAGCAAGGAACGAAATAAAGGATGATGTACCAATCTACAAAAAAAGAAAAAAAAACTTAAAGGGGGATGGAGGGAGATGTATTTTAGCTCATAGTTCAGAGGGCTCCGTTCATGGCCACTTGGCTCCATGTTTCTGGGGAATATGAAGGTAGTGTGTCATAAGAATGGGAACATGAGGAAAAGGCAGAGATTATCCATCTTTTGGTGGCCCATGGAGCTGACAGACTACAGGAAGGGGGAATGGCAAGATACAGCCTTCAAAACACAATCCAGTTGCCTACTTCCTTCATCTAGATCCCACCCCTGCCTTCACATCACCCAATAGTACTATCATACATTGACTCCATCAAGAAATTCATTCATTAGGTCAAAGCTCTCATTATCAAATTGTCTCTGAAAACACCCTGAGGTGTGCTTTAATAACCTCCAAGGCATTTCTCAAGCCAGTCAGACTGACAGTCAAGATTTAGCCATGATAGAAGGTCAAGGGAAGTTTCCTGGTGGTTCAAAATTAGATCGATTTCCCCTTCTTGGATACATGTTTAACTTGCACTACAAGAATATGGGTGCAAGGTTATTTGCACCAGAGGGAAAATAAAGACCCATATGGTACCAGTTCCCCTCCTAGTAGAATAATTGCTGAAAGTCAATGCTAATTATAACTTTTAGTTCATGAGCCTTTCTCTGATGAAGCTCTTTCTCGTTTCTGTTTTATAAAAACATGGGGCAATGAGAATACTTGGGAAATATGTTGTTTCTTCAAGTAGCCCATTCTTGGTCTTCTAAGGATGGCTTGTTGGCTGAGATGTGGCAAGAACTTCAATGTAGTTGAAAGAAGAGCACATTGGAAACAATGTCAAACTTTGTCAAACTCTATTAATGAGTCCAGCGCCAGCCTCTGTCCTTCAGGTTTTTAGAATGTTGGAAATTTATTCAACAGTGAAGCTTATAAAGCACTTTCATCTCCTCTCTTAGAGCAGAGAGAGGGCAAACATTGCTTTCATGTCACACATGAAGAGACAGCTTCAGAGAGGCGAGGTGACTCACACAAGGTCACACAGCCAATAAAAGGCAGAGTTAGTTAAGAGGCTAAATCTTTGCTGATTTCATCGACTGCCCTTTCTGCCACACTGTAATGTCCTCAAGTTAGAGAGAAGAAAGACAAAAGAAGGAAAGATGAAGGAAATGGTGAAGGTGGATGTGTGCTTGATGGAGCAACCCAGCCTTTTATAACCCGACGAGAAGAGTCAGCTCTATCTTCCTATACTTTAAGGCCCAGTGTTGTATAAAATGAAAAATGAACACCTGTAAAAGATTTCATTTCCCAGCTCTCTCTGGGGCCACAATTTAAAGGTAATGTTATTTTCTCTATTAATAATCATTCCCAATGATGTTTCCTTTTTAAATGAATGCAGATGCCAGGTAATTTGGAAGCCAAATAGACCAAGAGGGACAGCTCTGACTACTCACTCAGTGGACCTGTAATTTGAAAAGAGAGGTTTGGGGATGGTTACAACCATCATGGCCTCACTTAGGCCATGTGCATTTAGTTGTACACCAGCTACTATTTAAGAATAACAGCCCCAATTTTGTAGCCTTCAAAAAAAAATCTCCCAGCTCCTGATAATTGCAGGCTAGAACTCTCCTGTCACTGTCTCTCCCTGAGTTTCTCCTCTGCCATCCATTCTTCAAAACATTTTCCTTGAGCATGACTGTTCATTGCATGGGACTTAGATATCACGCTTGTAAATGCTCAGCGATGATCATCATGGTGATTTGAGGAGAAGAATGGAAAGTTCCTTAGTCCAAGAACCAAATTTAACATTCAGGGACCACCTCCAGATCTCACACCTTCTCCAAATGGCAATTTTATTCAAGAGCAGAGGCCGCCCCTGCCTCCTAGAGCAGTGGTTCTCAACCTTCCTAACACTGCAACCCTTTAATACACTTCCTCAGGTTGTGATTGCCCCAGTCATAAAATTATTTTCATTGTTACTTCATAACTGTTTGCTACTGTTATGAATCACAATGTAAATATCTGTTTTCCAATGTTCTAAGGTGACCCCTGTGAAAGTGTCATTAGACATTCTAGGGGTTGCGACCCATGGATTGAGAACCTTAGAACCTCAGCCTGACCCCCTTCCTCAATCAGAACAAACTTCCTTAAGACTCCTGGGCTCATGGATGCTTTTTTTTTTTTTTTTTTTTTTTTTTTGCTCTTCTGATCAGAGATGTAATTACTTTAGCAAATAGGAAATAAAGAAAATGAGTGTCCTTTCTGACACTGGTTTGAAGTTATTCTGACAAATAACCTAAATTAGTGTGGAATTCCTCAGTGCATGGAGTATTTCATGGTGAATTCCTGACAGGCCTTCACATGTATCTGAGCCTTTCCCACCACTGTCTTGTTTTTAGGGTTCCCATTGCCTTGATAAAGCACTGTGACAAAAAGCACCATGGAGAGCAAAGGGTTTATTTCCTCTTACAGCTTGTAGTCCATCATCCAGGAAAATCAAGGCAGGAGCCTGGAGACAGGAAGTGAAGCAGAAGCCACAACTGTTGTTCACTTGCTCCCCATAGCTTGTTCAGCCTGTTTTTGTTATACTATCTAGAATATCCTGCCCAGGCCTGGCACCTCCTACAGTGAACTGGACCCTCCCACATCCATCGCTACTCAACATAACACTCCACAGACATGCTTGCAGGACAGTCCCAGAAAGGAAAGGTAGTTCCTGAAATGAGATTCTCTGTCCACAAATGACTCTGACTTGTGTCAAACTGATATAAAACCAGCCAGCACATGTCTGAATGTGCTTTTAAATCACACTATGAAGAATTGATGGGCTTATAGAATCAAGGGACATCACATATATACTATCTCTGCTTTGCAGGTGCTAGGATTATAGGTGTGCCCACCATGTTCTTTCCCTAAGTAGGTCTTCCCTGTCCCTCAAGGATCATCTTTACCCTGCCTCTTCCCAGGCTTCTGCCTTGCCCTAAAGGACACCTAGTGGAGGCTCTAAGTGTCCCATCCTCTCCCTCCAGGACCTGCCTATCCTGCTGTGGCTTTATCAGCTGCACAAAACCCTCCAATTTCCACAAACTATGGTAACTGACGCCTTTAATCCCAGCACTTGGGAGCCTGAAGCATAAAGATCAGGAATTAGAATCTAATGTTGGCTACATAGCAAAGCTGAGGCCAACCTGGGCTACAAAAAATCCTATCTTAGAATGGTAAAACAGCAAGAGCTAGCAACTTCAGACATCCCTTGGTTTTTAAAAGCCTGACTGGATTGTTTTCCACTTGTTGACCCTCTCTTCTTTCTATTCTCCTCTCTAAGGTCTCTGGTCTTCACAGAAGCCCACTGTCCTACATGATGCTGTCCTTCCTGTTATGTGTAAGGTCCTTCTCTTTCAGGCAATAGTGTTCAGTGACTTTGCCTGTCAGCTATACTTGACATTGGGAGGCAAAGGTAGAAGAGTCATGAATATGAGGTCATCCTGGGCTACCTAGCAAGCTCTTCTGTCATAGAGAAAGTAAACAGATTTATAAAAGGATTATTACAGTGTATATATCCCTTTTAAAAGGTAAGGTGATGTTGTGAGGGACTATTAATTCAAACTGTTAAGCTTCACTGTCAGATGACTCTGGGTCAAATGGCAACTGTTAATGTGCCCAAGGGAGGCATCAGCTCATGTAGCTGCCTCCAGAATTCAGTAAACAAGAGTAAGGAAATTGCCCACAGAGCCCACTGTTTGATGTGTGGAATGAATTTGTTTTCTTCCCTGTGTGGAGCTCGGCTTCTGTGAGCATGCCCCTCCATGCTTGTTGTCTTGTCATGGAACATAGTTCCGTACTTCTGGTTTTCTATGAGAAGTGTTGGGGAGTGGGGGTGGAATTTGCAAGGCATCGCCAAAAGTAGCTGTTCTTTCTTTGTGCTTCCTCCATCCATCTCAACACCTTGTTCCCAAGAGCTTCACCATCATTGGCTCTACATGGAAAGTGGCTACACTTGTTTGGCCCAAACCTTACTAGGCATTTGTATCTTAGCTCTGCTCCATTCAGTCTATTACCTACCCCCTTTCTTTCCCTCATTTTCAAGTGTTAGTTAAAACTTTCCTTCTGCTGCTCTCTCTTCCCATTCATATATCCCACTACTCTCTCTCATCCTCTCTCTCTCTCATTCTATCTCTCTCTCTCTCTCTCTGTCTCTCTCTCTCTCTCTCACCCTCTCTCTTCACTCTCCTCTTCCCAGTCTGGGAATCTCTCTACCTCCTCAGTGCTTACTGTATCACCATGCCACCTCCCTCCAGTTCCCTTGAACTGAAGACCTTATGGCTTGAGACAATGGGTGTGGTTAGTTTATTCTTTTGATTGAGCTGTCCATACATTTAATTCTTCTCTCACTAGTAGCCTGTATCTCCACCCAGTAACTTTAGTTATAGGTCGATTCTTCAAAATTTCTGATGGCTTAAAAATAAATCTATTTTTAAACCAAGGTAGAGAGAAATTTTAGGTAGCGGGTACAGGGAACCTGGAAAAAAGAAAATACAATTGCATGCTCAGATAGAAATGTTTTTAAACTACCAACAACTTTTATCAACTCTATCTCCATGAGATTTGCTTGGACACCTTTTTGAAATTTCAAGGAATTTTATTCAATTCAACCTACCATCTCAAATTACATTTTTTAGATTATCTTCATTTCAGAAAATATTTCCTGAGTTTCTTTGAAGCTATAATAAGTCTATCCACTCTTGAACCACAGCTTATTTTTTTAGAAAGTATCTTCTCAACTCAGAAGAATTTCATCTCATGGCCATGCTCAGTGCAGAGAGATTATAAAACCTCCCTGTGATTTTTTTTCAAATTAAAAAGGTTATTGGTGACCTTTAAATCAAAGGTTAATTTTGATTCTGCAAGATCTTGTCACAGTTGTAAGCACACAGAGGCCATTTTTTTTTTCAGAACAGATAATAACTTAATAAGTTTAAAACTCTTATTTTTTACATGGTAAGAACTTTGACATTCATTTTCTATAGTCGGAACAACAGGCTTGTTGTTCAGATAGAAGCTCTTTCATTTTCCCACTGGATATGTGTACCTTCCTCTATGCACATGGAACACATCCCTGTTGGTGGGTAGCATCTGCTCTGAAGAGAATGTTAAAGGGAACTGTACCTGGCTCTCAGATACTCCCCATTGGGTTTCATCATGAAAATTTCAGTCAAGAATGCAAACATTCCTGCCACACCATCAGCTACATCTTTTCTAGGAAAATTCAATTTACTGAGTTCAGTTGAGCCTTTAGAAAAAAGGATACAGGAACGAAATCCAAGACAGCAGTGGTTCACAAGTGCAGGAAGGAGTGCTGGATACAGAAGTCCCTCAGAGCTGAAGTTCTAACTGCCTGCCAAGAATGGGAGTACCCCATATACCTTAATAACTGACACAGATGTTGAACGAAGTCGAACAGAGACCTATAACAAAATACTGTCCCCCAACTGTATGACACAGTACCATCTTAAAATGGTTTTCTTTTCCCTTGTCTTTCCTTCATTCTCAATAACCTCGTGGATCCTAACAGATTGAGAACAAGCTGCAATTTATACAAAAGGAAATTGGGTACAAGGCAAACAGTGCAACATTCCAGGTCTAAGGACTGATAGTAAGTAGTGGACTTAAGGCACTTAAGGACTTAAGTAGTTTCCTGAAGGCAGTCTAGGGCACTTCTCTAGATAGTGATTAATGACATGTGAGATCTCTCTTGAGACTTTCTGAACTTGTGGGCCCTAGTTTACCCCCCAAGTCTTCTCATTCGCCTTGGACAAGTGGTGACCTGCAGCCTTTCCTGTTCATGTGTGATCAGAGGTACACAAGAGAAAGCAGGGCGTATCTCATAAGCAGCCATAACCTCCATCCTCCTTCCATTGCATCCCATACTACTAAGCTAGCTCAGGGGGAACAAACTACATATTCTGATGACATAGACAGTGAAGAATGGAGATGAGCATAACAGTCACCTGCAGCCTTCCTTCTTATATGGAAGCTTATCAACAAAATCCATATACTGCCTTCCCATCTTCCATGAGCCCAACCTCAATGCTTATCTGACACAAAATGACAGAAGAAACATAAATTAAACACAGAAGGCAGTGCTATTTGGGGAGTTCAAGGATGGGAATCACGTAGCCATCACTTGTCCACAGCAGGTCTGCAGTCCCATGTTACAAATGATGCCAGGTTACAAGTGAGGGATGTTCTTCTATTGAGCCCTGTTGTGTTCTCTGGGAGCAGCCTTTAGCACGTTGTTCTTTTCCACACACTAGTACACACTCCCTTCTCTGCCATCCTTCACAGGTACCTGATAAGTGGGCTCTGGGGAGCATCTCCTTCCAGGAAGACAAGCATTGCTGTCTGCCTGCCTGAAGACTGTTAATAGTCCTTAAAGTTCTCTCAAATAACACTGTCAGTGTTTGTCCCAGTACAATGTTCTCAAAAGTTTTGAAAGCTGTCTATGTACTTGACTCTAGTTGATTCTATGTGTATAAGTCCCACCTACCATTCTTTTAAACATGGTACTCCAAGGACAGGAAGAAGTCCTCAGAGCTGAATGGTCTCTCAGTAACCAAACCCACAGCTTGTACAGAAGCTTCTCCAGCTAAAATTCCCCACTTGGGCCATTCAGAGTATGGCAGTGTCTGACTGCTGAGGTCTTGCTGTAGTGTTTGCCTTCAGATTGTGTTGCAATGATAGCCCTGGATGAGGCATCCTCAGCTGTCCCCTTGATGGTGAGACTTTTCACTGGGTACTGAAGAGTTTCATTCACCCAGCCGACAAGATGCTAATCCTTTGGGTTTTCTTCCTCTTGCACACTGACATTTTTAATGTTCTTATTCTTCTGAGAAAGCACAGAAGAAGCAGGTCATTCTATCAACATTTTGCTTCAGAGGCTTCTTGTCAAGCACAATTTATTATTGATATTTTCTGTATTCTCAGTTCCCATGGAGGACAGTGTTGCCAAATGGCTTGTCTGTTACATGAGTAGAACACTGTTTCTTCTTTCCTCTCCCAGGCTGCCTTATTGCCTGCCAGTTGATCTCAGAGTCAGTGCTGCTCGTTTAATTCCTATTACAGAAGCTTTCTGCTTATAGATACTAGTTTCTGCATTAGTCAATGCTGGATGCATAAGAACCAAAGTCGAACTCAGTGGCAAAAGCAGTCAGTATGTGGGGGTTTCCCTGTTTTGCATCTGCTTGGTGTGGGCCTGGGCTTTCTATTAGATCCAGATTTCTTCTGTTTGTTCCATCTCTTTGCATCCGTGTGACAAGTGGGTAGTATTTATTCTCATGATGGATCACAAAAGGGGTAATCAGACAGGTAGAATGCCATGTGGAAGAGCCAAACCTCCCATTTCCATAGCTGTGCATGTCACTTGGAAGAAAGAGAAAGGAAATTTTAGATAAAAATCATCCAAGTGCCTTTTAGATGTGTAAGTTAAATTGTAAAAAAAATTTAAAAGTCAATACTATACGTGCATGTATGAAAATATCACATGCTGCCCTATACATATGGATAATCTCATGTTTTATATATCATGATTTATATTTCAGAAATGGAAATATAAATTTGTTCCCTCCAAAAATAATTAAGACAATTCATAATGTTGTCATATGCCTTATAGTGATTTTGTATGTGATTGCTAAATGTATTATTTTTGCTAAAGTCTCTAAGTAAAATTGATACTCAAGGATTATTCCATTACTGTGAAAACTCTTGACCATCTACTGAATTGTCCCTTGGGGGTAAATATCCTCAACAATAAAAGCCAGATTCATAAAGCTATGCCTGGACTGTTGCGAGGTGTGAGGATCTGGTAGGTCCCTTCTCATATGGATTTTCTGAGGCTATAATGAGAAAATAGAGATGTCAAACATCTTGTATCACACTTATCTGGAGATTCAAAGCTAGCATCTACATAAGAAAGAACATGTGATGTTTATCTTTCTGGGTATGGATTATTTATTCACAATGATTATTTCCAACTCCTTCCATTTACCTTTAAATTTTATTTTTTACATACAACTGAATAATAGTTCATTGTGTATGTGAACCACATTTTCATTGCTTGTCCATCTATTGATGGACATTTAGGCTTTCTTTGTTTCCTGGCTTTTATGAACAGAGCAGCAATGAGCACAGATAAGCAGGCATCTCTGTAGTAGGATATGGAGTCCATTGGGTATATGCCTAGGAGTGGTGTAGCTGGAACCTCCATACTGATTTCCATAGTGGCTATACCAGCTTGTACTCCCACCAATGGTGAATAAATGCACCCCTTTCACGATATTCTCTCCAGCAATTGTGGCCATTTGCTTTTTTTTTATTTTGCATTATAATATAATTATGTCATTTCCTCATCCTTTCATCACTCTAGAACCTCCTATATATCCCTCCTTGCTCTCTTCCAAATTCATGGCCTCTTTCATTAATTGCCTTTACATATATACATGTTAATGCACGCACACACACACACACACATATATATATGTGTGTATATATATATACACACACACACACACACACACACACACACACACACACACACATATATATATATATATATATATATATTTCCAAATACACAAATACAACCTGCTCAGTTTGTATAATGTATATATGTTTTCAGGGCAGACCACTTGGTATTAGACAATCAACTGGTGTGTTCTTCCCTGGTAAAAACCATCTCTTCTGCTCTTAGCATTCCTTAGCTCATCGTAGTTCTTTGTGTAGGGTTGAGGCCCTGTGGGGTTTTGCCCATCCACATTGGCATATCTATTGTGATCATGTTCAGCTCATGTTTGGGCCATGCTGTTGGTGAGACTATGGGTGTAGCCTCTGACATTCTTGGAGACCCAATATCACAGAAAACTCCCTGTTCTTCTGGTCTTACCATCTTTCTACCACTTCTTCCTCCGTATCTCTGAGGCTTAAGTGTGGTGGTTGCATCATAAATGTATTTTTTGGCCCCTGGGTGTCACTTGCTTTTTTGGTCTTAGCCACTCTGATTGGGATAAGATGAAATCAACTTTCTTTGTAGATTGGAATCAAAGGAAAAATAACAAATATATATGCCACTATGGTAAATGCCATAAAAGAAATAAAATTTCAGAATGTAAGCTTTGCTTATGTTCTGTAATATCAAGACACATCTTAAAATACATGAGAGGTATATAGTTTGTTCATGTGTTTATTGATTATGTAGTTAGCTTTGATTTTTAAAGAAGAAATTTGTTTTTTAAGATTCAAAGCATGAGGAAATAAAATTATATTGGGAAAATAACACTGACTCTTAAGAAATCAACATGTGTTTTTTGTCATCATGATTTGTGAATGTGTTATAAAACGTTACAGACTGATACCATATGGAAATGTCTTGCACAGAGAGTCTTGGGAACATGACTTAGTACCTCACTGCATCACATTTCTCTTGATTATAAAAATACTGATTTACCAATATGACTGATTAAAAGATAATTTCCCATTAATTTTTCCTTTAATTTTTGAACTTTTATATATTTTATTAACTGGTCTGAAAAAAAATTAGCACAATCTTTGGTATATGAAACACACTTCTAGTGATTGCTATAGAAACCTTGGACTACAACCACAAAGTAGGTTAAGCCTCAGCTTTCTACAAATGAATGGTGTTCACCATTGTGGAAGAGAGATGAATCTTCTCCTTAGCACAGTCTAGGTTCATAGCTAAGGCTTGTTAATAGCAAGAAGGAAGCAAATAAATTTACTTGATATAAATCTTATGCACACTGGAAACTTTATAAGAAAATGAAGACCCAAAGAGAAAGGCAAACTCTTCTAATTTTTATTAGATCTAATTTTATTAGATAATGATAAAGAATATGATTGATAAAGGGGATGGGATCTAATGGTGCTAAGTTGGGAGAAGCAGCAAAGTTGCTTGTTTAGATTCTCCTCTCTGTGTCTTCAGAAAGAATAGTATTCCCTTCAGCCTCAGGGAGGTAACTGTTCAAGTGACAGTTTTGTGACTTACTCAGTGGACAAAGAACATGTGAAAGTAGTCTTCTTCTCCTCCTCCTTCTTCTGCTATGCTCTCAGATTCCTTCAGTTTAAAATATTTAATATGCCAAGATATCTTGAAATAGAGTAACCTAAACACAATAACCATCAGTGACTATGATTAAAATATTGTGCCAAAGTTGTAGGAAAGACTTGAGTGTTGTAGTTGCATTCATCATATAAAAATAAAGTGTGTGTGTGTGTGCGCGTGCATGCGCGTGTGTGTACATGTGTGTTATAGAACTAGATTTCTCTTGAATTTAAAGCCTTTTCCACAGATCTGCACGGGAAACATGACTTTGTATAAGAAACAGCCCTGAAGTTAAATGAGTCCATTCATTTTGCAGACTTCAACCTCTGGAACAGTGGCTTATCCAAGGGCTTTACTCACAGTGCAGCCATAACGTGGGTTCTGAGCCCTTCAAGGGACTGAAAATGCACCAGCTTAGGAAATTTCCAGAACTCAACTTTCTGAAATGTGTATCATAAAAGCAGTAGTCCTTCAAACATTTCTTGACTATAGACTGGACTACCTTCCTGGGGGTGATTACAGATCAGCCCATCTCTCTGGGCTCACCCTTCTATCATCAGCTGAGACAGAGTGAAGATAAATCTATTTGAAGGTGCACTTTTCACACTTTTGTAGGAAAAAATAAAATCCTTTCCCTGTTTATGTCTCCTGTTTATGTTCATATTATAGAAGGATGCTTCTATAACAGAAGATAGTTTTTGAAGAGAAAAGCAAAGCAAATGTAGGATATCACATGACAAGGGAGTCTTCAGAAATGCACATCTAAAACTTAGAGGAGGGGAGAAGACTATGTATATCATGGTTACATCAAAGACTTGACAGTTGTATGGAAGCATATTTACACAATGAGGGGAATTGACACCGTTATGAGCTGGGATGGGGGTGGGGCATTCTCTGTTCTGATATTTCTTGACACTTTTCCAACACTCATCCATTTTGTATGTAAGGCAGGACATCTGTCTCATAAAGACCTTTAAGAGAGATCTGGGAAACTATGCCAAAGCTACCGTTTTCTTGATTTCCTTCTGCAGGGAAAGGTCCCATAGCATTTCTTATGCCCCAGTAGAAATTGCTACTCAGGAAAATACTATCCTAGAATGGCAAGAACTGGCTGTCAGGGTTACCTTCAAATGACTGTCAGTTACATAAGCATTTATATCCTCTTTGTTCTCAGACCTGAGAAAACTGAATTGGGCTTTGGCGAAATCTAATTTTAGTGAACACATGAGTTAACTACAAGTGACTTAGCCTTCTTGAAGCTCTGCTTCCTAGTCAGGAAAAAGGGTGTTCACACCTACCTGCCAAGACCATAGCAGGGGCCCAGAAATGACAGGCGAATGCCTGGTCAAAAGAAATGCAAAGCAGGTATTAAAAATAGTAATTCTCTGACACACCTACCTGGATGACAGAGGACAAAGTTGTGAGAGCAAGTTCATCTTGTGTCACCTCCTTTATTGTGTTGGGTGTAATGGCATTGCATGCTTAAGAGCTAAGCATGCTGCAACGGTATGTTCACTGAAATAAATTCATTGGGTAGAAGCTGTAGAGATAAGAATGAAAATCATTTGATTAAAAGTATTGTCTCCTAAGCTCAAAGGACATTTCAAAACAAGCTGGTGCTGTAAAAATCACCAGTTGGGGATTGTGTGGTCACCTTTTCTTCACCTGTCATTTCAGCTTCAGTTGTCACCTTTCTCCCCTGTTGAGGTCTTGACCTCATTTTCTCTCTTCCCAGTAAATAACACAACCCTTTACCTTGAATTATTAATAATAATTTTCAATGAATTAAGTTTTGATTCATGATCTATAGAAGAATCCACATTTCTTTCCTCATTCAGTTTCTGGGGGTTCCTCTCCCATGTTCTAATTTTAGTCATATTTAATGCTGAAAACAAGAGAAATTACCTAAAATGTAAGATGTCAAGCCCTTCAATGTTTCCTAATTATTTTTTTAATCAGAGGAGGAGCATTAGTTTAAAATACAACTTCTGTAAGAGCTCATTTACTCTGGGAAGAGCAGCAGAGCTATGGTCATACACAGACACACACACACACACACACACACACACACACACATATATATATATCACTAACCAACAAGTAAATTACATGCCTCCTTTTTCTCTTAGCACTGTGTGCTGTTGGGTGATAAACTGATGCTTAGAGTAAAAGCCAGTGATCGAAGAACAGGCAGCAGCAGAAGGAGTATATTTTAGGCATAGGCTTCTAGAGGGACATGTGATGCTTTGAATGATAGTGAACATCATGACTCATATGTCTCTAGTTAGTGGAAGTATTTGGGAAGGCCTGGAAAGTGTGGTCTTGCAGGGGGTGTGTCACTGAGGCCCAGTCTCTCTCTCTCTCTCTCTCTCTCTCTCTGTGTGTGTGTGTGTGTGTGTGTGTGTGTGTGTGTGTGCTGCCTGCTGATCAGGTTGTAAATCTCTCAGCTACTGTGCCATACCGGTCTGCTTCCTGCCAATTAAACGTTTTCTTTTAGGAAAGTTTCCTTGGTCATTGTCTCCTCACAGTAATAGCAACCCTAACTCAATGAACCTTGGAGAATCATTTAATAGTGTTGATTAGCTTTCTGTTACTGCAACAAAGCACCAGAGAGAATTAACTCATTAAGGGGAAAGTGTATCTTGGTTCACAGCTTGAGAGGCTTCAGTCTTTATTTTTTTATGCTGATGGAAACACATAAGAGATATGTTCACCTTGTGGAATTGCAGAAGAACAGATGGGGAGGTAGGGCTCTGGGGTCTCAATATCACTTTCCAAGGGCATCTTGCTCCCCCCACCCCCACAAGCTCCAGTTCCTTGAGGCTCACAGCAGTACCACAGGCTGGGAAGCAGGTATTCATGATCCAACCAAAGCACTACCATTCCAAATACCTCACTTATAAATGAAGTAATAGCAGGCAAGTGAGAGATAAGGTGACAAATAAACCAAACCCAAGCCTGGAAATTTCTTCCCAGGAAAGTCAAGATCTCTCTGTGTGGAACAGCTTCCTTCTCTTTCTCTAAATTAGGTAGAGAACCTAACTTGTCAAGTATGCAGTCTCAGTCGTGTGGATCATCACACTGATTCGTACTTTCCTAATGTCTACCCAGAAGCTGTGCTTTGAAATCCCAGTCTCTGTGTCCACAGGAAAATAAAGACCAGACCCTGTTCCTTTGGCTAGCTGGGCTTCTTTGAGCACACTTCCTACTCAGTTGTGTGCTTAGAAGCCTGCCTCCCCACCGTCCAGTTTGTGCCAGCTTCTCTGATCTTTCATGGGGCCCATCGTCTGTTGACTAGATTTGTATAACTCTGAGCCAAGTGCTTTGGAGAAATAGGAAAGTGCAAAATCAGACTTCTAAGAATCTTGCAATGGATTTGGACACCTGTCTCAGAGATGGACAAGATGGGGAGTCATATACCTGCAAGTTTGATATAGAACCTAGACATGTCTCATATTTTCTACATATGACACATGTAAAATGTGGTTGGGTTATAAATATAAACATGTGGGTAGATGATTCATGTGTATATGAATATGCGTGTTACATATTAATATGAAAATATTCCAACATGACAGACGTATAAAGGAGAGAGAAAGCTGCACTCTATGGAAGGGAATAGCATACTTACACACTTGACATTGGTAATAATCACAATATACTCCAGCATCAGATAGGAAAAACCTCTGCTGAGGGTAGGGGATTCATGCAGGGAATAATTGGCTAGATATGTTTTAGGTGACATTGAATAGATGAATACCAGGCTGAGACCTTTACACTTACTCATTTACTAGAACAATCTGACTGATTACCATCTGTGGTGGTTTGAATGAGAATGGCCCCATAGGCTCATAGATTTGAATGCTTAATCCCCAGTTGGTGAAACTGTTTGGGAAGGATTAGGAGGTGTGGTCTTGTTAGAGGAAGTGTGTCACTGGAGGTGGGCTTTTCAAAAGCCCACACTACTGCCTCTTAGTTTCCTCTCTTTGTCTCACTCTTGTGAATCAGATGTGAGCTCTCAACTAGTGTTCCAGCACCATGCCTGGCTGCCCCTTACCATGTTCTCCACTATGATAGTCATGAACTTTAGCCCTCCAGAATCATGAACCCCAAATTTAATGCTTTCCTTAATGAGTTTCCTTGGTCATGGTATTTTGTCATGGCAATAGAAAAGTAACTTAGATACCATCTTATAACTAAGTAAACTGTTCATGGAAGAAAGTAGAGAACATGAATGCTTCTTGACCATGAAAATGACATGGAGCCAAGTTATTACCAAGAACCTCCTCAACTTATATTGCTTTGCTTTGCTTTGCTAACTCTTTAGTATGAAACAATACACTCCAAATGGTAGCACAGGAACAGAAACATGTAGAGAGTTTGGGTTTCAGTCCCCATGTGGATTTGTAAGTCTTCCCTTTATTCTTCTCTCATTGTGAAAACTGCTTTGGCAAATAGGGACTCAGAAACACACTTGACAAAGGAAATGCTCTCTCTGTACAGGAAGGAAGGGCTATCTAGATGAATGGTCTGAAAATGGACCTTACAGAACCACTGGAAAATAGGAACGTTGAGGCTTGAGCCTTCAATCAGTGTACCAATATGTCATGTGACTGCCATCCTACCTGTCCCATGATAACCTTGAAAGCTCACAAAAGTAGCCTGAGAAGAACAGGAAAATGAGGGGAGGGTGATCAGACAAAGTCACTGAAGCATTACCTTCAGCTGTGTCCTGACTAAGGTTGAGAACCCACCAGAATCCGGTGTTCCACATAAAATGTGTTTAGCATAAAGCAAAGCCAAGGCACAGGTTCCCTCATCGCTGGAAGTCTACATAGTGCAGTAAGAGGGAGCATGTCCAACAAGGATGTGAAGGAGACCTTTTCTATTAAAATATGGAGGAAAAGCCTTCACTGACCCAAGGCCACCATTGTCCTGCCACTGTGAAGCTAGGAAATCTTTATTGGCTTCCAGAAATGGACTAAGACAATTTGGCTTGTGGCAGAGTCAGATGGTATACCATCCTATGTTGAGCTCAGATTTCTAGCAGGGACATGAATAGAGTGCAAGAGGACAAACAAGCCAGACCAACCTTGTCTACATTGCAAGGCAGTGGAATAAATGTTGTCATCCATGGCCTTGTGTCACTCTTCTTTATGGCAGTCACTTTGCTCCATAGACCCAGGCCTTCCTTTTATTCCAATATGTGTAAGCTCGATAAATAGGAAGCCATAGAGATTGTGTTAGGATGCCTTCTTCTCTCAGCCCACTAATCCCAGCAAGAAGTAGCCAGTGCCTTTGGAAATGTCATAGGATGCCTGGCATTTCAGATTATCCCATTCTGGTTTGTCTATCTGTAGCCCACCTCTTCTGTTTGCTGGGGGTGGCCAGTCTTCTGAGTCTCTCAAGTCCTAGGTTGTCTCTTAAGCTACGGGGGAACCACAGAATGACCCTGAGATCCCACATTGTGCTACTCCTCCCCGCACAGTGCACTGGAGTGCACAGCAAGCCTCACCGAGATCCAGCTCACCAGTGAGGGAATGAGGAGGACGTGTGTGGTGATATATTGTTTGAGATTTATCAAAGTCATAGGAGATCAAAATAAGCAAAGCAGCCAGTCACTAGCTCTCACCTCTACCTCAGGCTGAAAGGGCTGATCCTGTCTCCACAAGTTCTCACCAAGCCTCAGACTGCTGCCTTTCCTCAGTGTGACTGGAGAATCAATGCCATCCTGTCCTCAATGTGGCTAGAGAATGAATGTCAGCTCTGAGACCCTGTTTCTGTCTTAAATGCCTCTCATGAGTCCTGGGATTAAAGGCATGAGCTCTGTTACTCTTTTAGGCTGATTCAATCTGGTGTAGCCCTGGGGGGCCTTAAACTCAGAAACATACATCTGCCTTTATCTCCTGAGTTCTGGGATTAAAGGTGTGTGACACCACTGCCTGGCTTCTGTTGGCTAACTGGTACAGCTGCTTTGATACTTTGATCTCTAGTGGCTTTAATAAATGATAAATAATATATCACCGCAGATGTGTGTACTGGAAGTTATTGCCTGGTCTAACCTGGCAATGACTACACTGCTTTCCTTATCTGTCGGATCTGGGGAAAACCTTCCTGTTAAAACTATGCCTTGCCTTTTCTGGTGGGGGCATGCGGTGAGGAGCTGGTATTCAGAGTCGCAGCCATGCCGTCTAAGGGTCCTCTTCAGTATGTGCAGATCTTCTGACTCAAGAAGACGGCCATGGCCATGGTGCACTGCCAACGGGGAAACGGACTCATCAAGGTGAATGGACATCCCCTGGAGATGATCGAGTCATGTACGCTGCAGTACAAGTTACTGGAGCCCATTCTGCTGCTGGGCAGGGAGAGATTTGCTGGAGTGGATATCTGGATCTGTGTGAAGGATGGTGGTTATGTGGCCCAGATTTATGCTATCCTATAGTCTGTCTCCAAAGCCCTGGTGGTTTTTTTACCAGAACTATGTGGATGAGGCCTCTAAGAATGAGATCAAAGTATCCTCATTCAATATGATCAGACCCTGCTTGTATCTGATCCTGGTCATTGTGAGTTCAAAAAATTTGGAGGTCCTGGAGCCCCTGCTCGATACCAGAATTCCTACTGATGAGCCCATCTCAAGGATCAGGGACACCTTTGTAATAAACACCCTAGAGCTTTAATGTTTCTGTTTCTGTTTGTGCTCTTTTTGAAACAAGGCCTGTATATGGCCCTAACTGTCCTGGCCTCAAACTCAAGACATGCAAAGTCTTCTGCCTCCCCAGTGCTAAGATTAAAGGTGTGTGACACCACATCCAGCCACTTAAACAAACAAACAAAACAAAACAAAAACTATGCCTTGAGGTCTAAGCCATAAGTTCATTGCTATTAAAGCTAAACTTGACCTCAATGACCATTGACTTCTCATGTGATCCTTGTGTTAAGGTGTATGAGTTTGAGATGGCATTGAATGACTGGGGATCAAGGGTATCTGGTGCATTGGGCACTACTCTTGTACTGACTTTCATTCCTAGGGCAAGTCCATCCCAGCTCACCTCCTAGGTGAGCCTGTAGAGGTGACTATGTTAGAACCCTGGCATTCCCCTTATGAGTAAGTTGCCTTCTTCCCTGATGCTCATGTCAAGCCCTAGAGACATGGAGCCAGTAGGACACTTGAATGTTGAAGAAAATGAGTTTTCATAGTTGTGCATTCACAAGCCACTGTATAAACAAAGCTCACACTCAAGCTTGAGACTCAGGTTGAGACATTCCCGACACAGTTAAACATGATGACACCAGGGGGCAGTATGGAGCTGTGTCCACTAATCATTTGGGTCTTGACCAAAGTAAAACTCAACCCTCAGGACCCAGTCTGTCTTGCAGCACAGCCTCATTAAAGCCCAGAGGTACCGTTTAATCTTCGGAGCTGTAGAAGTCGGAAAGCCTGGAAGCACCACACTCTCCACTGAAGCTTGGATTTCTTCCTCCACCATTACCAAATGAATTTTCACCGGGAGCTTGCTGTCACTTTTTATTTACTGTCTAAAATGGCTGTTTCTCAGCGATTTCAGAATTCTAAATGTGAATGTTTAAAAAAAAAAAAAAAAAAGAATGTATTATTTATAATTGTGTTATGTCCCTGTCCTAAGATGTAAAATTTTTTAAAAATTGTTTTCTTTTCTCTCGGAATTCTGCCTCTACTGTGTTGTTCATTTTTAAAAGCACCAAGAGCAATGCACTGCAGCAGGGACAGAGTGACACCCACATGATTTTTCCTTCAGTTCTTGCCGTGTATTAAGCCCTAGGAAACAAGGGTACAGAGATGGTTCTGGCCTAGGAAATAACAAGGGAGTCAGGGTCCAGGCCCCTGAAGGCCCACGTGGCAAAGGCCTAACCAGTTTCAAAAGTGAGAGAGAAACCATAGAATCATTTTGCAAACCAGCACAGCCCGGGAAGCTGGCGATGTGCTCACTGCCTCTGGGTCTGGGGTAAAAGCTTCCAAGTGAGTTTTCTACTTGGTCAGCTCCATCACAGCCATCTGTGGCCTGTTGTGTGCACAGAGCTGGAGCAGTACAATTGGAGTAAATGACTGCCCATTATTAAAAGAGCATTTTTCTGATGGGTGTGGTGGCATGCCTTTAATCCCAGCACTCAGGAGGCAGAGGCAGGTGGATTTCTGTGAGTTCAAGGCCAGTCTAGTGTATAAAGTGAGTTCCAGGGCAGCCAGGGATGTTATACAGAGAAACCCAGTTAGAAGAAGGAGGAGGAGAAGGAAGCTCGCTTATTTTTCTCCAGGTAATTTCACAAATGGATGCTACATGAGGGTAGATGACCCAAGTCAAAAGAGCAACTAATGGTTGTCTGATAGACAAGTTGAGAAGGTTAGAAAAATGTTGTGTTTAGACCGAGGCAGCAATGTAATAATGATATTATGTTATGAAGTAGGTGCTGCCTCCTTATCTAGTGTGTGTTTATTCTAATTTATTCTCATTAGCTAAACAGAGAAACAGAGCCCTTTTTTTTTTTTTTTTTTTTTTTTTTTTTTTTTGAGAGGTTAAGCATGTGTTTGAGCTCAGCACAAGGTAGACATTTGCAAACTTAGAATCCTGATCCCTGGCTTGTTATTAACTTTGTGAAAGTCATTGAAGCTCTTATTTTTTATTTCTCTCGAGTGAAATAGAAGCCATAAAATGGACTGTCTCCCTGAGATGCTGTGATTAATGTCTCGAATGAAAGAAATAGAAATACTTTTCACAAATGCAGATTAGAATTGAAATGTCGATGCCGAATCCCAGCATCAAACTGATGGTGAAAGGGTGGGGTTTAAGGAAGGGGCAACCTGGATTTATTTCACAGGAAGAAAACAACATCCTAGTAGATAAAGGAGAACACTGTGGCCACTCTTCCTCTATAGTACCCATAACATGAAAGCAGGAATTAGTCTGCTTGTGTATTTATCTATATTGATATAAGTGCTCACTGTGTAGCCCTGGCCAGCCTGCAGCTTGCTATGGAGACCGGTCTAGTCTTAAATTTAGAGATCCTGCTGCCTCCACCGCCACCTCCACCTCTGCCTCTACCTCTGCCTCATTATTGAGTGCTGGAATTAAAGCCATGCACCATCACTCCTGGTCAGCTAATTTACTTTGTAATGTATACGAACAACTGTCATGATGACTAGCGGAGCAGCTGCACAGTAAACTGTTTGCTAGAATCATGGTAGGCATGTATCGGGTGGTTTGCCTGAACTGCCAATCATAAAGCCAATATCCTTTGAAAACTACATTTACTGTAAAGTTGCATTTAAAAAAAAAAAACTCTGAATGGAGGGATTGATACTAATTCATTTTAAATCTCAATTTATGGAAGGATGTTAATGTATTTAGAGTGGGGCTGATTGTGGAGACACAGGGTGGGAGAAGGTACTGAAGATGCAGGAGGATCACCAATTTGAGGCAAGTTTGGGCTAAGCCTCAGGAGCTGGGGAAATGAGTTAGCAGATTAAGCATCTCCCATGCAGACATGAGGACCAGTTTGACTCCTCAGCAGCCATGTAAATGTCATATGGATTTGGCAGCCTGCCTGTAGTCCTGCCCGTGGGAGGTAGTGTTGGGATCCCCAGAGCAAGCTGTCTAGAACAGCTGAAAAAAATTGGTGAGCTCTAAGTTCCACTTGTAAGGTGTAGAGCAATTAAGGAACATACCAGACAACATCTGGCACCTTCCAATCACATACATGTGCTAACACATTTGCAAATACACATATGCATGTATATACATACAACATACACCAAACACATGTACTTATGCCAATAAAATATTTTTTTAAGAATAGGACACTGTGGACATGAATTTTATTTTAATTTTTTACTTAATATTTTTCCTATTTCCCTCTCCCTCCCATCCTACCATGCCCTCCACAAATTCCCCCATCCCATCTCCGTTCCACTCTCCAGGGAGGGTGAGGCCTTCAATGAGGGAACATCAAAGTCTGTCAAATCATTTGGGGTAGGGCCTAGGATCTCCCCTGTGTCTCTAGGCTAAGGGAGTATCCCTCTAAGAGGAATGGGCTCCTGGAGTCCATTCCTGCACTAGAGATACATCCTGGTTCTATTATCATAGGTACCATATACTCCGCAGGCCTCCTAACTGAGACCCACATTCAGGGAGTCTGAATCAGTCTTATGCTGGTTTCTAGCTATCAGTCTGGAGTCTATGAGCCCCTCCCTTGTTCAGGTCAGCTGTTTCGGTGGGTTTCTCCAGCCTAGTCTTGACCCCTTTGCTCATCACACCTCCTTCTCTGCAACTGGATTGCAGGAGTTCAATTCAGTGGTAAACATGAATTTTAACTTTGGTATTTATTGTGGTTAGTATTCCGTTTTCCCAAAGCCTTAGTGACCAGAAAGTAAAGGAAGTAAGCTACTGCATTAAACTTAACTGAAGTAGCTCACATGGAAACAGGCCGTTTCCATTGGATGAATTGTATTCTGGTTTACTCTTAGGCATCCATGATGTTTTAAAATGTGTAGGCAGCAACAATTGATACAAATGCCTGAAAACCCCACCTCCTACTCAGAAACACAATGTCACCCGAGAACTGCAAAACAGGAGGCCTCAGTGGGCTAAATTTTTGCAGGGGTGACCCCAAGTCTTACCCGCAAATGATCCATTGCTGAGTTTTTAGTAGTTCTTCCTTTCTGAGTTCTTTTGGGATGAATCAACCATGTTGTAAGATCCTACTGAATTATAAAGTTCTACTATAAAAACAAAAGTCCAGGGGTATTTTTGCAGAAAGTGAATATTCTCCCAGATTATCACAAGTCCCCGAAAACCCACTGTGAAGTACAAAAACTATTACTGCTCTCAGAAGACAACAAAGGGTTAAAGCTATTTCCAATAGCTTTATTTGTTGGTTTGGACCCATAATCAGTAAAGAACTTTACTAATCATTTCTTCTAATTACTTTGGCTAACTCATATCTGATGAAGAAAATAACAACTGTGAAATCTGGGGTGAAATGTTAAGTTGCTTTCCCATATAATTAATTTGTTATGGGAGTTCATTTTTATTGAAAAAATTATTTGTGGTAGGCAGTAACAAGGAGAGGCACAGGGTTGCTGTCTGCAGGGAGACATGTGCTAAATGAGACCACTTCTGCCATTTCATCGCTTTTCCTCAACAGAAGCAACCTATATATTTTACATTGAATTCCAGATACATAAACTTAGCAGTTTCAAGCACTTGGCTGATTGCATTTTGGTGGTGTTCTACATATGGAAGGAGATATAGCTTTGTCCATCTACAGCCATGTGTCTTTTTCCAAGGGTGGTACTTTGGGGGTCCAGTTTCTCTTTCAACCTTGTTTTATACTTCCAACAGTGAGGAGTATGGGCAGAGCAACACTAGGCTGCCACTTGGAGTGGTTCCCCACTTAGGAGCATTGGCTGCTACTATTCATTGCTCCCTGAAGCCAGAAAAGAAGGGGACAGGGTGGCTTTCTTTTCTAAAGCCAGACTCTCTCCTTTATTGTGGAATACATTCATGCCAATGCCCCTGGAATGTCATTTTAATGACTTCTATTTTATCTTCCATTTTCCTTTTTCTCTTTCAAACATGAGTAAATTCATTTACATATTAAAAGTAAGGGGGGAAAGGCCAGAAAGAAGAGGAACTTCTGCCCAGCAAAGTCTTCAAATGCGTTCCTCCCCTGGAATCTTTATCTCCTGTGATCTATCTGGCTCTCATGTGTTTTATAGTTTGATCCAATCCTTGAATTATCATTATTTCTCAACATGTAATTCAATAAAATCAAATGCTGGTACAGAAAAGAAACCCAGGAGATTATCAGGCCTTTAAAATCTTGGGCATCTGCAGCGATGTATGCCTCACCACCCCCCACAAAGAATCAGTTTTAAGAGCCCCTTCCTCCTCTGCCTCTCTCTGGGGCCCAGTGAGCATGTGGAAGGTTGGTAAAGGATGACAATGTTATCTGTTCCTGGAGTGATTCTGCAATTCTCTGAGTGGTGTGAGGTGGCAGAAAGAGGAAGCTGTGCCTTGGGGATAATCTGCAGGGATTTCCTTGAATTCTCTGGTTCTTGGACTACATTGGATAGTTACATTGCTATCTTCCTAAGACCCTGTCCTCTGAATTTCATTCAAAATAACAGAAGAAAGTGAGTAAGCAGGATCTGTCTGACACATTCAAAGGTCTCAGTGACTTTTTCACCTCTTGTATTCAGACCAACCAAGAGTCAAGCAGAGAGTTTTGCATTGCATTGAAAATGTTTTATTATGTGAGCAAAGGCAGAAGCATAAGGAAGATGCTTAGCGAGCTCTGAGGAAGAAAGGTCAATGATCTTTTTTAAGCAAATGGAAGCTGCATGTAACTTCCAGAACTAATGTTTGGCTATGATTTTTTATTTAAACACTGGAAGTGTTTCCAAGCAGATAATGCTAAAGTTATAGTATACTAGTATATTTAGATAACTTCTTTTTTTAAAGATTCCAAGCTGAACTTCTTTCCTTGGGATACATTTAGATTCATATTTCTGAGACTAGCTCCTCACTAAAATAACCATTCATTCCTCCTGCCCACAAATGCTGAGCAACTGAGAAGGAAACACTGCATTGTGTCTTAAGAGGAGGATGCAGGAGAAGAGGGATGCCCGCTGGCATGTGTGCAATCCATCACTTTGATTTCTGTGGGAAGGAGCAGAGAACAGGGTGAATGAAAGCTTTATGTTTGCCCCAGGTAGTGTTTCTAATTTTGAGAAGCATAAGCTGTCTCAGCCTAGGAGACTGTGGGCTCACAGACTGCCCATAACTGAGTATAGCCTTGGGCCACCAACAGAACTAGACTGGCTGTGACAATGAAGGAGCAGGCACAGTGTGGGCCAGAGCACTTTCCTCTGCCACCCACTGCAACACTCTCCCATTATTGCCACCATTCCAGTCCCCACATTTTTGCATCATCCCTTTGGTATTTAGAGTAGAGCCAGGTTAACTACCTGGACCCTGCCCACCAAAGATGCTGAGGGTACCAGAGTTGCACTCTCTCAGCTTCCTACCACTTGGGGAGGCTGTCATAGGTCTCTCTCAGACAATGGAGACTCTTTCCCACTAATGGAAAATAATTTTGAATGGTGGATCCACCCCCATATTCATTATAGAGGGGAAAATATTAGAATACCCTGGTAATGGAAATTCATGTGTTCTCTGTTGACTTATTAAGATTACTGCAGAGCAAAAAAAAAAAAAAAAAAAAAAACACAAAACAAAAACAAAAAATTCAAAAACAGCAGAGCTCACAGCATCACTGTATGGTTAATATCTTCTAATAATCTCTAGAGTTTTGCATTTTTAAAACTCAGTTCAATAAAAGTACATGTCCTAGTCATTTTTCCTGTTGCTGTGATAAAATTATCTGACAAAAGGAACTTCAGGGAGAAGGGGTTTACTTTGCTCACAGTTCAGGATATTGTCCAGGCCAAGTCAGGGCAGGGGGAGCCACAGTGAGAAGAGCTGTAAATGCATCCTGCCACCCAGTTCCCTTTCTCCATCCATACAGTCCAGGATCCCAGTGGAGGAATGGTACCATCCACAGTGGACAGGTTTCCCCATCTTAATTAGCATAATCAACAATCCCCCACAGGAGTGCTCAGAGGCCTGTTTTCCGGTTGGTTGTAAACTCTGTCAAGTTGACAATGAACACTATCACAGTGTACTGTTAATGCATTTAATGGCAAGTGTCAAGGAATGCAACATGTAGGTTGGTGTCTATTCTAGTTTGCTTTCTGTAGCTGTGCTAAAACACTCTAAGCCAGTGGTTCTCAACCTTCCTAATGCTGTGAGTCTTTAAGATGGTTACTCATGTTGTGGTGACCCCCAAATGTAAAACTATGTTCATTACTACTTCATAACTAATTTTGCTACTGTTATGAATCACAATGTAAATATCTGATACGTGACTCCCGTGAAATGATCATTTGACCCACTAGTTGAGAACCACTTCTCTAACCAAAAGCAACTTGAAAATAACGGGGTTTATTTGACTTTAACTTCCTGGTCACAAACCATCTTTGAAGAATGATGCCATTGAGAGAAATGCTACTTTCTGGCTTGCTGTCTGGCTCATGTTCAACCCAGAAGCATGTAGGAACAGTGCTATCTACAATGGGCTGGGCCTTCCCACATCAGTTATCAGTGAAGACCATCTCTCACAGAGATGGCCACAGACCAGTCTCATCTGGGCAATTCCTCAACTGAAGTTCTTTCTTCCTAGGTGACTCTAGGTTGTGTCTAAGTCAGTTGATAGAATATAGTTATTACCAGTCATCTCTGGGTAACAAATGGAGTTATTCACAATACTTTTAAACTGTCCTTGTTTTTTTCAGCCCCTGTCCGTTTATATGTTTGACATGCTTGGCGTAATAATGTCTGAGAGAAGTCATTCAATGGAAGATATAACTATATAACAAGTTTTGCTTTTGGTGTGGGAATGACAGACTTTGAAGACTCCCCATGGAAGGTCTCACCCTCCCTGAGGAGCAGAAAGGGGAGGGGATGGGGATTGGTGGGGGGAACAGGGGAGGGTGGGAGGGTTTGGGAACTGTGATTGATATGTAAAACAAACTTGTGTCTAATTAAATTTAAAAAATTATTTTTTAAAAAAATGACTACAACATAGGTCCTCACCAACAGAATTCATAGAAAGCAAATACTTTGATAATACATGATATGCCATAAGAGACATGAATAGATTCTGACATTTAGAATCATTACCATATGGTGAGCAGTTTACCACATGGGTCACAAATATTTATTTAGTGAACAAAACAACTAAATGGCATAGTGCATTGTCATGGCCATCATTATCTGTTTCACTTTGCGGGTGAGGAAACTGAGTCTTTGCCTGGTCAGCTGGCTTGCTCAGACCCAGACAAAGTGGTAATCTAAATACAAGTGTCCTCAAGGATTGGGTGAAGGCTGTGTTTGTCTTGGAGAAAAGCTCCTGGGTGTAAGAAACACAAGCTGACCTTCACTAGGATGATGTTTTAACTTCATTTTCTTGATGTGATAAACCACTCTGACCAACAGTAGTTTCAGGGAGGCAAGGGTTCCATCCCTGAAGGAAGTCTGAGCAAGAACCAAAAGGGATATCTGCTTCTTTGCCTGATCTCTGGCTTGCTCCTTGGCTTGTGCTCTGCTAGCTTTCTTATACAGCCTAGAGCCCTCTATTAGGGATGTTGCAGTCCTCAGTGAACTGGGACCTCTCTCATCAACTGCCAATCAAGACAATCTCTTGTAGACATGGCCATGGACCAATCTGATCTGGAAATCCCCCAGTTGGGACTCCCTTTGCAGACTCTGTGCTGTGTCAAGTTGACAGCTAAACTTAGCCCAGACAGATGATGTCTAAATTCAAATTTGGTTGTCTCAGACAGACATTCTTAGTCACTACATTCCCCTGTTCTTTAGCAAGGAGGAATTGGCTGTGGGTTTTGCAGAAAAAACCCTGTTGCTTTGAGCTATGTAGAGATTTTTCAGGCACCGGACATTTAAGATGATGAGTTGGCTAAGCAGGCCAAAAATATAAATGAAGGTGTTTTTTTTTCATGGTTCTTTCAAGGGAGTGAACATTAATTTCTGCATGATGGAAGACACAGAGATGAGCAGATTTGGGATTTAGCCCTTACTTCTATGGTCCTCAGTGCTCCTCCCAGTGACTTTGAGCTCTAGGTCACATGCTTTTCTAGATTGCACCACCTGTGGCCCTGGGGCATACTATTGAGCCATCCAAGAGAGCTTGCCCATCTCCCAGGCAGGAGTGTTCTTGCTGCTCCAGTCCTCCCTAGTGGACAAACCTGATGACCTAAAGATGGGGGACCTCCAGCATTGCCAGCTCTGAACACTCTCCTTGCCTTCATCAAACCAGCAATGACTAGCAAAAGGAGAAAGTGATTTATTTACTAGGAACTATGTTTTTAAAATCCTCTCATTTTTAGTCTCTTTAGACAATTTGGGTGGGTGGTGGTATTTGTTTGGTTGTTTTACTTTTCTGAAACAGTGTTTCAGAGCTCAAGACTGACCTCAAACTCTATGTAGCTGAAGATGACCTTGAAATCCTGATCCTCCAGCCTAGGATTATAGCCACATTTGGATCTTAAATAGAGCTTATTTTACTCTGAATAATAGTATTTGCTATTTCACACTTGGGAAAACTCTTGCGTTCTCTTCTTGTACTTCTATCTGCTTTGTGGAACAAAGTTATATTCCTTCCTCAAAGGAGAAAATTGTATCAATAGCCAATGGGTGAGGAAAGATTATGTTATAAAAATAGATGAGCTTAGATGTCCATCTAAGATGACAGGAAATGCTGCAGATGTCCTGCATAGAATACAGGAAATGTTGCCTATATTCATGATAGAGTTTTATTCAACTGTACAGATGAATGAAATTATGTCAGCTTCAAGACAATGGACGGTACTAGAGCCCATCAGATAAGTGTATGACAAGAAAGTAGAAATGGGAGTATTTGAGAAGAGAAGGGGAGTGGTGGGAGGACAAGGGAAAGAAGAGGGTAATGGATGGCTGAAGTATATGATGTGCTTGAATGAATAGATTATGAAGCCCATTCATTGTATAATTAACACACATTAATAAAAATTTTAAAGGTGATTTTTATAATTGCTTTTCCCATAAAGATTTTGCTGTCATGGGATAATCCTCTGATGGCCAGTTTATCACTCAGAATCACCAACTATTGCAGTAATTCTGTCGATACAGTAATTTTCAATAAAAAAATTTCACTTATTCATACTTGGTTAGTTGCATAGTCTTTTTATTTCAAGGTTGTCTGGTTTGTCAGTATCAATTTGGAGGTCAGATGACTTATTAATATGTCATTAATATGTACCTAGTAAGCATTTTCTCCCTCAATCTTAGAAACTGGGTAACAGCATCCAAACTAATTCAGGTCCCTTTAATTTTATTAAGAGAAAAAAATTTCAGTTTCAACCAAGTACTTTACATGAACTCACTATTTTAAACAGCTGTAGACTCATTGTGCAAGTTCTTATCCATCCATTATAACACAATCTTTAAAGGGTTTCTGCTTGGCCATTTTCAGTAAAGTAACTAAAGTTACCCCTTGTGTAAGAGGAATAAAACTATATTAGAAAATTATTGTGCTTTTCAATTCCATGCCCCAGTGGGTCTGAATTCTCCAGAATTAACCTACAGAATTGTATTAAAAAGATAATTAAGCAATGGATTATTATTATTAATTACTTCCCAATAAGTCCCAGTAACGAGAAAATAATTAAAGCATGTATTTCCCTGTCCTGTCCCACAGTACCTGCTGTGTACACACACAGTTCATCTGCTTGCTCACATGATACATTTTCATATTGCTCTTCTCCTTTCTCTCATACAGTGGCTTAAACAAGTGGAGAAAAGAGGAATATAATGTCAAGGGGGAGCAAAAGACACTCATGCCAATCTTTGGAACAGAACGGGATTGTTGCAATCCAGTGAGGAGGCAGGTAGAGCTGTAAATGGTGGAATCAGCGCAATATAGAGCCTTGTGTGTAATCATGGGAAGTGGGAGTGGGCAGAGCTGATGACAAGCTTAAGAGGGGCATGGGAGAAGGGGTAGAAACAGCTTAAGAATAACTTCTCTCAAGACTTAAACATAATTTCTAACTCTTATCAACACAAACACAGTAGCTGCTGAGAGATTTGGATTTGAGATCAGTTTCTGCACTTACACTGTGACTTTGAATAATGTATTTAATCTCTATGAGTTCAGCAGGCTCAGCAGCAAAGTGACCCTAATGTTGCTTAGCCAGTAGGGTTACAGCAAGGATTGTCTAATACAATGGTTAGGAAACAATGCCTGGAGAATCAAATACTTACGGTCTTATTATTGATGTGTATTTTTTTTCCTTTTAAGTCTATGTATGTGCATATTTCTGTGTTTTCTTCTGTGAATAAATGTCCATGTGTTTGAGCGTGGTGCTTGTGTGTCACAAGCACGTCTGGAAGTCAAAAGACAACACCAAATGTTCGTCCTTGCCCTTTATGTTGTTTGAGACAGTCTCTTGGGCTCACTGCTGCAAAGGACAGATGAACTGGCCTATAAGCTTCCAGAGATTCTCCTGTCTCTTGGTTCCCATCTCACTATAGGAGCACTAGGATTAGAGATGCACCCTACTTTATGCAGGTTGCAGATATGAACTCAAGTCTTCATGATTGCAGAGCAAGTGCTCTGCACATTGAGCCATCTCTCTAGCCCTTGACATGTAGTTTCCAATTACCTACCCCCAGTTAGTTAGGAGTCACCAGTTTTGACCCTCACAAATTTTTCTACAAAGAGACCCAGAAACAGATTGGTATTAGTCCAACACTAATTTGAAGTCATTTTGGATATCCTTATTAAATGTCATTTATTGATATAGTCAGTGGCTGCACTGTCATATAAATGAAAAGACATCAAAATTTGAAATCAGATCAACTTCATATCCTGGGTCCATGATTCACTGAGAATACAGTTTGTTGAACCTAGATACTGCACTGTAGTTTGAATCTGGAGAGTCCTCCAAAGGCCCATATGTTAAAGGTTGGTTTCCAGCCAATGGCACTACTAGGAGGTGGTGGGAGCTGGTTCCCTTGAAGGGAACGGGTCTCCTCATCTCCTTCCTTTCTCTCTCTTATTTCCTGACGACCATGAAGTTAACAAGCTCCCTCTGTCATGCTCTCCCCCTAAGCCACACAGTGCTACCACAAGCCCAAAGCAAGCAGCTATACACTGAAAACATAATCCAATTTAAACCTTTCATAAGTTGATTATTTCGGGTATTGTCTCTCATTAATGGAAAACTGGCCAAAGAGAGAATCAAAATAGGTAAGAATATACAAAAGAAAGTGTTAGGAGTGGATCTGATCAAAATACATTGTGTGAAAAATAAATTGTGAAACATTGTGTGCACATAGGAAATTTGCAAGATTAAAATAACTTAAAAAGAAACAAAAAAATCATATGCATACAATCCCAAAATGAGGTGGTCATAGAAACCACAGAAGAAACTTGAATGTAGACTGCCAAAGCTGTGGGGTTTATTCTTGACCCTCCAGCATCTCTGTGCTTTATTTATTGATAATGAAGCAAAGGCCAGGGGTTAGTGGCTCAGAGACACAGACCCCATGCTCCCTGGCATCTCAATCATTCATCTCTCCTGGGTTAGATATATAGTATATAGAGGACAATTTTGATTCCAAAGCCATACTTTTAAAAAAACCAAGTATGAATTTCATGTTTAAATTAATAGTTAGTTGAACTCAGTGCAAAACTAATTTGAATTCCATGAACTAACTCATGTTTCAGAAACTTGAGTCAAAATCCAAAGGTGTTTTGCAATATATTTTAAATTATGGTCAGTGGCATCTTTCATATTCTCGTCTACCATTTCTTTCCACTTGAAATGTGTTTTTCTGAACCCTGAGAGGGATTTATAGCAACAAACATCCATTGGGAAAACACTGCTTTTTGAAACAGCTGGCCTCTTCTGTGCGTGCCAGGTTCGCTGCCATCAGCTAAATCACTTGGAGCTTACTGATGGAGGGGAGAATGGATGTCAACTTCAGTTTTCTGGGACTTCTCAGTGATCCTGGATCCTCCCTACACAGATGTGCCTGACATCCTCAGCCATAATTTCAAAATGTTTGAACCTGGGCAATTGTCTTTAGGCTAAATTCTTTATGCTGGGCAAGTCATATTCACCAGTGGTCCACACATTGAATCTGCCTACAATCTCATGCCATTTCCCACTTAGCCTGGGTCTTAGGATACAGTATTTCTGTGTGCTGGGCTCTCTGTGGGACAGACCATGGCAGTAAGTCACAGGGGAATCAGCTTCTCTCTGTCCTTTCTGACTCCCAATGAGCTTTTTCTGTTTCCTCTTATCCTCAACTATAGAAGTCTGCTATTGTTTTCTTGGTTGTCTAGTTTAGTGGGTTTGCCTTGCCTTGTGGTATTCAGCCCATGGTTTAGTTAGAAAGCAAGTGATGGAAAACTGCCAATTAGAAGCACCAAGTTTGAATAGCTGTATGGAGGTCTGTGTGTGACTTCAGTATATCCTAGTATACATATCAGCATTTTATTCTTTGTTCTTCCTTTTTCCCACTCAGTCTGGTACTCTAGTTATTTGATAGAGTAAACAGTGGCTCTATTGTTTGTGTTTTACAGATGGAAACACTGGTATCCTAAGTTTGAGGCTGACTATACTGCATCCCAGAGACAAAGGTGGGACTGTAGCCTAGAACTCCTGAAAGCTGCCCTCAAAGGGTTATGCTGCTCATCTGTCCACTCCTCCCTTAGCCTGTTTTCTTCTTAGGTAAGTCCTGTCTTTTTGCCAAATCATGAAATGAGTGAATGAATTATGATGCAAAGCTATATTTGTAGAATGTGGCTTCTCTGAATGCAGGAACTAAATGTCTGTGTTGACCCATGCAGCTTTCCCATATGTGTTCCTTCTGAAATGCAGCTGTATACTACTTTATGTGTTATTTATTGGTCATATAGACAGTGACATGAGCTGATGTGCTATGATCCAGGATGGGTATCATGTTCATTAACATTGATATGTCTGTCTCTGAGTTCAGACTCTGGCTTGAAGCCATCATAACCACTACAGAATAAGAAAATACTCAAAGACAATGCCTTCTTTGTCCAAATTGGATTGCATTCATGGCTTTGGATATCTAGATAAGAAATGGCCCTAGTGATGTTCCAACTATGGGCAGATTCATTCAGGATCAATTTTCACCATAAATCCACCAGTTAAATATATTGGACCCAGAGAAAGATAGCAAAGAGACTAGATCTAACGGTGGTACCATTTTTATTTAGCTTGGTTCTTGGTTTAGTGTTTATCTTAGTTACTTTTGCATTATGGCCTCTAAATCCTTGAGAGAACAACTTACAAGAGGAGGAGTTTTGAGGGGCTCACAGTGTCACAGAGTTTATTCCCTGCTCACCTAGCTTTGTTTACTAGTGCAGAGCATCATGGCAGCAGGATGCATGATGGAAGATACATGTTCACCTCACAGTGGACAGGGAGCAGGGAGAAACAGGAAAGAGCCAGGGACATGACTCCCCAACAACCTGACCGCAGTGATCTATTTGCCCTAGGCAGGCCTGACCTCCTAAAGCTTCCCAAACCTCCCCAAACAGCACCACCAGCTGGGGGCCAAAAGTTCCAAACAATAGCCTGCAGGGGACATTCCATGTTGAAACCTGGACACATCATAGAGCCAGCACACCTGAGAGAAGGCAGGACCTTGGTATGAAGTTTTGAGGATCATTGGGAGGAATCTGTAAACCTGCCCTTCAGCAACTGCAGAAGCAAGAACTTCAGCTTCCACAACAGTATGAGCTCTGAGATAGGGAGTTCCCTGGGTGATGAGGTTTACAAAACAGTATCTGAATGGAGGGAACCAGAGTCCACTTCATCTCATCTGAGAAGCTGCAGGGCTGGTGGACTTGATCAGAAGAGGCCACACGTGAACCCTGGCCTCTGTGTAGTGAAGCCTAGAGTGGCTGGCTCTGTTTGCTCCACCAGAAGCCGCCAGACCTCAGAAATGGAGTCAAGAGGCTTCTTCACCCCTGTGATTTACTCTGATTTCCCTTTGTACACATATGGACTCTATTTTCTCCTGTCTTTATAAATATTGTTGCGACTGCCTCTGCCAAGCTACCTTTCTCACCCCAGGGAGAAACCAAAGACCAGACATTCCCACCCTACATCCCACCCCCTTCCTATTAGACACTACTGCAAGGGGTGGGAGCAATTTGACCAGTCAAAGTGATGTGTGTATTTGAGTCTTTAAAGAGCCAGGCTAAGCTCAGAGTCAGGGGGCTTCCATAAATAACCCATGTCCCTCTCTGTGTGTGGTTGGGACTGGAATGCCTTTCCCTTTAGACTTGTACAAGTATCAAAGATCAAAGAGTCAAGCATTTCTGGATGTGCTGCTCATTGCAAAGCCCCTGCTCTCTGTGGGAGGGTTCTGGCTAAAGCTGATGGCTAGGGTTGGAGGGTGCTCAAAGAACTTACAACTACTTTAAAGGACTTTTTGAAAACTACAGATGAAAATTCACTTTCAAAGGCAAGTGAAAACTGGCATCTTTGGGGGTATGGAATGTGGTAGGAGGGAGAAGGAAGTAAAGAAATTGACCCATTACTGCATGGAATGTGGTTCAAGACTAACTGGAGGTAGAACAATAACCTGTGCAATTCCCTCACTGGTGGGAAGGCATTAGAGGCAGCCTTTGATAAGCAGAGCAGAACATATACAGGGACTTTTTTTAAACCCCAAACTAGATAATGCATTTGAAAAACAGACTTTGAACTAGTTTGCTAGGGTATGAAAAAAAAAAGTGTGTTTCAAATCTCAGGATTGTGGATAATCACAATGCATAAAACAATAGCTGCTCTCTTGTCCCTGTCTGCCGTGTGTCATATGCCATGCTGTCACATGGTATCTTTAGTCCTCACAGTTGTGCGTGGGGTGGAGGTGTTGTTACCCTGTCCTATACATAGGATGGCAGACTCCACACAGTTGAAATGCTTGACTCAAGGTCACACTGTCATGAAATAGAAAGTCCAGTATTTGAACAGAGAGAGCTCTGGAATGAAGTAGATGTGGCTCCCACTTAGCCTGGATTTAGTCCTTCTGGCTTCTGTTGCAGTTCCTGGCTGATGATAGAGCCCTTTTGCCTTCTGAGCTTAGGAGTTTTGCAGAAGTCTGTGATTGCTGAAGTTCAGGCTGGATGCAATGACCCCAAGTCCAGCACACCTGGCTTCTCATTGCACTGGACATGCTGTGGCTGATAAACTGCTTCATGACCCAAGCAGGTCTTCCAGTGGAAAATGTGTCCTAAACACTGTGATAAAGAAACCATGGTAGGGGTGCTAGAGAGATGGCTCAGTGGTTAAAAGTACTGACTACTACTCTGGAGGCCTCAAGTTCAATTCCTAGCACCATACCTATCTATAACTCCAGTCCTAGGGAATTTGAAGTTCTCTTCTGGCTCTATGGGCACCAGGCATGCACATGGTGCACAGACATACATGCAGGCAAGCATTCATACACATAAAATAAATTTTAAATTTAAATAAAGAAAGCATGTTAAGGTACATGTTTGACCCTTATCAGACACTGTAAAATTTGCATGCGACATGTGAAATCCTTTCACTGAACACTCAAAACACCAAACATGTATGTCTATGTGGGTGCCTGGTCTTGTGGCCATCTTGGGCAGTCAGACCTAATAACTCATATCTTGTACAGCACAGTAAGTAGGTGCTTGATCTGGTGTTCTTTGCAAGGGGTTAGAAACCAATGTCTGTGAGGGATACCTGCACACACTTGGCAACAACAGACAAAAACTATTTCCAGAACTGCACTGTGTTAATGAGAATCATGTTTTAGCTCTCCATTCCTTACAGTATCTTCATTTTAGTAAAATTATGAATGGTGAGAGCCTTTTAAAGACAGCAACAAGTGTAGTGAGAAGGACCCAGTGATCAGAGTCAGTGCTCTGTGGATGGCTGTGTGGTCCCCCTGAGTTTTTGTCCTTGTCATAGATAAAACTTGAATCCAAAGGATGCCATGAGATCAAATGTTTACGATGATCAGAAAACCACAACTACCTAGAACTCTCTTTTGGCATTTAACACCCCTCCATGATGCCTTTTATTTTCCTTTTTTAAGTTTGTAAAGGTCAGAGATCAAAGCAGAGAAGCAATAGATTCTCTCTCTTTCTCCCTCTCTCTTTCTCCCTCTCTCTCTCTCTCTCTCTACTCATTTAATAGCAATTGAGAGTGTTATCAAAATCCTGTGGATCTTCCGCCTCCTGATTTTCTCAAAGGGTTTCACACATGCAGTGGAAGAGACTGTGAGTCAGCCTTCTCTTCTCCTAACTCTAAGCTTCGAAGAAATCATCTGCCAGGTGCTGCATATGTTCTCAGCTCCGTGACAGGAAGAAAACACATTTGCTGAAAAGCAATGGGAGCTTTAAAGACCAGCTGCACTTTGCTAACTCCTTTTCTTCTCTGGTGCCTGGAGGATTTTTCTGGTCCTAGACGAGTACTCTCCCAGGGGTTAGCAACTCTAAGTGGTGATGGGAAGTAGGATTCCGATACAGAAATCATGAAGCATTAAGCAACTAGTCATTAAAGGTAAAGTCTAGAGGTTGTGGTTTCATTCACTTCATGAAGGCCTGGCATTTCCACTGCAATTAGAAACTGGTGTGCAACCGTGGAGACAGGGCCTCTACTAAGTTAAGCTATATAGCAAAGCCAGAAATTATTGTTGCCCTTATATGCATAATTCCATGCAATATATGAGACCTCTGAGATGTTACAAGGGTGTTTTCATCTGGAAAATTGTCTTCAACAAAGCATGGAGTCACCTAGTCCTTGATGTTGTGCACTTCTTCACCTCTTGATGAGTTCTGTTGGGCTATTGCATTGGACTGTCAGTCTGGATTTTTTTCTTCATTAAATATTGTAGGTAAAATTGATGTGTTAGAATAGCTATGGTAGAACTCAGCTACGAAACAAAAGCTTTTCTAACCCACTATTCCCTACCCACCCACCCAATAACATGTTTCCTGTAGGGTTTCTTTCCTCAAGACTCAGGGGGAATTGATGGTGGTATTTAATTCGTCCAAACATATAAAAAAATAAAAGAAGAAGATCTAACATTTAACAGAACCAAAGTCAAACTGAAAACCACTTTGAAAGCTGATTTCCATTCTATGACCTCACAAAGACCTAAGGTATGTCTACAGACAGATTTACCAGTCACACTCTGCCATGAATTCTTGTCAAATGAATTTTGTTGACTCGCTGAGAATATTTCAGGATCTTCTGCCATGGAGGGCTTGAAAACATAATTTGTAAGTTTCTCTCTGTCTCTCTCTGTCGCTCTCTTTCTCTCTTTCTCTCTCTTTCTCTCTCTCTCACACAAACACACACACACAGACACACACAGACAGACAGACACATGGGAGGTGGGGGAGATATCACTATATAAAGCCCAGAGAGAAAAGCAAGCACAATAAACCTCAGATTTTGGCTCTATGTCAAACCTTACAAGTTGAAGTCCCAGGTTGTTCCTCCAGAGGCCCTTGACATTCACCTCTGTAATCTTGTTCAGGGTAGCCACAGCCCTGCCCTGATCCTGCTGTAACAGCCCAGAAGCAAATACCAAACAAGTGCGTTTTTGCATAAAAGGGAAGGCAATGGGGGAGGAATTCCCCAGTCCCAGTAAACCACACTGTTTGATGGTAAGATAGAAGTCTCTTCCTGGGGGATTACGGGGTAAAACTCTCCCTTGTGCTTTTGAATGAGGGATTTCCCCTGAATACAATGCTGATGACCTAAGTTTAGTTGCAGCCCTGGAGACCAGTGATTAAAGATAAGCCAGGGCTTTCAAAGGAAGCTGGGCTATAATGCCTATTATGATAAACTGTAATGCAGAAGCATCTTGTAGAGACACGAGAAGTCAAGGTTTTAAACAAAGCTTTAACAAAAGTTCAGTGTCATCTGGATTAAGCTGGAACAAAACAAACAAACAAAACCACCTTTTTTGATCACTTATTACACCCTTACCCTGTAATATTTTTATTATTTAAATAATATTGATCTTCATTACCTTTGGATTCTCCATTTACAAAGTCACATACTCATTAAAGGATATTTGCAGTCTCAAAGTCAGTAGCAATTGTGCTTTTACACTCAAAAACTAGCACAGGGCTGCAATAAATTTGAATCACACAAAGCATACTATAAACATGTGTTCTTTCCATGGTCCCTGTAGTCCCATGCTTTTTCTTTTGTTCTTTTTTTCTGCACTTTTGATGTTTTGATAGTGTAAAAATGGAGCCCAGATTAAGTTCTGAAGCACTGCTCAACAGGCCCAGATGTACCTGTGGGAAAGGGAACAGTGACAGGTCCTATGGGGAAGGCCTATGGGTTTGTTGAAGTTTGTTGAGACATAAATTAAAGTGCTTTTAGCTGTGTGGTCAATGTTAATGAATCAACTACACATGGTAAGATATCTTTAAAAAGAAATAGACACAAAGTTATGTATTGATTACTAGTCAAGAATATCACCCAAAGTTTTAGGAACTATATCTCTTCTGAGGGCAATCACTCAAGATTCAATAATTCATTCTTCCTATTCCTGAAACAAAACATAACTACAGTAGCTAATGAAAATACACTGTGTTTGTCTAACAGCTCTGTGATGTCTGATTATGTCGAGGACATTTGTATGTAATTTTCACCCACCCTCTGACATGCAACTCAGAAGTAACCTGATATGCAGAGGACCAGGTTTTAAATAATGAGGTGTTAGGTGGCCCGGATCTGAATCACATGGGTCTTCCACAAAAGGCAGAGAAAGGAAGATGTTCTGAAAAGTAGAGAGAAGACACTTGCCCATAAGCCCTGAGGGATCCACTGTGTAGGATGGAAGATAGAGCTATGGGAAGAAGCTGGGGAAAGGAAGTGGAGGGAAATAAGTGTTTGTTAACAATGCCAGGGGTCAAGACAATAGGATCTGGTACTGACTAACATGTGCAAAACTCCACGTATTGTACTTTCTTGAGTTGGCAGAAAAGATACCAATATATTCCAATGAGTTGAGTGACATTCTTTTCATGTAGATTAAGTCTTTTCTGGTGTGTGTGTGTGTGTGTGTGTGTGTGTGTGCATGTGATTTTATATACATGCTCTTCAACTGGAACCACTTACATACACTTAAGTTGGTAGAATTTAACAACTTATTTTGTATGCTATGCACAGAGAGATTTTTCTTTTTACTGGCCAATGTAGAGATGCTATGTGTTTCTCATATTCATGCATACGGTAATTTGTTTTATAGGTAGAAAATAGAATTTGAAGCTTGAAATAAACAAATCATTGCTCTAAATGGAGTAGGGAAAAGGATGCAACTTCAGAAATAATTGCTTGTTTCTATGCAGTTGCTTGTTGGAAACAATAACCTGAAAAGGAAGCTCCTCTGTCATTAGCCTGTGATGTGAGGAAATTAGAAAGTATAAACAGAGAACCCAAGCAGTGGAAAGAATTTCCCATAATGCTATGTGGACATGATAAATTGTACCATTTTGCCACTTAATGGTATATGAGATCAATATAGACTCTAACTCATGAGCTTCATTTAGAAACCTCAAATCTGGTGGGAAAGCGTTTTTAGTATCTCAGGAAAGATTCTGAAAACTTTACAAAAAATAAGTGTTTGTGAAATATGGCCAAGTTATCTCTTCACACATGAAAAATGTTCTAAATCTTCCTAGGAGGTAAATTCATTTTGTGAAGTCGGGATTTCGAAGAGCAATGTTAAAACCATGTTGAATAGCTGCTGAAAAGTAACAACCATGCCAGCTCGTGCAGGGTATTTAATTAAACCAAATACTTACTTAATTTGATGTTTAGTCACCTATGAAGGTGCACACAGGTGAGTGCACCGCCTGTGAAGTCTGAGGAGAGAGCTGTATCCCTAGAGCTAAAGTTGCAGGTGCTTGGGATGCAGGTGCTACAAACTGAACACTGGTCTCTGGAGAAACAGCAAGGCCTTTAACCACTGATTCTCCTCTAAGCCCCACAAAATAAAGCAAATAGGGAGTATAAAACAAAAGCTCATAGACTTTATTAGTATTGGCTATTGTAATAATATTGCTATTACAAGGAATAGTGACCCTGAAATAGCATATATTAGCAATTATCAAAGTTGTCCTGAACCAATTTATTTTTTACTTAGAAACTTCTTTATTGGTCACCCTGCCCCCATGGGTGGGTTTTTTTTGATTTTTTGTTTTGTTTTGTTTTGTTTTGCATGTATGTCTGTATACCTTCTACAAACAGTGCCTGTGGAAACCAATAAAGGGCACTGGCTCTTCTGGAATTCTAGACAGTTGTGAGCCACCATGTGGGCACTAGAAACCAAATATAGGTCCTCTGGAAGAGCAGCCAGTGTTCTTAACCACTGAACCATCTCTCCAGCCCAATTTAGAAATTCTTACAGCCAGGAAAGTAAAAGACAAAGGTGATACAAAAGAAAACTTTTTAGAGGGAAGAGTATAATTTTCTAGTTTCTCCAAACTATATTCATAAGTGAGTGAATCTGCTTGGACATCTCCATGTCATTAGTCAGTAATTAAAGCTAATTGCTATAATAACCAGCCTGAAGGAATCAGTAACTTAGAACAGCAAAGATGGATTTATTGCTGATAAAGAAGTTGGAACATGGTTTGGTAGTCCTTTGGGATTATTAATAGTTTCTTGTTGTTGGAGTTTATTGTCCTACCAGGTCCTGCTGCTGCTTCCACCCCAAATCAACACACAGATGCCATATTAATTACTAAACTGTTGGCCAATGGTAGGGCTTCTTATTGGCTAGCTCTGTCTTAATTGTTAACCCATAACTACTAATCTATATATTTCTACATGGCCTTATCTTACCAGAGAACACCTGGCACATTCTATCCTCCCGGTCTTTGTGTGGCATTTCCCACTGTCTCTCTCTGCTTACCTTTCCCAGAATTCTCATCTCCTAGTCCTGTCTATCTTCCTGCCTCTATTGGCCAAACTGTTTTATTCATCAACCAATAAGAGAAACATATATACGGAAGGACACCCTCCCCCATCAGTGACTTGTATAGCTTTCATGGCAAAAAGAGTTTGTATGGCTGTCAGGGATGTTTGCAGTCTAGAAATAGCAACATGACTTCCACTCCCATCTTCAGACCACAACCTAGCATTGAAGTCATCCTATCATGGAAGGCATACTACAAAATATTGTCTACCTATTTGCATGGAAAACCAAAAACAAACTGTATGCTTTCTTACTTCTCAAAGATAAAGGCTTAAACTTCTCAGAATGCTCCATTGATTTTTTTTTTTTTTTTTTGCAATTTTTAATTAAATTTGCTATTGACAGTTTCACTGCCTGTGGATAATGGATACTGACCACTCTTGCTTGCCATCCATTTCAACATCCCTTCTGCCCCTGACAACCCTCTTCCCTTCAAACTCATTCTCAAATTCATGTCTATTCATTTTGTTTTGTGATCCATTGAGTTTAATGAGGGCCATTTGTGTGATCATAGGTTTGTGACTCCCACTGCCTCACTATGAGCAGCAGCAGCTTAGTTGTCACTCTTTTCCCACAAGAGTGGTGCACTTTCAAGGGGCTGCTTAACAGTCAGGAGCAGCTAACTTGATGTAGAATGGAAGGTAAAAGGCACACCCAGAGTCTTGCCAATAAAAGCTACAAGAAGGCATGGAGAACTGCAATGTTGTGTAGCTGGAGGCATGGTCCTGTTTAAATAAGCACTGGGCAAGCAAGAAGTACAAAAAGGGAGCTTTGAATTTGGGAGAGACTTCTAGAAAACAGAATGACAGAACGAAAGATCTTGGCCATGCTCCCCAACAAACACTCAGAAGATGTAAGCACCACAGCTTGAGGTATTTGAGGACACACTCTGTCCAGGCATTGGCTGACCACTGAGTCAAGCTGTCACAGGGGTGATCACCTACCAAACCAGACTAAAAGCATAATTTAAAACACAAAAATTACACACAGATTTTAGTAGCTGCAAAGTAAGGAGACAGTTTCTGAAGAGTAACTCCAACAAATTTTCTTTTGAGAAGCCAGTTCACAATTGCAACATTTTATTATGTAACATGTCAGTTTTCAACAAAACACCACAAAAAAATTCAAAACAAAACCTGAAAAATATACCCCACACCTATGTTCAAGGAAAAAGAGTGGTCCAAACCAGCTGGCTCACAGATGGGGACAGATTTTTAGAGCATCAATCCTTCTGTTAGAATTATGTTCCCCAAAAGACAATGAAAAATGTATAAAGAATAAAATAAAGTGCAAAAGAAGGAATGAACCAATCATGAAGGTTTGTTAATAGAAAAACCGAAGCTACATCAAAACAAAAATGGAAACTACATCAAAAGAATCAATGATCTATGCAGATAGTTTCACTAAATAATGCTTACCAAATATTGTTATGAAAGTATAAACAAGTATGAGGTTAATATTGATATATCAGCAATAAATAATTGAATTTTATCATTAAGGACACACATCACATCAACACCAAAACAGTGGTATTTCAGTTATAAATAAAAAATGTATATATGGAGGGACTGATAACTTTAACAAAAGATCTGAATAAGCAAAAAACAATACTATGTTCATGGATTGGAGACTAAATAGTGACAAGGTAGCAGTTTTTCACAAGTTTACAGATTCAGTGCACTCACAATTGGAATCCAACAAGTCATTTAGTGGTGATTGATAGATTGACTATAAAGTTTACAAAAATGGCAGAGGACCCACTTAATCAACAAAACAAGGAAAGAAAGGAGCAAAGCAAAACCAGAAGACTGACACTGCTCAACTTTGGCAACTTTAACCCTTACTATGAAGCTATGGAAAACAAGACAGTGTGGATTGAGGGAAGAATGGCTGACCAGCAGAACAGAATGGGTCGCATACAACTGTCCAGATAGGATCAACTGATTTTTGTCAAAGGAACACAGGTGACTCAGTGAGAGAAAGGCTAGTATTTCCAACAAAAGATAGATACTTAGATTCTCTCTCTCTCTCTCTCTCTCTCACATACAGAGACCTTAAACTTTTCACATAATTAACTCAAAATTGAATTTAGAATTACATGTAAAACTCCAGACTATAAAACTGCTACAATATAACACAAAAGAAAATATTTGGATCATTTAATATTTAATCTTAAGAAATTAAAATCATGTAAGATGTAAGAACAGGAAACTATCAATCGGATTTCAGTACTGGTGAATATGTCTGGTCTTTGAAAGACTCTGTCAAGAGAATGAGAAGGTGAGTCCCATACTAGGAGAAAATAATGGAAGACACTTAGCTAGGAAGTACTTAATGAGTGTTAAATAATCTAAGCAATCTCTCCAGTTTGGAAAACTCTAGAATGTGACCCTAGGTCATTTAGGACATAGAGGTATGAATAGCTAGAAAGATGGGGATGTGATATTTAGTTTAACCTTTTGTTGTTTGTTTTTTATTTTGAGATAAGGCCTTACTATGTGGTCCAGGCTAGCCTGCAACTCTCTCCATGTCTCAAACCAGCTTCAAACCCACAATCCCCCTGCCTTCACCTTATTAATGCTGGGATTACAGGCGTGCAGCACCACATTTGGAAAGAAACTAAATATTTCAATATTGAAATTCATCTCTACAGGTGCAACCTGCTTTCCAAGCCAAAAGAACAGGGAGCTTCTCAGAGAAAGCCCAGAAATGACCTGCAGGGGAGGATCAAAGTCAGATGGTGTACAGAGCAGAATGAAGAGAAGTATGGACAGTCAGAGAGATACTAGGAATGAGACAGAGATATCAGCTAGAGATACCTAACACAGGCTACACCCTTATCTTTCACTCAGTGTTCTACTAGACCAGCCCTGCCTTTCTGGCTGGGGTAAAGACATGGACCCAGGAGGCAGTCAGTGTCCCAACCTTCCCAGCTCTAGAGAACTTATGCAGTTACCTATCCTTCCTCCCTGGCCTGATGGGGCCTGGATTTGGAGCAGTTGTGAGCCATGGAAGAAAAGAAAACCCATATCCACTGCAGCCTCATCTGTCAGGCTAACCTCTGTCTCTCTGCCCACTATGAGCTGCTAACCATACCCCAAGATCTCCCAAAACCTGAAACCAGGACAATTTGGCTCCAACTTCCTGTCTGACTCGGTTGTTGTAAATTCATGTTATCTATTACCCCACTATGCCACCATGGCATACAACTATGCCACCATGGCCCCACACCCAGAATTATTTAGAAAAGATAGAGTGAAGTGAGGAAGAGGAGGGAAGGAGAGATGAAGGAAAGGAGGGAGAGAGGGAGAGAAAAAGGGAGGGAGGGAGGAAGGAAGGAAGGAAGGAAGGAAGAAAAGAGCTACATCAAAACTCACAAAAGCAAAGCAACCATCCTGATTTAAAATGAGTTTAAGGCTGAAGAGATGCCTCAGGAGTTAAGAGCACTTGCTTCTCTTCCAGAGGACCTGAGTTCAATTTCCAGCACTCGTATTGGTAGCTCAAAGCTGTCTCTAACTTCAACTCCAGCTACAAAGGATCTGATGCCTTCTTCAATCTTCTGTGGGCACCTGCAAACATGCAGCTTACACACACACACACACACACACACACACACACACACGTAAATAAAAATAATTGTTTAAAATTGGCTTAAAATATTTAAACCAACACCTCTTCAAAGAGATACATGAATAGTAAAATAAATACATCAAGTTCACAGTTCTCGTTAGGAAACTGCAAATCAAAACAAGAAATTATTCTATACCTACCAGAATGCGTAAGATCCAGATGCACTGACAAGAACAAATGCTAGAAGGGGATGTGGGGCAAAACTCTCACTCACTGTTGGAGTGAACACAAAATTAGTAAACAATTTCTGAAGGTGGCTCAGCAGTCATTCACAAATTTAAACATCATGCAATCTGGTACTCACACTGCACAGTGCTTTACCAACCAGATTGGTGATGTATGCCCACACAAAAACCTGCCCATAAAGGCTTATAAAGCTTTTTTCAAAGTTATCAAAAATTGGGAAGAAACATGATGTCCTTTCATAATTAAACAGATAAAAAAAACTCACTATGTCCATATACTGAGATATTATTCAATGTGAAAAAGAAATAACTACCAAGCCATAGAAAGACATGAAAAAACCTAAATGTATATTGCAATGTGAAAGATGAAAGGTGTATGAGTGTGTGTGAGAATGTGAGTGTGTGTGTGTGTGTGTGTGTGTCTTAGGTTTATTTCGGTTATTACAGGCCTCCGGCTTCAGGCTCCCAAGTGCTATAATTATAGGCATATTCCACAATTCCCAGCAAGACAGTGTTAGAAGGCTATGTAGCATACAGAATACAAATTATTCTATAATGTATTAAACAGAAAAATACTAAAAGTTCAGTGGCTTCCAGATAGGAGAAAGGAAGGAGAAAAATGAGTAGTGTAGCATGGAGAGTTTTAGCACAGTGACATTGTTATGCTCTGTACCCTGGTGGTAGACACATGACATTGTACACAACACAGAGAGCAAACCTGAACATAGACCATGGGTTTCAACTGATACTGATAGTAACGTATTAGTCTTGGTCCATCAATTTTAATAAGCAAGTCATTCTAACTCACAATATTAATAATAAGAAGAGTATGTGAGGGAGGTCAGGAAACATGTGAGTCTTTGCACTTTCTGCCCAATTTTGCTCTAACCCCAAAATTGTTCTAAAGAGAAAACCCTGTTAAAAATACTTTCTCACAAATATTCTTCAAAAGAAACAGTAAGAAATTGTTGGGGGGGGGGCTGGAGAGATGGCTCAGTGGTTAAGAGCACTGGCTACTTTCATAAAGGATCCAGGTTTGATTCCCCCAGCATCACAATTCAGTTGTCTGTAACTGTGGTCCCGATGTTTCCATTGATGCCCTCTTCTGGCCTCCATAGGTACCAGGCATGCCTGAGGTACACAAACATACAAGCAGACAGGACACCAATACATATAAAATAAAAACATAAATAAAACATAGAAAACAAAAGTAAAAGAAAATATTTGGTCTATTCCATGCCCATAGATTCAAAGAATTGATGTCAAGAAAGTGACATGTTACTGCAAGTGGTCTGCAGGTTCAAATCCCCATCAAAGTTCCAATGAAATTCTTATGAAAACTAAAATCACACCCTAAAATTCATTTGAAAGCACGAAAGACCTTGAATAGCCCAAGCAATCCCAAGCAGAGAGAACAATGTTGAAGGCATCACAATAGCTGGCCTCAAACTGTACTACAAGACTACAGTGACAAAGAGAGTAATATTGGCATGGACACAGACATGATAGAACAATTGAATGGAACAAAGGGCCGGGAAATAAACCCGTACAGCAAGAGCCACCTAATTTTCAATAAAGATATTTTCTTAATTATGTTTCTCATTACTTTGAAATACTCCACAAAGTCAATGCAAGAAATTAAGAATTATTTTGGTTCGCGGTTTGAGAGTACAATCTATCATAGCTGGGAAGCCGTGATAGCAGAAGCATGAGGCAGCTGGTCACTTGTGTCAGTCACACAGCGTCCATAAAAATCAGTACTCCTTCTCTTCAGTCTGGGGCCGCAGTCATCTGCCCACACCTGGAGTTAAGCCTTCCTTCTTCAGTTAGACCCCTTTGGAAACACTCTCACAGGCACGCCTCCGTGGGGGAGGGGCTTGTTTCCAAGGTGTTTCCAAACACAGCCAAGGTGACCAGGAGAATTGACAACTATGGGTTTGAAAAACAAACACTGGGAAAACAGGCAGCCTCTTCAACATGTGGTGCTGGGTTTTCACATTCAGAGGTTTGAAATTTGATCCACATCTCTCAGCTTGAACAGAAATCAATGCAAAAGGAACCTTAATATAAGGCCTAAAATGATGAAACTGCTAATAGGAAACAGAGAAAACACTTCAAGATATAGACATGGGTAAAAAACTATCTGAAAATGACTCCAGTAGTAGTTGGGGAAAATAACTCCAAGAGTTGACAAATGAGACTCAGATGTATATATATATGTATGTATGTATATATATATATATATACGTATATATATATATATATATGAACTTCTGCATAGTAAAAGAAATTGTCAGCACAGTAAAGAGAAAGCCTATAGAACGGGAGAGAAAATCTTTGTCAGCTGTACTTGATAATGTCTAGAGTAAATAAAGACCTATGCAAATTGAGTTCACACACAAAGAAACCCCAGATCTTCTGATCAATAAATGGGCTATTGAAATGAGTAAATGATTCTCAGAAGGAAAAAAGCAAATAGCCAATAAATAGTTGAAATGTATTCAACAGCTGCAACCATCATAAAAATGCAAATTGAAACTACTTTGGAGTCCCATCTCACCTGTCAGAAAGAATAGCAGCAAGAGATAAAAATGACACACATAGTGACCAAGGTGTGGAGAAAGAGGAAAACACATTCACCACTGGTGAGATGTAAATGGATGCAGCCCTTATGGACATCACCATGGAGACTTCTCATTAGACCAAAAGTGCAACTTACCATAAGATGCAGCTACACCACTCCTCAGAATATACTTAGAATTGACTCCTATCACACAATGCTGCATAGCCATGATTTTTTTCCTGCACTATTCAGAATAGCTAAGACATGGAATCAGCAGCCTAAGATGTCCATCAACAGATGAACTGTAAACAATGTGTTAGATATACACAGTAGGATTTTGTTCAACCACAATGAAAAATGAAATGGCATTGGCAGTGACTCAGATAGAAATGTATTATTGTATTAAATAAAATAAGCCAGACTCAGAGAGACAGATATGGCCCATTGTATTATCTCTCATGCAGATTCTATATCTTAATTTTTTATGTGTGGGGGTATGACTATGACAGGGGAAGGAAAATCTGAAAGCAGAATGTGGATGGGCAAGAGAAGACACATGACATGAAAACAGAAGGGGCCTGTTGGAGAGAGAGAGAGAGAGAGAGGAGGATGGGGGAGAGGAAGATAAAAAAAAAGAACATACAAAGTATATATGAAAATGCTGTAATGAAGACTTTGTATACTGTCAAGAAAGCAATATCAATAAAAAGTACTTTGTTCTAAAGTAACTGACACCAACTGAAATGTGCATTCAAGTTGGGGGGGGGGAGAATGGAAAATTTTAACACAATAAATATATACAGAAATGTAAGGCTTTAGAATTTTTCTTAATTTAAATTAAAATCATAAAAATACAGAAAGTGTTAATTGTACAATATAGTGCTGTGTTCATACTTGTACATTTGTGTATATAATGTTATATACGTGTTATATGTATATATGTTTTATATGATACATTGTTTTTAATGGAAAAGATATAAAAACTACTAACAGAGTGGGAACAAATGAAGCTGTATTAAAGTAAAAGTGGAACTAAGTCAGGGTTAAAACTAAGTAGATGGTATAAAATTAAGTATAATAGTGCTGACCCTGGGAGCTAGGTAATGGTGACCATGAGTTAGATGTCAGCCTGGTCTACAGAGCGAGTTCCAGAATAGCTAACACTACATGCACGCGCGCGCGCGCACGCGCGCACACACACACACACACACACACACAAATCCTTGCCCGGAAAAATCAATCAAAACAAACAAAACAACAACGACAAAAAAAGCAAATAGTGCAGACCCTGGAATAAGCTGCAGGGAAATAACTAAAACATAATAAAGGAATTAATAGTGGTACACATATATTTATTAATGTCTAACAAAATCATAAAGGAAAATAGAAAAAATTAAACATTTAGAAAGCAAATAATGATAGGCATAAATGTAAATCTATTAATGAAATCTGTTAATGAATGCACTAAATATGTATTAACTAAACTGAATGAATATAGGTAAATAATTGGGTGCATCTGAGTGGGTACCTATTTCTCATATCTCTTAAACAAAATTCTAGAAGTAGAACTGTGGCATCATAAGGTAACTATATAAAATTGTTCAAGAGAATGTGATACTCCAAGGTGGTTGTATTGTCTTCCATCAGTAATATATGAACAATCTATTTGCTCAATGTTTTCATAGCACTTGGTGCTATATTTATGACTTCAGCCATTCTTTTTTTTTTTTTTTTTTAATGGTGAAAAAGTGTATATTTGGAATTAGCCAGCTGGACTCAGTTTAAATGATCCAAACTTTGTTGACAACATCCAGAGCATCACAGTCGGGAGCCAACCAAACATACATGCCTTCTTCTCTCTGTAAGGCCTTATGAGGGTGTTAACTTTGGCCACATCAATGTCATAGAGTTTCTTCATAGCCTGTTTGATCTGGTGCCTGTTGGCCTTGACGTCCACAATGAACATGAGTGTGTTGTCTTCTATCTTCTTCATGGCTGACTCAGTGGTCAGGGGGAATTTGATGATGGCATAGTGGTCAAGCTTGTTTCTGCCGGGCGCTCTTCCAAGGGTATTTGAGCTACCGCAGGGTCTTGGGCCATCGGAAGGTGCGGATCTTCTTCTTTTTGTGGTCGTGAATGCCTTTCAGCACAGCCTTCTTGGCTTTCAAGGCCTTCACTTTGGCTTCGGCTTTGGGAGGGGCAGGAGCTTCCTTCTTTGCTTTGGGCGCCATCTTGGAGATAAAGCGACTTCAGCCATTCTTCTGGGGCTTCAATTTACATTCTCTTAATGAAGAATGTCCCGTATTTATTTGAATTTCTAAGTCTCAGTTAATAAATTGTCTGCCAAATATATTACCAAATATAAAGCTTCATAAGGATTACTTTTACATTAATGTATTATCTAATTATTCTTCATAAATGAAAAATTATAATCTTTATAAATGAAAAATTAGAAATTACAGATATGGGGTAAGGACCTGAATTATCAGAGAAGCAGTGGAGTAGCAACAAGTGACCTCCTATGTCTTCCATTCCTCCACCCAAAAGGACTGAAATCTTTTCTAAGCCCCACCTTACTACTTCCTGTCTCTCTATCTGTTCTCAATCCTCCAAACCTCTGGTTAATTTTGATCAACTAGTGGCTGGCTCCGCCCTCTGGCTCAAAGCAAACTTTATTGTCAGAATGCGATCAAAATATCACACAACAATATAATATAGCTGTAAGTCCATGATGAGTTATATGTTTTAGGAAATTTTAGGAAATATGTTTAAATCTGTACCTTCTTATATATGCATTTTCAGAAGTGTGACCTTTGTAAAAAAAAAAAAAAAGCATAGGTGTTTAATGAAGTGTAATATTTTTAAAACTTTTTGTTCATAATTTGGTTCATAATTTTATGACCTAAGAAATATCTTTGAGACATAGTCTCCCTAGCTGCCCTGGAGCTCACTATGACCAGACCTCGAACCCACAAAGGTCCACCTGAAGGCATGTGACCCCCCCTCCCACACTCCTTGCATGGCCTAAGAAATACTGGTTTAACCCAAGTCATAAAATTTCCTCCAGGTGTTTTAAGCTTTAGGTGCTACATTTTTATTTTTAATCTATTTTGAACAGGTACTTGTGTTTGCTGTCAGGTAAGGGTCCAGGCTGATATCTAGAATCTATATTGTGGTCCATTGAATTTTTACTATTCTCATTCAAATACATTTTCTAGATGGCAATAACACTATGTGAAGACTTAAACCCATGGAGACTGGCTCCTTTCAGAAAGAAAAAAAAAAGATGACCTTTCTACAGCTTTTACATTTTACATTTTAGAATTCTCTCTCTGGTTTCTAAAATTCTCTTTCTGGATAGGTGGGATTACAATGCACGGTGTGTAAAAGTCAAATTGAGGTAATTAGCATCCCCTTATCCATTTGTCATTTGTTTGTGTTGAGAAACCTTAGACTGTGTCCTAATAGAATTCATGTAAATAGATTTGTAAACTACAGTCACTGCTGTGCTATGGAACATAGGATTTTTACTCCTCGTTATTTTGATAATTTTGATACTTGTCTTCTGACTTTCCGCTGCCCTTCCTTACCAGTGAGCACTATCCTACTTTCTACTCAGTGAAATCAACTACTTGCCTAGTTTTTGTCTTTGTCTTGTTGTTACATTTACTATAGCGTTGTCTGGTTCCATGTTGCCTCAAATCACAGGGTTTCATTACTAAGTAATCTGGCTTCATAGAATGAGTTAAAATGTTCCCCTCCTTCTGCCCTGAAAGAACATTGGTAGGGTTTATGTGACATTTCCCAGACTGAGATGGATTCACCACTGAAGCTACTTCAGCCTGGAGGGTTCATCTTTGTGATGTTTTTGATCATTAATTCAATGTCTTCAATTTATTTATTTATTTATTTATTTATTTATTTATGTGTCATGGTTAGCTTCAGCTGTCAACTTGACACAACCCATAGTCACTTGGGGAGAGAAAACTTCAATTAAGGGATTGCCTCCATAAGATGTAGCTCAGGCTGGCTTGGAACCTGTGATCCTTCTGCCTATGTCCCATAAGTACTAGGATCACAGGTATGCAGCCCCACTCCCAGCCAAAAGAAAGGCTCAGCTCATTTTATAGCTATTTCCTGTACCTTCTATAACAAGCTGGCAGTTTCTATCTTCAATCCAATTTGTATATGTTCACCATGTTGTTAGGCTTATTAATAAAAAGCTGTTCGTAATAGTTTCTTTATGTTGTGTTATCTTTGTTCATTCCCAGTGTTAGCAAACTGTGCTGTTACTTTTTTTCTCAGTTATCTTACTTAAGTCTTGTACATTTTATTGATTCTTCCATGCAACTAGAATTAGGCTGCACTGATGTTTTTCTCCATTGCTTTCTTTTTTCTATTTCATTGGTTTCTGTTCTGTATTACTTAATGCTTGTGTTTGTTTGTTTGTTTGTTTTGGCACTGTATAGCATATGCACCCCACCTTGGGTTCCAGAACCCTAACTAGGGGCAGCAAGAGAATGAAGAAAAGACAGACACACAAATACACATACAGTGAAGCTGGGATCAGGTGGGGTTCTCTAACTCATACCACCTCCACAACCTGGAACCTGAGTGTGTTTAATAGGCACATCAAAGGGCCTGTGGGGAAGAGGTTAATTAGCTAGTCTGGGGAGTAGATCTCTGTGGATGAGCAGTTTCTCAGGATGTAAATATCTGAAAGGAAAAAGTCCCAGTTGCTAGTCTTTGCATGCATGCACTGATCAATCATCCATAAGCACTCATACATAGACTCCTAGGGAAAGCTTTGCCATCCCTCTTGAGCCTGGCCCACATGGATAATGGCGAACTTATCCTGAGCCAATTGGTCTTGGAATCTTCAACAGGCCGTGGCTATTTCAAAATAGACACTCACTCAGGACTTCACTCACTCGGGGTTGCCATGGCTCTCTGTAGCACTAGTAAATCAAATTCCAGGCCTTGCCTATGACAAGCAAATACTTTACCTCTGAACTGTATGCTCAGCCCTTTCCTATTTTATTTTGAGCCAAGGTAAACCTCAAATCTGCAGTCCTCCTGCCTCAGTCCCATCCATACCAAGTTTATGCATAGTTTAGACTTAATTCTTTTTGTATATGTTATGATGTGAGATCTAGGTGTTGTCTAAACTAGATACTTTATATAGTGTCACTTCATCTGCACTGCTTTTTACCCTTAAGTTTCAGAAGCATCCATATGATTTCTATATACCATATTTTTATTTTCATTCAATTTAACAGACTTAATGATTTTGTGTGTTTGCCAGGGCAGGGGTCAGGGTAGGGTGGTATTTAGGCAATTGTTGCTTAACTTCCAAATATTTGTACATCATTCAGGCATCTGTCTGTTATTGATTTCTGGTATAATTCCATTAACCATAGAAAATTTTCCATGTGTCTTTCTATCTGTAAGCAGTTGCTCTTCACATTTATCCTGTAAGCTACACATTCACCTCTTAGAACTGTGAGTTCTATCTTTTCACCTCTGAATGGCCACCAAGCTCTGGTCTGGTGTTCCCCCCCCTGCACTATGACCTGGAAACTCCAGTCAATAACCTGGAGCTATCATTGAGCTTAACTTATATTTTTTAATCCTCCAAGCAATCATTGCCCTGCATATCATACAATGTCTGAGAACAGTTGTTTCACATGCTTTTCATAGTGCATAAGGGGGAAGAATAATTGCCCTCGCTTTTACTCAACCATTGCCCGCAAGCAAGTCAAGAACTATCTAAGTCAATTTTGCTACCTCAAATAGCAAGGAACATAAAATACATTAAAACGTGCTATTTTCTGTAGTGGAAGTAATATAAGGTCCCATAAATATATTTTATAAAAGATGTACAGTATGTACGATATCATGAAACATGATTTAAAAATAAATCATTATATACAAAAACTGAAAGAAAATATGATGCTAATGAATTTGACACTAGATAGCATAAATTTATTTGCAGATCTAATGAAATTTTTAATAGTTTGTATTGTTCACAGAACTTAAAAATGTGCATAGTGTTTGTTTATGACAGTAAGGGACTAAGGATATTTAATATAACTAAATATTTTTTGTAACATAAAAATAAAAGACACAGTTATTGGGGTTCAAGCTTCAAGTTGAAGATCAGAGAAGCAAAGCAGCCAAACCAGTAGATCTTGCCTCTACCCAACTGAATTGGCAATCCTGTCTTCATGAATCCTCAGAGGCAACAGGTCTCAGTTCTGTTTCCTTCTGCTTTTTATTCTTCTCTCCATCCAGCCTTACTTATCACTCCTGCCTCCACTTTGCTAGTGCATGTGATAACAGATGCTGCAAGCACCTTTGTGTGAGATGTTTCTTTTAGAACTGGATCGATTTCATGTAGTCAGTGTGGCTTTGAACTAACAGACATCCATCTACCTCTTAATTCTGAGTCCTGAGATAAAAGGTGTATACCACCACTGCCTAGCTCTATGGCTTCTGAGATTAAAGGTATGCATCACCACTGCCTGACCTCTGTAGTTTGTGGCTGGCTTTGCTTTCTGTACCCTCAGACAAGCTTTAATAAGTGATAAATAACATATCACCATAATTTTTATGTATTATTACTTGAGTAGCACATTCCATTGCACATGTGTGAGGGTCAGAGGACTCAAGTTGGAGTCTGTTCTCTCCTACCTTTATGTGTGTTTGGAGGGGTGATCTCAAGACACCAGACTTATGCGGATAATGCCTTTAGCCACTAAACCATCTTGCAGGCCCCTACTACACATCTGATATGACACAAAATATTGTGCATAACAGAGGTATGATTTGTGTGGTGTCAATGTCTGTAACTAGATTACCTGAGTATCTAATAGTACCGAGTTGGTTATACTGTCATTCTCTGATGTCAGATTTCTTATCCATACAATTACAATGCCCAGTTCATATAAGAAATAATTGAAGTATCCAACACTGTGGCTGGTGCAGTGATTTGAACATGAAATGTACCCTTCCCCCATAGACTCATGTGTATGAACGTTTAGTCCCCAGCTGGTGACTGTGTTTGGGGAGCCTAAGGAACATCTAGCTTCAGGAACAGGGTTGGTCACAGGGTACAAGTCTTTGAAGGTTATTGTCCCTTGCTCCTTCCTATCATTCACTCTGTTGTGACTCACCTGCCATCTGAGGAACTTCACCATAGGCTCCTACTGCCCCAGAGCATCCTTTCTGAAATCCCCTGAAACCCTGAGCCAAGCATGCCTTTCTCCCTTAAGTTGCTTCTGTCAGATATTGTGTCACAGTAATGACCAGGGTAACTAATACAGTTGGCATCTCATACATGTGAACACATATTAGCTACTTTTAGCTTCATTTGTCCTTGCTTGTTGACATAAGAAGGTATATCATATGAGTAGAAAAATAGATAAATGAGGGAGAACCAAGAAAATATTTCAAAACATAATACTAATAAATAGTGGTGCTAACACTTTAGATCTCTGGGGAAGAGTCCATATGTCCAACAAGTGGAGACTGTGATGTGCTTACCCATATTCATTGTGAAATCTTGGTGTTTTGTGTCACCTGCAAAGTGAAAATGAGTTTTTCCTTGTCTTGTCAGACTCTCCCATCATGGTGGTATAGTGACAGACAAATTCTCCTGTTATGGTGGTGATATGGTACTGATAGCCAAGCCCGATAACCAGAGCTCAATTCCCAGAAACCACAAGAAGAAAGAGAGTTATTTCAATAAAATAACCAGTTAACTACATATATGCTCTGCCACCAAGCTACACCCCTTTACCCTTTATGTATTGTGTCTGTGTGTCTATCTGTGTGTCTGTGTTTGTGTGCATGTACATGCACAAGCACATATGCAGATTGGAATAAAACTTGTAGGAGTTGGTTTTCTCCTTCTACAATGTTGGCAACAAGTACCTTTGACATCCGAACCATCTCTCTAGCCATCAGATTTTATATTGTGATTAAATTACACATAACATTAAACTCATTGTTTTGTTCATTCTAAAGTACACAGTTCCATGGCATTAAGGAACTATCATCCATCTATCTCCAGTATGCTTCAATTTTTTTTCAACTAAACTACTCTATGTTTCCCCTCCTGTTCCTGGAAACCTACTACACTTTCTTCCCTGTGAGTTTGACTATTTTTGTTACCTGAAATTGCGCAGAACCGCACAGTATTTTGTCTTTAGTTGGCTTAATCAGTACATTTGGATTATCGCCCTCAAGATCATTCTAGTTTTAGCATATGTCAGAAATGCCATCTCTTTAAATAATATTTCATTGTGTACATGGGATATATACATATGTATTCACATTTTCTTTACCAATTACCTCTCATTGAATTCTTGGAATCCACAAACATTTTAGATATTTAATAACATTACTGTGTATATGCATGCCCAACTGTCTATTCTAGACCCTGTTTTTTCTTGAGCATAGACCCAGAAATGGAATTCTATCGTGGTTTAATAAGGATCAGGATAAACAATTAGGCCGAACAGATGTTTATTTAGGGAGAAATAACTCACAACATAGACAGGTGAACACCAACAGGTTCCTGCTTCCAAGAATTCCTCCGGAAGTTCTCCTGTCTCCATGCAGCTTGCAAGAGAGTGCTCTCCCACACCTCCTACCACTTAGTTCCCCAGGTCACTTCACCCCTGGCTCCACCCCCCAATGGGTGTGGTCAGTGCCACAGAAGGAGACAAAGTGAATATCCCACTACAGAACTTCTAAATGACATCAGTTTTATGCTTAGTTCATTGGGTAACTGCCACATTACTTTTCTTGGCAGCTGTCCCCTTTCACAGTCCTCCCATCAACATACAAGTATACCAATTTTCAGACTTCCTTTCAACTCTCATTGTGTTTGGTTTTGTTTTGGCATTTCCCCCCCCCCCCCAATTTGATAATAGCTTATTTATTTAGTTAGTTAGTTTGCTTATTTTACATACCAATCCCAGTTCCCTCTCCCTCCCTCTCTCCCACCCTCCCATTTCCCCCTGACCACATTCCCATCCTACCCACCCCCACTACACAAGTAGGGTGATGCCTTCCAGGAGGAATCAACAAAATCTGTCAAGTTATTTGGAGTAGGAACTAGGCCTTCCCTCTTGGCTGTAGGTTAAGGGAGTATCCATTCATGGGGAATGGGCTCCCAAAGTCCTTTTGTGCACCAGGGATACATCCTGGTTCCACTGTCAGAGGTCCCTTAGACTACCAAGGCTTCTAACTGAGACCCATGTTCAGGGGGTCTGAGTCGGTCCAATGCTGGATTCCCAACTATCAGTCTAGGGGCCCATTAGCTCCTTCTTGTTCAGGTCAGCTGTCTCTGTGGGTTTCTGTAGCCTGCTCTTGTCCTCCCTCTCTGCATCTGGATTCCAGTTTGGCTAAGTGTTTAGCTGTGTATGTCTGCTTCTGTTTCCATCAGCTACTAGATGAAGGCTCTATGATGGTAGATGTCATTAATCTCATTATCAGGGAAGGGCATTTAAGATACCTTTCCACTGTTGCTCAAATTGTTAGTTGGGGGTCAGTCTTGTAGGTCTCTGGACATTTCTCTAGAGTCAATTTTCTCTTCAAACCTATAATGGCTCCCTCTTTTATGGTATCTCTCTCTCTCTTTCTCTCTCTTTTATTTTTCTCTCCTCTATTCCTCCCCTGACTCAATCTTCCTAGTCCTATGAGCTTTCCTCTACTCCCCTTATCTTTCCCCTAGGTCCCTCTCCACTCACTGCCCCCCCCCAATATGCTCAGGAGATCTTATTCCTTTTCCCTTCTGTGAGGGGCATTGTATGACTCCCGTAGATTCCTCCTTGCATCCTAGTTTCTTTGGCAGTGTGAATTATAGGCTGGTGACCCTTTGCTCTATGTCTAAAATCCATATATGAGTGAGTATATCCATGTTCCTCTTTTTGTGACTGGGTTACCTCATTCAGGATGGTTTCTTCAAGATCCATCCATTTGCCTGTGAATTTCAAGTTTCCATTGGGTTTCTCCCCATCCCCAATCCTGCAGAGTAATGTTCCATTGTGTAAATGTGCCACATCTTCTTTATCCATTCTTCAGTTGAGGGGCATCTAGGTTGCTTCCAGGTTCTTGCTATTACAAATGATGGTGCTATGAACATATTTGAACACATGTCTTTGTTGCATGATGTGGATCATTTGGGTATATGCCTAAGAGGGGGATTGCCGGGTCCTGTGGTTGACTGATTCCCATTTTCCTGAGGAACCACCATACTGATCTCCAAAATGGCTGTACAAGTTTGCACTCCCACCAGCAGTGGAGAAGTGTTCCCCTTTCTCCACATCCTCTCCAGCACAAGTTGTCATTGGTGTTTCTAATTTTAGCCATTCTGGCAGGAGTAAGATGGTATCTCAAGAGTTGTTTTGGTTTGCATTTCCCTGATAGCTAAGGATGTTGAGCACTCTCTTAAGTGCCTTTCAGCCTTTTTTATTTCCTCTATTGAGAATCCTTTCTTCAGTTCTGTACCCCATTTTTTAATAGGGCTATTTGGTGTTTTGGTGACTAGTTTCTTGAGTTCTTTGTATATTTTGGAGACCCTCTGTCAGATGTAGGGTTGGTGAAGATCTTTTCCCAGTCTGTGGGCTGTTTTTTGGTCTTGCCAACTGTGTCCTTTGCCGTACAGAATCTTCTAAGTCTGAGGAGGTCCCATTTATTAATTGTCGATCTCAGCGTCTGTGCTACTGAAGTTATGTTCAAGAAATTGTCTCCTGTACCAATTTGTTCAAGGGTACCTCCCACTTTCTCTTCTAAGAAGTTCAGTATAGCTAAATTTATATTGAGGTCTTTGATCCATTGGGACTTGAGTTTTGTGCATGGCAATAGACATGGGTCTATCTGAAGTCTTCTATACACTGTCATCCAGTTGTCCCAGCACCATTTGTTGAAGATGCTTTCCTCCTCTTATTGTATACTTTTAGCTGGTTTTTCAAAAACCAGGTGTTTGTAGGTGTGTGGGTTAATGTCAGGATTTTTTATTTGATTCCGTTGGTCTGCCTGTCTATTTTTGTGTTGTTTTGGCACTTTTTTCAAGCCATGAATCCTAGTGTGTGTGAAGTGGCACTCATGATGATGTTGAGTTTTGATTCCTTAATAATGATATTGAGTGACTGATTATGTGTTTATGAGCCTTGAACAACTATAAACATCCATGATTTCATATTCCAAGAATAGAGCTGTTTCTTAATTTGTGTCTTTCCCTGTGTGTTTGGCTTCACTCTTGCACAGCATGTGCAAGGACACAGGGAAAATGTGACCCTTAGCCATTTTTCAAAGAGTCACATTGAGCTTGATGTTGGAGCAGGTGCATGATTTTCAAGGTGTTTAGTGGGCATACTTCTCCTTCTTCTTAGTCATTGAATACACAGGCATTCCTTAGAAGCTCAACACATTCCTGGCCTTACTCAATTCTCCCCTCTCACTACTTGATTTACTGTTTTCTTCACCATCATTAAATTAGAGCATCTAAAAACCTGTGGGAACCAGAAAGGAATCCTGCTGGAGCTGCAGAAAGCAGCAGGTTATTTGCTCTCTTGTGATATGTCATTGAATTAAATGTCACCTGCATTTCAACAAGTGTCTGTGAGTTAGGAAACAGCCTCTTTTATTTTAAGATTAGGCTCTTACTGACCTGGAAATTTCAGTGAGTTTGATGCCTTATAGTTAAAAACAAGTGACTGTCATGTTTCTATGTTACGGTGAGAAAAGAAGTAAGCTTGCTTTTGGAGGGTTGGGGGGCTGCTTGCTCCCTCTAAGCCCCCATATTACATTTCTTATTAGGAGAATTTAAAGCAGGGGCAAAATTTCATCACCTTTGCCTCTTTTGCATTTTAAAGTGGATAAAAGGTCATACCACTTGGTTAGACTCAGAGATTTATTTAAACTTCACCTGCGTACAGTATCACTATTAACAAGCAATGGTAACTCAAGGCATTGTTTTTAGGTGACTGTTTTTAATTTATATTGTCAATTGTACACACTAGCCTAAGAAGAAATAGTGTATCATTACTTTAGGATCCTTCATTGAAAACATACAATTTTGTGTACTCAAAGCTAACAGAATGCTTAAAGTAACATGTGGAAAGCTGACTGTGATTATAGAGTTTCAGCCCCCATCACAACTTGGCTGTCTAACACATTCCTGTCCAACTTACTAGATGGCTTCCAGTTCTACTTGTTGGTTCAGATAAATCATTCCATCTTCTTTGTATGGGAGGGGTTTGCAATAAAAGGAAGAAAAAATCCTTCTTGGCATTGGCAATTTTATAGCATAATGAAGCACATCCTAAATCATTTTAAGATTCCTTTACAATATATAGAAGCACAGATGGGTGACATCATGGTGCAAGGCAACTTTTATTGAAATCATTGAAAGTGTTTTTGAAAAGATTCTTAGAAATTGGAGTGGTTAAATCAAGAAGTCTTCATGCCACATTTAACTTGTAAGTTGAGGAATCTGAACTCACTAGCCTTTGTCTTTTACTTAGGAAACAAGAAATGTTGCTAGATAAGCTCAACCCATAGATCAATAGCCAGAACTCCAAAAGGCTTCCCTACAGAACTGAGTAATTATATATTAATAGGTTGCCAACGCATGCTGTAATTCACGTAACATTGTCCTCATTGCTATTTTGTATAGTTAAGTTAGATTCTGCATTGGCTGTTTGAGGAATGGAGTCTCACTTCAAACAACTGAATGATACAATGTCCAAATTTTAGTAAATTTGAGAAATTGTTCATATCTAGGCTGAGAATGAGGACACAAACGTTCATTCATCCAAAGAGTAAGGCAAGGAATCCATATTGCAGTGTTCATAGAGACAGGAATCTGAATGAAATCCATGAATGATTTTAAATGGCTATTACAGAATGGAACTCAGCAAAAAAACAGATGTATCTGTCCAGCTGTGTTTTTGTAAATGAAGCTTTATTGGGACACAGCCTTGCTTATTGGTTTACATTTTGTCTGTGACTATCTCCATGTGCCAATAGCAAAGCTCAATTGTTGAGTAGTGGTCAATCTGCTCAGAAAGATTAAAATATGTACTTTATGTCCCTTTATAGCAAAAATTTGCTGAGTCTTGCTACAGTATGATCAAATAGTGGAAAAAAAACTGATATTAGACTAAGACAAAATAGGAAATCAGTATTTTATAACCATTATAACTATGCCCTTTGACTCATTGTAAAATTGACATTTTATAATCTTAAAGGTCTTCATATGTGTTATCTCATTTGAATGTTGAAATAATCCTGATAAGTGAGGGGGAATACTACAGAGCCTTCTTCCAGGTGATCCAGCTCTGAGAGCTGAAGTGACTTCTCAAGAGCACCTTGACAAGTCTGCATGTTCTTTTTGGCAGGATAAGTTTAGATACATGATGCCTATTTATTTCTCTTGACAGCTGCTTGGCAAACATGATCAGGATGTCAGGGAAGGTGAAAGGTGGACAAGCTCCAGAGATGCTCATGTGTGTTCCTTGTGCTGCTTGGGGAGCATAGTAGCCACCATAGGAAGCTGCCTTCTACATGGCTCTTCTGCCATGTGCTCCTATGTACTGGAGATTTTATTCCATACAGGGGCTGCTGGGTTCATCTGTCACAACCCATGTCCTATCTGGGGACTCATCACACAGGATTCAAGATGGAAGACACTTCCCAGGTCACTGTTATGACTAACAGGTGCTTGATGTCTGTCCTAAGGTACATAGTATGATTAAAGACAGATATTTTGACTTACATAGATGGCCTGAGTTCAAATACCAGCTCTAACATATGTTAGCTATGAATTCTTTGTGAGTTTCTAGACCTATGGAAGCTTCAATGGTCTCCACTATAAAATGAGTCTAATAATAGTACTACCTCTCAGGATAGGGGCAAATGATATGGAACAGAATTGGTGTCAGCAGTTGTTACTAATGATCACCACTGTCCACACCTACTGTGGCTTGTGTGTGGCATTTGCATGCTGGGAGGCATCTGTGTGCACTTTCACAGCGAAGCTGATATCTTCACATCTAAAGATAGATATGAGTTGTTGCCTGTCATTTCCCACCCCAAGGACATCTTCGGGGTTAGGAAGAAAGGAGAATTCAAGAAAGCCCACTTGGTAGACATGGGTAGCACACACACTGCTTGAGGGACACTAGTGGTCTCAGTTTTAGAGGCACATGACAATGCCCCAGAAAGGCAGCTCTCAGCCAGTTCAGTCATTTGATGTTTCCTTGAAGAAATAAGAGGAAATGTCTACTTGTAAATGACCTTAACTTTCATGTTTGGAACAAGAGAAAGTTGACTTGACGTCGATCAGAGGAATTCAAGTTAGCTAGATAAACAGACCAGTAAACACAGACCAACCAAACCAAACAAACAAGACAATGTGTGCCTTCTGGATTTGGAAAACAGACTAGATCAGACAGGCATAGAGCAACCCTGAACAAGGCTGGAGTAGATCCCAAACACACAGGAGCCCCTGAGAGCCAAATACCAGAACCCATCATTCATGGTGTCCCACAGACCAAATCCAGGTGTCACAGAGGTCAGAGATGAGGAAGTTTAGAGTTCATGTAAGCTTGCTATATTAATAAGACCCTGTCTCAGAGTAAATTAAAACCCAATAACAACAATGACAAAAGTAGCTTGGGAAGATGTCCCTATGCAGACAAATGCAGCAGTGATGGGCTTGGGTAAACTTGGTATTTCAAAAGAGGAGAAACATTTGCCTACTTTGCTGTTCAGGCCACTGGCAAGCAGAGGTAGTGATAGTGATTTGGAGATCAGAGACTCTGGAGGACAGAGATTAGTCTAGTCTTAAAGGAAAGGATGGGCTTGTATCATTGTGGGGAGACACTATACCACCAAGGCAAAAGCAAAGCTCACAAGTTGTGAAGAAGGGTCATCTAGGCCTGGTTGGCTGGAAAGTGGATACCACTGTGGTTGTTAGGTTTGGGAGAAGGTGGCACCTTACCTATTGGACATAGGAGAGAAATTGTTGGTGTAGATTAAAGCAGAGTTTCCAGAAAAGGTTCACAGGAGTGTGGTGCCTCCTGAAATGTGAAGTGACAGTGTTTGTTCTAGAAAGTTGTTTTTCCTCCTGGGTCTCTCACAATTCAAGGTACTCATTGTGATCAGCTTTGTTATCTTTAGACTAGAACTAATTATAAGGTAGCATAGACTCTATCTACAAACTCGCCCCTTTCCTATTTTGTTTGAGTGCTAGGAAGCTCAGAAACAAGCTTCTATGTCTCTGATTTCTTTTATTAATTATTCCTTATTTTAACTTCACACAACTAATCCTAATAGTGTATTATTTTGCTAACCGATTTAGTTATTTTTAGGAATAAAGTTGGTTTTTGTTTTTATTTTTGTTTCTTTTAAGTGAGTCAAATCTCTTGTATCCTGCCTTCCTTTTGTATGATGGTTTCAGGCGCATTTGGTGCTAGCTGACCAAGCAAATGCTTCTAGGTCAGCTCTCTTTTCTTTGTTTAAAACAAAACTGTCCCATGCCACGTGGACTCTGGTTGTATGGTGGCCTAAGGGTTTGATATGCACTGAGTGGCAAAGTGTCTCAGGGAACTTCCAGTGAGTGGAGAGGAAACTTAATGAACCACGTGGTGCTTTCAAGACCTCCACCTTCTGCCAGCTTCCTTCAAAGAGATGCACCGACACCAGTGCAGACAGGCAAGCCTATTTATTGAGTGATGGGGGAATGTGTTTACCTCAAGTATTACAGCTCAAACCAAGCATGGCCAAGAAGCAAAAGGACAAGGTGATGAGTGACATGAGTTTGATATCCTCAGACAGATTCACCACACAGCTTGTGAAGGGCAGATAGTGTCTACAAAACAGAAGACACAAGCAGAGAAGCCAAGGTGCAGCAGCAGCAGTGGCAGGAGTGGTCCTTTGGGGGCCTTCACACAGGGATGCAGGCTAGAGCATCTCTCAGAGGCCCCCTGAGTAAGAGACATGCCTGAAAATTGCTTTTGTAAGGGTCTGGAAACCTAGCTTGGGCCTTGCATGAAATTTTAAGACATTGTTCTGAGGTAAAGCTCAGAAATTTTCCATGTTTGAGGTTTCCAGGTAATTCTATAACCTCTCAAGGCAGCAGCAGTGACCCCAGGTATGCCAACATTCAGCTCATATTTTATATATCGTGTATATTTTATATAAATGTACATATATGCATTGTTTAGTCTACATGAATGTATATTATATAGTTGTGTGGATCTATAATATATATATATATCACTAAATATATTATGCATATTCTATTGGGTACCTAATTACTGGCTGATCATAATGTTATGTACGTGCATATGTATATATGTGTATCTCCCAATGAGTGACATATCTTATATGTATATTCATAGACACATAGTCTATATATACATATGTAAGCACAAATATAGAGTTATATGTGCATCTAATTTATATACATATATATGTGTGTATATATGTACACACACACATACATACACACACACACACACACACACACACATATATATATATATATATACATATATATATATATATAAAATGCAGAAGTCTCTCATTGGTTTTCTTTGGAGGACACTGATATAGTTCCCATTTCTTCCAGTGGCCTGTTTTGTAATCATTGTTGATTTTTTTCCATCTTTTATAAGCTGGTCTGGTTATCCCAGGCCCTGATGCAGGAGGCATGCATGCTACACCCATATACAATGTGATCCCTGCTAAATGCCTCACCCACTGGGTAGGAAAACCACCTGTTATAGACAGCATCAGGATTCAGTTACACCTCTTTCCTGGCACGGTTCTTTCACTGGCTCGCCAGGCTTCTGTGTATTGCCAGGTGCCACAGGCTCAGCAGCCGTAGAGTCTGTACCCACTTGGGACCAAGCTGCACTGCTGGTGCTCATTCCTTTGAGATGGAAACATGGATGGTGAGCCTTCAATGTGTTCATTCACTCATAGCCTCTGACACACTGTACTCAGCTGTCTACAGAGTAGCCAAAGTTAGCTTATTTGTCAAATTTATTCCTTAAACTGCTAGGAAGATCCCAGAAAGGGAGGAGCATGAGGCAGCTGGAGGGTTGTGGCTTAGGGAAAGATGGAAAAGTGTCATGCAACTTCAGTGAAGCCTAGCCTGTCTGATTCAGACAGGGTTTTGTGCTTTCTAATTTGATGATGCTGGGGAATTTGGGAAGGCACTGGCTCATCCTCTTCACAGGTTGCTTTTCTCATAAAGGGTTACTCTTAGCTCCTCTGGGTTTTATTGGTCTAAAAGCATGAATGGGATCTCACTGTAGACCTTCAGTTCTGAGCCAGGATGTAAGTTTGTGAGGGTTGCTTTTAGGACTGTGGTAGGTTTGCTAAGTAGTGTTAAAGGTGGGAATTTGGGGGACAGATGGGGTAAGGAGGTAGGTGTGTGTATGTGTGTGCGCGCACGCGTGCACGCATACACGCCCTCGCACGCATGCACCTACCATTTACCAAATGAAGGGCAGGTTTGTTATCTGAGGCAGTCTATATTGCTTCCCTGGTAGATCAAAATTGTCCCAGCTTTATCAGTGAAATGCTAGAAATGGTTGTTTCTCTGGGGCAGGCCCACAAGTACAATTCCAGGTTATGTTGTGTTCCAGTTGATCCTAAAATGTATACTCTTCCTGGCCTCTAATTCTCACCAGATACAGTGCATTTATCAAGACATTTGTGTGGTAAGGGTCATTATATGATCACAGATTCCCAGAACCCTTTTATACTTCTTTCAGTGTTTGTGCAGGTTCTCCCTGAGGATACACAGAATAATTGAGGTTGAAAACAGCTTAACCCCAAGTAGTAAAAATCACTGACATGGGAAATGAAGAGGGGAAGGGTTACCCTTAGTGGGGAAGGGGCTACATGCTTCTAGTGGGCTCTGTGTGTTCAGTTAGCAAAAGGACTGATTTCAGCCTAAGGAAAACCTGACCTGTGAACACACCTGATTTTTACATGTTACTATCAGCCTTTCAGAAAACTGAGTAACTCCGGGCTTTTGAACAGTAAAATAACACAGTCCCAGATTTTCGTACTCACACAGATGCTCTCACACACCTACACACACACACACACACACACACACACACACAGAGAGAGAGAGAGAGAGAGAGAGAGAGAGAGAGAGAGAGAGAGAGAGGTATACACATATACCCCACACTCCCTTATACAGGCGTACAGCTCTCCTCTCATCAATTACTGGGTGCCGCATAGCAGCCCCAAGAGGTATGGAAAATGCAGTCTTCTGGCTCTCTCTTTTCCACAGTGCTATTCGTGTTCTGTAACCAGTGTTTCTGTAGGTGGGCATTCATTGCAAGGTCCACCTTTGGACTATATATAATCTAGGGATGTGCTAAGGCAAGGAAATATTTTCTTGAACAAATGCCTGGAAACTCAACATGGCATGAGCTTCATAGTCCGGTAAACCTCACATCTGGCTCATTTTCACATATTGTACCTGAGTGGGTGGGGCTGTATTTACATTCATTTTCCATTTCTAGCTATCCAGTGTCTAGTCTGAACGTGCTGGGGACTTCTCTGGGTGAGCGTGACTGTTATGCATATTTCACATTCCTTGTTCCAGAATCTGCAGGTCCCTGGAGTTAAGAGCATTTACCACTGTAACTGCCACCTTTGTCTTTGAAACAGTTTCCGTTCCACAGGTCCAGTGAATGGGCCGTGTGGCGGCAGGATGCCTTTGTTTAAAAACCAAAAACAAACAAACAAACAAAAAACAAGTACCTGCTCAGCCCAGGCCAGCACTTTCTATCCAGCTGAATTCCACACCGCCACCGGCTGCTGAGAAGTAAAACTCACAGGATAATTTTTAGAATTCGCTGCCCAGGCAGGTACCATTCTAGAGCTGGTCTTTTGTTTTTGTTTTTGTTTTGTTTTGTTCGGGAGGAGGGGTTGGGTTTTTTTCCTGGCTATTTAAAATGTCCAAATCCTCCCGCTCGGCTAGATCCTTCTTTACTAATGCGGCTTCTAAGCCGTCCTGTAAGAAGGATGATTTAAGCTGCAAGCCGAAGAAAACGAGCCTAGGTGAGAAGCCGGAGAGAGCTGAAGGAAACTTGGTGAAGCAGCAGCAGGTGCTGGCAGTGGCGACTCCAGCTCAGCGAAAGGCAGCGGTTCACAAAGGTAAGGCTGCAGTCGTCAGTGTGCCTAGAAACTTGCTGCTTCCCGACCCTGCCAGGTAACATAGAAATGGCACGGACTGCCTGGACACAGCTTCAGTACTTAGCTGTGTTCGTGGGCATGCACGCTTTCCTAGTACGCTGTAAAAATAACCAATCATTAGAACGGTGGGAGTTGTAGTGCTTTAATTAATGAAAGAATGGTGTGGGAAAAACTGGTGGTTGCCCTCTCTCTTGCAGTTGAGAGTTTATTTTCTCACTCTGTACTCCTTGATAATCTGATCATGTTTGCATGAAGTTTCTTACTGTTGGTTTATCTGCATAGGAAGGAAAAAGTCTCTAAACCATGTTAATAATTAGCAGAGGAAATGTTTGCATGCTTAATTATTGGTAGTCTCTGTTTAAAATGATGCGTCTCTGAAATGCTAATCTAACAATGGATTTCTTTGCCAAGTAAGGCAAAACTTCCTGCTAATCTTGTTACCTTGATATGACTTCTCAGGTGTATGTTTAGAATGTGTCCCTCAGCAAGAATACTGTTGGATATTTGACCTGGAATTGAAAAATGTTGAACTACTGAGAACTTTTATTTTGGTGTGGATAATCACAGAAGGCAATTAAACTGTATTTTAAAAAAATCTAGTACCAATTTCTCCCACTTTACCCAAGAACTATAAATTTCAAACAAGTATTTTATAGTGTTTATTTTAATACATTTTGAGCTCTTATCTAACAATATAGTAACTTCTTCCTGGAAGAAAAAGTTTGTATTTTATGCAAAAGAACACATTCATTTTATAGTTTCAATCCTGAACTCTTCTGTTTAAAAATTATTAGAAAAAATATACAATGATACATTCTTGTGCTGTATGCTATTTCAAAGATGAAAACACCTTTCTGGGAATAATTTTGTTTTTCCTTACCTTTGCTGTTGTTTTATCTATTTGAGCAATAAAGTGTTTGTATATAAAAACTGGAGCCAAAAGACTTTGTGAAATAAACACAGGAAAACTTTAGAAGTATCGATAGAAGTTGTTAAAGAGGTTGAATTTTGGCTGCCTAAAAAGGAATCTTTGCTGTGACAATACCCATAAATAATGTCAACCTTCCCCGCCTATAGAATATTCATGATTCATGCATTTATAGTGTATGCAGCTGAGTCTATTCAACTTAGGCAGGGAGACTTTTCCATAGATTCTATGCCATGTGCTTAGTCCAAAGATTATTGATCATGCTCACCCTCTTTTGGACAATTTGAGGGTATACCTGAAAAGACTTTGTGGGTAAAAATAATGTTTGATAACAGTTGTGAGGGGAGGCTCTGTTTTAAAAACCAAGAATTTTTTATCACAGTACAAGATCATTATAGATAATGACACTTTTGTAAAATAGATAAATAAACTAGAGGAAAAGTATAATTTAATAAAGTGGCATTTCTTTTGTCCCTGTCTGGGAGGTAAAGGAAAGCTAACACAAAAGAATTTTGAAGTTAGCCAGGCATGGTAGCTAGCACATGCCTTTAATCCCAGCTCTCAGGAGGCAGAAGCAGGAGGATCTCTGTGAGTTCAAGACCAGCCTGGTCTACAAAGCTAGTTCCAGGACAGCCAAGAGAGAAACTCTGCCTTGGAAAATGGAGTGGGAGAGAGAAGAAATTGTGAAGTTGACAGCAGGACATAAAGACATTGTTAGAATATACATTTTCTTTACTTTAAATTAGAATTCTTTTCAAAAGCAACTCCTTCATCCTAATTAATGTTATTCATTGCTGCAATGAAACACCATGACCAAAAGCAAGTTCAGAAAGAAAGTGTTTATTTGGCTTACACTCATTGAAGGAAAACATCATTAAAGAACCTGCAGCTAGGAGCTGACACATGACCATGGAGGGTGCTGCTTACTGGCTTGCTGCCTATGGCTTGCTCAGCCTGCATACAGTGGCACCAGTATAGGAATGGCCCCACCCACAAAGAACAGGAACCTCCCCCACCAATCACTAATTAAGAAAATGTCCTATAGGCTTGCCTACAGCCCCACCTTATAGAAGCAGTTTCTGACTTGAGACTCCCTCCTCTACAATGACTATTCCGTGTGTCATGTTGACATAAAATTAGCCAGCACACCTTCATATTGCATAGTATCCACAGGAACCTCTAGTTGTTGGAGAGCAACAGAAATTCTGTATTGTAACAGTACTATGTTAGGTTTCAACTGAAGTGTTGTCACATGATTAAGAAATCCAAGGCAAGGAGGGGGTGTTGGGAAGGAGTACTTACTGGAAGGAAAGAAGAGACGAAAAACTTCAATAGGGACACAAATAAATAAATGAAATCCAGGGCCAGAGAAATGTCTCATAGGTAAAGGTGCTTTCCGCCAAGTCTGCAGTCTTCAGTTCTGCCCTTACCCCTGACCCACATGGTGGAAAGAGAGAACTAAAGTCATGCAAGTTTTCCTCTGACCTCCACACTTCTGCCATGATCACACACACACACACACACACACACACACACACACACACACACACACACACCATAAATAGATATATGAATCATATGTGGATGGATAAATAGACAGACAACAAAAAAATAAAGCCTGGGACTGAAAGCCCAACTCAGTGATAAAGCATTGGCCTGGCATGTGAGGCACTACTAAAAGAAAAACAGACAAAAAACTCAAGCCAGACATACCTGTCATTCTAGCACTTGGGATGCAGAAGGATTGTCTCAATTTTGAAGCAGGCTAGTAAGGCCCTGTCTCAAAGTAATGAATAACAATCCCAGCAATGTCAAACATGCCATAGAGTTTGAGTTGAGCTATGGTCTTGTCCTCACAGAGATCTTGGTTTTACAATTTAGAAAGTTAAATGCATGTGTGCTATGATTATGCCTTGGTCTTTATCACATGTCCAATTACTTGTTAACCAAGTGCATTTTTTTATTTTGTTTAAAGTCTGTGTCTCATTTAGTGTATTTCACAAATTACAGCAGGATTTTACTTTCATCTGCTTCCAAGGTTCCTTTCCCTCCTCTTTGGTGTTACAATCTTTGCTTTTATTTCACATTGAAATATTGATGTCATGTGTTGTTATCATAACTAGTTTTTCCATAGTTTAATCTGTTAACTAGGTCTAAACATTGAAAATTAATTAAGTACATAACTAAGATGATCTCATAAATATTGTCATGGCTAATGAAAGACACCTGATGTTATTGCCTCTGGTGGCTTTAAAATCTTAGTCTTCTTAGTAGGGCATTTCCAATTTCTCCAAGGAAAGAAGTACCTTTCTGTTCCACGTTTCTCAGTTTCCTTCAGCCATTTTGCCTGCTTTTTCCTACCCAATTTCTAGAAAATTGAACAGGTAACTCTTTGCTCTATTTTGCTGAATCACAATGCCCAGAAAAGTCTAATGAGAAGAAAGCATCAAGTGTGTTTGCATGTCCTAAGTGTCTTTTTTCTTTTTTAATGTCCCCATGATATTTTGAGTGGGTATGGATTTCTAGATTGAATCAATAGCCCTCTTCAGAGCTTCCTTTGTAGGTACTGTTTTCACTCCCTTTCTTTCAAAGCCTTCAGGATCTCCTCTTTATCCTTGATGTTTCAAATACTTTTCTCAAGTATTTGAAGATACTGGGTTTTTTGTCCACTTTGGCTGAATCTTTAATGGGTTCCTTCAAGTTCAAGGATGCCCTCAGCTCAGACTAAACCTGGTAAATCTTAGATGCTTTATCTGTCTGTTTTTGCTCTCTTTTTCTCTGTGTGAAGGAACCTCTAGGAGTCTGCTGCTGCTCTGTAATGTTTGTCTTTTTTTTTTTTTTTTTTTTTTTTTTTTTTTTCGAGACAGGGTTTCTGTATGGCTTTGGAGGCTGTCCTGGAACTAGTTCTTATAGACCAGGCTGGCCTCAAACTCACAGAGATCTGCCTGCCTCTGCCTCCTGAGTGCTGGGATTAAAGGTGTGCATCACCAATGTCTGGCTTGTGATTTTTGTCTTAACTTACATTTTTAATTCACATTTTATCTTTTGGATCTTCTTCATTTTATTTTCCAACTCCTCTGCTATATAATTATGATCATCATGCTGTGAGTTCCTCATGAATTTTTGTCATTCAATTTTTAAGATCACAATGCATGTCATTTGTTTATGTGTATAATCTGTGTGCCTGTGAGGTATTCACTTAACGTAGTTATCATTGCCTATTCTATTTTGAGGGTACTATGAAACGATTAATGTCGTTGCTGGGATGCTGCTATGCTTTTCATTCCTAATCAATGATCCAGGTTGATCACTGGGAAAGAAGAGCCAGGCCACCAGTGATCCTTAGGATCATAGAATTCATAAGAGTTCCCCAAGAAGAACATCTGCCATGATGAATATCCACCAAATAGAAGGTCACTGTTGGTGTGCCCTAATACAGGCTACCTTTTTCCAGTTCAGGATATGAGTCAATGTCTGAGACTATGGAGTCTCCTCCTGAGATATGTTCCCTTCTTCTACTCAGATGCATTCCCCTAGATGGAAGCATTCTGGTTTCATTAATTAATTAATTCATATTCACCTTTATGGTCCTCAAAATTGAGCCCAAGGCCAGATAAAACTACATAAGTGTTATATAACTGAGCTGCACTGCTGTACTTGATTCATTATCTTATTACAATTATGCTTTACTAATATATCTGTATGCAGCATGGTGAGGGCATAGATGCCATGGCACATGTGTTAAAGTCAGAGGACTATACTCTGGAATCAGTTCTCCAATTAACCATCACATGGGTTCCAAGGATCAAAGTCATTGCTACCAGATTCCTGAAGCAAGCACCTACCCATTGGGCCATCTCATTAGGTTCAACTCTTGACGTTTGAATTTGTTTTTCCCTCAGCTATTCAAAATAAAGAAAACCATTCTTAAAAATAGACATGGATACCAACAAGGCTGGTTTGAAGAAATAGAGCCTTCCTCCTCTCATACATTTGCTGTGATTAAAAAAAAAAAAAAAAGGTGGTCATGGTGACATCTAATCTCTTGAGTTCTACCAGTGTGGCCAGCACAATTATAAGCAGCCTCAGGGAGTCTGATGACTTGGTGCTATTACCGCACTTATTTCCAGACTGGGAAATTGAAACAAAAAGTTTGAGGTAGTTTCTCAAGGCTATTAACCAGGAAGTCATAGAGCCAGAATTCTATTTCCATGGTTTTTTAAATTAAAATATAATTACATTATTTCCCCCTCCTTCTCCTCTCTCCAATTCTTCATATGTGTCATCACTCACTACCCCTCCAATTCATGGGCCCTTTTAATTAGTTGTTATTGTTACACATGTATCTATATATCCTTAAATAAATGTATGTAGATAGATAGATAGATAGATAGATAGATAGATAGATAGATAGATAGATAGATATTAGGCTGAGTTTATTTACCATTGCTTGTCTGTATATGATTTCATGGCAAACCACTTGGCATTGGCTAACCAGTTAGGGGATCATCACTGTGGATGACTAAGTCTCCCTCTCCCATTACTCATTGATTGCCTATAGTTCTTTATTTAGGGGCCAGGTCCCATAAGATTTTTCTTTTGTACAATAACATGTGTATTGGTGCTGTCATTGTTCATATCTTGTCTAGGCAGCTATAATGTTGAGGCATTATGAGTGTAACTTCCCTGTCATTTCTAGGATGAAATGATATAATTGCCCAGCAGTCTTCTAGGACCTCTGGCTCTTACAATGTTTCTATCACCCTCTTCTGAACTGTTGCCTGAGCCTTATGTGTGAAGGTTGTGTTGTAGATCTATCAACTGGGGTCTGGTCACAACCAGCTGTTCTCTGTATTTGGACCAGCTGTGGCTTTTGGTAATGGTCTCTACCTACTGCCAAGAGGCACATCTGTGCTGAAGAGTGAGAGCTGCATTTATCTGTAGACAGGATATGTATTTAGGATGCGGTCAGGAACTAATTCCATAAGTTTTGTCTCCTAATCTTTTACAAGTGACCCCTGTTCTAAAGCACCTTTCTATACAGAGTCCGTATCTTCTCATTGAAGAAATGATTAAAGTTAGCCATACTTAGTAACTGTTCAGTCTGGTCCCTGAAAATGAAAAAAACCTTTGGTGATATTCCACAACTCAACACAAGCTCTTTTGAGGTGCACTCCCAGAAAGTGTCTGTCCCAGAGGCTAAGGAGGGAAAATTGCAACTTAGGGGCAGTCTCCAAGACAGAGAAATAGACAAGAAAGGACATGGGCCTCTAGATTGAGCCATTTTTATTTCTTATCTAGCATGTCTCTTTCTTAGACAAAATCAAGAAATGGGAAAGGAAGCAAATAAGTTTCAGTGTGACTAAGTGTGTCAATCTGGGAATGCTATCCTAACATGGAAAGTGCTGTTGTTTGCGTGAACAACACTATCCTAATGCCTACGTTCATGTTCATAGAAGAATACACAAATTCTCTCTCTCTCCCTCTCTCTCAAGTCAAAAAAGTCTTTTTCCATCACACGTGACCTAATGTACCAAATACAAGCCTGTAGGCCCCAAATCACTCAATTCTAATTCTGCTTTGACACAAGACCCCCCCTCTGTGGCCTTGGGCAAGGCAATTATCCCTCCTGACTGAGTTTTGTCAGCCATTAAAGAATAATAATATGTGGTTTCTGGGAAGAGGATTGGTGTGGATTAATGACTTAGTTAATGTGTGTCTGGTGTTCTCAAGAGTCCGTGCCCCACATAAGTAATTGTAGTGAAGTACAATGAGGTCTCTGTTTATCTCTGAATGTAGAAGAAGGTAAAGGCTCACACTCTCACAGTATTATGCATGTATCCATGCCAGAAAAACACCACTATGATCCTGGGTCACATGCCCTACTATACTGTTATTTATGACCAAGGGATAACCTCACATGCTCTTGTTTACCAGAGGGCCTACTGATTTAATTGCCTGTGGAAGCCGGGAGACTAATGTTGTCCACCACTATTAGTCAAAAATATTAGCAGCCAGAGCACAAAAAATGTCCTCATTTTCTCTAGCAGGGTATGGAATTCATTCTGAATTCAGCTTCTGGTTGTGATGATGTTAGACCCTGGCTCACTGGAACAGTGGGGAAGGCAGACCTTGCTTCAGGAAGGCAGACTCTCAGATGGGTACATTGGTTGTACTGTGTTGTTTGATAACATGTTAATAATAAGCAGTTATCCATTGGTAGAACCTGTACTTTGTCAAGTATTATGTAGAAATGACATGTTTGTGCTGAATTTGTACTCAGCAGGTCCATTTCTTTCTCTGATTGCCTTTGGGATCAATTTTACCCAATATTTGAGAAGAGCTGATATCAAGAGGACTGTTTCTAATTCAATAAAACAGTGGTAACTCACGCTCCAACCCACTCATTCATAGTTTTGGCTCGTCACCAATGCCAGTGAGCTCAGATTCCTGTATCCAGCGTCTGTGCAGGCCAATAAATTTCTCTTCATCCTATTAAAATGTGCATGACTTCCTTTGCATGGTTATTTCACAAAAGAAAATTCAACCTTTTGAGTGTTTCTTTCCAGTTACTTCAAGCCAACTTTTCTCTAACTAAATATAGCATAAGATATGACTGTGTGAATATTTAAAATAACTCTTACATCTGGAGTTCTCTTTATTTTCCTCAACCAGCCATACATGTGCTTTTAGGACCTGTGAAAAGCAAGAGTGGGTTTGTACTGAAATATATATATATATTCACACACACACACACACACACACTTGCCTCCTTTATTCTGTTAACATTCACTGCGGGAGTTTGAAATCACATTTTAAAGTTAATCTGGAATTGTCTTTGTTTAATGTAGGCCAGACCACTTAGTGTACAAAGATCAATAAACCACAGGTATAATACCTTCACAATGAAAGAATTAATCTCTCCCTTTAGAAATAATACAGAAAAAGCTAGAGTTGCTTCTTTTGTGTCTTCTAAGTTAGTGTTTCCATCTGTCCATACATCCTCAGTGAGAAAGACAAAACCTTCTAGATGCCTCCAGCTGGCCTCTCAGATCTTCTCTCCCTTCCCAGGAGTCCAGTTGATCTTAGATATATACTGTCTCTTGTGCTTGCAATCTATTAGCTCTCTGCTTTTACTTGCTTATCTTAAGTCCAAGAAGAATAGATATTGATCAAACCATGACTATGCTGATCCTTGGCCAATTCAATGCCGAAAAATTACAACCAGTGTCTCCTATTGTGTTTATAAACAGAACTTTGCTCTTGGTTACTCCTGGGAGACTAAATAAATATGTTTCTCCCCTCAAAAAAACTGAAAATGAAATATGACTTTCTGTTTTAACTAGAGTTTTGAACAAAAGCAACAAACTAAAAACTTTAAAAGATATTCTTCAAAAATCTGTTATTCGGGGCTGAAAAAATAGCTCAGCAGTTAAAAGCGTGGTCTATTCTTCCAGAGTATCTGGGTTCAATTCCCAGTAAGACTCAAACCATTTGCAGCTCCAGTCCCAGGGCATCTGATACTTTTTTCTGGCTTCCTCAGGCACCGGCCACACATTGGTTCATATACACACATGCAGCCAAAACACCCATACACATCAAATAAATTCCATTTTTTAACTTAGTTTGTATTATTCACTAACCCCAAACCATGGGTCATTGGTACAGTGATTTCTTTAAGAGTTTGTATTGAAACATAAATAGGTTTCTTTTCCAATTCTAATAAAATATCTCATTACCCAAGGTACATTTTCTCCTTGATTCCTTGTAGTGTTTTAGTTTTGCATGTATTATATATTAATTCAATCGTAAGTTTTCAATTCTAATGAGCCACTTTACCTTCAAAATACTTTTATTTTATTAGATTCATTTAAGCAACCACAACATGGCGACCTGAAAAAATAACCAGAATTAATATAGATGAAAGGACAGATGTTGTCACTTTATTTGGGCACATATTTATAAAGATTCTTCTAAGCAAAGAAATCCTATCCTTCTAACATCATGCACTCATTGTCTATGTTCTTGAAAACACTTTCATCTAACTTGGTGACTCAGGAGCAGACGATTGTGCCTCAGTCTGTCTGTCTGCCTATCAGACCCTTCCTTTCTGTAACTGTATACGGCCATTCTTAGCTCATGCCAGGTGTGGGCAGAGGAAGTGTCTGGGAATGTAGAAGGATGGAGAAAACAACAGCCCTCTTCTAATGGTGTTGAGCCACCAGGTTAACTATTAGCTTCCCTGCGTTAATCATTTCTAGTCTGGCCAGAAGCCTGCCTGTGTGGCTCTCTTACCCTATTTTAATGAGAAGGCAATAGGAATGTCACAAGAGTTCAGGTTATTTTATTTTTTATGTTTCCAAAATGTAAAATTATATCATCACAATGCATTAGAGGGAGCTATAAGTAAGGATTATTTTCTTATATAGAAGAAATTTGGTTAATGTATCTGTTAGAAATACATATTTTTGCATTTTATATTTATTGATAATTTATATTACAAACATAGTAAACAAGTTAGATTTTAAAGGAAGTGAGTTCCCGAGACATTCAAATTACAAGGATGCTATACCTTACTGATAGCTTATATGCGATATGAATATGTAATATACAGGCATATGGTATTTGACATATCTATTGTGTGGAAATATGCTTAATATATATACTCAATGCACATTTGCTAGACAGTTCTCAAGATAATCTTAAAATATTTAATACTAGTTGTTTTTTAAAAAATATAATCCCTGTAAGGCCTTTACCCATTCAAGAGCAAACCCACAATTGGAGATCTACTTTATATCTGGTATTGTGATGAATTCTGGAAGCTTAAAGTAAGTACAACATTGTGTTTACTCTGGAGGCATAAATTCCATTCTTTTCTCCTTGCTGGGACAGGATACCTGACAAAAGCAATGTAAGGAAGGAAGTTTATTTGTATTATGGTTTGATGAGATACAGTCCGCCTTGGTAAGGAAAACATGCTGCATGGGCAGCTCTCAGCTGTGGTGGTGGGACTGTCCATCTGCAGACACTTCATGGACACACCTCCTAAAAGTCCCCACCACTTGCCCACAGGCTCGTGAGCCTGTGGGGGTGTTTCACATTCAAGTCGTATGACATCTGAATCATCTGTTATCCAGATACTGAAATAAAATCTTGCACTAGATTTATGTACAAAATAATGAATGTCTGAAAGATGTAGAGCAGGCTGTGTCCCCCAGATGACAAGAATCTGCCAGGTTGGAGGAGAATGGAAGCATCAGCAAAGGGAAGCTGCGTTAAGGAAATGCAAAGTGGACCCGGGTGGCAGAAAAACCATGGGGGGGGGGGACAGGATTTTCTAAAAAGATTTCAAGAGAAAACTGCTGAGCTTTTCATTGCATCAGTAAATATTTACTGGCTTGCTTCTGTGGACCATGGACTCTTCCAGGCTTTAAGATGCAGGCCATGGCAAATGGAGCTGGGATCCCACAGGGCATAGCCAGTGGGAGAGCTACTTTTCTCACTGTTGTGACCAGATGCCTGACAAGAAGCAGCTTAAGGAAGGAGGGGCTTATTTGCATTTACAGTTTAAGGAGGGATATGGTCCATCATGGCTGGACAGTTATGTGAACAGGAGGGTGAAGGAGATGTCACGTTACCTCTCAGGCAGGAATCAGAGGACAATGAATGCTGGTGCTTGACTTGCCTGCCTTCTCCATCAGCCAAGGGCCAGCCCCTTCGATGACACTGCACATATCCAAGATGACACTTTACTTCTCCTCATTTAAATTTTTTTCTGGACACAGCCTCATAGACACACCCAGAAGTGTGTTTCCATGGTAACTCTAAATCCAGTCAAGTTAATCATGAAAATTAACTACCACCACCATGCTCAATGACAAAAACTAAATGAGAAAAAATGATAGAGGAACCGAGAGAGTAAAAAAAAAAGTTCTGTTTGTAAAATTCATGTGGTGTGGCTTGTAAGGATTTGCAGGAAGTGTCAGATATGAAGTGAAATCCAGTGATCACAGCAGGGTTTGTAGTGAGAAGTACATGGATCATAGATGAAATCATGGGATTGGATGGACACCTGGAGGGACAGAAAATATAAAAAAAAAGAACATGGCCCGTGGTTAAGGAGATTAAGTTACCTAATACTCTGGGGCATCCCATATACAAGGGTCAAAGCACAGATAAAACTTAAATATTAAACTTCATGTACACTAACCTGAGAATCTTCATTTAAAACTAAGGCCAAGAATTCTAAGCATCCCATCACAAATAGATGCATCCATACCCCTCAGTTGCAAACAAATACTGTACAGAAGGATTTAAAAAAAAAAAGTTTAAAATTATGTGTATATGTTTCTGTATCTCTGCCACCTGCCTGTGGTGCCTATGGAGGCCAGAAGAGGGAGTTAGATACCCTGGAACTACAGTTACAGGTTGTTGTGAGCTGTCCCACCCACATGGGTGCTGGGAATGGAAGTTGGGTCGTCCAGAAGAACAGTACTCACTATTAACTGCTAAGCCATCTCTCCAGCCCCAAAATATTTTTTTTTAATTTTAGGTGATGTAAGTTTTGTCATCTGCCCTATGATGTTGATGTGTTGTTATTTAATCTGAAATCATTTTTAACCAAATGTCATCACAATTTATAACATCTCCCACCATTTTTAAAGTATAGCCTCAGGTATCAATAACAACAAAAACCTCATTTATTGCTAGAGTTCCCCTTTCTACACAGAGACCCAGCAAAGGAGAGCTATTATGAAATATTTGCCTTCCTTCTAACCTCCTTTGTGATTTCATAATTGCACCACATAATTACTTTATATCATTTGCTAGTGTTTATTTACCTTCATCTCTTCCTGAGAGTCATTTTCTGATTTTGATTTTGAACTTGTTTTTAAGCGGAGGACCGATTTGCTGCTTCACTTTCAAGCACAATACAATGCCATCTTTTTTTTATGATGAGACCTCTGTTTACATTGTAGTGATTTGTGAAGAGGCATCTTGAATATTTAAAGATGCTACACTAGGAAAATCTCTGTTCTATTTATGCCCTACTTAGTAAAGTTATTTTGCAAAGGTTTTTGAATAGCTATAACCAGAAGAATCATCAACAAATCATAATGGAAATTGTACATAATAGAGAATGCCTTCCCGGAGGACCAAAGCTAAAAACACTGAATTTCTTGAAAATACCACAAATACTTTTGTGATGCCTGCTTGTTCTGGCAAGAAAGAAACACATTCCTCTGAGGCAAATATAAGAAAGCGTCAATGTGGGGAAATTAACCAAAACCCAAAATTGTCACTGGCATCTTAATAGTGCTCTCTGCCAAGCGTTCCAGCCCGGGGAAATTTAATAGGTACATTTGGAAGGTAAGAAGTGTCTACTGAGGCTTAGCAGGAGCATGGCATAATCAGAGGAAGAATAAAAACCCTGCCCTGCAGAGGTAGACTTTGAAGAAAATCATTGATTTAGCCTCAGCTAAAAGCACAGAAGACAAGGAGAAAGGAATATATGGAGAATCGCCAGCCACTGCCTTTATTCACACAGCATGGTGGCTAATCTTCAACGTCAGAGTAACGACTGGTATCCCATGGAAACATACCTCTGTGTATGTCCTGAGGGTGTTTCCAGAGGGATAATCCACCCAGAATGTGGGTGACATTTATTCTGGGGTCCGTGGCACCAGACTGACTTAATAAAATAAGACAGGCTGGAGAGATGGTTTGGTGGATGAAGTGGTTGCTGTTCAAGACTCCAAGGACCTGAGTATGATACCAGAATTTCATAACAAGCTAGGTATGGTGGTACATGCCTGTAATCCCAAGTCTAGGAGTCAGATAGATTTCCAGGACTTGCTGGCCAGCTAGCCTAGCCTAATTCACTAGCCTTATGTCCTAATGAGAGACCTAGCTCAAAAACTAAGTCTCCAAAGGAGTGACACCTGAGTTTCTCTCTGACCTTCACAAGCACATGCACGTCTGCATCTGAACACACATGTGAAGATGCCCACAAATAAAATAAGTAAAAACCAGAAAGAAGGCCAGCTGAGTACTGCATTCATCTCTCTACTCTCTGACTGCAGTGTGATGCCTGCTGCCCTGACTCCCCATCGTGATGGGATAAACACATTATATAGAACAAAATAAATGCTTCCCCCATTACATAGCACCCCATCAGTATTTTGTCACAATAATGAAAAAGTAGGCAATTTCTACTGCCACAGGGACGAAAACTGTATTGTGGAAGGGTGGATGTATAAAAGCCAAAAGCCAAGTGCCAAAAATGCTGCCTAATCACTCTCAATTGGCATTGTCCAAAACTGCTTAGAAGCAGAAAATATAAATCATCTCTGAGAGAATTTACTTTAGGTAGCATCTAAGAATTCCCACAGATGGAAGTCGGAAGAGATGCACACACAGTAAACATTTGATAAGGACATCAGTGACCATGTGCAGGGTCAGGAAAGGAGAACAACCCTGCTTCATCAGATCTGAATATATTATTAACACTGGGATATAGGATGCATACATTGAAGAGACAGATTCTGTCAACACGGACCATCCTGTTTTGAATATGCATTTTCTAATGATGAAAAACTATAATTAATAACTAAAAGCAGAGACTCAGTAATTTTTGAAGTGTCAAGCCAAATATAACCAAATATAAGAAGAAAAATCTGGTCAACTGTGACTTTAAAATTGTTGTTGATATTGTGATATAACATGAAGCCTACCTGTAACAGAACTTTCTGTGTATATAACATGAGACTTATCCTGGCCATACCTGTGTGTGATACAGATTGCTGACCATGAGAAGATGCTGTACAACTAAACTCTCAGATTTCTTCATCCTGTGGATCTGAAATGTTTTAACCATTATTTAGCTATTTGTCATTGCCCCCTCCATTCAACCCAAGATAATCACCATCCTGTGAGTAGAGTAATTTAAAAGATTTCTTTATTTTATTTCATATGTATATTTATTTGCTTGCCTGATTGTGTGTATGTGTGCCATGTACATGCCTGGTACCCACAGAGGCCAGACCTTGGAACTGTAATTGCAGACCATTGTGAGCCACAATGTGATTGATGCCAATTGAACTCAGGTCCTCTGCAAGAGCAATAAGCTCTCTTAACTGCTGACACATCTCTCCAGCCCCAAATTTAGCCATTTTAGACATTTCATATAAGTTGAATGATTTAATACATGTCTTTCATAACTGGCTTATTTTATTAAGCCTAGGGTCTTCAAATTTCACTTATGTATCACATGTTACAGATAATATTCCATAGGACTTCTGTTTGCATGTTTCTGCATGTAACATTTAGGCATCATTTCATAAATCTATTGACCACTGAATTTTTTCTTTAGAGTTATGTCCACTGAAGTTCTTAATGTATTAAAGGGTCTCATGGCCATGGGCAGCCATAAGGGGGCCTTGAAGGGAACTAGTACCTTCTCTTTAAACCCCACAGAAGGGGATTCTGGCTCTTATAAGATTCGGAGTGAGGGGGAGAGTAACTCCACATTACATAACCTAGTCTGGCTAGCTTGCAAAGTCACAAAGAAGAAAGGCACTTGGGTAAAGTTCAAAGTTGCCTTGAACCAAGGCAGCAGGTGGAAGAGGCTGAGTTTGCTCTTCTAGCTAGTCCTCAGTGCCCTAACAGTCACAGTATGTGCCTATCAAATGCCCTAAGACACAGACTGTATGGAAGTGTGGGCTGATTTGTGGAACAGAGAAAGAGGCAGCTAGAAGGTCTGTAATCTAACACTTCCAACACATAACGGCACAGGCTAAACATTCTGGCTTCGCTAGGGAAGGAGAGAGCATAACAAGAAAAGATTGCACCAAAGCAAGACTAAACCTAGTCAAGAAGACACCAAAGTCTATGGCTCCATGTCAAGTATCTAAGACTCATAATGGGATCATGTGGGCTCCAGTGTCAACGGCCACCCTCATCCTCCAGTTGTGGAACTCAGTGTTGATATCCTGGCATTATGCTGACCCTGCCCCCTGACAACTGACATTCAGGCAGATTCTTAGACAGCTCAAAGGTCCCTGTGTTGCTTGGCTATGTCATGTGTTACCTGGCTGTGTAAGGACTCTATACACATGTGCAAGCTTTCACTTGTGAGTACCTCCCACCTGTTCACCCCTTCTTCCCCTATCTCCTTCCCCTTCCCTTTCCATCTCTGTTCCTAGTTGGCCAACACCTACCCTTCCCTTTGCTTCCTTTCCCCAGTAAACTCCACATGAGTTTTGTTGGGTTTTGTGGTTCGTGTTTCATCACACACAGCTGCAGCAAATAACAACACACAGCACATGTGGCCTCCTCATTGGGCCAGCAGATTTCCTCTGCTGAAGTCTACAATTCCAGCAACTCCAAAGTTCTGGAGTCTCCAATACAATTTAGACTTTACCTTTTGAGTGTCATGCAATGGTTTCTTAGGGGCAAAGAGCAAGAAATCCAACACATTGCCTGCCTTCAGTAGCTTTAGCAAGACTTTACAATGTCTTCATTCTTGTATCTTTACTCTTATAAAACCAGTACCATGTGGATATTGCTGTCAAGATCTGCTATGTGGCCATGTTCCAGTGGCTTCTGTGTGCCTGACGCTGACACCGGGGAAACACTTCTCTGGATGACCAGTTTAGAATAGGGAACCTCTATGGTGACATTATCAGTTAATAGCATCTTTTTAAATATTAATTTGCATTTCCCCAAGTTGGAGCCTTCAATAAATGGGCTCTTGCCTTCTGGGCACTTCTCTTCCTACCCTGGGACCCAGTACAAGGCTTCTCTGTAGTCATACAAGTCTCTAACAATTATAACTGCTTTCAACTCGCACACTTTTTCTCAAATAACTATAGATTTTTTTGTATCATTCTGCTATACTTGACAGTTTTCATGTGTGTGTACGTGTGTGTGCATGTGTGTACATTTGTGTTTGTACATGTAAAGGCCATTGTCATTCCTTGGGAGCCATCTATCCTGTTTTCAGAGAGAAGGATCAGGAACCCACCAAGTAGAATTCACAGGCTAGTTGGCCACTGAAATTCTCCTGTTTCTACTAGCACAGTGCTGGGATCACAAGAAGCTGCCAACATACCCACTTTTTTTTTTTTTTTACATAGGTGCTGAGTTCAAACTCAAGTCCTTGCTGTACAAACAGAGCTGTCTGCCCAACTGCAACTTTCTTAAGCCTTGGTTCTGCTTGCTTCCTTCCTTCCTGGCTTCAGACTCACTATGGAGCAAAACTGAACTTTATTTTTGATGCTACTGATCATATTTCTCCCATGCTAGAATTCCCAGTATACACTGCCATTGCCAATTTATATGGTACTGGAGATCAACCTTCAACCTCTACAGACTAACCACATCTTCAGTACAAAATTTTATTCTTTGTGGTGCAATTTTACTTATTTATTTGGTTCTTTTTTGAAAGAGGGTCTGTCTGTGTAACAGTCCTGGCTGTTAAGTGCTTTGGTTTTCATATGTGTGTGTGTGCACACACATGTGCGTGAGAGAGAGAGAGAGAGAGAGGGAGAGGGAGAGGGAGAGAGAGAGAGAGAAAGAGAGAGAGAGAGAGAGAAAGAGAGAGAGAGAATTTCTGTAGCCCTGGAACTCGTTGGCCTTGAGCACGGAGATCCTCCTCTCAAGTGCTGGGATTAAAGGTGTGCACCACCTTGACTGGCTGTGATGCAGTTTTAAATGAGATTGTTTTTTCTGTTTTTATTTTGAGGATCTATTAGTTATTTTTTATTTAACTTTCCTCTGATATTAAAAATATTCTATCCTTCAGGGAAGCTCCTTGAGCAGTAAGGTGAACAACTCAAGATAGCTTCAGAAAGTCCCTGAAATTGACTGGATTTTTCTGGGCAACTCCCATAAACAATAAACGCCAAGAGTAACACTGAAGGAAGCTGAGCTTCAAAGAAGACTCACAGAGAGAAAAGCTGGAGACTCTAAGACCAGCCCAGCTGCCAGGAAGCAGTTTAGAGTCCAGTCACTGGAAAAGATGGTCTCCAACCTTTGTAGCTGCCTGCAGGCTGTGCAGTGTGCTCTAGGTTTTTCTGCTTTTGTGAGCTGTTTCCCATGCTGGGGTGGGCCTTGGTGATACAGCTGTCTTTGAGACATTTCTGCTTCTATAAGTAACCCCCTTGCCCTTACTCCTATAAGTAACCACTCACCCATACTCCTACAAGTAAACCCAATAAAACATTGCTTCAGACTTTGGTGGTATCTGTACATTGTTCAGTTATGGGTTTCCTACCTAGAATGAATAGATGTGTGTGTTCTGTCTCCCAAGAAAAAGTTGGTCCCAGAACTGTTAGTTTATAGACACACCATTAATTTTGTATTAGTTTTATAGTTTTATGTACTGAAATTTTAGTGAATTCTAACAGTATTTTGCTAGAGTATTTAGAAGTAAATTATATATGCATATGGTTTTGGAAGTATAGCTATGTAGATATATAAAAATATGCAAGTATATGACCACACTATCAGAAAATGGGATAATTTGGTTCATTTTGACCTAGGAGTCAGTTATTTTTTGTTATTTTACTTTATTATTATTTTTATTTTACCTGTCAATCCCAGTTCCACCTTACTCCCTCCCTCCATCTCTCCTTCTTACCCTCTCTCCCACTCGATTGCACCCTGACCACCCTTCCCTCCCATCCCCCCAACCCCATTCCACATGTAGTGTAATGCCATCCAGGTGGGGTCATGTAATTCTGTCAAGTCATTTGAAGAAGGGACTAGGACTTCTCTCCTGTCTCTAGGTTAAGGGAGTGTCCCTCCATGGGGGATGTGTCCGCAAGGTCCATTTGTGCACCAGGAATACATCCTGGATCCACTGTCTGAGGTGCCTTAGACTGCTCAGACCTTCTAGCTGAGACCCATATTCAGGGGGTCTGAGTCAGTCCCATGCTGGTTTCCCAGCAATCAGTCTGGGGGCCCGTTAGCTCCTCTTTGTTCAGGTCCACTTGCCTGAGAATTTCAAGACTCCATTATTTTTTTTCTGCAGAGTAGTATTCCATTGTGCAGATGTGCCACATCTTCTTTATCCATTCTTCAGTTGAGGGGCATCTAGGTTGCTTCCAGGTTCTTGCTATTACAAATAATGCTGCTATGAACATAGTTGAGCACATGTCTTTGTTGCATCGATGTGGATCATGTGGGTATATGCCTAAGAGGGGGATTGCCGATCCTGTGCTAGACTGATTCCCATTTTCCTGAGGAACCACCACTAGTTTCTTGAGTTCTTTGTATATTTTGGAGATCAGCCCTTTGTTGGATGTAGGATTTGTGAAAATCTTTTCCCAGTCTGTGGGCTGCATTGAATCTGTACAGTGCTTTTGGCAAGATTGTCATTTTTACTATATTTATCTTACCTATCCAAGAGCATGGGAGATCTTTCCATTTTCTGGTATCTTCTTTATTGTCTTTCTTTAAAGCCACAAAGTTCTTATTCTATAAGTCTTTCACTTGTTTGGTAAGTGTTACACCAATATACTTTATGTTGTTTGTGGCTATTGTAAAGGGTGATGTTTCTCTGATTTCTTTCTCAGCCTCTTTGTTGTCTGAATAAAGTAGGGCTACTGATTTTTTTGAGTTTATCTTGTATCCTGATAGTTTGTTGAAGGTGTTCATCAGCTGTAGGAGTTCCCTGGTAGAGTTTATTGGGTCGCTTATGTAAACAATCATATCATCTGCAAATAGAGACAGTTTGACTTCTTCCTCTCCAATTTGGATCCCCTTGATCTCCTTTTGTTTTCTTATAGCATTAGCTAGAACTTCAAGTACAAGATTGAAGAGATATGGAGAGAGAGGACAGCCTTGTCTTGTTCCTGATTTTAGAGGAATTGGCTTAAGTTTCTCTCCATTCAGTTTGATGTTGGCTGTTGGTTCACTGTATATTGCTCTTATTATGTTTAGGTATGTTCCTGTATTCTCTGATCTCTCCAAGACCTTTATCATGAAAGGGTGTTGAATTTTGTCAAAGGCTTTTTCAGCATCTAGGGAAATGATCATATGGATTTTCTTTTTCAGTTTGTTTATATGGCGGATTACGTTGATAGGTTTTCATATGTTAAACCATCCCTTCAACCAAGGAATGAAGCCTACTTGTTCATGGTGGATGATTTCTCTGATGTATTCTTGGATTCAGTTTGCCAATATTTTATTGACTAGTTTTACATCAATGTTCATCAGGGATATTGGTCTGTAGTTTTCTTTCTTAGTTGTGTCTTTCTGAGGCTTGGGTACCAAGGTGATTGTGGTCTCGTAGAAAGAGTTTGGTAATGAACCTTCTGTTTCTATTGTGTGGAACAATTTGAGGAGTATTGGTATTAGTTCTTCCTTGAATTTCTGGTACAATTCTTCACTGAAGCCATCTGGTCCTGGGCTTTTTTTTTTTCTTTTTTAATTCATTGTGGGTTATAGGTCTGTTTAAGTTGTTTGTCTTTTCTTGATTTAATTTTGGTAAGTGATAGTATCCAGAAAATATGTCCATTTTCTTTGAATTTTCAAATTTTGTGGAGTACAGGTTTTTTTTGGGGGAGGTGAGATTGGGTTGTGTTATTTTTTATTTATTTATTTATTTATTTATATAACCGAGTCCATTTATGAAAACAAACATTTATAGACAATATTTGGGAATTTGGGCATCGTTCTTTCCAAACTACTTCCTGCTGGTAAGGGGCGCTGTCATGGGGGATTCGAAGAAGATTCAGAAATCCTGGCTGTAGTCTGTAAGGCTGCTTTGTCCAGTTGTTTTGAATGTAGGATCGCCTGGTACTCTGTTTCAGGTGGTCTGACTTGATCAAACCACATTAGTCTGGTTTTCAAAGTATGACCTGAAAGTTGTCTGGATTTCCTCTGTGTCCGTTGTTATGTCCCCCTTTTAGTTTCTGATTTTGTTAATTTACATGTTCTTTTTCTGCTTTTTTGTTAGTTTGGATAAAGGTTCGTCTATCTTGTTGATTTTCTTGAAAAACCAACTCTTTGTTGAATTAATTTTTTTTGTATTGTTTTCCTGGTTTCTATTTTATTCATTTCAGCCCTCAAATTTATTATTTCCTGGCGTCTACTCCTCTGGGGTGAGTTTGCGTCTTTTTGTTCTAAGGCTTTCAGTTGTGCTGTTAAATCTCTAATGTGACTATCCTCTGTTTTCTTCATATGGACACTTAGTGCAATGAACTTTCCTCATAACACTGCTTTCAAGGTGTCCCATAAGTTCGTGTATGTTGTGTCCTCATTCTCATTGAATTTTAGGAAGTCCTTAATTTCTTTCTTTATTTCTTCTTTGACCCAGGTGTGGTGCAATTGCACATTGTTCAGTTTCCATGAGTTTGTAGGGTTTCTGCGATTTGTGTTGTTGTTGAATTCCAATTTTAAAGCATGGTGGTCTGATAAGATATAGGGGACTATTCCAATTCTTTTGTATCTGTTGAGGTTTGTTATGCCACCTAGTATGTGGTCGATTTTAGAGAAGGTTCCATGTGGAGCAGAGAAGAAGGTATATTCTTTTGTGTTTGGATGGACTGTTCTATAGATGTCTATTAAACCCAGTTGAGACATAACTTCTGTTAGTTCTTTTGTTTCTTTGTTGAGTTTCTGATTGGTGGTCCTGTCTAATGGTGATAGTGGTGTGTTGGCATCTCCCACTATAAGTGTGTGAGGTTTTATGTGAGGTTTGAGTTTTAGTAGCGTTTCTTTTACAAATGTGGGTGCCTTTGTATTTGGGGCATAGATGTTCAGAACTGAGACTTTGTGTTGATGGATTTCTCCTATAATGAATATGAAATGACTATCTTCATTTCTTGTGATTAATTTTGGTTTGAAGTCTAACTTGTTAGATATTAGGATAGCCACACCTGCTTGCTTCTTGGGTTTATTTGATTAGAAGATATTTTCCCAGCCCTTTACCCTGAGGTAATGTCTATCTTTGAAGCTTAGATGTGTTTCTTGTATGCAGCAGAAGGATGGATTCTGTCTTCGTATCCATTCTGTTAGCATGTGTCTTTTTACACCGAGTTAAGACTATTAATGTTGAGGGAGCGTAAGGACCATTGATTGTTAAGGCTTGTTTATTTTAGATTTGTTGTTGGCAGTAGTATTGTGAATATATTTGCCCTGCTTTACCCTTGGTTTTTGGTGCAGTGGGATTATCTGTTGCCTAAGTCTTTGTGAGTGTAGTTAACTTCCTCGGGTTGGAGTTATCCTTCCAAAACTTTCTGTAGGGCTGGATTTGTAGATACATATTGTGAATATCTGACTTTGTCATTAAATATCTTGTTTTCTCCATCTATAGTGATTGAGAGTTTTGCTGGGTATAGTAGCCTAGGCTGGCATCCATGGACTCTTAGTACTTCCAGAGCATCTATCTAGGACCTTCTGGCCTTGAGGGTTTCTATGGAGAAGTCAGGTGTAATTTTGATAGGTCTGCCTTTATATGCTACCTGTCCTTTTTACTTTGCTGCTCTTAATATTCTGTCTTTATTCTGTATGTTAGGTGTTTTGATTATTATATATCGAGGGGTCTTTTCTCTTTGGTCCAGTCTATTTGGTCTCTGGTATGCTTCTTGTACTTTCATGGGCATGTCCTTCTTCAGATTGGGAAAGTTTTCCTCGATGATTTTGTTGAATATGTTTTCGGCACCTTTGAGCTGGGCTTCCTACCTTCCTCTATGCCTATTATTCTTAGGTTTGGCCATTTCATAGTGTCCCACATTTCCTGGATGTTTTGTGTTAAGGATTTGTTGGATTTACGACTTTCTTTGGTTCATGAATCTATTTCCTCTAGTTTATCTTCCGTGCCTGAGATTCTCTCTTCCATCTCTTGAATTCTGTTGGTTATGCTTTAGTTCCAAATAGCTTGCCCAGTTTTTCTATTTCCTGCATTCCTTCGGTTTGTTGTGTTTTCTTTATTATCTCTGTTTCAGTTTTCAAGTCTTGAACTGTTTTCCTTCACCTGTTTAATTGTTTTTTTGGTTGGTTGGTTGGTTGGTTGGTTGGTTGGTTGGTTTTTTTGGCTCTCTGTACTTTTTTTTTAAGAAATTTGTTCATTTCTTCCTATTTTTGTTTGTTTGTTCTTCCATTTCTTTAAGGGATTTTCTCACATCTTCTTTGAGGGCCTCTATCATTTTTATGACAATAATTTTTAAGTTGTTCTCTTCTGCTTCATCTGCTTTGTTGTGTTCCGGTCTAGTTGGTGTAGATTCCCTACATTCTGGTGGTGTTATGCCTGCCTTTCTATTGTTAGGTGTTTTCTTGTATTGCCATCTTCCCATAGCTTCTTTAAGTAGGTTTTGGTGGGGCCTCTCCCTCTCTCTATGGTACTCTCCAGGTACTCTTAGATGAGTCAGAGATTCGATATCTGTAGCTCTGGGTGGTCCAAGTTCTCTAGGAGGTCTCTTCACAGGCAGGGGCCTGGCAATGGGGGTCAAAGATCAGGCTCCAGCAGAAGACTGACAATGGGAGTCAAAGATCTCGAAGGCTCGAACTCAGGGTTTTCCTTAAGCTGATAGGCAGATCTAGCCTGGGCCTGGCACTCCCCAGCTGAGACCTCTTTGGTAGATGGGGGTCAAGGACCCAGCCTGCAGGAACTCAGAGATGCTCCCCGGAGATAGGTGGATCTCTGGGAGGGGCCGGAACTCCAGTAGACTGGCGGTGGGGGTCACAGACCAGGCAGGTGAAAATTATGGGTGGCGGTCAGAGACCAGGCAGGTGGAAATTGAGGGTGGTCCCACATGGATAGGCAGGTTTAGTGTGCTCAGAGCAACTCCAGGAAGTTCCCTGAAGGTGGCTGAATTGTTGGCTCCATCCTTTGTCCCAGTGCTCAACCAGAGCAGTGGAACAGTGGGCAGGGTAGGGCACAGGGTTGTGGGAGGGCAGGCTCTTGGTGGTGGTGGTGGGTATGGGTGTATCAGAGCTCCAAGAGCACTCTCGATGGGGATAGGACACAGGAGCAGGTAGATCCTTGGCCAACCCAGGGAGTTCCTGGGGAAGGTTGTAGGGGAGAGTCCACCGGAATTGGTCCGAGACTTATGTCTAGCCAAGGCTTGGCAATGGGGGACAAAGGCTGGGCTGATACTCAGGATGTTTCCACACCTATAGGTGGATCTAGCTGGGACCTGACACTCTCCAGTTGAGGCCTCTTTAGCAGAGGCCCTGTGATGGGGGTCAAGAATCTAGCCCTGAAGTCAGTTATTTTTATTATCTATTAGCTTGTCTAAGATTTCTATTACTCTATCGAGCAGAACTTCTGAGAATAGCATCCTTGTCTTTTTCTGGTCTTACAGGAATTTTTTTCAGCTTTTCACCATGGTATATGTAAGCTTATAACATATTTTACGCTAAGGTTATAAGGTAAAACATTCAATCTCACTTCCAGGTTTTAAAAACCCACCAATTCCTGAGCTTAAAAATTTATCAGTCTCTGAGCTCAAAATCCCATCAATTCCTGAACTTGCCCCATGCTCAGGACTTGAAATCCCACCAATTCCCACCCTGGAAAACTCCACTCCCTAGAAACCATATATACTTGATTTCCCACTCAGTTCTCCGCTACTTCTTACCCAAGCAGAGGCAATGCCCTCTTACATTTTTCCCAATAAATCTCTTGTGTGAAGTTTGTTGAGTGTAACTTTGTGATATTCCTTGGCTGGAATCTTCCAGGCTACCTTTCCTTTAATAGCTGTAACTCTTGTATTAAGGAAACTTTTCTCTTCAGAACTGTTAACAATCACAGAAGTAATTTACCTCCATTCCTAGTTTACAGAGGGTTTTGATTTTGTCAAATGCTTTTTCTGCTACTTTACTGCTTGTATTTTACTAGTGTCATCATTGTATCAACATGCTATATCATAGTAATTGATTTTCTTATTTTCTACCATCCTTGCAAATCTCATCTGAACATTGGCACCATCTTTTAATGATGTTGAATTTAGTTTGCTGCTATTTTGTTGAAGACTTTGACATCTATGCTTCTGAGGAATATTGGTATAAATCAAATCCTCCTCCTCCTATTTTCTCCTCCTTTCTACCCCTTATTCTCCCTCATCTTCTTCCCTCCTCCTCCTTGTCCTGCCCCTTTTCCTTTCCTCCTCCTTGTAGTAGCCTCATCTCATATTCATATATGGGTAATGTTAGCCTTGTAAAGTGAGTAGGGAATTATCCCTCCCTCTTCAGTTTTTCAGAAGAGTTTGTGTGATTAATGATAATTCTTTAAATGCTCAACGGGATTTACCTTCAAGCCATTTTGTCTTGATTATTTATCAGGGATGTTTTGATTACCAATTCAACACCCTTAATATGTTTAAGTACACTTTCATCTATGTATCACTAGTCCTGGTAGGTTGTGTGCTTCTAGGAATTTATCCATTTCTTCTAAGTTACCTAGGTTTGTTGACATATAATTATTTATTTTTACTGCTACATATAATAATTTTATTTTTTTTCTTTTATTGAAAATAGATTCTTTTCTCATACAATATATCCCTACTTCCCCTCTCTGGATCCATTCCTTTTTTGTCTCTAATTAGAAAATCAGAGGCTTCTAAAATATAACAACCCAACATGACAAAATAAAATATAATAAGATGAAGCAAAAATTATCATATTGAAGTTGGAAATGGCAACCCAACTGGTGGAAAAGAGTTCCATGATCAACTTGCTCTCACAGTCAGAAGTTCCATAAAAATACTAAGCTAAAAGCTACAATTTATGCATGGAGGACTCGGTATAGACTCTTGAAAGCCTTGTGCTTGCTACCTCAGTCTCTGTGAGTTCATATGGGCCTTGCCTAGTTGATTCAGAGGGCCTTGTTCTCCTGGTGTCCTCCATCCCCTCTGTCTCTTAACAATTGGTCCACCTCCTCTTTAGAGGGAATCTCTGAGCTCTGAGAGGGAGGGATTTGATGGAGAACTCCAATTTACACTCTCTCCCTCTCCTTCTCCCTCTCCCTCTCCCTCTCCCTCTCCCTCTTCCCCTTGCTCACCTTCTCCCTCACCTTCTCCCTCTCCCTCTCCTTCTCCCTCTCCCTCTCCCTATGGGCCTCTACATCTATTCTTGTATGTGGGTCTCTGCATCTGTTCTATCAAATCTCTCCCCTCCAAGCTCAGAAGCTTCTCTGATAATGACTGCATAAGGCACAGATCTATGAGTATAACAGAATATCATTATGAATCATTTTATTGATTTTTTAAGATCTATAGAGTTTGGTTTTAATCTAGGTTTCTGAACTATCTATTCTCTGGTTCTTGGCTATCCCAGCAGTTTTGGGTATGGGTTCCTAGTGGAGTAGACCTTAGGTCAAATCAGACATTGATTGGTCACTCCCACAAGTTCTGTGCGAACATTGCCCTAGCAGATTTTGCAGGCAGGACAGATCATAGGTCAAAGTTTTTGTGTCTGAGTTGGTATCCATGTTTCTCTTTTTACTTACTTCTTCATTTAGAAGCCTCATTTCTATTTGACTCATGTTTCCTTTGGTAGAGAGTTGTTCAGTTTCCATGAGTTTGTATGCATTCCTGTCATTTCTGGTGCTGATGTTATCCAGCTTTAATCTGTAGTGGTGTGTTGGGATACAGGGAGTTATTTCAATTTTCTTGTATCTGTTGAGACTTGCTTTGTGTCCAAATATGTAATCAATTTTGGATAAAGTTCTGTGAGGTGATGAGAGTAAGGTACATTCTTTTGTATTTGGGTGAAATGTTCTGTAAATATTTGTTAGGTCCATTTAGTTTATAATGTCTGTTAGTTCCAGGAATTCTGTTTAGATTTTGTGTGGATGCCCCTTTCATTGATGAGATTGTTGAAGTCTCTCAGTATCATGTGTAAGTCTTAATATGTGATTTGAGCTATGTGCTATTTTTTTACAAATTTTGGTGCCCTTGTTTTAGGGGCATAAATGTTAAGAATTGAAATGTCATCTTGGTGAATGTTTCCTTTTATGGATATGTGGTGTCCTTCCCCATATCTTTTTATTAGTTTTGGTTTGAAGTCTACTTTGTTATATATTAAAATGGCTATGCCCACTTGCTTGGAATATGTTTCCCAACACTTTACCTTAAGGTAATGTTTACACTTGATGCTGAGGTATGTTTCTAGTATGTAGCAGAGGATGAATACTATAAGTGCATTGTTAGTCTTTATTTTTATTGGGCAATTGAGACCACTGATAGTGAGATATATCAATGACCAATGATTATTGATTCCTATCATTTTGTTGTTAAGGGTGTTAGTGGTGGTGGTGGTGGTGTGTGTGTGTGTTTGTGTGTTTCCCTTCTTTTGGTTTTGTTGGTGTGAGATTATATAATTCTTGTGTTTTCATGAGTGTACTTAACCTCTTTAGGTTAGATTTGTAGATAGATAGTGTTTAAATTTGACTTTATCATGAAATATCTTATTTTCTCAATCTATGGTGACTGAAAGGTTTGCTGGGTATACTAGTCTAGGCTGGCATCTGTGGTCCCTTAATGTTGACAGCACATCTGTCCAGGCCCTTCTTGCTTTTAGAGTCTCCATTGAGAAGTCAGGTGTAATAGGTGTGTCTTTATGTTACTTGGTATTTTATCCTTACATCTTTTAATAATCTGTTTGTTTGTTTGTTGTTTTGGGGTCTTTTTTTAAACACAGGGTCTCTTTGTGCAGTCTTGACTGACCTGGAACTTACCCTGTAGATCAGCCTAACCTTGAACTTACAAAGATTCAACTCTCTCTGCCTCCCAAGTGCTGGGATTAAAGGCATGCACCACCATCTCCCAGCTCTTTCTTCATTATGTAAGCTTAGTATTTGGTCTATTATGTCCGGGAGGGGGGTTCTTTCTTTTCTGGTCCAATCTATTTGGTGTTCCATATACTTCTTCTACCTCTATACATATCTTTATAGATTAGGAAATGTTTTATTCTGTGATTTTATTGAAGACTTTTTCTGAACCTTTGAGCTGGGTTTCTTCTCTTTCCTTTATTCTTATTATTCTTAGGTTTAGTCTTTTCATAGTGACCCAGGTGTTTTGGTGTTTTGTTTTATGAGGGTTTTGGGGGTTTTGTTGTTTTTGTTGTTGTTTGTTTTTGGTTTTTTGACTTAACATTTTCTTTGAATGATGTATCCATTTCTTCTATCATATCCTCAACAACTGAGATTCTCTCTTTCATCTCTTGTATTCTTTTGGTGAAATTTGCCTGTGTAATTCCTGTTCACATTCCTAAATTTTTCACTTACATAATTCCCAATTTATTGATTCTATGTACATGATCAAGTCTTGAATAGTTTTAATTGTTTCCTTTCTCTGTTTTGTGTTTTCTTATATTTCTTTAAGAGATTTATTAATTTCCTCCAGTATTTTTATATTTTCCTGGATTCCTTTAAGGGATGTATTCATTTTCTTTTTAAGGCCCTCTATCATCTTTGTACCATTGGTTTGAAAGTCTTCTTCTTGTGCTTCAACTAGTTTGGAATATTCAGGGCCTGCCATGATAGGATAGCAAGGCTATAGTGAAGACATATTGCACTGGCTGTTATTGATTGTGTTTTCACTCTAGTGTCTAGGCATCAGGGCTTGATATGATTATATAGGTGCTGGTTTCCAGGATTGTCTTTGTTGGGTGTGTGTTTTGTTCCTTGGTTTCTGTTTTCTCTCTGGATTTTCAGAGAGTTTGATAGTTGTGTGTTGCCTCTTTTTCTGGCCTGCTCAGCTGGTGTGTTTGCAAGGGATTTCTGCTCATATTGGGGGTTGTGATACAGGATGGGTTGGTGGATGAGGTCTTTGTGATCTAAAGATGAGGTCAGAGAAGGGGAGACCACAGCAGGAAATAAGAGTGCAGTGGGATGGGCAGGGGGGAAGGTAGATCTCAGGCAGTGGGAGAGGTATATGTCTGCCTTCAGCCTATCTGTTGGCCTGGGAGGAGCAGCAGCCCTTGGGTTAACTGGGGTTGCCTGCTGGAGTTGGGGCCTAGGACAAAGCAACAAATGTGGGGAGGAAGGTGAAAAGGGGAGGGTCTGTAAGAACACTGGAGATGGGAGCAGGCCAGGCAGGGAAAGCTGCCACAGGTGATGGACTGAAGATTTGGGGGCAAGAGTAGGGGACTGGGTCTGGGGGAACAGAGAAAAAGGTCTGTGTGTAACCTGCTTGGTTTTCTAGCAGGCATAGCCTGTGGTTTAGCAGGATGGGACGAAGCAACCAGTGATGGGGAGAGAGGTTAGAAGAGGACGGTGGTAGTGTATCTCAACTCATGGGTCGTGACTCTTTTGGGAGTCTCATGTCAGACGTTTATGTTATGATTCATAGCAGTCACAAAGTTACAGTTATGAAGTAGAAACAAAACAATTTTACAGTTGGGGGTCACTGAAACATGAGGAACTATGGAGGGTTGCAGCATTAAGAAAGCTGAGAACTGGTCCATGGGAGCCACAAGAGAGTGGGCAGTGGGGAAGGAAGGCAGCAGCTGCTGTTCTGTGGGAGTGCTAGGAAGGAAGAGGAGAGACTGAGTCTGGGGGAACAAAAGGAGGAGGAGGTCTACAGGCAGCCTACCTGGATTTCAGGCAGGCCTATAATTATTTCTAATGGCCTTTATCTTTATTATTATCATATGACATCACTTATTTTTCCTTATTTACTATTATTGCTTATTTTGAAATTAAAGTCTAATTAAATCATATCTCCCCTTTTCTCCCCCCAACTCCTCCCATGTCCCCTCATTTTCTGACTTCTTCTTAGTCTGACTCCTGTCAACTTCGGTTTTTAAAAACCAAAACCAAACAAGACAGATAAGACGACGGGAAAGGACGTGTGGATGGAATTGGGGGGTAGAGGTAGAAGGAAGATTGCAGAGGGTAAGAGTTTCTTCTTTCATACATGTATGACGTTGCCAAAGGAGAAATTCAATAAAAGGTATTTTAAAAAATCAACTCTTTCACTGATTTTTTTTCAAGTAGTTTGCTACTCTCTCTTTGGTTGATCTCTGCTCTGTTCTGTATTATATGTTTCATTCTGCTGTTTTTAGCCTTGGTTTTTAATTACATCTACTTTCCTTGAAATATAACGTTAGAATACATTTGAGATTTTTTTTTTTAATTTAGATATTTAATGCCATAAACCTCACACTTAGTGTTTGCTGCCAGTTCTACCAGTTTTGTTGTGTCGGTCTTTTGTGGGGGAGAGGTGAGGGGGGCTGATGGCAATGTTCTAATATCCCCTCTGACTTCTTTGATCTCCTGGTTGTTCAAAAGTGTGTGGTTTAGTTTTCACCTATTTCTGAGCTTTGTGGCTTTTTCTATGCTGTTGGCATCTATTTTTATTTCATTGTGCTTGATATTTGATGTGATCTGGTCATTTTGAATTTGTTAAGACTTAACATGTGACCATCTTTCCTAGAGAATGCTCCATGCATGTAAGAGTATGATTTTCCGCCTGCCGCCTCCCGGTCTTGTCCCGCCGCTGCGCCAGCCCCAAATAACACACAGAGACTCTGTATTTGGTACAATACTGTTGGCCCTGTTACTTGTTTCTTATCGGCTAGCTCTGCCTTAATTATTAACCCATTTCTGCTGATCTATGTATTTCTCTTACCGGGGAGCCGGCGGCATACTGCTTTCTCCAGACTCTCCATCTTGGCTCCTCCCTCCTACTTCCTATTTCCTCCTTGTCTCCTAGTCCCTCCTATCTTCCTTTCCTATTGGCCAACAGTGCTTTATTATTAACCAGTATGAGAAACATATACAGAATGACATCTCCCATCATCTCCTCTTTTCTGTCTAAATAAAAAGAAGGGTTTTAACCTTAACATAGCAAAATATATCACATAACAGTTATCAAATAAGAATCACAGTTAACATTATTTAGTCCATTAACATTTAGCAAGATTTAAGAAAACATTCCATCATCTATCCCATCTTTGTGTCTAAAGTCTAACTTATCTTTAATAAAACTATAACCTTAACTATCTGTCTTCAACTCCCTCAAAGACCACAGAAGGATAATATTTAAACTCTAGAAATGACAGAGACAACTCACTGCCTGGTCACCCAAAGTTCTTTTGTAATCTTCCATCTTCAGCCCATAGGCCATAGTGTGTCTGGCAGACTCTTCAGCAATGCAGGAAACTTTAAACTGTCTTCTTGTATTGGCAGTTTATCAGTCATTTTTCTCTATATCCTGCAGACTGTCTGGCAGATTCTTCCATGAAGCAGGAACTCTGTAGCAATGTCCATCTTGAGACAGCAGTCAATTTTCTGTGGGTCCTGCATGTCCAGTTTATACAGCACAAAGTCAAACAGTCCAGACAAGAGCAGTATCTTGTCCACATGGCTAGTCTTGCCATATTGAAAGCAAACTCCAAAACGAGTTTCTTCAATGTCCATCTTCTTTTCTGGTGCAGGTGGTATTGCCAAGAGCAATTATGTCTCACTGTCACGAAAACTCTCAACCATTTTAAATGCCATATTCCGTAGGTCTTTGAAAGGTTTGAAGAATTCCTATCTATCTTAAATACATCTCTGTGTATCTTGAAAACCCTAACTAAACTCTAAGCTTTGACTATCATAGGTAATTATCTATAATCTGTACTACATTATACATTACGTTTCTAAATGAGCTATACAAACAAGAGGAGAAATATACATATCACCTTATTGACCTTAAATTGTATCAATAAATGAAAATCCATTCCAAAACAAAGTATTCATATCTATACCATAATTCCCTTTTTACCTTTAAAAAGAACTGGCTGTGATCATTAACCATTTATACCCAAGTCCATTTAAATGAAACCAAACATTTATAAACAATATTTGGGAATTTGGACGTCGTTCTTTCCAAACTACTTCCTGCTGATAGGGGGCGCTGTCATGGGGATCCTAAGAAGTTGCAGAAATCTTGGCTGTAGTCTGTGAGGCTGCTTTGTCCAAGCTGTTTTGAATTTTGGATCACCAACGACTCTGTTTCAGGGGGCCTGGCTTGCTCAAACCACATTAGTCTGGAAGGAATCCACAGCTTTTTATTTTCTGTGGAAACAAAAATAGAAATCCTTTTCCCCAGTAACTTGTCCTTAAACTTAAATGTTGGAGTCAAAGCATTTTTAAAATATATAAATTTAATTAATCCAGCAGCATTTCCTTTATCAGTTGTTGTTATTTTCTCAGCAGTCAAACAATGTAGAGACAACACAATAGCATACAGTAACCAGATTCTCTCTGAGCTTTTCATCTTTACGTGGCTTTATTATTACTCCATTTCTTTTACTTTTTATTCTTTTATTTTTTGACATAGGGTTTCACTGTGTAACTCTTATCTGTCCTGGAATTTACTCTGCATTCCAGGTTTACTTTGCAAATCACAAGAGATCTGCTTGCCTCTGTCTCCCAATTGCTGGGATTAAAGGTGTGTGCCACCACACCCAGTTCCTCTTTGTCTATTTAAAACCATTTTTTTTTTCATGTCTACGTATATTTTAAAACACACTGTAAACCTTTAGAGGTTTTTCTTAATATGAATCTGTCTTTACTGTAAATTTTTATCTTTATCTGGCCACAAGTCTTTATCTGTTAAACAACAACATTGTTAAAATGAAAGTCTTTGTTGTTTCTGCAGAGGTTTATAAAAGTTGGCGGCTGCTATTTTACCGCCAGCACTGAAAGCTGCGCTCACTGCCTTGGTCTGCATGCTGCCGGCTTGAAGATGTGGTCACTGCCATTGCCATCTCTCATACACACCAATAAATTGTTAGCAGAGTTTCTTAAAAGCCGTGCAGTTTTTTGCCACTTAAGCTGAGTCAGGAATCTTCCCTTAAAGGAGCCACGCAAATATCTGTTTGCCTTTAGCAAAACAGAGTTCAACTGAGAAAAATGCTGCTACCAAGAAACCTTGCTTGTCTCTGTTCTTTTGTTTCTAAAACCCTTTTTTAAGCTTTTGTTAAATTTTAAGTGGAAGTTCTTATTAACCACATGGGTTGAGAAATTTGGTTGCTAAAAATTTTCTTCCTACAGGATCCATTGGAGCAATCATCGTCCCATTTCAGCAGGAAGTAATCTTAATATGACTACGCCCCCTTTCCCTACCCTTGGAAATTTGGGATAATAGTCATCGTCTTTGGGTTGGTTTTAGTTATTTGGGATTGGGTGATGCTTACACTCGGGTTTATCTTTTAGACAGGAATAGGGAATGGTGGGTAAAGGTATGGTTTAGATGGGATATAAGTAGATTAGCCTATTTCCTTGAGAATTTGAGTATGAATGAGATAGTATTTTACAGCTTACATTGTTATGTATTCCTATGTGGTAAGCTATGTAAAATTAAGTTTATATTTTGTTATATTGTGTTAAATGTTTCCACTTATAATATTTATGCACATTATTTTTTACCATATTCTATGTATGTATACTTTTCTTGTGTTCAAGACATTTTGTATATTGATACAATTTGGGATATTTATCTTGCTGCCCTTTATAGTTCTACCTCTTGTCTTGACACTTATACTCTACCTCTATTTTAGGGATTTACATGTAGGTATATGTAAATAGTTATATTGTTTAAGTATTTGTTCCTGCTTTACTCAGGAAAGTTTTAATCAGTCTTTTTAGCTAAGTTCCCGAGTATTATAGATTATCTTCACTCACATTTCCTGTACCTATGAGATTAGTCAGATATAGATGCTTAATCTTCAATCCTTCATAGACATGCAGAACATGGCATTTAAATGTTTTAATATTAGTACTCCTTTGACATGAGACACTGTTGCTCCTGACAGCACCGTGCATTTTCCCGAAAATATGTTGGACACTGTTGTTGCTCCTGCTGGAGTTCAATCTCGCCTCAGCTAATGGCCTGTTGGGCATAGAATTGCCCCCACCTTGACCACTGATTTGGACATGCAGTCCTATGTGCTTGCAGGAGACAAATATAGAAGACTGCTTGACCTTGCCAAGTCAGGGTAAGACAGCCATTCTATTTCCCTGCTGTTGTTGTGGTCTGTCAAGTTCTCTTGGCCTTAGCCAAATCTGGGTGTACCAACGTCGCTGTGAGACCTAGGGTGACTGTTCAGGTGGCTTGCTGTTTCTGTCCTTGCTGCACCGTTTTGGAAGTTGTCCATCCGCATTTCCTGTCTACTCTAGTATTGTTATTTTCCTTCTCAGGTCTTGATGAGGTTGAAGATTAAACTATCACAACTATTATTCTCTCTTCCTAGTTAGATATATTAGGTACTAGACTTACGTTTTCCAGCTTAGGACAACTCTATTGTAAACTCCATTATGCCCTCACCCTAGGACTAGATATGTAGGTCATTTTGTTCTCGATTTTCCTTTTCTTAGAGCACACTTGTTATTCACTGTTTTGTATATAGTTTTGTATTAAGCCTAAATCTTTTCTTTAGACTAAAAGGGGAATTGTAGTGAGGTAGTCCTTCTGTAGCACTGACCACGCCCATTGGGGGGTGGAGCGATGGGCGGAGGTGACCTGAGGAAGGAGGTCGGAGGGGGCCAGGAAGGCGCTCTCTTTCTGGCGTGACTCGGACAGGAGAGGATCGGGTTGAATTTCCTGGTGTTCATCTGTCTAGGTTGTAAGTTATTTCTCCCTGAATAAACATCTATTCGGCCTATTTGTTTATCCTGACCCTTATTTACCGCAATACATGCACAATGGAGAAGTGTCTTACTGTTCTCTTTTGTGTGAGCGTTGGAGCCATTTGACCTGTGATGCTAATCAACTCCATTCTACCTGTTGATTTTCTGATGGTTTGTTCTGTCTATTAATTATTAATGGGTGTTGGTAGTATCAATCCTCCTTCCTTCAGGTTTGTCACTGAGCCTAGGTGCTCGAAAATTGAGACAATGTTGTCACATTGTCTTGGTGAATTACCTCTTTTGTGATTATATAATGTTTTCGTTTGTCTTGAATGAGGTGTGTTTGTTTGGTGTTTTCTAATATATTTATTTACTCCAGCAGTAGAGGCACATATGCTATGATGTACATGTGGAGGTTAGAGAATAAGTTGTGGGAGTCAGTTCTCTCTTTGAACCAGGCAGGTTCTGGGAATCAAACTCAAGTCATCAGGCTTACCAGCAAGCTCTATTTCCTGCTGAGTCATCTCCAGGGCCCTTAAATCTTCAATGAGCCTCTTATAGACAATATGTTGTTGGACCTTGAGGTTTTGGTTTTAGTCCACTCAGCCTATATATATCATTTGATTGGGGATGGGAGGTTAACCATCTATATTTAAGTGGTTATTGGTGGCTTTCCATTAGCTTTGGGGTTCTTTTGCTTTTCTTGCTCTTAATTTGTGTTTCCTGGCTTTTGAAATAATTTTTCACTTTGTTTTTTGTTGTGTCCAAAGTCTGGACCCCCAAAACCACCAACAGACCAGATCCAATGCAAAAGAGTCTTTTTAATTATGAGTTAACTCAGGTCCTCCATCTGTCTGACACAGTGAATGGAGTAGTAGGAACCCTGAGCAGCAGTAGGGCAGGGCAAGGGGTGTTTCTGGGGGTCTGCTAGTTGCATAGCAATAGTCTCAGGATTGATGCACCTCTGGGCTGGGGGAACCTGTCCTGAGTTGATTGGTCAGCTGCAGCTACAGAAAGGTTGCTATGCCTGGAGGCCATCCAAGGGCCATTGCTACCTACTTCATTCCACTATTATCAGTAAAGCACATCCAAAGCCCACCAGCTAACTTCTGTTTGGTTCTTTACCACATGGAAGGTATCTGGCAGTTTCTTACCGGTAATTAGGGCAAAGAAGGGCAAGATTGGGGGTCTCAGCACATCCTGCTGAGTCAAGGACCTACATCTTACTGGGTCTTTCTGAAGCCTGTCATGGCTGCCAAAGCAGAATGCTAGGGACGGGACTGGGCCCTTTACCTTTCATCTGTGTACCTGTGTACTCTCTAATTTCTATGAGCCCTTAGAAATATCTCCCAGTTGTTATTGTCTAGTTAATTTAACTTTAGTCACATGTAACAACTACACTGAGTTTTTTTTTTGGGGGGGGTAGACTGGGTGTTGTTGTTTGTTAGTTTTTCTACACACAGGGATGGGGGTGAGGGCAGTTGTTTTGTTTTTTAGACAGGTTCTCACTTATGTATTCCTGGCTGGCCTGGAAATCACTTTTAATTCAAACTTAATCTTTAGGCTATTGACACCATAGTATGTGCCTTTTTATACTGTGATTCCAAAATACATTTTAGTTAGCTTTAATACTTTTGTATTTTAATCATGTATACTAACTAGAAGTAAAGTTGTCTTAGTTGTCTTAGTTGGGTTACTATTGCTGTGATAAAACACCATGACCAAAAGCAAGCTGGGGAGGAAATAGTTCATTTGGCTTACACTTCCATATTGGTGTTCATGATTAAAGGAAGTCAGGACAAGAACTCAAACAGGGTAGGGATCTGGAGGCAGGAACTGATGCAGAGGCCATGGAGGGATGTTTCTTACTGGATTGCTGTCATGGCTTTGCTTAACATGTTTTCTTCTAGAACCCAGGACCATCAGGACAATTGACCCCTTTGTCAACTTGATGTATAAGTATATCACTGTTAAGCCATAACCATTTCTTTCTTGTTTATTCCCAAGATTACACATTAACATCAACATCACAATATAAAACATTTTATAAATGTTAAAAGTCCCACAGCCTTTACAAATTCAAACACTTTAACATTCAGTCTCTTTAAAAATCCAAAGTCTCTTTTAAAACCTAAAAACCTCTTTAAAAATTCAGTCTCTCTACTGTGGGCTTCCGTAAGACAAAAAATTAGTTGAATATTTTCTTACTTCAAGACAGAGGAACCACGGCATGGTCACAATCTGAATGAAAGTAAACCAAAATTCACAAATGTAAGCAACTCAGTATCCAATTATCTGGGGTTCACTCAGAATCTTCTGGGTTCCTCCAAAGAATCTGGGTCATTTCCCCCAACTCTGTTGTCTGCAGCACATACAGTTTATCTTTTAAGGTCAGGCGCTTCTACTCCACTGCAGTGGTCACGGTACTGGCATCTCCAAAATGCTGGGGTCCTCTGTTACAACTGGGCTGCACTTTCAGCAATAAACTCTCCTGAGCTCTCTTCATGTTGCCAAGCCCCAACTTTACTCTATGACCCCTTCAGTCCTGGGATTTCCATTGCCACTCTAGTTGCACCCTCAACAATGGCCTCTCACTCCTAGTCTCTCACAGTACCAAACCTCAGTTGCCCTCTAGAAGCGATTCGTGCCTTCAAAACCAGTACCACCTGCGTGACTCTTAACACTAACAAATTTGGCTGCCAGGATGAGACACAACCTTGGAAGTCTCTATAACACAGTTTGTGTGTGCTGGCTCTCAGGAGACACTTTTCAAAAGACTTCACCTCAATGATGCTGGTCTCTTATTAATTACTGCTAATTTCTCAGCTCCAATTGACCAACATCCATTGTCCCAGTAAGACAAAAAGTTACTTTAGGAGTTCTAGTATCTTGTTAATCACGGCTGATTCCTTAGTTCCAGCTAACCAGACACTGCAGATTCAGCACCAGTGGAATCTTTAAATTTTCCTCTGAAATGTCACAAGCCAGGCCTCTGTTGTCCGCACTATTCTGGAAATTCTTATTTTTCAAGCTCCTCCAAACCAGCTTCAGTGAGCTCTCAACATTCAATGGCTTTTCCCGCCTCAAATTCCAAAGTGCTTCCACAATCCTCCCAAAAACAGCATGGTTAGGTCCCTCAAAGCAATACCCACTTTTAGTACCATCATGTCTTAGTTGAGGTTACTACTGCTTTGATAAAAGCAACATGACCAAAAGCAACTTGAGAAGAAAGGGGTTTGTTTTATTCACAGTTCCATGTAACAGTTCATCATTAAAAACAGGAAGGGCAGGGACTCCAGCAGGGCAGGAACCTGGAGGCAGGATTTGATTCAGATGCCTTGGAGAAATGCTGCTTCCTGGAATCGTTCCCAAAGCTTTCTCAGCCCGCTTTCTTACAGAGTCCAGGACCACCAGCCCAAGGATCACACCCACCATAGGGCAGGCCCTCCCTCAATCATTAAGCTGGATGTTATGGAGGCACTTTCTCTATTAAAGTTCCCTCCTTTCCGATAACTCTAACTTGTGGTAAGTTGACATAAATATAGCTAAGACAAAAGTGATTTAGGCATCAAGGTTACAGCAACATAGCTATTTATTGCTCTGCATATACATAGTATCAGTTCGAAAGCTCTCTTGAGGGCACCAAAATCTTTAGATTCTCTTCTTTTATGTAAAATGACATGTTATTTGTACATAGCCTCTGCAGGTAAAAGTTGAACTTTCTTCTGGTTACCTATAAGGACTGCTGTAATGTGAATACTGTGTAAACAATAGTTACACTGCACTTATGGACTAATAAAAAAAAACCCTAAGCATGATTAGAACAGACAATGCTAAAAATATTTTAAAACCAGGCCTAGTGGCACATACCTTTAATCCTAGGACTCAGGAGGCAGAAGAAGGCAGATCTCTGTGGTGTGTGTGTGTGTGTGTGTGTGTGTATGAAAACCTATAAATTTTAAATCAGTTTTTTTTTTTTTTTTGGTTTTGTTTTGTTTTAAATCACTGGTTCATTGAGTCTGGGGCTAAAAACCCATGATCTGAATAGCCACCTGCAAATGTGCTGTGTCATCTGACCATTTACTGCCTTTACCAAAGAGTTCTATGTTTTCTTGTAGAGTCACATTGCTGTTTGGTGTCCTTTGTTTTAAACTGAAGACCTCACTTTAGTATTTCACTTAATACAAATTTAGTAATGAATGCTTTGAGCTTTTGAGTGTCCTGCCAAGTTTTCTCCTCTCCCAGGTTTTTGAAGAACATTTTTTGTCAGGAACAATAACTCTGGTTAGTTGTTGTTTTATCTTTCATGTTTTCAGTATACAATGCCAGTCCTGGGTGTAGCTTGCAATGTTTCTATTAAAATTCCACTGATAATCTTATGAAAGTTCTTATGCATATGAAAAGCCATTTTCCTGTCCTGCTTTCAAAATTCATTTTCCCAGGACTATGGACTATTGACATCACTTTAAATATTTGGATTTCCTGAATCCAGATATGATTTACTCCCCCACATTTAAGCAGCTTGACATTAGTTCTTTGATTAAGCTTTCCCATACTTTCTCTCCTCTGTATGGCCTGTCTGTAATACCTTTTATGGACCTCTTGACTAGAATGTTTCAACTTCCTTTCCTTAGAGCTCCCTGGCTCTCTTTTGCCTGCTTCGGTCTACTGTCAGTCAGCTCTTGAAATTTGTCCGCTCAGTCGTTACATCATTCAGTTCTAAAATTTCTTTTTAGTTCTGTCTTAAATGTCCAATGTCTTTTCGAAATTCTCACTCTGTGGACTGCTCTCTTGGGATCTGTTTAGTTACTTTTCCATTGCTATGAAGAGACACCATGACTAAGGCAATTTATAGAGTAAAGCATTTAATTGGGGCCTTGTGTACATTTTCAGTGTGGGAACCCATGACCTCATGACAGGGAACATGGAAGCAGGCAAACAAGCATGGTGCTGGAACATGACCGAGAGCTACATGTTGAGACAGCAGTCACAAGGCAGAGAGAGAGAGAGACAGCTACATGGGAATGGATATCATAGGCTTTTAAAACCCAAAGCCTACTCACAGTGACAAACCTCTTCCACCAACTGGGAATCAAGCACTCAAATATATTATCCTATAGAGGCCATTCTAATTCAAACCACCACATTAGTCTTTGATCTTTGATGAATACCTTGAATTCTGTATCAGTAATATGTACAGCCCCATTTTGTTAGAGTTAGTACTGGAGTTTTCTATTGTTCATTCATTTGGATCATGTCTTCCTGTTTCTTTGTTTTTCATGACTCCATTAGTGCATGCACATTCAGAAAACCTACCATGTCTCTGAGTTTCCATGAACAAGGTGTACACAGGAGCAGGCCAAGGGAAGAAGCTATGGCAGATGCCATTAAGTTAGGTCAGACAACTGTCTTTGTTCTCATGACTGACCCATCAGCACTACAGGATGGGTAGCACAAGAAACACAATCTTACGTAGCACCAAAATATTTGCCTGTTTAATTCTTTCCTCCCTAAGAAGCTAAAACCTGACTTTTACTTTGAATTTCTCTATTTATTCCATGGAAAAGAACTGTACTGGAACCTATGTGATAGTTCAAGTTGCCACATTTATTTTCTGTAGCCTATGGAAGTCTAGCACATTATGGTTCTCATCAGTACTCATAGGCAGGTGAGACAGAAGCCAGTCTAATAGCAAATGGAAAAATTGGGACCTGTGTGTGGAGTTCAACAGCTTATCTCCTTAGAGAACAACAATAACTGGGACCTTCTCTCAGTTATCTGGCACTGTGCTGGGGATAAAGATCATGGTCCAGACATAGCATCCCTAATTTCACTATCAATTTCAGTTTGGCTAGCTTTATGTTTACTTGGGATGAAGGGGTCTTTAAGTTCCTTTCTTCATACTTGACAAATAGAATTCATATGCTTATTATTGTTGACTCATGGTGTCTACGGGGGCTGTTCAGAGCTTCCTATTCCACCATATTGCTGAAGTTCTTCCAAGATGGCTTTTAAAATTCTTGAGAATATAAGAGTAAAAGAAAAGTGATAGGAAATAGGAAGGCATTTGGAGCATACACAGTAGAGAGAGAAGGCCCAATACATGTCTAATTGGATGTCAGGAAGGAGACAATGAAGAAACTATGAAAGATAATTTGAAAAATATTGAGTGAGAATATTACAGAACTGGTTTTAAAAGATATTAAAAATCTTTTAGGAAACTTAAAGCTCAATAGCTCCCAAGAAAGATACACAAAAACCATAAATCAAACAAAAAAATCCATACTCAATATATGATTAATTTGTATATCAATAGACAGCTATCAAACATAGTTAATAGTTTCTTAACTATGAGCTATTTCTACTAAATTGTATTGCCTTTGGACATGCCTGTGTGTAATCCATTAATATATAAATCAGTTATTGATTTAGTGATAATTGAACCAAATATATCTGAGAGGAGTGTGGTTTTCTTTTTTTGCTAACACAAAACACAGGAATTAAAACTCACAGCCTAGCATGGTGGTTCAGCCTGTAATCCCATCACTCAGAAGGATGAGACAGAAGAGCTATGTGTCAAAGGCTGGCCTGGACTACAATGTGCTACACTTTCTCAAAAAGGAAAAGTAGAAACTCTCAAAGCCAAGTTGAATAGCTATAATTGATTTTTTGTATTGTGGGGTCAAGAGAGGAATATTTTCATTAATTTAATCAGTTTTGCAAAAGTGTTTTCAAATTACTTCATTTGTGTATTATCAGTTCAAAGAAAGACTGGAAAGGGGAAAAACCACTCAGAGTACAATATTCAAATGGATGAAAGAAAACTGAGTTTTGGATACCTGTCATTTTATATTCAGAATGTATCTCCAAAAGCTTTGCACTGGAATTCTGAGTGTTCAGGTTTCTTGGATGGTATCATAGATATGTTAACATTTTTAAGGGTGTTTATATATTCATTATTTTTTAATATTCATGAAAGCATATATACCGAATATATCACCATATCTGTTAGCATACCTAATGATACCAATTAAAGGGAACATTTCAGCTTCTTATTAATTATTAAATAATTAAAGGAAATTAAATCTCCCCATGTAGATAATCCCCAATTACCAGAGGCATATAAAGCTTGCTTATTTTTACCTGTCCACTTAAATAGCTAAAAATCCTAAAACTGTACAGATGGTTATGTGAGCCTGTACTCTGTGAGCACAGCCAGAAATGGAGAAAACACTGCAGTTGTCAGCCTTGTTTTGGATGGTTGTGTTTTCTTTTACCCTTCACTAGGAAGGGTCTATGCAGTCAATGCACTTGAGAATGGCTTTCTCTTGACCCTGGTTCTCAGCTGTTCTCCCAGAAATTGGGAAAGAAACAGTACTTAACTCTTTCTTTGTGACTGAATGTCGAATTAAATCATCACCAAGCTAGTGATTGCTGGTCCTGAAACACATTGTGGAAAATTGCATCTTTTCTCTTGGAGTCTAATTCAAATGGTGACTCACTAAGAATCCTAAGCTGGTGTGGACTTAAACAGGATGAAGAGTGTTTTATATGCCAAGCTGAATATGTCATCAGTGACCAAATGACAATAATACCAACTGTGACTGACGAAGTAACCCTAAAGGGCACCATTGCCCATCATTGTCAGCAACAAGAAGGAAGATCCTATTGCAGGTGGGCTGAAGAAGCATAGTACCAAGGGAAAGAGAGGGGATAATTTTAAAATGTATTTGGAAATTGACAAGAAAAGTAGAATATTGATTTTCTCATCTTACTGTAACCTTAGAATTCAATATGCATAATTGTTCAATTAGAAATCACCTGTCACCATGTTTTATGATTCTTACTAAAAACAAATATATATATATATATATATATATATATATATATATATATATATATATATCCTACTTTAAAAATATATCCTATTTTAAAAATGAAAATCTCATTCAGGGGAGAAGGATGTCTTTAGCAGCCCCAATATAGTGTGGATGCCCTACACCTAAGAGTGGCCAGTTAATCAGTGAGGAAGAAATAAACACAGTAGTATTGCTCTCTGATGAGTAACTGGAAGCCACAGCTACCTTAAGACTCACTCAGGTTTCTACTCTGGGGTAAGCTAGGGGCCTGCTCTAGGTGGATTCCACTGTTTCTTTTTGTTCTGAGGGATAGTATGTATACACTATAGACAGCAGGAGAACTATGCCAACAGCAGTGAAGGTGGTCTGCATTAGCTTTTCTCCCCGTCGGGCTGTCCCTATAAATGGTCTTTAAAAATCTAACTTAAAAACTGTTTTCTGTCTCGTAGACATTTTTCTCTTCTGGACATACAGTTTTTCCTTTCCTTTCATAGGTTTCTTTATAACAATATGTTGGTGAAAAATATTTTTTTGCCATAAAAATGTCAAAAAAAATCAAACAGAAAAAGAAAGGCCAGGGGGAAGGTGCATGACATTTCTCTGAGGGTCAATGGCTTCCTTTTCCTTTTCCTTCTATTATCTAGATTTGTGTCTTCTTCCTCATCTGTCACTGCAGCGTCCCAAGCCTTCCTGTCTCTTTTGTTGTCACTCTCTGACCCTAATGTGGGTTCAGGAAATTAAAATGTCCTTCATCCTTCTGTTCATTATAGTCTCTCTCTTTCAGACACACACATACACACACACACACATACATACACACACACACACTCACACACATACATACTCACACTCACACACACACTCACATTCACACACTCTTTCTCTCACATAATGGACACACATCTTCCTCATATGTACAGTGCAGCCCCAAATTCCAAAATAGGCATTTCATTCTCTACATTAAAGCCGACCTCCCTGTAAGAACAAACAATCCTGGAAGACATTATTCTAAATCATGATGCTTTCTAAACAGTGTGAATCAACTTTACAACCCTTTAAGAGGTAGTCTAAGTGGGAGTTGCTACTAAGATGTCACATTCTCCAGCTGAGGACGGGTTGGAATCAAGAATTCTCAGGCGACCTCTGCACTTCCCATCTGCTGCTCAAATGCAGTCATCATCTTACAGTATTTTCACATCTGGTAAAAAGACATAGTACCAATATTTCAAGCATATATTTCGAGTTTATCCTCCCACTGTTTTCCACCTCCCCATTTCACTCAGTGGCATGTTGAGTCATCCAAACAGTGGAGATCTTTGATCTGATACTTGGTGTTTATGATGTTCTCCGTCTATAGTTTCCCTAATGACTAAAAAATGTTGCTGCTTCTCCCAAATCTAAAATCTTTTTATCCATTCTTACTATAATGTTTGTTTTAATTCTGTGAGGTCACTACTAAAAGACATTTTGGAATTGTTTTTCTGCTATTTGAAGCAGATAGAGTTGTTTTCCAAAATGAATCATTTGTGAGATGTGGGGGCCCCAGAAGGTATGACCTGCCATGTGGGACTGATACTTTTTCGTTGAGACTTGGGGCAGTTGGGTGGGCAGCTTGTGCTTTTTGGGGTACTTTCAAACTAACATGATTAACCCATGAATTCCATGGGGTTCCTTTTCCTGCTGGCTGTGATGATATTTTGTTTATGATCTAACAAATAAAGCTTGCCTGGAGATCAGAGTGCAAAGTTAGCCACACTCCTCAGTCATAGAGGCCAGGCAGGAGTGGCACACACCTTTAATCCCAGCATTCAGGAAACAGAGGCTACATGAGATTGAATCTGTCTAAAAGAGAAACAGAGCTCACACAAAGGCAATCCCGGCACTTGGGATCCCACACCTTTCATCCCAGCACCAGGGAGGTGGAAGCAGGAGTGATGTGGCTGTGAGGATAGAGGAATATAAGGCAGAGGAGACAAGAGGGAGATGCAGTCTGAGGATTCTGCAGACAGAGATGGTCTGAGGCAGCAGTATGAGGACAGGATCGCCCCTTTGGTCTGAGCATTGGTGAGCTTTTACTATTAATATTATTAATACCAATTAGAATTCATGCTACAACTGGCTAAATGCCAGTACAGAGTAGCCATGCTTTGTTTACTACTGAGCACCCAGCATGGAGAGAGATGTGGGAGCCACCTAGTACCTGGTAGTGTAGCTTGTGTTCTGTGTGGTAGCTAGGAAGAAAAGTTACTTATCCTTGGTTTTTGTTCCTGGGGTCACCCCTGGAAGCCCAGATAACTCTTCTCCATGTTTTTAAAGCTTGGAATTCAAGATCTCAGGGTGATGGTAGGTGGCTCTTGTATTTCATGAGACTCCCTAAGCCTGCCCCATGATTATCCTGGGAATCACATCCATTTTTATTTGCACAGATTTTTTTTCTTTCAATTGACCCAACAACTACATCTACAAGAAAAATGGCATACAGGAATGCCAGGGCTTTACCCAAATTCTGTCCACACCACAAAGGTTCCATAATGCACTGCTTATTCAACAGCCACTTCTTGTCTCTCTCTCTCTCTCTCTCTCTCTCTCTCTCTCTCTCTCTCTCTCTCTCTCTCTCTCTCTCTTCTCTCTCTGAGCAGAATAATAATCTTTACTTACCTTAGAAATGAAGTGGCACGATACTATAGATCCCTTAATGATAAGTGTCAGGAAAAGTCACTAAAATAAGCCAATTTAAATATAAATAAGGTCTGATTATTCTCATTCCTTTGAAATATTGAAGCTTGCTTTCTGTAAAAGCTCTTTGATCAATCCTGGCTAAGAAATTATCCATTTCATGAAGCAACATTTTTATGTATCTAGAAAACTGGCCATTGCAAATAGAGAGGGACAGTCTTTATGATAGTTATGGATAGCTTTTGGGATCAGGGTACAGACTTAGTCTGGATCTCTGTGACTTGCAACTATGGCTCCTGTAAAAATATTTGTATCCCTAATGTTGAGGCCCAAGTGAACTGCAATACTAAAACAACAGTCCCTCTGAAAATTCGGAATTGGAGCTGAGTCCCTACAGATTTGAAGCAGAATGCCCTGTGGATCCATGTTTATCTCAGTACATGATTGATCATATCTGAGCAACCAAGATATTCTTAATCAAAACATCCTGGATTCCAGGGCTTCTTTTCCTCTCTATCATTTTTGTCAATAAATTTTATTTATTTATTTATTTATTTATTTATTTATTTATTTAGTGTGCACATGCTCAGATGTGCCTGTGGAAGTCAGAGGACCATTCCTTAGAAGGTGATTTTCTTCTTCAGTCTTGTTGAGACAAGGTCTCTTGTTTGTGTTCCTGTACTGTGTACTCTGGCTTCCAGACAATTTTCCAGTGTTGGCCTCCCATCTTGCTCTACAAGTGATGGGCTTACAGATGCTTGCTACTGCTAATCTAGCTTTCCTATGTGGGTTCTGGAGAATCATCCTGTGACCACCAGAGCTTTTGCCTGCTGAGCCATCTTGCTGGCCTCCCTCCTCTACCTCGTGCTTGTGTGTGTGTGTGTGTGTGTGTGTGTGTGTGTGTGTGTGTGTGTGTAATAGGTATGTTCGAACAAAAGAAATCTCAGTAAAGTGAGGGAGAAGAGCAGGTCATCACAGAGCCTGGTGACACCAGAAGCACTTTGTCTGTTTATACAACACCAAGTCAATGTCTGTCTTTGGTTTATTTGAGAGGATGGAAGGAAACGAAGGGACACACTGTCCTTGGCATAGCTAGTATTGTTCAGAGATACATCTGTTTTCCCAAGTCATTAATGGATTCTCCCAGAAACAGTCAGCCCTTTTTCAAGCATTAGGGTCAGCAGTCCTGATTAGAATTGGCCTCAACCTCCCATGAAACCAGATACATCCATCCCTGGTGATTTATTATTTCTATAAAACTTCACTAATTAATTATCATTAAAAAGAAAGGCTCTTCTCAAATTTAAAATTCTAAAAGAAGCAACAATTTAATTTCTTTCACCTTTGCACAGTGATTTCAACAAGGCTGAGGATATTTGGCTTAATGTGTATATAAAAATTATTTCTAAACAGCACATTAGCATGGTATGTATATTTGGAGTATGGAAATGATCTTCAAGGAGCAGCTTGTTCTTTGAGGCAAGCACATTAAACATTCCTATCATCTTACAACACTATTAGCTTAGCAAGTTCGTTCTTCTCGAGGAAAACACAATGCTTAAATTCATCTTAAGATTTGTCAATTGTGGAGTCTCCATGTGATCTCAGGAGGAGAGAATGTGTGAGTCTGGCATTCCCGGTAAGATAAGACCATGCAGAAATACATATATTAGTAATTATAGGTTAATAATCAAGACAGAGCTAGCCAATAAGAAATGCTAGTCACTGGCCAACAGTTTCATAAAAAAAAAAAAAAAAAAGTATCAATTGTTTTTAAGCAAGTGGAGCCTGAATTACAGAGATTATTGTACTGGGGTCATTATGACAGTGATTAAAGAGAAAACCATGCCTTAAAGCTTCCTACATATTTCTTAGGGTTTCATATTTCAGCTGAATATGAAGCTAATTTTTTGGAGGCTGGAGGGAAATAACTGTGTTGTGAATGAGGTGACATTTCTCTTGTGTGTTTGAAAATGCTATGAAATTTATTCCATGCTTTCAATTCAAAATCAGACAAGGATGAAAATAAATACATCTGTGACAGGATGTCTGGTGCCCAGATCATTGCTCCCGATTGTTTATTTTCTGTTCATAAAGGCTAAAGCCAAGGGTGAAGAGCCCTGGTTAGTGTTCTAAATAGAGATCTTAGATGGCTACTGTAATGTCAAGTCTGCAAGAATGTCCAATGAGACCGTGGCATGTGAGCATCAGTGAACAAACAAGGTAGAAATTTTGTTCATGTTCTGTAAGAGACAGGTATAAAAGCTGGGATGAGAGGGATAACACTGGGGCTGTCTCCTGCTCAGGACAGCCTGGCTCAACCATGCATTCACATCCTAACGGAATTCCTTCCTGGTTTCTTCCTGAACTTCCTGCAGACAAATGCTTACTGCCTTTTATTTTTATTTACTTTGGCAATGTCTATGTAGCCCTGAATGTAACTTACTACATTGACCAGGTTGCCCTCACATAGAAATCTGCCTGCCTCTGCCTCCAAGCACTGGATTTAAAGGCGTGTGCCACCACACCCAGCTCCTCCCATACATTTAAGCTAATCTTGTGGATTCTCTTCTATATTCCATTATTATCATGAAAACAAAGGCAGTTTTTTGGAGCATGTGGGAAACAGCCCACTGTCACACGTCCCTTCCTATAGCAACTGAAACCTCAGCCACTTTGACTTCACAGGGTCAAGTCTACAGTAGACCTGACTTGGGCAGACAGCAGACGTGCTTGCCCATTAAATGGGACTCAGTGTGACACAGGTGACCAGAGTTCACAAAGGAAGATGAAAAAGAGCTTTCTGTTGTCAAAGGCGGTGGTGCTTTATTCCACTTACCATTCATACCCTGGTGTAAATGACTGATGGGGCTGTGGGTAACTTCGCTGCTAAGAAACTCATTGTGCTTGCCCTGGGCACCAGCTGAGCCTTTGTACTAATTCTCCTTGAACTTCAACAACTTTTCATGTCTGTTATTTGTTTGGCATCTTTGCTGCCTTTTTCTGACTTTTCATCTTATATAGAATTAAACAGTACATGAGAAGTTCAAGTTCTGAAGAGGAGAAGGGCAGTAGAAACAGAGTCTCAGCCTTCCTCTGACTGCCCTGGATTACTGCTTCTGCCTCCACAGGTGTACATATTAAGCCTCACTTCAGCTACATGGAGTGAGTGCATGCGTCCTGCTGTACATGGAAGGCACATGGAGAAATTTGTGTAGTCGCTTTACAATAAAGTGAGGACATGATAGTCCAAGGTATGGTTTCAGGAAGGCTTTTATTATTGATTTGAGGGATAGTACCATCAGAGGCATCTGGAAGAGAACAGAGGAAGGAGACTACACATGGCCAGTAGACTGAACTGGGCCATGAGATGAGAGAGAGCAGGGGAAGGTCAAGAGAGGAGGAGACCAAGAGAGAGGGCCAAGAGAAAGGGAGCCAAGAGAGAGCCAAAAGAGAACTGGGGACAAAATGGCAGGGTTATGTAGGAATGAGAAGCTGGGGAAGGAAAGCCCATGAACTGGAGAAGTTTAGGGTAGGGGTGGGGTGAGAAGAGCTGAAGCCACAGGTACTGAGAGAGCCTGGAGGCCAGTGTGGGCTTTGGTATGCCAATAAGCAGCCCAGTTAGCCATTTGTCCTGAGTTTCTTTTGGACCTGACAGTCAGTTTGCCCAAATTCAAATACTAGCTCTGTGGTTCACTATTTGCCTAACCTCTGGCTGATTGTTTCAACTCTCTAGGCCCTGACTTTGTGAAAAAATACAATTAAATAAAACAAGAGGAAACATTTAGTAATTGCTAGTTCATGCCCTGATGTAAGCTTTAGAATGATCCGTTAGCTTCTCTAGACCCTGGGAAAGAATTTGTATTGTTTATTTTGGATTCAGAGTACTAAACCCATAGGTGTTTGCCCCACGAACTTGGGAAGGACACACTGGCAGTGGGGACATGTGTCAGAGAAAGAGAGAGGACCTAATGCGCTCAGCTGGCTTTCTCCTTTCCCCTTTCATCCTAACATCCCTGCCTAGGGAATTACACCACACACAGCCAGGGTGCACTTTCCTTCCTCGGTTAGTCCTCTCCAGACCTGCCCTCCTGGACATCCCCAGACTGCTGTACCTTCACCAGTCTCCTAGCTGATTCCAAAGCTAATCAAGTTGCCAATGAGTATCAATTCTATATCACAAAATTAATTTTTTATGTATAGAGTGCTCTTTTTGAAAAAGAAAATTGTCAAATTACAATCTCTATTTTTCCCATCTCCTTCATGTTTTGCCCAAAATGTCATCTTTGCAGCCGACCTTCCCTTGTCAGCTGGTTTTAAATGGCAAAGGCTTCTAAACAAATGCTTCCTGTCTACTTGCCCTGTGTTGTCCCCTGTGTTGTCTTCTTCCACAGTACATAGCATTATTTGACCTTAAGTGTGTGTTGCTTGCACTTTGGTGTTTTGTTGTAATTTTTCCCTTACTCCCACATACACCCCACCATCCATGGATTCTTACCTATTTTTCTTTCCCTTTCTATCCCCAGCAGCCAAAATGGTGCTTAGTACCAACAAGCACTTAACACAAGTCACTGAACCCAGTAAAGTGACCCTAAAAGGAGCCTTAACAAAGAGAAGCTTTTTTAGGGATGGCTCTGCCTTTGGCAAATCAAGCAATTCCTATTGCTTCTGACAGGGTTTGCAACTTGGGTAGCCTCCCCCCTGTTTTGAGAGTACAGACTCCCATTCGTTATCAGACTGATATTAGCCTGAATATTTTAATGTCAACAAAGGCCTTTGAGTGATTGTTGGCCTAATTATTTCTATATTCCTTTCAGAAGATTCTTTGTGTAGCAGAGTTTAACTAAAGAGTATTTCTAGATTGATTTTTGTTGTCATTCTTATAAGAGTCCTGAATTCATCAATGATGTGGACCCAACTAAACTTGGAACAAATCCTAACTTTCTTATTTTCTGACTAATCTTTCATGCATGTCATAATTGGCTTTGCTAGTGAGTGTATGTTTTTAAAATAGATATGCCAAATGTTAATGAAGGGAAGAAGAGAGAATGAGGAATGCCATTGCAAGCTCAAATATACAAATTAGTCATAAAAATAGAAGTTTCTTATCACTAGGAATGAAGGAAGACAGAAAGCGACATCAAAACAAACGCAGTTTAGTCTTTGCTCCAAGTTTCCCATGATGGATTTACAGACTAAGCAAGACCCAAGAATTTCAACTCCTCAAGCCTGGGTTTCCTCTGCGGGTTCAGTATGAACTGTGGTGTCATTTGTCTAGGTGGCACTGAGAATTGACTTGGTATAAGATGGTGTAACAGCCCTCTGCAGAAGACATTGCCTTAGGCATCCTCATTCTGATTGTCCAGTGAGGCTGGATGAATGTCTCCATCCAATCTGAAGACTTGTGCATGATATTTGTGCTATCCAAATTTGGTGAATCTATCCAAATGATGATGATTACTCAACAGGCAAAGAAAAGTTTAATACAAACCAGGGTGGAAGGAAGAGTCTGAGTTGGAAGACTTCAATCAATATAAGAAATATAGTTTGGGGACTAGATAGATGGCTCACTGGTTAAGAGCATTTGCTGTTCTTACAGAGGATCCAGGTTAGGATCTCTATACCCACATGGTGGCTCACACCCATCTGTAACTCAAGTTCCTGGGGATCCAAATTCTTGTTCTGGCCTCCTGAAGCACCAGACATGCCTGTGGCATACATACACACATGCTGGCAAAATATTTATATGTATAAAATTAAAGTAAATAAGTATCAGAGAATTAGAATTTCATTACTCTGAACAATTTGTAGTAAGAGAACCATATTAAATAGTGGCCTAATGAAAATGTTTCAGAATCATTTTAAATAGTGGCCTGATGAAAATGTTTCAGAATTGATGTTGACACATCTATGAGAGTGGTCTTCTGTTTGTTTTGTCGTATTCTAGTTTATTTGTTCTGTGCTGTCTTATTTTGTTTTATTATTTTTAGGTGCCTATTTGTTCTCTAACAATAGAGGGAAGAAAGGATGAAGGTCTGGATGGGAGTGGAGGTGGAGAGGATCAGAGACGAGTGGGGGAGGGGAAATGATAATCAGAATATATTGCATGAAAAACACCTATTTTCAATCAAAGAAAAGTAGAAAAAAGTTTTTCTTAGGCATTTGATCATAACAACTGCATATAAGGATTCTTCTAAATTGCATTACATTCATTGGTTCTCTAAGAATTTGAGTTGGGTTTTATATACTTTCCCAAACTCTTAACTAAAGACATGCAAATTCATGAGCTTCTTGCATCATGATTCTCTTTGGCTACCTCTGGTTTTCTCTGTATGAACAGTGCTTGGAAAACAGAACATTTAAGTGATGAATTAGAATCAGAATAGTATAGCAAAGGGTGTATATCCCACCCTCATTCCCATTAGTTGGTCTTACTTTATTCCAAAAGAGAGACAAATCCTTATTCCTGACTCATTCAATGCTATTACAGAAAGTGTTTGTATAACCCAGGCCACACATGAGTTCATTCTGTCACAGCAGTCTACTTGCTCATGGTAACAGATTTAGCACTCATCCCATTTACATATTCACTTCATGGAGTTCAGTGTTGTATATTTTTCTTGGATGCAGAAGAATTATCAAGAATGTGTTGTGAAGACAGTAATACACTATCCACAGTAGAAATGTCCATCTCAGAGAAGATACCTGATACCACAGGTAGTTCTGAGTCTTATCATTTCTCTTGGTCACTTGTCCACCCCCATGTCATATAGTACAGCACCCCAGGAACTGTACTATATAGGGTAATCTCCAAAGACTGGGTCAAGAATGAGTTTCCCCTGAAGAGAGAACTATCCCCATCCAAACACATTTGTTCAAGGCTAGGTCCTCAGCTGGTCACTACTGGGAGGTGGTGGAAACTTTAGAATTAGTGTATTGGGAGATTTTAGGTCACTGAAAGTGTGTCCACTAAGGAAATTGTAGAAGTCTAGCCTCTTCTCTGTCTACCTTCACTTCTGACCATGAAGTGAGCCCCCTTGTAATACTGTAATACTTCCCTCTGTGATGGATTTTCTTACTGAAGTCCTCAAAGCAATAGAACCATTCAACCATGAACCCAAACCCCAATAGATAAGAGCCCAACCCTTCCCTGAGTAAGCTGAGTATCTCAAATGTTTTATATAATAAAGAAAAACTGACTAGAGCAACGATGGTGAACAGAAAGTCAGGGATGCTGGTACATTCAGGGCTGTCTTCCTATCAGGCTCCAGGTGTCATTTCCACACCCATGTTTCTCTAATTCTTTAGTTTACCACTTTCTGACCACTCTACTTCACTGTGCTCTCCTCTCCCTCCCAAGAGAGATGCTGCCCATTTGCTGGGGTCCAGTCGCTTAGAAGCTTTTTCAAGTGTATCACTCAACTCTCCAAGCAGCTAACCTTCCCTTCTCTGGATTATTGATGACTCACACCACAGTGGATCACAGTTTTCTCTTTGGGGCCCCTCCCAAACATTTGTGGGGGTAGGCCATGAGCATGCTGGCTGGGAGCACTGGTGTCCAATCCATAGGGGATCCCAGTCCCAAGCAGAGGGCTTTCCCTGAAGAAGTGGATCAGAGCCAAAATCAAGGAGCATCATGCTAATCTCTAATTGAAGACTTGCTACCTAACATTCTTATCCCTCAGGATAATAGAACCCTCACTTCTAAAAGCACTGTCTTAAAGGGGCATCATATGTAACATAACTGAGAGAATAAGAGACAAAAGTCATTAAAACTTACAGATTATTTCAGCATTCAGAGTCCAGGTTTCTGCCTACAGGATTCTTTTCTTTTTTCATTTTTCTTTTTGGAAGAAATGTTTGTTTTTATGCACAGAAAATTTAGCAGTGAGTGTACACTTAAGCCAGTTTAGTGGTATGTTCTTTGGTCTTTGCCTTTTTCAGTTTGGCAATTCGAGCCACAGATTTAGGACCCAGGACATTGCCTCCCCAGTGGTGGCGTATCTCATCATATCTGTCATTGTAATTGGTCCTAATAGCTTCCACCAAATTAGCCAGAGCACCCTTGTCTTCCGAGTTAACCTATGTGAAGACAACAGTGATATATGTCTTACTTTGGACCAGCCATCCCAGCCTGGCCTTTCCCTTAATGATGCAGTAGGGGACCCCCATCTTCTGACACAGGGCAGGCAGGAAGACAACAGCTCAATGGGGTCTACATTGTGGGTAATCACCACCAGCTGAGCCTTCTTGTTCTCCACCAAGGTGGTGACTGCATTGACTCCTGCTTGAAGGACAGGAGGCAGCTTAGTTGGGACATCCCCTTTGCCAGCAGCATTCTTCTCAGCACAGGCCAACAGTCTTTGCTTCTCCTGCTTTGTCTCTGGCCTGTACTTGTGGGCAAGCTTAAGCATCTGGGTAGCTGTTTGCAGGTCCAGGGCCTGGGTGAACTGGTTAATGGCAGGAGGCACTTTGAGATGCTTATAGAGGATGGCCCTTTGCCGCTGCAGCCCTGTGTAATGAGGCCATTTGACGAAGCGAGTGAGATCTCCTGTCCAATGCCAGAATTCTTAGGCCTTTTATCAAACAAAGGATTCATCACCTTTTTGACCTCCTGTTTCTTCATGACGTCCATGGCCAGGGCCACCTTCCCCTTGGCCTTCTTTCCCTTGGGCATCTTCTTGGCTGGAAAAAAAGAGCCAGAATTCTTTTTTTTTTTTTTTTTTTTTTTTTCTGTCACACTTAAGACCTTCTTAAAGCCCTTTTCAAAACTGAAAAATTATGTTTCTAACTTAAAACCCCCAGTGTTTTCATGAATACTAAGATGAGATTGCTACAGTATGCTCCTTTGTACAGAACCATTCCGCGAGGCATTTATGTGTTCCTACACATTTTTAGAGTATTAGATCTGAAATCCCATAGCTAAGTGTGTTATTATCTGTCCTGGTACAAATTGCTCTGCAAGGTGTCAGTGTGAGTTTTTATGGAACCTGAATGACTGGCTAGAGTCAGTTCAGATATTTCCCTGAAAGTCTTAAAACTATACCTAACTTCCTAAAATAAGATGCCCACCAACTTATAGCCTCCTCATTGTGGCTAACATAAATGGAGGCTTTATTTTATGTCACTATCTTTGCAACCATTTTTTAAAAATATACAAAGAAAACATAGTCTGTTTTACTCATTAATGCATCAGAGAAAATCCACAAGTACCTCTAATCATTAGGGGTCAATGTCAGGATCTCTACCAAGAAAACATGTTTATGTTATCAAGCTAGTTTAAAAATCCCCAATGTTGAAGTTTAAGGGAATTTTCATGACCATGTCACTGGCCCCCAAGTCTTGTGAACAGGGGGCTTGTGGCCTAGAAACTCTTGGGTGTTCCAAGTGGATAATGTCACATGAGATCAAATTTGAACATTACAAGGATGTTTTTGTAGAAAACCAGGCAAAGCATAATTCTAGGATAAAAATTAACAAACTGCCACACTTGTAGTTTTACTACTTTTCCTTCGCAAATGTCTCACCATTACTGAACAAGCAAAACCAGCATGTACGTAATGTCATCGTGAGGCAGATTCGTGGGGGTCAAGAAGTCTGAAAGGATTAAGCTAACTGCTCTCCCAGAAGAAGCCAAAGGAAGGTCAGATGTGTCCTTTGAAAACTTCACCCATTGAAATACAAGATCTGCTTCCTTACAAGAGCCGGTGTTCCGTCCTTCTCAGACACGGTCTGTCCTGTCTCTCCACTGCCTGCTCTTTCCCTCACCTTCAACCTCACTGTCGCCCTTCTCCTTCTCACCATCATTCAACACACTTAAGCATCTTTTGCCTTTGACAAGCCCACCTCCCTAAATCTCACAGCCACCTCCAGCTGGAGCTTGGCTTACAAATCAGAGTTACAAATACTCTGAAACCGTGCTTCGCTTTCTGTATCCATGGTCTCACCTCCCACTTGCTTCTTAACCCTCTCTGATCCTTTTTCTACCATATCACCTTACCAAACTACTACACTCATCAAGATGCTAATGTTTGTAGAGGGAAATGTGGTTCCCAGTCATCCCACTCTAAAGGGGAAGAACCTTATATTTAGGCTAAACCCACAGGCAAATCTTCTAATAGTTTCTTTCATAATCAACAAAAATAGATAATAACTAATTTTAACATCAGTCTCAGGATGAACAAATTGTGGTATGACCACAAAAAAGGCAATGAGCTGTTACTCAATAGCAGGAATGATTTTCAACTATTTCCCTTGAAGTGGAAGAGCCAGGTCCGAAATGTTATATACTGCATGATTTAAGTTATAACATTATGACGGGGTGGGGAGGGGTGCTAGCTATGAAAAACATATCACCAGACAGAACTACAAAAGGTCAACATGAAGAAATCTGGGGTGATAGAATGTAGTGGAAAATACATAACTCTTTGTTAGAACCTAGAGTATTCCATAGTGAAGAATGCACTTATTTATATACAATGTCTTCAAAGTATCAGTCCGGGACTGGGAGTCATGGTACATTGTTAGAATACTAATCTAGAATGTAAAGCCTTAGGGTCAACCCTCAGTGCTACAAAATAAAAATAAGCCAACATGTGAGGAAAACTCAGAACAGGGTACCAACTAAGAAAACTTTTGACAAATGTGCTAGCTAGTTTTATGTCAACCTGACACAAGCTAAAAGTCATTTGAGAGGAGGAAACCTCAACTGAGAAAATGCCTCCATAAGATCAGGCTACAGGTAAGCCTGTAGAGCATTTTCTTATTAGTGATGGGGGCAGGCACAATGCATTGTGTCCTCCCTGGCTGGTGGTCCTAGAGTCTATAATGAAGCAGACTGAGCAAGCCATTAGGAGCAAGCCAGTAAGCAGCATCCCTGCATGGCCTCTGCATCAGCTCCTGCCTCTAGGTTTCTGCAGGGCAGAAATCTCACTGCTTTTTGATGAACTATTATATAGTGAAATAAACTCTTTCCTCCCCAAGTTGCTTTTTGTCATGGTGTTTCATCACAGCAATAGAACCCCTAAGACAACAAATTATTGTAATTGCCATCAAGGAGTCAATGGTCCGCAGCTTGCCTTCCTTCACTCAATACAGGATCACCCCCACTCAGCCATGTATAGATTCTCCCCTAGCTTTCTCAATACCATAGCATCCTTTGCTGTGCAAGCTCTTTCTTTTCTATTCAACCTTTCCATGTTGCTATTCCTTGAGGTTCGGGACCAGACCATGACCACTGTCTCTTCCTTCTCCACCCCTACCCCCATGGTATCAGTTACCAAATAGATCAGTTAATGCCAAGTTTATATCTCACACCGGCAACTCTCAGAAATTCCAGAATGACATGTGCTATTGTTGTGGGACACAAGTCTGCCTGCTCACCACACAACAGGCCAACTAACTTGTGGCAAGATTCTGTAGGAAGGTAACATTACCCAAAAAGCCAGCTCAATGAGAAGTTCATCTTGCCAGGAACTAATCTGAGGGAGGGTTAGCTAGGCAAAAATGGCTTTCCCTGGAATAACTGGTGCTGTCTCACAGCAGGTGGGCCAAATGTTCCGTGTTTGGTCCTAGTCCCTCAGTCAGGGGATGCTTCTCGTTTCTGCAGAGTTCACAAACAAACCTTATTTCTTTGGGCTATCCTTGGCACTGGCTAGCTTGCCCACATGAAATTCCATATCACACAATGGCCGGGCTAGAGAGTGCAGAGCCCAGAGCCTTCTCACTGACTTCCAAATTCACAGTAATGAAGTAAAACTGCTTCAATGCTCGTCTTCACTTGGCCCTCTCAGAAATATCTATGCAGGACCCCATCATCCTAAACTAAGCCCCGAGTTTCAGTCCCTTTTCTGTCCTTTGTTTTCTGAGGTCCAAGCCAGTTTCCTCTGTTATTTATGATGACAGCTTGGGCAACAGAATATTCCTGTATGTCTCTTCCCTCTGCCTCGCTCCTCTGGTGAAGACCACTAAATCTCCTTCTCTCCTAAATCTGGGTCTCTTTTCCTTTTTTGTTCATATCACAGGCACCACCATGGTCACAGGCACCACTGACTCTAACCTACACAGCTCTTCCATGTTCTCACCCAGTGACCTTTTCTTGAAGCCTTCTATATTCTGCAGTTTTTGAAACACAATAGATTATTGCATTCCTCTGCTTCAAACCTGCTGTGATTCCCCACTGCTTCAATAATAAAACCCAAATTCCGCAGCCCTTCCTACTCAACTTGTCACAGTCTGGCCCCTGGTGACCTTCCTGCCTTTGACCTCCCCTGTGCTTCACCGGCTCTCCCTGCATCCTGGCATGTCAATCTTTAGGGATGCTGCTGCATCATCCACATGGTACTCCTTTATCATCTCAGCTGAAATGTCCTAGGAACCCAGACATTGAGTTTGTGTCCCTTGTGGTGTGTGTGTGTGTGTGTGTGTGTGTGTGTGTGTGTGTGTGTGTGTGTGTAAGTGGAGGTTAATGTCAGGTATTTTATTCAATCATGTTTCACCTTTTTCTTTCTTTTTTTTTTTGGGGGGGGGGGGTAGGGCGATGAAACAGGATTTTCCTATATAACCCTGGCTGACAAGGCTGCCCTCAAACTCACAGAGATCCACCTGCCTCTGCTCCAAAGTTCTGGGATTAAAGGTGTGCACCACCACTCCTGGCCCTACACCTAACTCTTTTGAGATAGGATCTCTCACTAAGCCTAAAGCTCACTGACTCATCTAGACTGGCTGGCCACCAAGCCCCAGGAAACCTCCTCACAGAGCAGGGCTGCAGACACCATACTCTTCTTTGTCTGGCTTTTATAAGAGTGTGGGGACCACTCTCTATCAGTTGCTCTTTACTGACTGAGTTATTGCCCCCAACTCATAACAAGCTTTTGTAGATATGCTTTCTGAACACTGATGCTTAATATCAGCTCGCTCTCTCTCTAAAAGGCAATAAGAAAATAGGTCTGGCTTATTTGTTCCTGTCTCTCTTGAGCCAAGGATGATGCACAGTGCACAACAGGCATTGAATTAAGAGCTAATAAGGAAATAAATTAAGGTAACAAGAGTTAATTATGTGGTTTATTGTATCATGTGAAGATCATGGTGAGCTACGAAAGGCACCAGTGTGTGGTAAGGGGAAAGGTGCATGAACTCGTCAATCACGTGCAGTAAATACCAAGGAATCCATTTACAAATAAGGGTTATAATGTACTAGGTCAGATGTGGTGCAAGGAGCAGTAAGGTTTGCATTAAAACAGTGACACAAGAATAAACTTGGTAGCTTTGTACTTGAGAAGGATGAAGGCGAAACAAATATTCTGAGATTAGAATCTAGTCATTTTTTTTTAATAATTAGAAGTAGTGAAAGGACAGCTGGGCTTAGAGGAGAGCTAATGATGCTGGTTTAACAAAATCAACACAGGATGGTGAGGCACAAGAAGATTTCCAAATGCTGTAAAGAACAGCAGTTGTCTTTCAGGGATTTTCTGCATACCTTTTCTAAATCAGGGCCATCTGCAAGAACTCTGGTGAAACTGTGATTCCTATAGCTCATTTGCTCCGCAGGTGGTCTCCTTTTCTTCAGGCAGAATTGTGCTGAAGTCAGGCTTCCATTCCAAACACAGCTCTGGCCATGCTGCATCTGAGAGGTACCCCAGACTACTTCAGAAACTGCCTGGAATGGGAAGCTTCAGGCCTCTATCTCCTAGAAGCAACATGCTTTTCCCGCTTAACTCTTCAACTGCCAGCAGTCTTTGGCAAGGACCTAGAAAGGGGGACAATTAACCCTCAGACAATAAATCAAGGTTGTTTGAGTGTGCAAGTTACATAAGCTATGTGCCTGGCACACTTAGGTTTCCGAGGGAAAGGAAAAGAGCAGATGTCTTTAGAAGTTGTGGGGCTTCTGTGGAAACAGACAGGTTGACAATGCCCCACAAGGTAGACCGGAACAGAGATTCAAAGGAGCTGTGGCTTCTTGGCAGCTAAGAATCTCATCCATAGTGGGCTGTAGAGACAGCTGAGCATTGGTGCTCAACAGGCACCAATGTCAGATTGTTTGCAACTGCCTGTAACTCCAGCTCCAGGGGCATCTTCTGTCTTTGTCCTCCCTCCCTGGGCAGTTGCTCTCACATGCACATACTCACATACATGCACATACTCACATATGTGCACATACATGTGTACACACAGAAGTACAACTAAATAAAGATAATTTAACCGGCACATTGAGGGGACACAACTGCTTGACATCTATCTCATAAACTGAAAGGAGAAATAAAGAGTAGTTTAGATTACAGGAATGAAGAATGTTATAAATACAGAACTGAGGTGTGTTGGTCAAGGTTTCTATTGCTGTAAGAAACACCATGACCATGGCAACCCTTATAAAGGAAACATTTAATTGGGGATGGTTTACAGTTTCAGAGGTTCAGTCCATCAGGGTCATGGCAGGAAGCATGGTGGCATGCAGGCAGACATGATGCTGGAGAAGGAGCTGAGAGAAGAGTTCTACTTCTTGATCCATAGGCAACAGGAAGTGAACTGTCTCACTGGGTGCAGATTGAACATATATGAGACCTCAAAGCCCACAGTGACTCACTTCCTTCAATAAGGCCACATCTCCTAATAGTGCCACTCCCTATGGGCCAAGCATTCAAACACATGAGTCTATGTAGCCACACCTATTGAAACCACCACATGAGGTTTATAAACTGAGGCTGGGCATATAGTGGAGTGATAGAGCACTAGCCTACCATGTTTAAGTCCCTCAGTTTGATCCCCCCCTACCACCACCACCACCACTATCAAAACACCACTACCAATACAACAAATGCCACATAGGAAAGACACCAGGGCTATTGAATGCCAGAAGCCACCAAGACTGTAGAAGGTCTGTTTCTGTTCTGTGAATAGAGAAGGGTCTGTCTAGCTTTATGTACATGGACATGAGGCTTAAAATCTAAGACCTAGACACTGCTCAGCAGGACCTTACCAGCCACTTTCTAGCCACCCCAGAAGCATGGTAGTTTCTCCAAGCTCTGGGAGCAGATGCAAGGTGGTTTTAAAGGGTTCTCCAAAGAGTCACCATCTTTGTCCAGGCAAAGATAAATTGTAATTCTCACCTAAAAAAGAAGGGAAAATGGACAGAGGCAGATAGGAAGAGAGAAAGCAAAGAAGTTTCTTTATTTTGGTGGGAAGGAGGTTTCAAGACAGGCTTCTCCTTAGTTTTGGAGCCTGTCCTGGAGCTTGCTCTGTAGACCAGGCTGGCCTTGAACTCACAGAGATTTACCTTTCTCTGCCTCCCCAGTGCTGGGATTAAGGGTGTGTACTACCACCACCAGATTGAAAAAGATGTTTCTACCAGAGGTGCTTGACTTTGCCAGGTCTATGACAGACAGAATTCCAGGGTAGACTGTGTCCCCTCTAACCCATTCCTGGTATTGAGGAATGACTCAGGAAGACCCCCCTCTAATCCCAAGGCTTACAATGGGTTAGGTAAATCCATCCACTGCTCCCAGGAGTGTATCATCCCTCAAGAGGTAGATGGAGTAGCAATTGTGTCAAACACCATCTCCATCATCTTCCCACAAAAAGAGCCTTGATTTGGTTTTCTTGTGCTTTGCCTGGCATTGCATGCTGGATAGCAAGGGTGTGCCAGCAACTGCTACTGATTCTATTATTTTTATTCATTTCCCTTGTCTCCCTCTCCTAATGTCAAGACTGTAAGTCTTCATTTCTTGTATCAGTGATCTTTATACCCTTTAGGGTTTTGGGATCTTTTCACATCACCATGAAACAGGGGTCTGAGATGAATAGTTACAATGGTAGCAAGCCCGGAGTTGCATTCCACTTTGTCAATAACTCTGAGCACACCAGGCTGTACATCTGTTTCTGAAGATGGAGTTTTTGTCCCACCTGGCCCCACAACAAAATAAGTACACAGAGCTATATTAATTACAATTGTTTGATCAATGGCTCAGGCTTCTTATTGGCTACCTCTCTCTCTTAATCATTAACCCATTTCTATTAATCTATGTATTGCCACAAGGCTTTGGCTTACTAGAATGCTCTGGAATGTTACTCCTTTGGTAGCTACATGGCATCTCCCTATACTTCCTGCCTGGTTATATCTTGCCTGTCCATTGACCAAAACAGCTTTATTCATCAACCAATAAGAGAAACATATTCACAGCATACAGAAGGACATCTCCCATTAGTTTTATTGATGAAGAATAAAAGGGTTTTCTTGCCCTTGGAGGCACCATGGTTGTAGGTTCTGGTGGTGCCAAGAGAGGCCACTTCTAACTCTTAGAGCACAGTCTATGAGACCTCAATATGCTTGGGGTGAAATTATTATGAAAGAATGTGACAAGATCAACACAACCAATCATTTCCTGCATCCCAACACTCTTGGGTCTGTCTGCTGACCCCCAAGCACCCAATGGGTGAGTTTCTGCCTGGTGCTTTATGTATGACAGACACTTAATATAAAAAGTGCATATTGCTTTTAGCAAGAATATCATTTCACTTTGTGTGCTGGCCCAGTTTAGAGAGATGCTTTCAGAGCAAGAAATAGTAACTCTTCCCTTTCCTGACCATTTTGCAAGGGTATCAGTTCTCATAAGAAAGGACCTAGTTCTGGAAGTAATGGGATCTTTATTATTTGACTCTAAATAATCCTGTATATTTTGCTTCTGGATTGTTTCATCTCAGTTTTAGGGAAATTACTTTATTATTTTATCATTTATTTAAAATATGGGCTAAAACATGAAAATTAAAAAGCTTGGGAATATAGCCCAGTTACTAAATGATCTTTAGATGCGGATGAAAGTTGGCTTCAAGCAACCTGGGATTGGATGCTTGGAAATGGGGACAACACAGATGCTTTACTGAACTTTTATTCCTGACCACAAGTATTCCTGAAGCTTTTTTGTGATTTCCTTTCTTATTTGAATTTTAAAATATTTATTATTATTAAGTCTGTGTATGTGGTAGAGGGTGGGCATGCATACCATGGTACACATGTGATGCTTACAGGACAATTTTATGGAACTGATTCTTCCTTTTGACCCTTTTTGGGGTTCTGAAAATTGAACCCAGCTCATCAAGCTTGTCCAGGAAGCACCTCTACCCCGTGAGCCATCCTACCCACCCCATTCTTCTTTTAAAAGTAATATTCTATGTGTGACCCCTGCTTAAACAAACTAAAACAAGAATATGTGATTTGTGTCAGCAAACCAAATGACAGTAATGGTCAAGGGTGGAATACGGGGCTGGTGCAGTGAAAACAGAGCCTCTGAAGTTGGCATTCATGTGTAAAGCACCAGATACAGGGCCACCTGAGAAGCCTGGGAAGACTGCTATCCTGTGTTGCCTTGAGAATGATCTGCAACAGGCACACCTGTGGTTTTGAAGGAGTGAATGAGTTTATTAAGTACATAGCAAGCCAAGGTAAAATAATGAATAATAAGGGATGGATGCATGCATGGTTAGAGAGATAGCAAAACATCATCAAATTGTGTGCTAAAAAAAATATCCAGCCAGAATGCATTGGGTAAGCCACTGAAGCAGTAGGCAGAGGTTATCATAGACAGAATCCCAGGCAGAGCAGTTTCCCCCTGGGAAATCTTTCAAGTAAAAGAATAAATAACACCAGGAAGGTAATAGCATCATATTGGAGGCTTACAGATATCTATTAGAAACCATTTGGAGAAGCCCTATGAAGGCAGTGAGCTGGAGTTTCTCTACAGATGACCAAGTGGAGCAAAATGTCCCCTCTGAGGAGGACACCTCCCCATAAAAGAACAACTAGCAGCAAATAGAAATAACATCACCAAGTCAGGTCTGAAGTCATCCCTGAGAGCCTGACTGGGAAAGTTGAGGCAGTCAGGCAGGCTGGCTTGTTGAGCTTTTCTCCATGCTATGGCTGAACTGATGGCTAATCTTTCCTGTTGGAAGCACTCGGGTATCATGGATAAGCAATGCTAGCATCTCTTGGAAATGCTTTACCTCCTGCCTGTTCTCAAGGACACAGTGTTTTCATTCTGGGGCTGGTTCACTCTTCTCTCTGTGCTGTAGCTGGGAACAGCCTGTCTCCAGACAAGAGATGACCTTAAAGGACACTTTGAGAAAAAAACATGTCTGGGTCTGAAATTGTGGTGGAGGGAGCCATACTTGTACACAGCTCAGTGAGCTCAAGCAGGAATGACTATTTACCAACATAATGTACATTATGAGAGGACACCTGACATTGGCTTAAGAACATGGATTCTTTTGTCTAATGGTTATTACTGGGGTTTTATAATATGTTAATAAATTATTCATGAAATTATCAGCAAGCTTAAATAATGTAAATTAAAAATTTTATATTAGTTCTAAGGTGTTTGTGCCTGCTTAGAAAATATCCAGGACACCACCCCTGCTTATGAAGATCTTTACTCAGCTGAATGCTTAAGTCAAGAATTTGAATGTGACCTTTTAAATGTTTGTGAATCTCATTTATTCATGCTTTGTTTCTACAATTGGGGTTACTACCCTTGGGGTTGATTGTAAGTTAAATTGAAAACTATATTCCTTAGAACATTCTGAAGAAGTTTAGTGATTGAAGTATCTGCTACAAATATTATGCGGAACCATTTGACACTGCCATTTTTAGCCAGTTTTGCATGGAACAATCCCATGATGCATAGCCTAGAATCTTTCCTTGGAAGTTTAAGTACTGTAAGCAGAGCTTACTGGGCAGCTCTAGTAAGAACCTGGAAATGTGTAGTGCAGAGAATAGTGCAGACTGTAGAGGTGTGGCTCTATTGTTTCAGAGGGAAACAGGGACTTTAGCATCAACTGGACTAGAGGGTATTTGTATGATGTTTTGTCAAAGAATCTGGCTACATTTTGTCAATGTTCCAAAAACTTTTCTGGGCTAATTTCTTTGGTGGAGGAAATTCCAAGACTTAACATGAATATGCAGCATGGTTGTTGCTGATTTTCCTTTTGTAGATTTATAGTGAAAACAAGTTTGTGGGACAGATATATACACACACACACACACACACACACACACACACACACACACACACACATACACATCAGTTTGGAGAGGAAAAGAAGAACTGCAACTTAACATTACAGTCAAGACCTGTGCTGGAAGAGAGGCTGTTGCAAACAGTTAAGAAGATTAATTCTTCACTAAGTACTGGAATAATGGAAGTGTGCCCTCAGGAACGAATCCCAACCAGCTAAGCTTTCAACTTGTGAAAGACAAAGGCCTAAGGAGTTTTCTGTTCCCCCAAAACAACACCATACAAACGCTGCTGCAAATGTGATTCTGGGGGACCAGTGTCCATCCCAAGCTGTCAGCCATACTTAGCATTTCCATCCATGTGGCACTGGTTTTGGAGGTGTGGAAAATGCAAGAGGGAAGGGGCCATGGATCCTTCCTCTACCATTTCAGAGAGCTGCTGAGGCCAAGCAACGTATGATTGAGCTAGAGTCAGTAAGAAGGCCCCGAGAGGTGGAGAGACCATTGTATTAAGTTGTGAAAGTGAAGTCTGGATTGCAGTCATGAAACAAAGATGACAGAATTGGCAGAGCCATGAGATGTCTGCCAAGGAGAGCATCACATAGGGAGTGGAACCAGCCCAAGAGAAAGACTTATGTTCCAGACAAGGTTGGTGAAGGAACAGAGCTGTCTAAGCCTACTGTTACCTTTGATACTAGGGCTACAAATGTGCACATGATGCCCAGCTGTCTTCCTCATGCTTGTACAGCAAACTTCTTAACTGCTGAAGTAATATCTCCACCCCTATCTTTGTTTTTGGGAACAGGATCTCTTACCAGCCTGGGGCTCACCAAGCAGGGTAGGCTGTCTGGCAGGGTTCTTCTGTCTCTACCTCCCCAACACTAGGATTACAAGCAAATAGCACTATCCATGGTGAGTTTTTAGACATGGGTCCTCTTGCTTCCATGGCAGGTACCTTACCAACTGAATGATCTCTGCAGCCTGTTATTGTTATGAGTTGTTTTTCTCTCTACCAGCCTGACCCCACTGCCATGCCAGCCCCAAATAATACACAGAGACGCTGTATTTGATATAACACTGTTGGCCTGTTATTATCATTGCTTATTGGCTGGCTCTTTCTTAATGATTAACCTATTTCTATTAATCTAAATGCTTCCACGTGGTCTTATCTTACCAAGAGAAGGGCTGGTTTTCTTCTCTCTCAGTCCACCCTCTTGGATCTCCCTCCTTACTACTTCCGGAATCCTCATCTCCTAGTCCCACCTATCTTGCTATCCTATTGGCCAACAGTGCTTTATTCATTAACCAATAAGAGAAACCTATTTACAGAATGACATCTCCCATTAGCCTGTCAACTGCTTTCTATGGATAATAAAATTAATGAACAAAGAGAACACAAAGATGTATCTGTATTCTCCAGTAACCATTACTGTCAAGTCAACAAGTTTTATGTGACAAGGTTGATACAAACTTTGTTCTGTCTAAATATGACCCCTAGAATACTAATTGGTAGATGTCACCCTAGACAATGTCTAAGGACAATGAGGAGGGAGGCTGGAGAGTGAGAAACCTGTTCTCATAGCAGACTAAAGGTTAATTTTGCTCTCTCTGCCTCTGGGCATGTGGTGTGCATGTGTGTAAACAAGTGTATGTGGTGTGCTTGTGAGGCTGATATCGGGTGTCTTCCTCAATCACTCTCTACCTATTTGCTGAGGTCATGTCTCTCATTTGAACCCGGAGTTCACCAACCTGGTTAATCTGGCTTGTCTGCTCTTCTAAGGGATACTCTGCTGCAGCCTGTGAAGGCTTGACTTACAGGAGGGGCCAGCCATACATACCTGAGTCCTGGAGATCACCCTCATATATAAGGACAATATTTTATCCTCTGAGTCATCTCCTCAGTCCTGATGCTGTCCCTTTAACTGACAACCTAAGATACAGAATCAGCATTATGAGTGACAGCCAAAGGCAGCCCCAAAACAATGGTGTTTTAATTATTTATTATCACAGATGAAAAGGCATTAACTCTTTTGTCTAACTTCAGTTGGAATTACTATCTCCATCCTATATGCTAATTGATTTTATTAACTTTTCAGTTGGCTTGAGCTCTCCTTTTCCATTTGTATATTTGACTTCACTTAGATGTATTATTGAGAAGTGTTTACATTATTCTTTGTTTTATGGTTTTTGTATGGCTCCCACCATCTGCCAGTAATTCTCTATGAATTACTTGGGCTAGAGAAAAAGACATGACAAATAGATAGAAACTGGAGAGTGAGGTAGGAATGAGCCCAACAGGAATCCCAGATGGACACTCAGAAGAAAAAAGAGGAAAAAAAATATTTAGGTGTGAAAGAAAGATGATCAAAGGAAAAATGTTCCAGGGATAAATTAAAAAAAAAAAAAAACTAACTAGAAGCACAAGTCTGTAGGGCACATTAAAGGGCTGGGATAAAGGATTTGGCTTGAGATTTATTTGGAATTGAAACTGGGAATAAAAATTCTGTTTGAATGTTGTAATAAGTCAGTTTGTCTTGACTGGGAGGGCTGATTGCATTCAGAGTTTTACATAGCCATCACGTGCTTAATAGATGAGCACTGGGCCTCTGGACAGATTTTTATTGAGTCTATATTAAGTGACAAGTCCTGAGTCACCTGTGCGACATTGTCAGGTCATGTACTCTGTTGTCACATGAGGACTGACCATTCTGCAAATGTTCACAGATTTCCCTTGTCCACAGGAAAAAATTCTTCAGTAGAATCCTTAAGAAATAATTTTTATATTAAAAATGTTTAATTGTGTGTGTTGTGGGTAGGTGTGTGTTGTGCCCAGTGCCCACAGAGGTCAGAAGAGGGCACTGGGCCCCCTGCAGCTTGAGTTACAGGAGGTTGATCAATACATGGGTGCTGGGAACTGAACTTGGGGCCTTTATGAGAGCAATACGCACTGAGTGTCTTCATCAGCCCTAGCCTGCAATTTTATTCTTTGTGCTTTTGGGGAGGCCAAACACAGAAAAGATCTATCTTTTTAACAGAGTTTGTGTTAACTATTAGTATCTGCTGTAATTGAACAATGAAAACATAGAAATTTAAGTTACTTGACATTCTTTTCATGGTATAACTATTTTTTGTTGTTGTTGTTGTTGCAATTATGTGGCTGGGGAAGAAAAATATATGTAGATAGGGGCACATGTATGTATGTGTTTACCAGTAACTTTTTTTCTGTAAACTTGTGACCCTTGTCCTTTCTGTGTACCTAAAAAAAATAAACAAAAAGCCTATTTTCAAATTATGTTTATCTTAATTTTTCTACCTAAAGCAAATGGAATATATGCCCTTGTTGAGATGTGTTGCAATTAATATTTCATTAGCAAATATGAAAAACTGCCAAGTAACAAAATAGCCTAAATTTTAAGTGCCCACAGTGCCAGGAATGTTTCTGCATTATAAATTTGAAGTTTTAAGTTGTAAAAGGAGAATGCTTAGGTTAGAGCATTGCAGACTTTTCCTCCTTTGCACACACAGATTGAGAATGAGGTAGTCTAATAGCCAACCACCAAAAAAAAAATATATACTTTAGAATCATTTCAGATATCATATATTCTAGTAATGATTTCTGTATGAGTTCTTGTAACTTAAATATCCAAATTCCATCTACAGTGGGCTTTGCACTAATTTTCAATGACACATTAACTCATACTGAGTAGTATGTTGTGTGGTTTGTTTATACTGATAGTTATTTTTGTTGTTCTCTACTTAGTACAAAATACCATTCTTATGTTATGATAGCATAAACTCTATCGCTATCTCATTACCACACCAAAGCCAAATGTGACGTAAAACACAGCACCCTGTATGAATCTCCCAAAGATGGGCTATGGGTACCCAACTCATTGTGTACATTGTATTTGTTGGAATAAAAAGGGACTAGTACTTGAGTCTTGGGATTTTCTTGTGGCAAGATATGCACAATGAAAATTGGTAAAGTAATTCTGATGGAATGGTTTCATATCTAGTGAAATGCAGTAATCTCTTCTACTCATAAAAAAAGATCTCTCTACCCTAAGGCTATATTTTGTAGTGTCACTTTAAGTATTCATGTTTTAGAGAAAAATACCTGTTCCTTCAGATTTAAGGAACCAGATCTTATTGAACTAGGGGGGAAAATATACTGAAAATAGCTTAAATCATTTTTTGATTTGTGAAACATAAAACATCCTGCCAGGGATGAGTGAAGCGTGTTGATTTTGATGACTTTGCCTGGCTTTTCTCATCTGTATAGACACCTGTCCTGCACTGGTAATACTAAGAAAATATCTGTGGCAGAACAAAGCCAGAGGGGTGCATTTACAGGACACACTTTTACATGAGGATTTTCGAAAAGATATTTGACTTAATTATGGGCATCTTTCGGTATGTTTAAAATCGGCTGAGAATAAAGCACTGGAAAAAATAAAATGCTACATATATGTAATAGTATCAGGAATGACAGAGTATGGCAGAAGAGAAAACAAAGCGTAGCCACGAGTCAGGCGATTGCTAAGTCCTTTTCTCTTGCATTTGGTTCTGATGGCAAGATACAGACAGAATAGGGTCAACATATTTGCCTTCCGTTTCAAATCCATGTTTTCTTGCTTGCTTTTTTTGTGGTGGTTTGAATAGGAATGGTCCCCATGAGCTCTTATACTGAAATGTTTGGTCATTAGAGAGTGCTACTGCTTGACAGGGCTTAGGAGGTGTGGCCTTGTTATAGTAGGTGTGGCCTGAGGGTGGGCTCTGGGTTTCAGAAACCAAAGCTGGGTCTCTCTTGGCCTGATGCCTATGGATCCTGATGCAGAGCTCTCAGCTGTTCTCCAGCATCATGTCTGTCTGTATGCTGACATGCTCTTCATCGTGACAATAATGAACAAAACTTCTGAACTGTGAGCCAGCCCAATAAAAATAAATTAATAAATAAAACAAAAAAGGTTGCCATGGCCATGGTGCCTCTTCACAGCAATAGAACTAAGACAGAAGTAGAATGCTGCCTAGATACCTTTTTACAAAACAGGGTTTCCCCCTATATAACTCAAACTGACCTTGAACTCATGACTGTCCTCCTATCTCAGCTTCCAAACTACTACAATTATTGGTGACCTTGTAGATAATCAGCTGGACCTCTGGAAATATTCAGATTTCAAAAGAAAAGAGATTTTTTTCATAACCATCTGTTCTCTCCTCATGCAAAGACTTGCCCTTTTGTAGCCACAGCCACATGTTCACTGTGCCTAACATACAGCTCTAGAATCATGCACCCTTTGTCTGCACTAGGCATGCACAAGATGCAAGGAAGATGAGGCTATGTCCTCTGAGTTTAATTCACATGAGTGAAATTAAAACCTTTCAAAAAGCAACATGACAGTGGGATCAGTCCCTACACTGTTGCAGCAGGCACAGGTCCCGCCTCTGCAAAATCCATCACAAACGTTCTGTACCCTGAGACCCATGTAAGTCCCTCCCAACCCCCATCCCTCAGTTTGATCTCATGCCCTCTCTCAACATTCCATTCTCAACAACAGTGCTACAGAAATCCCTTTAGAAAAACACACCCGAGCACACATTCCTTTGCTTAGACCCTTGCCTTGCCCTTGGAAGATACCCAAACCTGTTCCTCTTTCCAGAGAACAGCACTCACGGCAAGTCTCTGCCTAGAACTTATTGCCCCCAGCCTCCCCACGAAGTCATCCCAGAGGATCCTCTCCTTTGGGGAATGGGTCATGTTGCTTCCAGCCTTTGCTTTTGAACTAAACCCTCCTAGCTCACTGTACAGCCAGCTCTGTCTCATCTTCCAAACTTCATCTAAAATGCTTCAGGAATGATCTTCTTAACCACCTACCTAACACCCTCATCACTGCCTAGTTCCTGTGCTTCATAGCACTTCGCTTATTTCTTCTAGGGACTGACTTAGCACAATTGAAAACTATCTGTACATGTCCACGTTGGTCTAGTGCTCAAGAGGCCAGAGGTTTTGCCTATTTAATTAGATATTTTACACCAGGTTCAACACAGTGCCTGGCATGCAGTCGCAACTCAAATATTAACAGATGAACTGATCTACTGTTGATTACTGGAGGAAAAAATATTACTACATTCATGGGATCCAGGAAGTTAAGTTAGCATTCATCATTGGGGTTAAGGGAATTACCCTTGAAAACTAAGCACTGTTTAGATAGCTGTGAAGTTTGGGGAAATTGAAGCATAGAAGTCAAGGCAGTCATCAAATCAAGCAAGTCAGCTCTTCTGGAAAAAATGCAGACTGGCTGTGGGGGTGAAAAGGCTAAGCCTGACACTGTCCAGCAGCACAGATAACCTTCCACTTGCTTTCCGGTTGTTCTGGGGCTGTCCTCTTCCTGTCCACAAGGGGTGTGTTTTCAGAGCCAGATCTCTGAGAGCGGTTCCCTGCCTTCCTAGACTTCCAGTTTGTCTTTCAGCCTGACTTCCAGGCCAGGGAATAATGATCAACCACCTAGATGCCTCAAGTTTGCCCAGAGGCAGGGCCTTGAGCTTTACAATTAGGAGAATTCAGTATCCAATTAGGGTGATTTTGTAACTTTTCCATTGAACTTCAAAAGGAAGGTACCCAGCATCCTTACTTTAGTTCCAAGACTTGTCTCCCACTGTGGGGCCCCTTTCACGTTCACATACTGGTTTTGTTCCGGCTCTCACAGCACCTCCATTGATGGTTCTCTGGAGGTTCTCAACAGTTCAGCCCTGCTAGACTGGTTCCCTTCCAGGACATTTCCATTCTTCTTCTATCAGTGTACACCACCACCCCATGGACTGATAGGTTTTATCTCCTGGGAATTTGAGATTCCCCAATCCTTTGACCCCCAGAAAATCCTCTTGCCACTTTTGCCTGGGAGTAGCAGGAAACAACTCCCAACTCACCATTGTCCTAAAATAGGGCTGTACCACACTTCTGATAATATACCTCAGGGGGGGGAAAATGTCAGCCAATTCAGTAGTTTTCTACTGACTCTCTGACATAATAAGGAGAAATCTTTAAGTTTTTTTCTGGAAAAAGCCAGACAGAGAAATACTGAGGCTTTGTGAATCATACTGTCTTGTTGTAACCAGACAGCTCTGCTATAGAAACCATTAAAAAGCAACTAAAGATAATACAGAAGAAATGGGTATGCATGTGTTCTAATAAAACTTTATTTGTAAATGTAGGTAAGTAGTGGGCCTCATTTAGTCTGGGATCTTCATTTGTGAGTGTCTGGTATAGAACACTCTTTAGACAATCTTTTTTGGTCGTGTGTGTGTGTGTATGTGTGTGTGTGTTTACATGTATGTGGATACATGTGCATGTGTCTTCCTATGTGTTGCAAGTAGGCCTGAGGTTGACAACAGATATCTTCCTATATTACTCTCCACCTTATATTTTGAGACAGGTCTCTCATTGAACTTGGAGCTCACTGCTTCAGCTAGTCTGGCTAGCCAGCTTGCTCTAAGGAACTCTCTCTGCTTTGTGAATACTGGTATTACAAGTGGGCACCACACCCACCTGGCTCTAACATGGAATCTGAGGGTGGGTCCTTATGCTATGTACAACAAACACTTTACTTGCAGAGCTGTCTTTCTAGACAACCTTTGTAACCTTTATTAAGGCTACAAAAGTTTCTGTAGACCTCATCATGGAGACAGGCCATAATTCTACCTACAACATACACCCTTCCTTCATCCTATCCATCCCTGCCTCTTTCATAACTTGCTCAATCATTCAACTAGACTTTAGAAAATTAGACCCCACAACAATAAATTATCCCACTAAGACACTGACCAGAAAAGAAAGATCACATGGTACTGCTATCTTTTTTAAAGCCTTTTCGAAATTGTCTATTTGTGTGTGGTCATTGGAGATCAGAGAATAACCCAGTTTTGTTCCTCACCTTTCACCTTGTTTGAGGCAATATTGCTGTGTTGTTTGCCACTGTACTGTATACTTCAGCAGGCTTGCCCAAGAGCTCCCTGGGATTCTGTCTCCACCTCCCATATCACTCTGCAGGAGAGCCAGCATTTATATGCAACAGCATCTGGCTTTTACATGAGTTCTGGGGATCTGAACTCAGGTCATCAGGCTTTATGGTGAGCACATTCAGCCACTGAGCCATCTTGCCGGTACATGATACTTACTTCCAGAGGGCTATTCATCACAGTTTGAAGTGTGAAAGGTGGGTATGGATTTCAGGGTTGGGTCAGAACAAATGAAGTGAATACATGGTTGATGCTTTGTTAAGAGTGTTGTTAAATTAACAAAGGAAGACCTCCTGTGATAAGCAGTAGTGTCATTATACTTGGTAATGGGGAAAGAAGAAACCAAAACTGATGGTTTTAAAGGTAAATTTGGGTTTGTTTTTTCCATCTAATGAGCACCAGTCTATGGACAGGACTCCATAACTGTGAGCAGCGGCTACAATTTTGCTTTTCACTGGATAATAATCAGGGCCAACCGCTGTCTTTGGAACCTATTTTAAAGAGTGCTGCTTTTAGAATATATTTTAATAGGAAGAAAGAAAACCTGGGTGACATCTAAGCTAATTTCAACATGTGTGTGCCTGAATGTCAATATCAGGAAAGAAATCTGGAAGTGAAGGTGGAGAGGCCGCAGGGACAAGAAAGGAGGACTCAACAGCAAAAGGCCCTTACATCATTTTTCTGCTCCTAGGGAAGAGATGAGACAGGGATACTGGCAAGCAGGGTGTTTGAGTAGTGTTGACCAGTGTCCTGCATGTCATCAGTGTTGAGAGTTACCTCAGATGGCAAGGTCTGGTGTTAGCATGAGGCAGCACATGCTGTCTCAATGCTGAGCCCAGAAAAACCAGAGTCAACTCCACACCCCCTGAATTTGTGCCTCAGCGGGGTGTCCTCAGCAGGAAACTCTCCATCTGTTTTCCTTTTCTAGAGGAACTTCTAAGGATGAGTTCATTTCTCTTCAAACATCCTTGTGTTGCTGTAACAGAACTAGGCTGAGTGATGAGAACTGTCACTTCCGGAAAACAAGAGGACGCTTTGAGTGCAGACAGCGGGACAGTCACACTTGTGAGTCTGAGTGTTAGACAGGGCTTATGCTTCCTTGGCAGCTTGCGGTCTGATTTTGCCCCCTTTCATATTTCTATTACCCCCACCCCATTTTAAGGACATTCTTATTTTTGTATTGCTTCCTAATATTTTGGCTGTTTGGAGAAATAAATACAAAAGGAAGACTTCTCAAAGACTTGTCCTGTGGATTTCCAGTGTATACCTTTTGATCCAAAGGATTATAGCTAGCTTAGTCTTTCTTTATGAACAAAAGAGCCTAATTTGAAATTCAAGATTACTTTGAAATTATCACTGCAAGTAAGTACTTTGTTTTTCTCTTTTTCTCCCTTTAATCCCCTAATATGAAGCATCTTTTGCATATTGTAATCTCAATGAAGCTATCAGTTCAACTATAAATATAAGTAAAACAATTTGCCAGCCCATAAATTAATTGCAAGATTCAACACAGAATTTTCTGTTCTTGGTACCATTTAGCAGGTAATGTGTAAAGGCTATGTTTTCATGTCGGGAGTTATTTAATTTTGTTAACGTTGCAAGTGAATATCTTTTGGCTCATTTCCTCCAGTAATGTAAACTATATTTTAAATTCGAAAATAAGGAAGGGGGCGGGGGAACTCTCCTGAAGACTACAGTGTTGCCCTAGGGAGCTAACCAAACTGTTGGCTTTTCTGAAAGCTTTAGACAGATTAGCTGAAAGATAGGCAAATCTAGGGAGTAAAATTATCTGAAGCTGGGACATTTGTGAACCCCTTTTGAAAATGCCATACAACCACTTGGCATGTGCTGGAGGAAATCGCTCTAGCCTGAACCAAACAACAGGGAATTGAAACATTAAACAATCTCAGCCTTTCTCACTTTCCTATGGTTACAGTATTAAGTGGGTGTGAGTGTGGGGAGTCTGGGGAGTGGTAATGAGGCAGCTTCTTGAGACTCCAAACATCTAGAGCTGAGTGACTCTCATCCAGCTGAATGTGGTTAAATGGTGCCTAGACCATGGTGGGATGTAGACAATGCTGAGATGTCCTCCCTCCTCCCCCTCAGACTTCTACCTTCTAACCATCCACCCTCATCCCTCTGTTTCATGAAGCTGTCAATGTTTTCCAGTGTCCTTTGAGGGAAGGCGATGCTGCTTTTACTGGCTGGTGGGTATCTGGGCAAGGGATGGGCTGCCATTGTTTCTCCTACTTCCCCTGTTCCTTATTCTACCACCCAACCTTCATCAACACCCTGTTTTTCTACAAACCAGCTGGCTTAGCAGAAAGCATTTTAGAAAGGAAAAGCCATGATCCTCAAACCACACTTCTGTCTTACCCTTCCTTCCATCCTCTCCTAGCATTTAAATGTCCTCTGCCTCCCCCTTCTGAGAAACAGTTCCTACTCCTCCTGTTTCCTCAGAGCCAAATGCTTTCAGAACCAGCCTGGTTACTGTTTAAGCCCTTTAGCTAGAGATCATTATCTGCCAGGCCATCTGCTATTTCTACTCAGAGTGCATCATTCCATTTCTATAGCTGTCCTTTAAATCTCCCCAACCATGGTGTGGTGGCAGCTCAATGTGTTCCTAGGTCAAAGGCTTGCTGTGAACCTTGGGAATCTATGGCCCAATTTTGTGAGCATTCGAGCCAATGGTATAATTATGGATGGCCACAAACACACACTTAGAGGACTCGGGGGGGGGGGGGCCGCAGGGACAGGACGGGAGTGGTGGGGTAAGGGACCAGTCATCTGGGAGCTGTGAGAAATGACACAGAGCAAGTGTGCTCTCTGCTATGTCAGGTAGTTGCCACTTTCAGACAAATTACCTGCTTTCTGGCTTACTTGTGCTTAAGGGTTTGAACTGGTTTTTATGAGGCACAGTGATGGTCAGCAGCCCCCCCCCCTTATGAACCTCAGGTACACATCAACTATGGCAGTACTGGTGGAAGGGTGGGGTGGGATTGTAGCTTAGTTGTAGAGCAGTTGCCTAGCATAGGCCATGCCACTGGACTCACTCCAAGCAGCACCAAGAAAAGAAAAAAAAAAAAAAAAAAAAAAGTCCATTATTTTCTACTTACTGTGCTCCTTGGTCACCAGGTGAGAAAAACCCTCATTGGATGTTTTCTTTTTCCCCTGTTGTGATTGCCAGGGAATCTAGGGTCGGCTTTAAGTCTCACTTAAAAAAAAAAAAAGGAATTTAAAAAGGGTCACAAAGAAAAGTTCAAAGACAATATTATTAGACTTGGTGTGGAAAAACTCCAGAGCAGACAAGTTGTAAATCTCAGCAGTTGCCTGGACAAGCAAGACAAAGAGGAAGATAGTCATGTCTCTAGTTGAGTCTGAGAAAGCAGCTATGTTCAGAATTGGAAGTTGGTAAGCTACTAGAGGGCAGAGGGGTGGGGGAAGGGCTGCAGAGAACAAGTAAGAAACCCTAGGGTGTCAGGAAAAGGTGCGTAGACTCTGGATCCTTATCCCAGTGAGATAAAGAAATGGAAAAGGAAGAAACACTCAGTGTCAGGCAAGCCTTGGATCTGAGTTTCCCAAGCCCACACAGCTTTTATCCAAAGTGCTAGGGGTGCAAACTCGTCCTCAGGCTTGCCTGGAAAACTCTACCCTCTGAACAATCTCCCCAGCCTTTGCCCACTGGATGTTTCCCTCCACCCCGCATCCTGTTATCTACTTGCTGAATGAGAATACTAGTAGACTTCCTTTCCCCTCAATGGAAATGATATTGCTGGATTTCAAAAGACACCAAGCCATCCTGTGAAGCTTTCCTTTGTGTTGTAAGTGCTTTGCTTTGCGTAGCTCATGTATAAACACTCAGTGGGCTAGCCATACCCTGTGCAGCCATCAGTTGTCAGGTGAAATGCTGCTATTCAACAATGCTCTTGGCACATCTGCCTTCACTCAGTCATACCGCAGGTAATGGAGGTAGTCTCCTTTGCCTAGCTCAACTGCTGGAGAACAAACTATCTTAGAATATTCCTATTGATTACCATCCTGCATTCTTTCTGCATTTGGCACCATGGTTCCTGTCATCCAGTCTAGGCACTAAGGCTATACACCATCCCTCCTCCTTCCTGGATCATTTCAGCTCACATAGTGTCTTTCATAAAATGAGTACAGAGAGCAGGTACCAGCTGGGGGTGTAATGGGGGTTGGAGAATCGAGACATGAGTGGGGTTGTGTTCCACATGTTGGAAGTGGTGGAAGTGGTTTTCAGTCATCCCAGCTCTGCCCCAGTATTTACAGAAAGTACGGCTTCACCCCATGCCATGTGTTTCTGGGCTTCGTTATCTTCAGGGTTCTGTGGATAATTAGCCCTCTGTTGGCTAAAAGCACCATAATTCTTGGAAGAAAACAGCACATTAGTGAGCAAATGTGTTTAGTTGTTTGTGTTTGGCCAGGTTTTCACTATGAGCAAATGAGACATTTAGGGGCATGGAAAGAAGTCTTCCAATTTAATGAAGGGGGTGGGGGTCAGATTTTTATGTTTTTCTGTCATAAAATATATTAAGGGAATTTTACTATAATACCGCTTACATAAATTTTATTGATATATGGCAAATAATGATGAGCAAGTACTGAAGAAAAGGAGAGTCAGTGAGTGAGTGAATAAAGAAACAAGTCTGCAGACTTGGGACTGGAAGTCACTGGGCTTCATTGACAGAGGTGGCAACTATCTGAGTTTTTACGTTGCTCCTGATCAAGATTCTCCACATTGATCTCCCAGTTCAAAGACAATTTATTGACCACTCGTAGGGCACTACTTTTCAAATGGCCCATTATCACACTGGAGGACAAGTTTACTACCTTGGGGGTGTAGTACAAACTTGGCAGATGACCTCCAAGGAGAGAGAACAGATAACCTCAAAACACTACCCTTTGCCAACTTCATATTCAGCAGCAATTAGAACCAGGATACTTTCTCTCATGTTCTTACTTTATGGAGGACAACACCGACGCCAGTGTGGTAAAATGGTTTACAAATCAGGAATCAGATGCAGAACTAAAGCAAGCACAGGGATTATTTTTACATTTTTGGCTCTTATATTTTGAAAATATTACTGTTTTAGTAGTAATTCTAAAAAATGAAGGCGTGTCTCATAATCATAGCAATCACATTCTTCCTTTATCTTTTGATAGAAACATTTTAATGCATCTAAAATCATACCATAATTATCTACAAACCAACTCCCCAGTTGAAATATGTTAATTTTCCCATCTTTAGTTCATTTTATTAATAAATTAAAATGAGGCTCATTACAGACTCAGCTAAAACACTGCTTGCTCTTTTCTCTTTGCCCTCTCTCCTAATGTCCTGTCGTAGCTGAGCCCATGCGTGTGTGTGTTAGATGCTGACAGGGGATATGTATGCATTTGTGGTTATAGTCTTGTTTTTTTGCTCACATTTTAAAATGCACAAAACATCACTCATATCCTTCTGTAACGTTTTCAAACTCAGCATTGTTTCAGACATGATGCATGCTGACAGAGGTATCTAGTTGTTGGTTATAACAGCAGATAATATCATGCTGTGTACATAACTCAGTTGATTTATTCATTTTCCTACTGAAAGAACTTTGAACTAACTCTATTTTGATACCAAGCTATGCTGTGAAGATCTATACATGCATGTGCTGAAATTTCTTGTTTGTTGTGTTTGGTTTGGGGGCGGAATCTCATGCAGGCTTGGCTTACCTCAAACTTGCTATGTAGTGAAGGATGACTTTAAGTAGCCAATACCCTGCTTCTGTGTGCAGGGATGACAGGTGTACATACTATTCTTGGTTTATATGGTGCTGATGATTCAAAATGCAGGACTTCAGTATGATGGACAGACACTGTACAACTAGGCTACTTCCTCAGCCTCATGTTCCAAAATCTCTTGAGAGAATCACTTGACTTATTCCTGAGATGGAATGATTGACTTATAAACAACACACATCTTTACCTACCTAGAGACACTGCCCTATGGTCTATGATGGTCTATAAGCTATGAACAACCTAATTGCAGATAAGAATCACCCAAGACAATATAAAAATCACTAGTGCTCACTTCTGGCCATAGACCAATAATCTTCGGGGATGAGGTCTGAGAATACTGTTCAAGTTCCTTTGGTGGTTCTAGTAAGTAATTGGCTTGTCATTTCTCCTCCCATCTTCTCCAACACTGTTATCAGATACTCTTCTTGCTAATATTATAGATGTAAGGAGTTTCTGATCACTAGTAAAGCTAATGCTTTTAGAATGCTATTAAACATCTCAAGCCTTCCATGGTTATATATTAGAGGTGATAAAAAAAAGAACTACAAAAGGTGATTAAAAGATGACAAATCCTAGCATGTGGGAGGTAAAAGAGAAGAATCGGGAGCTCAAGGCCAGCCTTGGGCTAGATGGAACCATGTTTGAAAAGTAGTAAAATATACATACATAATTGTGGTTCTGTTTTACTCATTTTAAATTGTGTCCGTGTTGTTTGTAGATGTCCTTTTCAATGTTCTAGAGATTAATTCTGAAGGAGCCAGAATATGATTTGCAAATATCTACCCCTAATGAATGACAATGTTTTAATTTATTTGTGATGCTTTTTATCACATGGAAGCATAAATGCTTGGAATAATCAATCAATATTTCCTTTTATAGTATGATTCAGGAAATAGTAATATGTATGTGCTGCATGTGATTTAATGAATTACCTTTCTATGTTTTCTTTCAAAATTATACAATTCCTTTTTAATCAATAAGATATTTAGTCCATCCTGTAATTCATATTTCTGCCTTGTGTGATATGTTTAGACTTTTTCATATGAATACCCAATTACCTCAGTGCAACTCATTCACTAGGCTGCCCTATTTCCTACCATGCCCACTCCTTATTGCTTTGTAACACGTGTAGATTATTTAACATTTTACATAACTAATCTTGATGTATAGATAATGTGCGTTATCTTCATTCTTGTGTAATATTTATGGTTTTCTATTTTCTCATTTTATGATCAGACCCTCTGAGCTAACATTAGATAGCAATATTGTCTTATTCCAGGTTTTATAGAATGTACCCGGGTTTTATATAATGTTCACAGCCAAGAGTGGCATTTCCTTGGAGGTTTGTTGTATGATATAGTTAACCTTGTTAAGGAAGCTTCCTTCTATTACTTGTTCATTAATATGTTTTATCAAGGAGCTATTTTAAATTTTGTTATACCCCTTCCTCTCATTTATTGAGATGGATGGTCTCTTGGTAGATTCATTGGTGAATCATATTAATAAAATTTCAGAAGTTAAACCATTCCACTCAGCAATAACTCTAACTTGATTACACTTTTTTTTAAACCTCATCCTAAATTTGGCTTGCTGGCATCCCCCTTGGACTTTTTATATTCATAAATAAAACTGGCATATAATTCTTTTTACTCACTTTACATCACTTCTCTCACCTCATGAAAATAGAATTGGTTCATTCTGCTCTGTGGTTTTTGTTTTGTTTTGTTGTTTTTTGGGGGGGGTTGTTGTTGTTGTTTGTTTGTTTTTGTTTTTCAGTTAGAATTGCCTTGACTTTGAAAGCTTAATGAACATGTCTGAAAGCTCCAGGTCTGATCAATCTATGTGACTCTGAATAGATTTTAGCCAGAGATTCCATTTGTTCTTGGTCAGTCCAAGTTTTGTATTTCTCCTTGAATAAATTGTTCATTATGTTTGCAGTGAATTGATCATTTTGCCTGGATTTTTCAAAGGCACAGAGCCTTTTGATATTTGCCTTTTAAAAATCTTCCTCATCTGTATCTGTCACCTTTCTTCAGACTGGCATAGCTGTCTATTCCCTTTTCTCTTTTAAAGTCAGTCTTGTAAGAACTTTATTAGTTTTTGTTACTTTTTAAAGGACTTTGGTTTTTCTAGATCCATCAGTGATTGGCATATACCTTCAAGGCTTGAGTAAACTTTCAGCTGAGTGTATTTGTTCTAGACCATCAGGCATTTTCTCATATGCAGTAAGATACCCCAGTTATTCCTGTCACTTGTTCTGCCTTCGAGAGCTGTAGCATTGTGTGTTGTTTCTCTGAGCCCTTGCCACGAGTCTCTGTTGTCTTTGCTCTTCACTCCTCTCACTATTATGTAGCTCTCTGTGGATCTGTCTCTTCTAACCCTGAGGAATTATATAACTAAGCAACTCTGGGGAAATATCTAGGCATATCTTGAAATATTTCCACTTCAAAATTCTATCGTTGTTCAGAAATTAGTATTCGACATTGAGTGCTGAGTGCTGGGATTACAAACCACCAGGCCTGACTCTTAGTCACATCTATCCACTTACCTTACTGTGCTGCGTTTTCGGTTATTTCCTTACATCTGCCTTGCAGACCATTAATTATTATTTGGCTCTGTCTTTGCAGCTGGTTCCTCTAGCCATCAACTTTTCACTCAGTTGCTCTTTCCAGCCCCTTTGCACCTTATTTTAACACTGTATTTTTCTATTCATGCTGTTTTCATTCGTTTTTGTCTTCAGCATTTTAAATGTAGGCTAGATAATCTGCTATTTCTGGGTTCTTGTGTTCTCTGTGTGATTAATGATGTGGGATTCTAAACTCATCTTCTGTAGGAGACACTGTGTAAAACTAGATAGACTGGGTCCAGCCAGCTCCCGGGAGATGGTTCCCTTCCATTTTTTATTCACGTCACAGATGAATCCTTAGGTTATTTTCTTAACTTGTGTTTCCTGGACCACACACAGTCTGCTTATTAACTCTGAGTGGACACTCTCTTACTCTTCTCTCAGCAGCTTTGAGGAGATATGCATGCTGTTAGCATGTCCATTTGCTGTGACTCTTTTCTGGTTTTCATTTAGAAGGGTGTGTGTGTGTGTGTGCATGCATGCATGCATGCATGTGTGCATGTGTACATGCGTGTGTGCGTGTGAGCATGTGTGTGTATGTGTGTGCATGTGGAAGCCAGTGAACAACCTCAGGTGTTATGTGGCAGAAGCCATCCTGCCTGATTTTTGAGCCAGTGTCTCTCACTGGGGATCACTAATTCAGCTAGCCTGGCTCCCAGCAGACCCAGGAGTCTGCTTGTATCCACCTCCCCACTGTTTGTATTACAAGTCAACTTCGATTCCCAACTCTTCACATGGGTTCGGGGGGCAGAACTCCTGTCCTTGTACTTCAGTGGAAGGAGGACACCAACTAAGCCATGTGCCCAGGCCTGAATATTTTCTCTTTCTTTTTCTTCCATTTTTTTATTTCTCCTTTTTAGACAAGATCTCACCCTAAAGCCAAAGCTAGCCTTAAACACACAGCAATCCTCTTGCCTCAACCTCCCATTGACTGGGGTATAGACATGAGTCACCACACTCAGTTCTGTAGGACTTTTAGCTGTCCCCCACTCCTGTATAGATTCAGACTGAAGTGTCTTTGCCACCAAGGCTGCAAATGAGTGCTCTGGTTTATTAGTTTGTTTTTTTTTTTTTTTAAATAGGGGTAGATTTATTGTTTTTTATTTTATTTTTAGTTTTGTGTCTGTGTTATGCCATGTGTGTGCAGAGACCCACAGAGGCCAGAAGAGGGTGTCAGCTCCCCTGGAGCTGGAGGTATAGACAGTTGTGAGCTGCCAATGCAAATGCTGGGGACACGGTTCTGGGCCTCCTGAAAAACAAGAGCTGAGCCATCTCTTGGGCCCCACTGTTCCTTTTTCGATCACTGTGTCTCATACCTGGTCCCTCTCCGGTTCTGAGACGCAAGCTTAGCAATGGATTTGAGAAAATAGTGTCTTCTGTACCCGTTATTTCTAAGTGTTCATAGTGGAAAAGATTTCAGGCTTTCTTGAGAGAAAAATGTAGAACAAGAAGGTGAGCTTTGACTTCTTTTGATGAGTTTGTTTTTTTAAGAATCTAAGAATTTCACAAATCATATTTCTGTGCATTTCTCTTGCTAGCTTCTGTAGAAATGCAGACTTTCCAAAAACCAGCTTGAAAATTATTAAGCTAATATAACCCTGAAGTATTGCTATATAACCTCTGAGGAGGTACATTCTTTTGAACCTCTACAATAAACCTGACACAGTCTGCTGCGCTGGGAATTATGGGGTGGGGTTTAGGAAAGGACTGTGCCCTACTTAGAGGAAAGTTTCATGGAGTGGACTGGAGAGACATAGATAATATTTTCTGAAACAATGTAAATGGTTTTTTGCTTTTCCTTAGCACATTGAGACATAGACTTAAAGGGACTGTTAAGATGGCTTAGGGTAGAGTTCAGTGGTAGGGCACTTGGACAGCCTGCATGCGTCCCTGAGTTCAGGTCTCGGCACTACCCCACAAACTGGAGGGTTTGAATTAAAAACTCCACACTTCTTTCTAGCCCTAGAATTTTATGATTTCTCTACTACCTTTGAAACATTTTACTAACAAATCTTACAGACTGTATAGTTTAAAGTCAAGTATTGGACAACAAGGCTGTGTAATATTCATTAATGCATCCCATCCTTACCATTTATCATAGCTCCCAAGAAACCCAGGTGGCTGTATCCAACCAGTTTTTGTTGTTGATATTCCTCTAATTTGATTTTCTGCATATAATTTTTGTGACACCTCAAAATTACGAACCACCTAGTATAATGGAATTTTCTATTAATTTATTTGTTTTAGAGACAGGTTCTCATGTATCCTAGTCTGGCCCAAACTATCTGTGCAGTTGAAGATGACCTCAAACTTCTGATGCTCCTGCCTGCGCCTCCCTAGGGCTAGGGCTGTGGGCATATGCCACCATACTCTGTGTATTTGCTGTCAGGGATGGAACTCAGAGTTTTGTGCATGCTAGGAAAGTTATCTCCCAACAGAGCTACATCACCAGCTTATTTCACTGTTAACCAGTAAAATAGAAAGTGTATGTCACAAACAAAATATCCCTTGCAGGGCTAAAGAGGGGCTGCTCTTCCAGAAGAACTGGGTTCAATTCCCAGCACCCACACAACAGCTCACAATTGCCTGTAACTCCAGTTTTAGGGGATCTGATACCTCCTTCTGGCTTCCACAGGTGTCAGGCACGCAATGGTATACTAACATACATGCAAGCAAAACGCCCAACACATAAATAATGAAATAATTTTTAAATCAAATAACTGTTGGGTTTAAAAGTTATTGAAAACTGTCTAAACATGGTGTGTTTCACAATGTACACTGTGGGAAGTTTTACTGCCATCAGTGAACATGCAATAGTTTTAAGCCACTTTTTTCAAAAGTTCTCTTTGGAGGCAACAAATTAGTAATAAGTCAGTTGTGAGGCACAATTGAAATCAAAACACAAGATTCATATAAAAATAACGAATACTCTTTCCGCATACAGTATTCAAAGTTATTTCCAAAGTTCCCTCCTGTTATTTTAGATTAACTATCTAAAACAAATCATTACAAAAACAAATTCATTCCTTTGCTGAATTTCTCTCTGTGTGCTGGAATTGAGGTGGGGCCAATTGTCAGCTGCATAAAGAGAGACCAGACGCTGATCTTGTGATTTTCTTAATAAAGAATTACCGTTTCCAGCCCTTGTCAGTGGTTTACAATGGCAATAATCCCTCACCAAACAGTTGTTACTCTAGATCCTAAGTGGTTTGCCAGAATGTTAACCTCAACTCGACCCCACATCATTGCAAGGAAGGGTCTACATAGGTCAGTAACCATTTCTAGAAAATTATTGAGTCTGGGCTACATCCTGGATTGTGTCACTTGCTATAAAAATAATTATAATGTTTGTCATTTAAAATACTTGGGATCAGCAAGCATAATGAAAAAGTTTAAATCCTTATCCTTTGAAATGAAAAGGAGGGGCTTCCAGAGAGTGCTGACTTCAAACTTTTCAGAATGCCTTTGATGCTTCTGTCTGGATGTACATAACCCACTGATGTGTGGCTTGGCATGTCCTAGAGACTCATTCATCCATGTAATACTTGAAAGTGGCTTCCAGGCCTCTACATGTACTGCAGCAAAGCCCTTAGTTCTTTAACAAAGTTTTTAATTGGTGACTGTGACTAATGAGCGTGAAGTCCTGGGAGAAACAGGGCATAGGCTCCCACTGCCCATTAGAATGAGCAGCAAGTACAAGGGTTTAAGGGTTCACACTTGGACCAAAAGCCAGGGCCAGAAGCTCAAGGTGAGCAGTAACAGTTTCATTTTTCACCTTCATAAGCTATGTTAATAATTCCTAGCTACATTACCCTGCATTGTTAGTGATGACACCTGTGCCATCGTTACCAAGACCCTCACTGACCTTGGCTATTAGAGGGCAATCTTTTTTCAAGAATCCCAGTTAACCTTAATTTAGCTAAAGTACAGTCTCTTTCCTCAAGCAAAGACATCATTGCCTCTTTTTGCAGGGTAGCTATTCTGATCTTCCCTGGGTCATATGGGATGAAGTAAGTGCTGGAGGTAGGCCATACTGAGCTGGTGGGAAACACACAGCTCCTACCATGCACAGAAAATGCTGAGGCAGACAGTTCTGCAGAATTTGTTGTTTGGAGCTTAATTTATGTTTTCAATTAGAGGCCTTGCTGCAGTGTGGTAGAAGAGTAAGTGGGGATAATAAGGGAGATACAGGACAAAGAACTGGCAGTCTTTGCCTCTTGCATGTTTTATTTAGTCAGGGATGGTAGATACATAATGTCATCAAAATCAGCACCTTACTGGAATGAAGGGGAAGAGTGGCCCTTATTTCCAAGATCTCAGCAATAATGCTTTAAAGGACACATGTAGGTGCCATTTGGCCACTGGTGCTGTATAGATTTCATAATTCTCAGTGGCATGTGACTATGTCTTTGGTAAAAATAATTTAAATGTCTTTAACATACATGATCTTTTTTTTTTTTTTTTTTTTTTTTTTTTTTTTTTGTTCTGAAACTGTTAAGTTCGCAGGGCTTTTCTTCCTTCTCTTGCTTTGTTAGTCTTGATTTTAACTAGTCCTCCGTGTACCATGGGACTCTACTATCTCCATCTAATCCTGTGTACATCTGCATCCTGTCATTTTGTCGCGCTTATCTATTTCACTTTCTTAACAGCTTCCTTTATTCATTGCTGGAAAGTTAATCCTGACTGCTTTCATCCTATCCAGATCGGCCATGCAGCCCTCAGTGTATCATGAATTTTATTCTTTCTCCTTTAGTGGCATTTCACTGGCTCATTCTTATTCTGATGAAGCACCACAATCTTGAGCTTCATGTCTCTCAGGGTCGAAGGCCTTGTGGTCTCTGTCCATCTGCCCTGTCCTACTTTCCCTGTGATTCCCATGGCCTCTTCCGCCTCTTTAGTAAGAGCAGTGATCCTTAGACTCTGCAGAGCATTAGGAACATGTTAATCATTCTTTCCCAACACCTCTTTCTGTCCACATCCCTTCCTCCCTTTGTGTATAAGGTATAAGTCAACCTTTTCATGAACATTAACTGAATGAGGTTATTGGGTTATTTGAAATTTTATTAGCTTCAAAGACATGACCAACTCTCATTTCCTAAATAAGAACATGTGACTGCCGAACACTAGGAAGACAGTGTTTCATTATTTTCCTGGAACCAGATTAGAGGCTGTTTTGAGGCAGTGATGAGGTTCTGTGTCCTATACATCTTATGTAGATCCATAAATCTTTAATTTGCATAATTCGTACCATAGTGGTTAATGGAAATGGTATCACCCAACTTCCCTACATAAAATGAACTTCCAGAAAAAAAATGGTCTAGTGCATAGAGTTGGCAGAATACTTTGGAGTCCCCAATGACTGAAAACTATGAAGGAATTTGTACCCAAGCAACCAACCAATCATAGATAAGTCACCCAGCCACTTATGCAAATCAGAACAGCATCTGTTAGAATCACCTTGTCCTATACCTGGGGACTAGCACACTAGTACCAAACTTCACATAGCTGGGAAATGTTTTCAATTCCACATGATTGATCACCATCATCAACTTTTGCAGCTGTGTAAAATCTCCAGCAATTTTGTGGTTACCTCCAGATTCCAAAAGATATCATAAATCAATGCAGCAATTGATGGACATGACTCTTTAAACCCTGCCTTTTAATCTAAGGATAAAGCCTCCATCTTCCCTTGCCTAAAAGATAAAAGGTAAAGATGGCAAGAATGATGAGACAGCCATAATAGTTCATGGAGGGACAGAATATATGTGTTCAGTTACAGCATGGATGCTTCGGTTTAAATATAAAGGAAAATGTCATTTTTCTTATACATAGTTCAGTGTTATTGAATAATGAAACAATAAAAGTAGAAAATATAAAACTGCTCTCCTATATTTTATTAAAAGTAGGATTAACATCTAAGGTTCAAGATGCACTTGAAGACTGCTCTAAAGTCTGTGGACCTAGGATTTTCTGTTCACCAGTAACAGTCTGTTTTTTATTAGTTCGTGGGATCTTTTTTTAAAGATATTTTATCTTTAGAACACTGGAGGGTAGATGTGTAAATTCCATCTCCTTCACCAGAGACATTTACCAATCCTGTGTTATTTAAAGGGCAAACAGAACCACTGTGGTGAAAACCTGGAAAGAATGCCAGAGCCAGCCCAGTATAAAGAACACATTTTCACAGGAAATAAGTCCAAGCCTTCTAATTGAATTTGCATGGTTGAATGAACTTCTCTTGCTCCTCTTCCAGAAATACAGCCTACCACATCCTGAAATGCAGTCCTACAGAAAAGCAGCCGAGTCCCTAAGTTGGCATTCCACAACTGTGCCCACTCCCCACCTTCATACCAATGATATTTTTTTAATTAAATTGAATTTTGAGCCTACAGAGCTGAGAGAAAACTTCTGTGTGTCTTTTAGCTAAAATAAAATCACTTAACCTAAGGAGAGGGATGTGCCTTAGCTTTTCAGCAAGGGTGTGGATTGCCACAGCAAAGAGTAAACCAGATTTCTTGACTTGACCACAGAGATATACTTCAGTTGTTTTCTCATAGGACCTGAGGAAAAGGATCATGAGAATTTTTGTTTTGTTTGTTTTCAGAAGTGCGTTATTAGAAACCTAGCACTCTGTATTTCTAGGCACCACTGCAATGACAATATTTGTGTCACATTGACTTCTCACTATAAAGATGTATGACTGTCAACACAGTCTAGTGTGTGAGGATGAGCACTCATTCAGTTACAATGTGATTTTTAGGACTACATCCCCTCTGCATTTAGTCCTCCAGTGGGAGAAAGTCATGGTAGATTCTCCAGGAGGTCTCTTGGAGCCACACTTAGAACTGGTATAGTCCCTTCCTCCCTCAGTCTGTGGACTGGAACTCAATTATTAGCCCCACCTAACTCCAAGGGATGCTGGGAAATGAAATCAGGCTTCCTGTAAAACAGAAAGGAAATGGGATACGATGAATAGAGAGAGGCCCATGGTGTAGTCTAGGTCCTAGACTCTAGGATATTATGAATATAGAAAGTTCATAGTTTTGAATGGAGGATAATTAAGAGTGTGAGACAGTAGCTCTGTGGTTGGTCCATCACAGGGAGCTCTAGCTCTGTATTGCCTATTGGGAATGATGTTCAATTTTGGATGCTATAGAGAATATGAGATGAGCCTGCCATCCTCTGCAATCTCAAGCATTACACAGTCTACAAGAGGAGCACACCCTTTTATAACTCCTCTGTAGCTGGGTAACAAGGTATTTAACAGGAATTTTTAACTGAGTATCTTAGTTCTAACAGATAGGAAATTCCAAAATGAGGTAATGCAGATCAAGGCACCTGTTTCAAAGGAAGATGAAGAATGGGTTCTATCAACTTAAAAACCTTCTCAGCCACAAAGAAGGCATAAAAGGCCCCTGTGGGAACATTGAGAAAGCTTTGTAAAGATTTCTACCTCTTTAATGTTTGGTTTCCATTGTCATCCCTATGGAGGAGGGCTGGATAACCTGTCTAGCAACGCCTTTAAAATCTAGAATGACGGAGGCCAGCAGTTCTTTTTGAGGGACAGGACACAAAACCTGGGTTTGGAAGATGTGGACCGATGTTTAAGTATGAGAAGTGTAGAAATGACACTCTGTGACTAGCAGTTTATTTAGAAAGCCACAGTGAGGGAACATCGCTGCTGATAGGAGCTCAACCTGCCCCTCAATAACTTGTTCCCAAAAGGTTGAAGGTGCATCTAACCCAGATGCCCAGAGGCTTAATGACACCCCAGCATAGGAAAGCTGGAGGCAGCCCCAGTTTACTGGGGACTGAGAGAAGAGAAGCCAGCTGTGTCACAGGAGTCCCCAAATGAACTGAGCAGACATCCAAAAAATTCACAAACAGGACCCCAGGGAGAGGGGACCCCTGCAAATTTCTGATTGTTACCCTCAAAAGATTTCTGGGAGCTCTATTCTTTTTTCCTGACAACCTGGGGGTGGTCAGAGGCTCCAGGGAGTAAATGAAAGACAGCAGTGAGAAGCCAAGCAGGGCCTCCACACTGAAGGCAGCAGCTCACCTGCTGAAGACCGTGGAGACATGGGAGCTTTGAGTGATGGCCTGCTGGTAAAGATTGGGTGGAGCTGCTAATTTCTGGACTGAGGCTGTTTTGTAACCTACGATGAATATGGATTTTTTTTTTTCTTAAGTAGACGCTATCAGGAAAATCATGGCAAAAGCAGAATTGAACCTTGTGAGGGACAGTGACAGTCTGATTCTAAGGTAACATTCCTGGTTTGTTCAATGTGCTGTTTACATTTGGATCTGGCAAAGTTCTCCCAGAAGATGCACAAATAAAGTGCTTTAAGAAGAAAGAAAATTTGTAATAGTCAGAACCTGGAAGCAACCTAGATGCCCCTCAACTAAAAAATGGATTTAAAAAAAAAAATGTGGTACATTTACACAATGGAGTACTACTCAGTGGGGGGGGGGCAATAGAATCTTGAAATTCACAGGCAAATGGATGGAACTAGAAGAAACCATCCTGAGTGAGGTAACCCAGTCACAAAAAGACAAACATGGTATGTACTCACTCATATCTGGATTTTAGACATAGAGCAAAGGATCACCAGCCTACAGTCCACACTGCCAGAGAAGCTAGGAAACAAGGAGGACATGGTCCCCCAGAGAAGGGGAAAGGGACAAGATCTCCTGTGCAAATTGGGAGCTGAGGGGAGGGGAGAGGGAGTTAGTAGAAAGAGAAGGAGAGAAGAGGGGGGAGAGAAAGACATAAGGGAGCAGGAAGATTGAGTCAGGGAAAGAATAGAGGAGAGCAAAAAAAAAATCATAATAGAGGGAGCCATGATAGGTTTAAAGAGAAATCTGGCACTAGGAAAATGTCTGGAGACCTACAATGATGACCCCCAACTATCAATCTAAGCAATAGTGGAGAAGCTACTTTAACTGTCCTTCCCTGATAATGAGAATGAAGACTACCTTATATGCCCTAGAGTCTTCATCTAGTAGCTGATGGAAGCAGAAGCAGACACCCACAGCTGAACATTGAGCTGAACTGGAATCCAGTTGTAGAGAAGGAGGAGTGATGAGCAAAAGGGTCAAGACCTGACTGGAGAAACCCACAGAGACAGCTGACCTGAACAAGGTGGAGCTCATGAACCCTGACTGATAGCTAGGAAACCAGCATAGGACCGACCCAGACCCCCTGAGCATGGGTCTCAGTTAGGAAACCTGGGCAGTCTATGGGACCTCTGACAGTGGAACCAGGAAGTATCCCTAGTATATGAATGGACTTTGGGAGCACATTCCCCATGGAGGGATACCTCCTTAGCCTAGAGACACAAGGGAGGGCCTAAACCCAACCCCAAATGATTTGACAGATTCTGATGATCCCTCATGGAAGCCCTCACCCTCTCTTGGGAGTGGATGGGGGATGGGATGGAGGGGTTGGTGGGGGGCATGGGAGGATGGAAGAGAGAGGGAACTGGGATCCATATGTAAAATAAGAGAAAATATTAAATAAAAAAGAAGAAGTAAAGGAAAAAAGTGGAGTGGAAAAGTGCATAGGGAAAGCAGAAGTGCCACCTAAAAGATAAGGAGGTTTGGATTGCAGAGATCTGGGATGGGCTGGGGAGCACAGGTGGCTGATGGAGTGCTGTTCCAGGCATTTCTCACAGAACTGAGGAGCTAGAAAAACAAGGCAGATGCATAAAGAATAGCAATTCGTTCCATTTGGCTGAAGGCAAGCGTAGAGCAATAGTGGAAAATAAGGTGGGCAAGTGTGGGCTTCTGGCTTGGGCAGCGGCAGAAGGCTCATTTGAAACTCCAGCAGGCTGTCTGCAGCAAGGGCTGGGTCAGGAACTGAGCAGATAACAGGGCAAGAATAAAACCCTTGAAGCTTGGCTGACATTCATGGTAGGTGGTTAAATGTCTGCCTCACAGTGCCCGATGAGGTGTGGGGCATTAATTTTTATCTAGAGCAGATTGGTACCCAAGGAGGAGGTAAGAGTAAGGTTCAGTAGGTCAGCTCAGCAGGGATGATTGTAGGTGGCATGCTGAGCCTGATGTAGGCTTGGGAGTCAGACGTGCAGAGACAGGAGAAGTTTCCTTTCAGATAGACAAGTACAATATTGGGACCTCTGTGGTGGACAAGGGATGAACCGACTATGCCGGCTGAAGCTTGAATTATGGTTTCTGTCGCTAGAAAGAAAGTGAGGGAGCTGAAGCAGAGCTTCTTGGACTGTCATCAGTTGCAGTTGGGGGAAAGTGTTGGATCCGACAGAGTTTAATCCTGCTGACCTGGCAGGACTGAGTCTGGGACAGGGTAGAACTGTTCGCAGGTCACAAGTCCTCTGTATGGAAAAGCTCCGGAAAGCAGAGCACAAATGGATAATGGGAAGGAGGTGTACAAGCCCAAGACTTTGATGTCTTTTCAGTGCAATCACTAGCTTCAAGGAAGAACAGCACCCATAAGAGGGAACAAACCTAATGCCTCACATAGCCACAAAGTGAGAGCTGACAAGGTCTGGGCACAAAGAGCAGGAATCCTTGCATGAAGTCAGGAAGGGTAATGAGAGATGGGAGGCAGGCTGCATTTCCAGCTCTGCTTCCTAAACCTCAGTTTCTCCATCCATCAAGTGGGTTTCAAGTGACACCTCATGTATAATCTGTGATCTGCTAAAAATTCGGCCAGTTGAAAAAGTAAGTGTGTGTGTGTGTGTGTGTGTGTGTGTGTGTGTGTGTGTGTGTGTCTGTGTGTGTCTGTGTGTGTCTGTGTGTATGCATGTGTGCGTATGTGTGTTACAGTCTTTGAGTCACTGGCTTGGGATGTCCCAACTTCGTGATGATGCAAAGCATACAGCAGAATCCATCCTGCTAACTTCCTGTTTGGAATTTTTGTGCTGAGAATGGAAGCATGCTGTAGCAACTCCAGCCCCTCATCCCTTGATGTTTGACTTTGATATAGCTCTATGTGAGCCAGTCTCAATGCCAGTTATTGTTAATGGCAGAGATCTGCATCTCCCAATCAGCAGTGGGATCACAGAAGGAAGCCATTGGTATTCTGCAGTCAGTATTCTGCCTTGCTAAAATCTAGTTGCTTCATTGTTTGCTAGACTAAGGGTATCCAGTGATATTTCTATCAGATACTTGAAGTTTCTGTTGGATTTACCAGAGCATAACCCCAACATTCCCAGTGTAAATCCAGTAGCCTCTTATTCATTCTGGACACAATTTTTGTGCACTTGACATTTGGTAGCTCTTCCCAGTGAGCTGAAGATTAGAGAGGAGGCTTGGAGTATGAGATTCACACATGTGAGTAAGAACACACAGGAGCAAAGAGGGGAAAAACTATAAGCAAAGGGATCTTTTCCAAGTAGCAACATGAATCTGCTCAGCTAACAACAAAGAATGCATTCCTCTCTGCATGCTTTGGGAATATACCCATATTTTTGTTGTAGTCGCTCAAGTCTCTAAACACAATGAGTAATTCATGTTTGGAAAGACAGTTCTGAGTCATCAAGAAATGGATAGATTTTGTTCAGGAACTCTTATTTTAAACGAGGCATGGAGAAAAACATTTTAAAGTTCTGTTCAGAATTATGGTTTGTAAAATGGAGTCTGCAGGCCTAGAAAGATGGCTCAGGGCTTAAAAGCACTTGCTTCTTTTCCAGAGAACCCACATTTGGTTCCTAGCACCCACATGAGGTGCCTTACAACCATCTATAACTCTTCTGGACTCCTCTTTTGGACTCCATGGGCCCCCTCATACACATGGCATACATTTAAACATGTACACAATAAAAGTAAATATCTTTTAAAATAGAGTCATGCCAAGGATATTAAGAATTCATTGTATGAACATTCATTTCCATATATGTCTTGTGTCTGTCAAAGTATTCTGTTGTTTGACTTTTTTCAGATGGCCAGCTCACAAATAATGACATGGAGAATTATTATTAATTATGGAAGTTTGACCTTAACTTAGGGGTACTCCAAACTAGTTCTTACAACTTAAATTAACCCATAAATTTAAACTTTCTATGTTCTTCCATGAAGCTCATTACCTCATTTCCACACTGTCCATCCTGCTTTCTCCTCATCTGGCTGACAATTCAGCCTTTCTTCCTAGAGTTCTCTCTCTGCCCAGGAGTCCCGCCTATACTCTCCACCCTAGCTATTGGCAGTTCAGCTTTTTATTACACTAACCATAGGAAAACATCTTCACACAGTGTGCGTATATCCCACAACAGTATTCTTAACTATAGTAACAGGACTATAAAATATGAAGAATGTTTCAAAGGAAGAGACAGATAGACCAAAATATAAGTAAATGTGTACTGGGTGATTTTGTGTGTCAACTTGTCAGAGGAAAAAGCTTCAGCAGAGGAAATGCCTCCTTGAGATCCAGCTGTAAGGCATTTTCCCAATTAGTGATCAATTGGGAAGGGGCCAGCCCATAGTGGGTGGTACCATCCCCCAGCTGCTGATCCTGTGTTCTATAAGAAGGTAGGCTGAAGAAGCCAGGGGAAGCAAGCCAATAAGCAGCTCCTCCCATGGTGTCTACATCAACTCCTTTGCCCAGGATGCTTCTATGCTTTGACTTCCTGTCCTGACTTCGTTCAGTGTTGAACAGCAATGCTGAAGTGTAAGCCTAATAAACCCTTTCTTCCCCAACTTACTCTTCAATCATGATGTTTCATCACAGCAACAGAAACCCTAACGAAGACAAAATGGATAGACTTCATGGGAGGCTATAAACTCACATTGATTGTCCCACCATTTTAGAGTGTATTTTTGATTAGTATTCCTAGACTTTGTGGCCTTTACGTGATTATAATACAAAGCATCAGCTTCCTTACTGTAGAGTCTCACCTGATTATGTGCAAAGAAAACTCCCAGCCCCAATAATTGCATATTCAGTGCCTAGTTGTCCCACAAACAGTGGCTGAGAGTTTAACTAGCCCTAGTCACATCAGGGAGGAACTGAATTGTGTCGTCCTTGGAACTGGCTCAGAGTATAGCTAAACTGCCCATATTATTAAAAAAGCTTGTTCCTTTTGACTGCTCATGAAAATACTAAGTTTATCCCCAAAGGTCAAAACATCAGAAACACTAAAAAAAGTTCCACGATTCCATAACCTCTGGTGTAAGTGTGCTACATAAAACACCAAACCTGCTTTGACTGACAGAGACACCAAAAATAAGATAGCCCCAAGCTGGCTGTGGTAGCAATCCCAACACTTAGGAGGCAGAGACAGGAAGGTCATGAGTTTGGAACCATCCTGAATAACACAGTAAGATGCTGCCTCAAAAATACTAAACCAGGAAAACAAACTAATAAAATGGCAATAAGATAATTCCTTTAAAGGGGATGGTATTTATGTAACATGTAAATTCTGATGTATTTATTTTAAATACAGCATGAAATCACATTTGAGAGAGCATTTATAATCATTAACCCATTTTCAAAAGTTAAAATATTTCTGGCATCGTCATCACTATGGTGCACAGACCAAGGTGCCTACAGATTGCAGATACTCAGATTGCCTTCACTGCTACCAGCAGGACCCACAGCTCTCTCTGCTGCAGGTACCCAGGAGTGGCAATGGTTGAATCCCACAGAGACCAAATGCCTGAGTGCCTGTGTGTTGTCACTCGTATAAAGCCAGCTGCCTGTGCTGTAGCAGAGATCCCTGGGTCTCAGGAGAGCATCTCCCCTGATGATTCCAAGCAGAGACTTGACACTTTACAAACAGTATTTGTTTGTGCCTTGCTGCATCTTCTTTGGAAGAACACACAATATTTGAGCAATGCTACTTTTTTTTTTTTTTTTTTGAGACTCCTGGCATCATTAAGGTGGGCAAAGAGCCAGAGATTTTTGCCCAGACTTTGTTTTTAAACTATTGAGGCCTGAGTTTATCTTTTTGCATGCATTTTAAGTGTGGAGACAATTTTTATTATTAAATAAACCATTACAAGCCATTTATAACTCAACCACGTTATCCAAGTTCAAACTTGAAGATAGTAAAAAATAAGGTTGTATTAGGAAAGTTTCAGAATCACAACTATCCCATTCATCCTAAATACTAAGTACTAAGACTTGATTATCTGTTCATTCTCTTTTCTTTTTTAAAATATTTTTATTAGTTTATATTTTACATTCTAATCCCAGTTCCTCCTCCCTCCTCTCCTCCTGCTCCCCAACTCCCTCCCCTGCTCCTCTGAGATGGTAAAGCCTTCCCCTAGGAAGTCCATTAAGTCTGTCCCATCATCTAGTTGAGGCAGGACCACAGCACCTCTCAACCCCCACACCCCTGTGTCTAGGCTGGGCAAGGTATCTCTCCATATAAAATGAGCACTACTAATTAGTTTGTGCATTACAGTTAGATCTTGGACACACTGCCTATGGCCTCATATATTGGCCCAGTAGCACCATTGTCACCTATTTTAAGGGAGTCTATTTCGGTCTTATGCAAGTTCCCCATTTGTTAGACTGAAGTCAGTGATCTCTTGTTAGCTCAGGTCAGCTGATTCTGTGGGTTTCTCCATCGTGGTCTTAACTCCTTTGTTCTCATTTTATTTTCAATTGATGTCATCTTATTAAAAACTTGCTGTCCTACACAGTCTTAAGGTTTGGAGTTGATGTCATGGTGTAGGCTTAAACTATTATGGACTAAATAACACACTTCATACATAAATATTCAAAGCATAAATGAGAAGGCATGTAAAACAAAAAGTAATGTATTGTTATGTAGCTTTGAAAAGTAGAAAGAAATTCAGAAGAACCCCACAGATGCTGTCAATAGAGGATGGCAGAAAGCTTTGGTTCCACCTCGGCCACACATGGCTTTCAGCTGTACTCTGCTTTGCTTGCTTTGTATTTTATTTTTTTCATTTCAGTTTTCTCAGACAAGGTCTCATATGGAGACCAGGCTGGCCCTAAATTTTCGATCTTCTCACCTTTACCTTCCCCGTGCTAAGATTATGGCATGCATGCCTCAGGGTTTGTTTTTCTAACACACTTGCTGTTGTATGTATAATCATACTACTTTTTAAAAAGGAAATGCCTTCATGTTATTATAAACTGTTTATAGACACAATGTTAATAGCTGTATAAGTTGCCATAAAATGGATGTGCCATAATTAGTTGGCTAATTTCCTGTGGTTTTACATTTACATCTCCTATTTACATAAGGCATGCAGTTAAATTATGTATTGCCCTCTCTCCACATTTGGAGTTAGTTCTTCGAATATATTCCTATAATTTTCATGAATTAAAATGGAATTCTATGTTTAAGAAATTTTACACATGTTATAAATTCAGTGTTTGAAGATGTTTTGAACTGCCATAATTTTATTCCATGAGCCCCAATGCCATAATAGTTTAATTCTTTTAAAGCCAATATATGATATTCTGATCTGCTTTGAATGTACACTGTTACTAATTTTGAACATTTTCTGAGTTGTTCGTGAGGAAAGAAACATTGGTTTATGTCCCTCACCTGTTTTCCTAAAATCTGTATGGACACTTTGTCACTACTATCCAATCTTTGGTCCATTTGTAAACTTTTCAAAATATTCCTTATGTTTACACTTTACCTCTATGAATTTTGCTACTTTTAATATATCAGATAATCACTTTTAAGCTTAGGAAGTTCTCCCATTTATTTTGTGTGAGTGTGTATGGTGTGGTGTGATGTGTGTGTGTGTGTGTGTGTGTGGTTTGATGTGTGTGTGTGGTGTGTGTGTGTGTGTGTGTGTGCGCGCGCACGCACGCACGCATGCATACACGCCTTCCGTCTTACCATAGGACTCCTGGAATTACAGATGTTTGCCACCGTACTTAGCTCTTTACATGGATCGGACTCAGGTCATCAGGCTTGCACTGTGAGTGCCTTTACCTTCTGTGCCATCTCTCTTGCCTGGAAAAATCTCTTTAAAGAGTGAGTACTATTAGCCAGATAGCACGGTGCATATCTTTAAATCCAGCACTGGGAGGCAGAAGCAGGCAGATCTGTTTGAGTTCAAGACAAGTCCCATCTACATAGTAAGTTCCAGGAAAGCCAGGGCTATATAGAAAGAAGTTTCAAAAGAACAAAACTAAACATAAAGGGAAATAATAATAATAATAAGATAGTTTATATCACTTGTGCTTGTCAAGTTCAGTGAGTATTTCTGTTTTTAACATATGTCTATTTGGAATCTGGCTTATGCATATGATCTAAGTTACTCTTTTCCTCAATAGTCCAGTAATTATTCCCAAACAATTTGTTTTGTCCTTGTTATGATAGTTCCTTAATTATATATTACTTAACATATCTTTTTGGAATTCTGTATGCTGTCATATTCATCTGTGCATCATTTTGTAGCATTGCTGAAATTTTTAAATTTTTATATCTTGATAGTATGCCTTACTCCAGTTTGAGCATTCCATCTCCATTCTCTTTCAATGTTTTTTCAGCAGTTAGCTTATGTAAGGATATAGGCCTTGAGGTTGGTGTTGCCCAGCCACTAGCACTTACCCAGCATGCTGCTATGAGTTTCTGAGTTCTGCCCCCGGCACATACACACAAATGCTCACCAAATGTCTTAAAGGCTCTAAGTCACCTGCGCTAATATGTTGGCTTATTCTTACACGGTTTATTTTTGCCTCATAGGTTTAGGAAGAGGCTCATAGAAAGCAATGTGTATATATGTGACTAAAGATAGTGTTTGGCATCCAGTAAGCAGCTAATGAATATTCACAAGCTCTTCTACCTCACAAGGGAAAATCACATTGTCTCCTTTCCAACACAGTATCTCACTTTCATGGCAGGTCTTACGCACTAATCAGAACTTCTTGAAAACTTTAAATAATAATAGTGTACAGTCTCCAGATGGAATGAGTAAAGCAGCTTTGGAAGATAAAAAGGCCCTCATCAAATAGCAGTGAGTTTATTTAGTTTCGCCTGAGCTCAGCATAACTTGTAACTGGGAAGTAGACATTAGTGCACAAAGGCCACTGATATCAGAATTCCCCTATTTCTGGTCAAACTACAGCAAAAAGAGCTAGGTTTGTGTTTTATTTGTTTATTTACTTACGCATTTTTAAAATCTTATCATGTAAGTCAGGCTGACCCCAAATTCACAGTATTCCTACACATCTTTTAAAAGCTTTCCAAGTGTTGAAATCACAGGCCTATCTCACCATATCCAAACAGAAATGAGCTTCTTAATGCTCAGAGAAAACATTGTTCTTTTCCTTTCTATTTCTCTGTATTTCTGGATTCAAACCCCCAAATAGTCTCTAGGCAATAATATCAGTGGGGACAACAGGAGCCCAAAACTGAAGACAAAATTCTTCTCCCTGGGACAAGTACTTGTCTGTCTTTCTATAATTTTTTCTCACTCTGTCTGTCTTCCCATTAGTTATCCCTGAACATGATCATCTCAGGAAGTATTCTATAGCAGAACAACATCCTTCTTGGGAAGTCTCAGGGAACTAAGTTCCATGTTCTGGAGGTGGCACAAAGAAAGGAGCTTAGAAAAGTCTGACCATGTATGACATTGGACAGCCATAAAGAATTGAACAGTATTAAAGGCAACACACAGGACCATAGAAGACATTCAAAGGTATGTGGACTACAGACTAGAGCTGTAAAGTCTCAGAAAATTCAATTTACTATGGACTAACAAGCCACAGGTTTATCGGGATGGGCAACTTGTAACCAATCAAGTCTTTGCCTGGCAAACAACAAAGATCAATTTTAAAAGGAACAGGTTTTCATAGCAGCATCCAAACATCCAAATCCAATACAAATGACTTGGTACAGAAAGAACTAAGGAAACCTTTACTCACCAGTCAGGGGACAATCAACAAACAACAATAACACTATGCTCACAGTTTGGAAGAATTTAGTTTATTGTGAAAATATTGCACTTAAGCTCAAGTTCTTGAAACAAATGGAAATGTAAGAGGAAAATCTCCAAATATGAATATAAAGTGTGTATAAAACCGAAAAAGAAGACTCGAGAGAATTTTTAAATATTTTGAACTGAAAAATGAAAAAAATCCTTAAAGGAATGCTAAAACTGAAATTCTTGGCATGATGACATACTTATGTCCAAAAAGAAAAGAGGTCTCAAATTAGTAATCTAACCTTCTGCTTCAAGAAATTATAAGGCAAACTAGAGAGAGAGCTCCATAGTTAAGAGCACTTGCTGTGCAATCTTAGATCTGGAGTCTGGATCCCAAGACTCACATAAGAAGCCAATTGTCTTATGAATATATGTACCTTCAGCTAGGAGGTGAATGTAAAAGGATAAGCTAGAGTCTGGTGACTTCTAGCTTATCTGAGAAAACATGGGCTCCAGGTTCAGGAAGAGACCCTGCCTCAAAGGAATAAGCTCACCCTCTTTTGACTTCAGCATATATATGCAGGCACACCTACCCATACGCAAACACAAACACACATATGCATCCAAAAATATCCCCTTGCCTCATCCTTCCTAGTTATGGGATTACAGCTGTAGGGCACTTTGCTTGGCTTGACAACCAACCTTTCACAAGCAAATATTTAACCACTGAAGTTCCAGAAGGCAACCTTTGATGTGCAAGATGTGACATAATGGTAACTTGTCTGTTGATATGGAAGACAGATCTGACATGGCTTCCCATTGGCAGCTGCATCCATCAATGTTTCTACCAACCCTGTCTGTTCCTCGACCCAAAGCTAGTCTGATCCTCTGATCATCCAAAAGCAGTGAAACTTTTTGGTTGCTAGCTTTTGAACCCCACAGAAAGAAGGCTTGTTAATGGAGGAATAAGTACATGTATCCTGCTGAAGAAGAATCTAAAGTAACGGTGCTATGAAAGACAGGTAGACTATTTGGAGAGGTAGTGGGTCTCATGCAATTCTTTGATGGATCATTAACATGTGAAGCTATTGCTTAAAACATTTGGGATCTTTTTCCAAACGTGAGACAATTATGCTATTAATAAATACATACATGAACAAATATAGTAGTAACTAAAGCTTTTGTGATGCCCAATAACATGTTGTGCTCATTCCTTTCTGTTCATGGTATTCAGACAATGCCCCTTAGCACTCACCAGAGGACAGAAATCACAGATAGAAGAAAATACTATGGGAGCTGCAGAGATGATTCAGAGGTTCAGATCATTCACTGCTCTTCCAGAGGATCCAGGCTTGAGTCTCAGCACCCACACAGTGGCTCACAATCGTGTCTGCCTAAGGTTGCAGATGATCTGATACTGTCTTTGGCCTGCATAAGCACCAGAAGCGTATGTGATGCACAGACATACTTGCAGACAAAATGTATATACACATAAAATAAATAAAAATTTTAAATACATAATAAAACAAATATTAAAAAACAAATAGTTCAATGAAAGAAAAAGGTAATATCTTTATGAACACAGACATCATGATTATCAATAAATAATAGCAAATCTGACACAGCAATACATTTTGAAAGACAAATACCTTCAAACATGATGGTTTTTATCCTGGAAATTCCAGGACTGATCAGTGCAGCATGAATAATAAGAACCCAATGACAGATATTGGGGTTAAAGCTGAAGATTAGAAAAGCAGTGTCCAGCCAGTAGAGAGTTCTCACATGTAACGTGTATGGTTTTTCCTCCCGCCGCCGCGCCAGCCCCAAATAATGCACAGAGACTCTGTATTTGATACAATGTTATTGGCCAGGTACTAGTTTCTTATCTGCTAGCTCTGCCTTAATTATTAACCCATTTGTGTTAATCTATGTATTTCCACGTGGTCTTCTTACCAGGAGCCAGCTGCCACATACTGCTCTCTCCAGACTCTCCATCTTGACCCCTCCTTACTACTTCCTATTTCCTCCTTGTCTCCTAGTCCCTTCTATCTTGCTTTCCTATTGGCCAACAGTGCTTTATTCATTAACCAGTATGAGAAACATATATACAGAATGACACCTCCCATCACTCACATATGCCAATGCTCAGACTGAAAGGTGGATCCTATTCTGCACTGTTCAACTGCACTGCTCTCCACCAAACCTCAGACTGCCCTTGAGGTTGCACTGAGCTCCTGTCTTATATTCCTCTCTAGTGCTTAGATTAAAGGTGTGTCATCCCAAGTGCTGGGACCAAAGGTGTGAGCTCTGTTTCTTTTTTAGACTGATTCATTCTCATGAAGCTCAGGATAGCCTTGAACTCAAAGATATCCATTGCCTCTGTCTCTCAAGTGCTGAAATTAAATGTATGGCCACCACTGCCTGCCCTCTATGGCTAACTAGTGGCTTAGAGTGTGTGTAGCTAACTAGAGTTTTAGCTCTTAACTAGGTATGTGGCTAACAAGTGGTTTAGCTCTGCACTCTGATTTTCAGGCAAGCTTTATCTATTAGATAACAAACAAAATATCACTACATATTAGTGTTTGAAAATCAGATTATTCTACAGTATTGACAGTCTATAAAAGGAAAACCATGCCAGGCTGTGGTGGCACACACCTTTAGTCCCAGCACTGGGGAGGCAAAGGCAGGTAGAGCTCTGTAAGTTCAAGGCCAGCCTGGTCTACAAAGGAGTTAGTTCCAGTGCAGCAGAACTATACACAGAGAAACCCTGTCTCAAAAAGCCAAACAAGAAAAAAGGAAAACCATGTGGTCACAAAGCATAATACAGAGAAAATTTTGACAAAATTCGATTTCCATTCCTGACAGTACAGGTATAGAAAGAGACCTCCTCGCACTAATAAACAGCATTTACAAGCATCCTTCAACTAATTGCTCAATAGTGAATGACTGGAAGCTTTCATCCAAGATCAGAAACAAGGAAATGCTGTCCACTTCCATCAGCTACATTATGTCTCAGGTGGTACAATGGGCTAAGAAAAGAAATTCAGAAACTCAAATGAAAATGAAGAAACAGGGCCAAGGAGCTAGATAGCTCAGTGGGCTACTTGCCACACCAACCTGATGACTTGAGTTCTATCTCCAGAAGACACATAAAATACCAGATGTTGTGGTGCTCATTGTTAATCCCAGCACTTCTATGATGGCATGGGAAACTGACAGGAGAATGAGCAGAAGCTCCTAGGTCCGCTAACCTGGAACCTGTACCTGCATAGAAACAAGAGCGATCTCAGAAGCAAATCGACAAAAACTGACTCCAGAAAGCCTTTCACTGACTTCCACACATGGCCAAGGCATGCATATCTCTCATTCACAGATACAGACACACAGACCATGCACACACACACACACACACACACACACACACACAGACATTGACACAGACATGGTCACAGAAACACACAAATATATTATTTAAAAATAAAAGGTAGATATAAAACTGTCCATATTCACAGGTGACATAATAGACAAAGAAAATCCCAAAGAGTCTATACAACCACCCTAGAACTAAGCTTGGCAAGGTGGAGAAAGACAAAGCAAGGACTCAGAAGTCATTTGTATAGGGCTAGAGTGGTTAAGGGCTGTTCTTCTTAAACACCTGGAACCAATTTCCAGGACCTACATAATGGCTTATAACAATCTATACAGCTAGTCCCAGGGGATCCAATGTCCTCTTCTGGCATCCTCAGGCATCAGATATGTGCATGGTCCATAGATATATATGCAGACAAAAATATTTGTATGTCAGTACCAAGTAGTACTAAATAGATATTTTAAATACAATTTTCAATAGTTCCAAAAAGTTGAAATGTTTAGCTCCAAGGAATCAGGGATATAAGCTTTCTCTTCTCCCTCAATTTCTCTTTTTTAACCTATTTGCTCCAGAAAGAGATGGTGGGAGATGTCATTCTGTAAATATGTTTCCCTTATTGGCTAATGAATAAAGCACTGTTAGCAAATAGGAAGGCAAGATATGTGGGACTAGGAGACAAGGAGTTTTCTGGGAGTTGTAGTAGAGAGGAATCAAGATGTAGGGACTTGAGAGAAGACGTCCAGACCCTCTCTGGTAAGTTAAGACCACGTGGAAACACTTAGATTAATAGAAATGGATTAATATTTAAGACAGAGCTAGACAATAAGAAATGCTAATAACAGGCCAACAGTTTTATATCTAATACAGTGTCTCTGCATGTTATTTGGGGCTGATGAGACTCTGGGACCAGGCTGGTAGGAAACTGCATGTAACAAAGATTCATTTTCATTGCCTATCTACTCTTGACATCTAAGTTAATATAAAATACTTACTGTTTTAAATTTGTACTGAAATTCCATGTCAATATCCCCTCAAAGAAACCAATCCTTTCTTTTCCAAGAAATATTTCCAAGAATGTGCTTGTTTTCCAGGATATCAGAATGATCCTCAGAGCATAAATGCTAGTCCTGGCTGTGAGTGTTGAACCACTCTGAGTCAAATACCTCAGAGGAGGCCTAACATCCCACCCAACAAGTCCCCTAGCTAGGATATCCTCATGCTCCTCACAGCATCCTTGCTCAATGAACGCCTAAGACTTCCCTCCAGAATTGAGACAGAAACCATCTCCTCTTTTTAAAGACCCAAGTTGTCCCCTATCCCTAACCCCTTATCCTCCAAAATCTCATTCTTCAAAACAGTGGAGATTCTAGATTTTGAATGGGATATGCTCTACCACAGAAATTCTTCGTTTGTCTTTCTGATAAATAACTCCTTGTCTGGCATCGTCACTAGTTGGATAGCAATGTGTGTTGCTTTCTTCTCAGCCCTCAGACAACTGCAGTCAGGCAGGGTCAGCTAATGACTCCTAAGTATTTCTGCTAAATTCTGAGCCAGGGGCTGGTGGAAAAGCTGTGCTCTTCTGCCCTTCAGCCACTGTTCTGTAGCAAACATTATCTGGGGCTGGTCAAACATGATGTCAAAAAGACCAGAGTGATAATTGTATCCAGCCCCTGCCTTTGATCATTTGGAAGAAGTCAGATCAACATAAATGCATCTTACAAGCTTGCAGAACTATTACAATATGTGTTCTTAAAATACACTTATGACTGGCTTAAACTTGGAATTAAGTAACCCACAGAAACTATGTTAATAGAGCCAGTGAGATGACTCAGCAGGTAAAGATGTTTGCCTCCAAGACTGACATGGGTTCAATCCCTGGTACGAAATGGTGGACGGAGAGTACCAACCCCCACAAATTCTCCTCTGACCTCTGCATACACATTCTAGCAACTTGCAATAATCCCCACTCCACCCCCAGGCCAATAAATAAATAATTTAAATTGCAAAAAAAAAAAATGCTAATCTAAGTAACAATCAGATGTATAGACTGTCTTCTGAAGGTCTGTTTAAGCCACAGGATGACTACCCCATAGGAGCTCAGCACCACACATAACCTCATTCACTAATGGATTACAGCTTCATATGCAAAATAGTAGGTATACATCTCTTCAGCCAGGCAGCTAGAAAGGGGACCCTTCACTCTCTCAGTGATTTTTCCAGTGGGTAGACTTCACATTTTGTTCATATTAGTATAGCAGAACTGATGAAAATGACTTTGCGGGTTCCCAATATCTACATGAGGTGGCTCGGAATTGCCTGTAGCTCCAACTCCAAGGAACCCAACACCTTCTTTTGATGTCTATGGGTACCTACATCTATGTGGCATGTACACATAGCCATGTAAATAAAAATAAACTGAAATAAAAAGTAAAGAGAAACAAGTGAAGCTAATTTTAATAATATATTTACTTGACCCATTTGCTCTGGGATGGATTCTTGACTAAAAATTTAATTACCAAGATGAAGTTATTGGGGTGTACAACCTTTGAAGGATGATTAAATTATGGGGATAATGCCCTCCTACATGGGATTTGTGCTCTTATACAAGAGATCCCAGAGACCTGCCTTGTCCCCTCAGCTATGTAAGGATCCAACAGAAAGATGGCATCTATAAGTCAGGAAGCAAGCTATCAATGAACACCACAGATAGACCTGCTTCCTGATGTTGGACTCCAGTCTCCCAAGGACAATGAACCAGTTGTTTATAGGCCACCTGATCCCAAACAAACCAGATACTGCTACCCAAAAACATTAGCTCAGCAGTGTGTAATTTACATAAAGAATGTTAACAAGACAGTCTCTGTTCCTTTTCTTCTAATAAATCTTCAAAATCACATTAAAAAATTATTTTATGCATATAGTGCCCTTCAATCTGAACATTAACTGTCAGCAAAGAGGGTCTGGGGAGATAGCTTGGCAGTTAGGAGTACTTTCTGCTCTTGTAGAAGACCTGGGTACAGTTCCCAGCATCTACATTGCATCTCACAACCATCGGTAACTCTAGTTCCAGGGTACCCAACACCTTCTTCTGTCTTCTGTTGTCTCCTGCATACATGTGCCTTATATAAATGCATGCAGGCACTTACACATACACATAAATAATAAAGAAAAGGGGGCTAGAGAGATGGCTCAATTTCAGAGGTCTCAGGATTGATTCCCAGCACCCACACAGTAGCTCACAACTATCTATAACTACAGTCCTAAGGGATACAATGCCCTCTTCTGGCTAATGTGGACACCAGGCAGATATACATGCAGGCGAAACACCCATACAATTAAAATTAAAATGTTTTAAATCTTTTTCTAAAGTTTTAAAGATTATTTTAAAAGAAAACTTTGTTTTAAAGTTTTCAGCAGTGATACCAAATATATGTTTAGAGGCAATAAAATTCACAATTGGAAAAAGTAAATTCACATTCTCAAGCTGTTCTGAACATACCCAAAGGTTATTAAAAACCAAAAATTCTTACATCAATTATGTTTAGTAGAGTTTATTTGAGCAAAGAAAAATTAAAATCAAAAAACAAAAACCACCACTTACAAACTGGGCAGTTCTCCAAATCAAAGTGAGTTCTGAGAAATGCAACAAACCCTCGGACCAGACAACATCAATAGGAAACTAGGAGAAACAGTTTGAAAAACCACTAGATTCTGGTCTAGTCAACCCAGAGTCAGCTGAACAACTCTCAACTAGTGAATTGACTGTAACATCATTAGTTCATTGGCTATGCAGTCTGCAATGGCCAATGAAAGTGCCCTGTCAATGGTTACTTCAAACTGTTGGGTCCAGAGCTGGGTGCCAGTCCAAACCTCTGGTTTCATACAAAGCTTTGTTTAACATAGTTTTACCTTAATGAGTTAAAGATACATGGAGTTTTAAGGTACATTCATAAATTCAAAGACTTTTCATACGAAGAATTTCTATAAATCAGTTACCTGTGACTGTCAGGGGGCACTAGATGACTCAGAGTTCTTAGGTGGTATTGAGATATGGGTGAAACAGACTATCAAGAGCAGGAACAGAGGTGATACTGGACAGCCAGACGAGGAACGAAATGGACGACAACAATGCTGTTCTCATAGAGCCAGCAGGGCAGAAAGGAACTGTCAACCTTAAACTCTTGGGAACTTGACAAGTTTGGAAGGCTAGGGTATCACTGGAACAAGAATTGTTACTGAGAAATACCACCAGTGTCCTTTGGATTTTATACCAGTTACTTAAAACAAAGAGTCTGAGTGCTATTCTTGATACTAAAAAAAAAAACCATAATAAATATCAGGAAAAGGAAAAGGAAAGGAATTTGTTAGCTGTGCCAAAGATCCAAATTGCAGTGATCCATAGCAGTGGGAACATTAATCCTCATGGTTCTGAAACAGTTTTCTTACACCATTAAAAAGTAGGTCAGATAGAACAGCTCCCAGTGAGCACTACCGTGGTTATCTCTGCTAGACACTGAGAAGAACTCCCTGCTGAAGGAAGTTTAAAGTAGGGGAACTGGAGGGGAGACCAGTGGCAGCTTGGAAGTCACGCTCACATGGGGCAGCCTACCCTTTCCGGATGCAGCTGCCGGAAGCTGCGGTGGATCTGCCAGCTCTCCAAACTATCTCAGACTTGTTCCTCACCTTTTCGGGAGACTCCGCTACCTTCTGTTTTCTGCTAACTCTGCAGCTGTAACATAGTAACCAACTAGCCTTCCCAGAGTGCCCCAAATCAGTCTCGGCTTTGCCTGGTTCATCCATCCCTTCTGAGATGGGCAGCCTTGTGGACATGCCCCCTCGACCTGTGTTGACAACAAATCATACAGTCTTGAGCTGACTCCTTCCAAAATGTCTCTGTCCAGGAAACATGATCCTATGCTGCCAAACATCTAATTTAGAGAATGACTGGTCCCTTTAGAGGGGAGTTCTGGGAAGGGCAAGCCTTCTACCAGTCAAGTGATTCTCAGTCAACTTAAGGTTGAGATGATATTAGGAAAATTTAACACATGTTCATTAGCTGTTGAATTGGACTTCAACTCTCTATAATCCAGATACAAATGTGAGGATAAAAAGACTGCAGCAGTGAAGAAGAAGATAAATAGAACTGAATTTGTTTTTAAACCATTTTTGCTTATATTCATCTACTCCAATTTTGAAGTGTTTTTTTTTTCTAAAGTCGGTAGCTCAATTTTCAAAGCTTTATTCTCATTTTGCCAATAACCTAAAACAAGCTAGTAATTCAGAAGACTTCAATGGATCCATATTAGGAAATCTGATCAAGAAAATATTAATTTTTTTAAAGCAAAGGTTATTAAGGAAAATTAATACCGGTAAGTTCCACTAAGGGTCAACAGGAGGTGCATTCTGTTTTAGTTTTTAAATCTTTCATTAATTTATTCATTTTATGTATGCACATGTGTATATGTAAAAGTAAATAAATACCACAGGAAGCATGTGGAAGTCGGGCAGGGGACAGCTTTGTAGAAGTCAGCTTTCCCACTACCACATGGGTACTGGGAACCAAACTCGGGTTATTAGGCTTGGCAGCAAGTACCTTTACCTGCTGAGCTCTTTCTGCAGTCTAGGATGTACATTTTAGTATGTTTACAAACCACACAGCCACTCTGCTTCCATACTTCCATGGCTGGCAGCAGCGAAGAGAACAGAAACAATCGTTACGAACTTAATGTGTGAGTGCAAATCCCCACAGAGAAAGCAATGCAAGTATGACTTTTTACAGTAAGAAATGAAGAAATGCAGTGAAGGACCACCGGCTTAGAGCAGGATGTGTAACCAGTGTCCTTGGTGGACAGATGGGAAGGAAGGACGTGTGCATTTTAAAAACAATGCCTTTTTATAGACGCCAGCTGAAACGGCAGGATTTGGGACACAATAGCAAATCCAGTATCTTCAGGACAGTTTCCTATGGAGCGTCTATTTTTAGGTGCTTTATGCTTGCTTCTTCCTTAGGTTCTCCTAGCCTGCCTTTTAAGGTGCCAGGTCCTCCCTGTATCCGCTGTTTCTGCCAGCCCCACCTCTCTCTTTCCTTGCTCAGATTCTTTGCAATTTCTACACCCCTTTCTCTTCCAGCTTTCCAAGCCTGGACAGAGTCACTCCCAGCAGATGCAATAGATCTGGAAAAAGGGAACTTATTTGAGTTAATGGTTATCCTCTTTTTTGAGTTTTCATTAGAGATCAAAGGGTACTTTGGAATTGGATGTAATCAGAGATTGAAATTTTAGATTGTTCCATTTGAAGCTGCACAGAGAAAGAAGGGGAGCTGCATCTGATTCCAAGATCATACGGCTTCTGTTTCTTTTCTTTGGGGGGGGGGGTGAAGGAAAGTGAAGATAGGGTTTTCCTATGTAGCTCTGGCTGTCCTGGAACTAGCTCTGTAGACCAGGCCCGCCTCAAACTCACAGAGATCTGCCTGCCTCTGCCTCCCAAGTGCTGGGAGTAAAGGCGTGCACTACCACCACCTGGCTGAACCTCCTGCTTCTTAGACCCCCAATCTGCAGCTGTTCACACCAACAAGTGTGGATTACTCAGAAATCAGAATGACAAGTATAAGCAGCTTGGGCAAGGATAATGTGGTATGCTCTTTCCAGTCCGAGTCATTGTGATTCACCCCGTTCATAGACACATCCAACCACTGAATGTGTAACTGTAGTCAGATGTTTAAATTATAAAATTAAGCGAGTATACATACCTCTTTTATAAAAGTTAGTCTGGCAGTCAGTCTTTATAAAAGAAACATTTGTTTTCTATAAAAACGTCTTTGTGTTTTATTTATTACAATTCTAGTGTTTTAACATATTTATCACCAGATAAAATTAGCCTTGCTAGAAAAATGCCTGTGGTTTGTTGTTGTCTCCATATAAAACATTAAAGTCAACACTTTGGAATGTAGCTGACCTCAGGTCAAATACCGACCCAGTCATTTCAGAGCGCCCCCTGTAGGCAGTCACCCGTACTTTGTTTCTGCAGCCTGACTGCAAAATGAAGCTAATAATGGTGCATTTGCCTGGATGACCTCAGTTACTGCATTTGATAACAATTGTTACCACAGTATTAAGACGTCTTTCTCATGCTGGTGATGCATGGAGGAAAGAGGATCATGCATTCAAGGTCATTCCATGCTAATAGCAAGCTGGAGAACAGCCTATCTTGAAAGCAACAGCAATAAGAAAGTCCTTTAAATAAAAGACAGTAATTTATATAATAAGTAGACTATGCTGTGTGATTTATGAATGATCAATTGGTTCCATTCTGAGACCATTGCCAACACCATGTATATGTACAAAGCCTGGGAAAACAGACTAGTGCTATTGATACAAAAGTTAAAAGTTGAAATAAAAGTGTAATCACAGAAACAAGTTGAGAAAGGCAAAGCCAAATACAAATTAGCTGTTAACTGAGGAATCAGGGTATGGGGTATATGGCTTTGCTTCCTCCCTAAGACACTGAGCATCCCACTGACAAACGAGAATCTCCTCATAGTAAGGACTGGTTACCAATGCTCACACTTGAAGTGTTCCATTGGGAAAGATGTGCTGTCCAGGGGCCTAAGTAAATTACCCCTGTAATCATTCTAGTTATATGTTTTTAGCTTCAAAGCAATAGAAGTTTGTTTCTCTTGTTCTAGAGCTCGGGAGGCTCCCAAGTGCAAAGTCAAGGTGCCAGCATGGTGGGATTCTACTGAGGGCCTTCTTTCCAGTTACAGATGGCCCACAGCTTGTCCTATGGTCATATGGCAGGAAGAGACAAGAATCTGGGGCCTCTGTTAGCACCTCACCAAATATTTGGTAGTTAGAAGAAAATCCAGAAGTTGCCTATTTTCACTTACGAACCGATTATAAGTTACATAAAGTTTGTAAAGAAAATCTAACTTAAAGTCTCCATTTTAAAAAGTGAGCTAAGTGTGGTGGTTCATGCCTTTAATCTCAGCAGGGCAACAGCAGGCAGATCTCTGAGTTAAGGACACCCTGGTCTACAGATGGAATTTCAGGGTAGTCAAGGCTACACAAAGAAACGATGTCTTGAAAAACAAACAAACAAAACAATAACTTGACTCCATTTCCCAACACAGGAGTCATCAGTCCTAAAGGAACTGAGCCCCTAACTGGATGCATTCTAACCATTATTAAACCCCTGATTAACATGTGCAGCAAGGAAAATTCACAGGTTCAACCTTTGCCTGCTGGAGAGTCCACAGTCACTCACTTTCTACCTCCCAAATGGCCTCCAACCCCAGATCCCAAAAAAAATGGAAGGAAAAAAGTCTCAAAATAAGTAGCTTGACTCTCAAGAGGCAGAGATAGGAGGATCTCAGAGAGTTCCAAACCAACCATTGCTAGATAATGAGGCCCTATTTCAAAATCAAATGTATCAAAGGAGAAGGTTCTTGGAAATCACTTGGTGTATGTCACTCCAGATGTGGGTTGCATCCTCTCAAGATTACATGCTGCTGCTTGCAAATTTCAGTATCTCTAAAAACACTTACGGCTCTAATGATTTGTTATTGAATGATTCTGGGAGTCTGAGTGTAACAGTGCACACTTAGAAGTCAGAGGTTTCTTCTACCTTTAGATGGATCCCAGGCTTCCATGGCATGAGCCTCTACTTGCTGAACCATCTCACCTGCAACCAAAGGGAGCTAATTTTAGAAAAGGAATGAGAATTGTATATACATTCTCAGAGATTCTGGTTCCAAATCAAAATTCAGGTGACTTGGTCTTGAGGAGGCCCCAGGATTTTCAGTACCCTCCCTGTAATTCTGGGCTGCAGGGGTAACAGCATCTGCTGCTAATGGATGTGGAGTCTGCTGCTCCTTTATACCAGAGGTCGGAGAAGCACACCTGCTTTCTTTGATAGTTTGAAATTTTTCCCATTTTTCCAAGTTTCATGGGGATGGGGAAAGGTGAAGAACACATTTTCCCAACATCCCTAAACATATTTTGTATTGTTGGGAAAGAAAAATGTCTAATCTTTGTGCTGGTAATACATAGAGAACCTCTCCTAACTGTGAAATCACCACCCTTGGAATTCTTTGAAAGGTGTAGTTAATATATTTGTGTTTTAGCAATGGCATTGTCCTGCAGATGGGCTGTCGAAACACAAGGAAAATGACTATCAATACGTCAGAGATCCGTGGTGGTCAAAACCATTTAGTCACTTGAAAAGGAACTTTCTGCTCTGTACTTAATGTTTTTATTTTGAATTGTGTACTTTTGCAAACAAAAAATTATGAAGACCTTGGCTAGACTAGAAGGTACAAGAGACTAAATTCCATCCCTAGCACTGTAAGCGGCCATATAAAAGGGCATGTAGGCCAGGAATGGTGGTGCGCACCTTTAATCCCAGCACTTAGGCCTCAGAAGATGACAGATTTCTGTGAGTTCAAGGCCTGGTCTACATAGTGAGTTTCAGGTAGCCAGGCCTACATAGTGAGACCCTCTCTCAAAAAACAGAGAAAGGAGAGGAGAGGATATATATATATATACATATATATATGTATATATATATATGTGTGTGTGTGTGTGTGTGTATGCATATGTGTGTATGTGTATACATATATGTATCTGTATGAATATACATGTGTGTACGTGTATATGTGTATATGTGTGTGTATATATATACATATACATAAATATATTATTTGAGCTGCAAAGTAAAACTCTGCCTCAAAAAATAATATTATTTTAAATATTAACAGTCACTTTTGAGTATATAAATCCAAAAGAGCTGAAGAATTTTTTCCCATATTAACTAAAAATAACTTGCCTTTGCATAAAAACCATATATGGGATATTTATCCCTCAACAAGATTTTTCTTTTGCTTCTTGGCTTTAAATTTCTAAAACTATTTTGCATTCTTAATGACAGCATTCATTCCTATGAATAGATTCCACATCTTTCTTCTTGCACAAGTTTGAACTGGGTTTACAGAACACGTGTGCAGTCAGTTCTGTGCAGAAACACTGCCTCCAGTGCTGACCCCTCATGTTTAAATAGAAAGGCTTGGGTTTTGTCTTTTAAGCTAAAACGGGGGAAAAAACAAAGTTAAAAGCACCTCATTTGTTTAGATTCAGTCATTCTGAGAAACAGTATCAACTATTTTTTCATCTGAACATACTTATTTCCATAACACGATCATTCCTGGCCTTCAGACTGTACCCCATTCTGAGTATGTTAAAATATTTCAATGGAAACTCCAGCAAGGTTTTTGTTTTTATAAACAGATAAACTTTGTCCTGAATTAAGTGAGAATCCCAGAGCTTTGCAGACTCTCCTTAATGTTGCACCTCTCCTTCCCCTTAGAATCACAGTTAAAGCTTCCTGGGCTTTATAGAAAGACAGCTTGCATGATTTAATGGCACTAACAGCTTGGGAAGGGCATAGTTATTCCTCAAAAGCAGTCTTTTATTTTAACTTCGGAAGATCAAAGCATTTTGTTTAGAAAGTGGCTTCTGAATGTTGTGTCTTTTCATTTGAAGCATCTGAAGATAAGGGAAAATTATGGGGAAAAAATTTTTAATGGATGTGAAAGAAACTGGATTTTTCTCAAATATCCATAGCATTTGTAGCCATCAGTGAGGTTTTGTTATTCAGTGTGTCCCTATGGTGGAAAGCACTAATGCCAAGGATTGATTTAAGGATGGTGAAGTTTACTTTCCTATCTCCAGGGACTGGTGATATTCTAGTTGTTCTGGAGAAAGTTGGCTACCCAAGGGAGCCAGGAAGGTGAAAGCCTGTTTCAAAGCCATCTTTTAGTCCCATTTCTTTTATTCCTTTCTTTCTTCCTTTAAGTTTAAGGCTCTTGCTTGCCAAATGGCTTACAGGGAGAGACACTAAAGACAACCAATTGGTTAAGTAAGAAAATGGCCAGGTGTATATCAGTATCAGGCATGGATGATGGGGTGGCTACTCAGGGAGTTCTAGGGGTTTTTCTGCTTCCATCTCTGGCCCTAGATGTCTTTCTGGTTATGTAGGTTCATTCTCAGCAGCTGAATACTTGCATAGAGCTGAAATTGGCAGTCCCAGTTCATACCTGAGGTGAAAAGCTATATTCTCCAAAGCATCCAGGAATTAGATCAGCCTGAGGGTAAGCTGTAGAAGATAGGAGAAGAGGGGCTCAGCCTGGGCTGCAAAAAGAGAAAGCGGGGTGGGGGGGGCAGGTACATGTGTCAGGAGCTGAGTACAGAAGGCTAACCATGGCCCAAGCAGGTAGGTGCATCTGAATCACTGGCTGGAACTAAGCACACTTCCTTATTGTGTTGCTTGTTTACCTTTTGGTGGTAGATGATGTTAGGAGGAGCTCACTAATCAGACTATAATAATGTCACAGCAGTCCATGATACTCTGAGTTTTACATATTTTGTCTCACTGACTTTCTATCAAACCTTAGAATTAGAATGAAGCTACCATATCTGTATCAAGGATGACAAGGTTTGAAGACGAGAAGAACTGGTATTCTGGCAACCACTTACACACAGTTCCAGCATGTAGGAGGGTAAGGCAGTAAATTCCAGGCCAATCTGGGAGAGAGAGAGAGAGAGAGAGAGAGAGAGAGAGAGAGAGAGAGAGAGAGAGAGAGAGAGAGAGAGAGAGAAAGAGAGAGAGAGAGACCCTGGTTAAAGGAAGGGGAGGGGAGGAGAAAGGAGGAGGAAGGGGCAGAAGGAAAAAGAATCTAAACTCAAACTTAGAGAAGGAATCTCTATGTAGTTCCTTCATTGAGTACATTGGCTCACTAGCAATGTACCAGGAATACTTCTTCAGTCAGGTCCTATGACTGATGTTGGATATATGTCCCAAGGACACACTGAAAAGACATACATACAACGTGTCAGAGTCAAGGTGTGTGTGTGTGTGTGTGTGTGTGTGTGAGAGAGAGAGAGAGAGAGAGAGAGAGAGAGAGAGAGAGAGAGAGAGAGAGAGAGAGAGAGGGAGGGAGAATTAATGCATAAGAGTTTAAGGAAATTTAGGAGAGGCTGGCTGTCTTTATCTGATGACCAAACACATCTGCCTTCCTCCCTCTTAAATTCCTCCATCATTTGTACTGGGTGTAACTGTAAAGGTCTCTTACTATGCATTCCTGGCTCTGTGCAAAAAAAAAAAAAAAAAAAAAAAAAAAAAAAAAAAAAACCATACCCCTTTAAAACTACACAGATACAGGAGAAGGATTTAACCATTTTTTCCTAATTTTATAGGTTACAGAACAGACCAGAAGAGATGTGCCTGAACTCAGTTATACAACTGTGACAATGTTAAGACTTGAATTTGACCTAATTCCAAATCCCATGTTAACTACATACTAACTCCAGTGGTTAAATTTCATGTTCAAAGTCTAAATAGGCCTTCTTTGCTATTACCAAAACAAGTGTTTATGGCCATAGACTTAACATTTTGCAAAAAAAATTTCCCCCTTTTCTTTCTTTGTGTTTCCTACCATCTCAAGAATCATTTAGTTCTTAATGTGGGCAGTAGTTTCTCTCTGTTTATTATCTGTCTGTCTGTCTATCACTAGGCATTTAGCATATGGTTTTATCCTGATGGTATGGATTAAAACTCTGCTTTAATTGGTGTATGTTCTCTATAAATGCTTGGGTTCAAAATGGTAGTGGGTGTAATAAAAGTAAGACATCCTTATTGTGAGTAGCCAGATAGGGAACGGGTACTCATTCCAGCCTGTGTTCTTCCCTCTTCGTTTACTGCCTAAGTACTCAGCCTTGTAATAAAAAAAAAAGTGCCAGTGTGAATTCGTATGTAAAATATTTGCCATATGTCCAAGTTGAGTTAATGAACTACAAAACATTGACTTTCTTGAAATAACATATTTTTATCCCTCTAGCATGAAGCACACAGAGGCAGAGATAACTTCGGGAGTGGTGAAGATTGTCACTGTTGTAGGATGTCTAATCCCCTTTATATCCAGCACAGAATTCTCTCTAAGGCCAAACATATTACACCTTTCATCTATTGTCCAATACCTAAACAAACTTTACTGTCTTGTCCTTTCTGGTCACTATGAAAAACCTAAAGTTCTCTTTGTAAAGAAAGATGGTATTGATTTATTTTCAAACTGGCACTAAATCTTTTAACAAGGGAAGGAGACTTGGAGGTCTTAGATTTTAGTTCTCATTAAAAGCAAACTCTTCCTAGAAATTGTGGAATGTTAGCAAAATTCTCTAATCATGTATAAATAAATCTCAAGTGACTAATGGAGAAAGAGAACAAAATTCACTCATTCTGGAGTTAAGAATAAATCTAATGATATTTATGACCAAAAAAAATCTTTTGAATGCCCACAAGGCAGGGTTATTCTGAAGAGTCTGCTGAACATAAATCCATGGTTCTTGAGCTTCAAGGCCTACTGTTGATTGGTGTGAACTGTTAGCCATAAGTCAGTCTGACCCTCCAGGGTCGTTTATTCTTTCTACCATGAAGTCTGGCTATGGGGCTATCTGGTTCACTCGGGTAGATTGACTACAGCTGTCCTGGAAGCCAACTTCCCTTCCTACAATATTGAGAGTTGCAAATTCTTACCCCCCTAGGATTCACCAACAGCTGAAACAGCAGTCAGGAAGGGGTTATTTATGCTTTTGGAGGTAATAACACCACTTATGGTCTTGTGTGTCTGGAATTTCATTCCTCACTTTTCTAGAAACACATAGCCCTAAACACTGGAAGTAATGAAAACATGTTCTATGTTTCCATGATTCTCCATTCCATACTCAGAGCTTTATTCATTATATATAACTCAATTTTATTTTATCCTTGATGGAAGATGTCATTCTGTAAATATGTTTCTCTTATTGGTTAATGAATAAAGCCCTGTGGGACTAGGAGACTAGGAGGATTCTGGGAGATGTGGTAAAGAGGAGTGAAGAGGACATGAGAGAAGAGGTCCAGACCCTCTCTCTGGTAGATAAGACCACATGGAAGCATTTTGATAGAAATTGGTTAATATTTAAGACAGAGCTAGCCAATAAGAAACACTAGTAACCAGCCAACAGTTTTGTAATTAATACATTGTCTCTGCATGTTATTTGGGACTAGGCTGGCAGGAAACTGCCTGTAACATAGCTTGGTTTTAGGACTAAAGTCATGTAAGCAAACAAGTACAGAATTTATAGAGATGTAGAGGTTCAGGTTTAAGTGGCTCCTTATAACCTAGTTAAGAGTGCTAAGAGTTGAATTGCCTGAAGGTGAGTCTCCAACTTCTCCTGATTTATTTAAGCTTTTAGTGCTAGGGATCAAGCCCAGGGTTTCCTGGGTGGTAGATAAGCCCTCTACCATTGAGTTATATCCCCAACCATCTCTCATCAAATGTATTTTTATCTGACCACAGGAATGAAAGGACCTGGGCTTTGGAAGCAGCTGATCTATATGTCAGTGGTGGGCTAATGACTTCATAGTGGTGTGGCACAAAGCTTCCTTCTCAGGCTTAGTTTATCAGTTTTTTTTTTCCTAAAGATATTCCCTACTTCATGGCTTACTGGCAGGATTAAATGAAATACTATTAATTGTTTGATATGTTGGTTGATGATGGAATTTATATGAATTGCCTAATGTAATTTCTAGAGAGTCAAATTTCTAGAGAGAAAGTAGAAGGGTGGTGGCCATGGGCTAGGGAAGAAGGAGTGGAAAGTTTGTGTTTAACATATCAACAGTTTCAGTTTCCCAAGATGGGGAAAGATTCTGCATCTGGAGGACAAAGATATGAATGCAATCAATGCCACTGAACCATGTGCTGGAAAATACATGACCAATACAAAACAAACTCAAGGGTATCATTGGAGGTTCTTTGTCATAATGTTGAGGCAGGGCACTTTTTCTTTAACCTTACAGGGATGTGTGTGTGTGTGTGTGTGTGTGTGTGTGTGTGTGTGTGTGTGTGTGTGTGTGTGGTTTGAGGGGAGGGTTGGTTTTTTGGTTTTTCAAGACAGGGTTTCTCTGTGTAGCTTTGGAGCCTATACTGGCAGTCACTCTGTAGCCCATGCTGGCCTCAAACTCACAAAGATCCACCTGCCTCTACCTCCTGAGTGCTGGGATTAAATGCGTGTGCCACCACTGCCCAGCCTGGTTTTACGTTTTTATGGTATTTCTATGTGTGCAAACATATGTTTCTCTACATCTATTATGTGTTTCTTGCACTTTTCCTTTGGCTCTTTTTTTCTTCAGTTTGTTTGGTCTTACTCAAAGTTGCTTTTTTATTTTATTTTATTTTATTATTATTATTCCTTAGATGCCTATTTGTTTTTTAATGAGAGACAGAAAGGATCTGGATAGACAAGATGGGAGGAACTGGGAGAAGTAGGAGAAGGAGAAACTGTAATCAGAACATATTGTATGAAAAAGCTATTTTCACTAAAAGAAAATATTAAAATGGTTTTAATGGTAAATGTTATGGTATATGTATTTTCTGATTGTAATAATGATGAAAACACAATGCTTAATGCTATACCAATCAGTAGACCTCTGTTCCTCATCTACCTTCATGCCCTTGGCAATCATTAGAGACCTGGCCAGAGATCGTCTACCTCTTAAGGAGGAAGGCTGCTCATACAGATGCACCCAACCCTAAGCTGTGGGACTGGACTCACTACTCAAAGTCATACAACCAGTTCATCAGAAATGATGAGCCCTCAGAGAAAGCAATCCCATTATATGACACACAAACAGGTGTGGAGACTCAGCCATATGGCTGATGTGACAGCAAACCAAACTCCACAAGCACTATCTCCCAGTGCAGTTTGCTCACCTGGTGCTCTTAGGTGTATATTGTCTTTGGTAATCACACTGGACCAGGGACTTCTCTACTCTGATGAGGTAACTTGAGATTCTGATGCTAAAGCCAAAACAAGTCTTTCTACTTTAAACTACTTTCTCAGGTGTTTGTTTCAACAACCAAATGTCCAACCAACACACATTATGCCATTTTACATAAGAGACATGAGCATCTGAAAATTTAGGTGTCATCTGGGATCTGGGAACCAATATCCCACAGATAAGGTACAATCGTACCACATTCTCTGTCATCTGTTTAGCTGTCGATTTATATTTGGGTTGTTTTCAGTATTCTATTACAAATTAAATATATATGGATATTCATGCAAAGTTTTTGTGTGGACATGGGATTTCCATTCTAACCATATGGGCTTGCTACTTTGACACTGAGGTTTTATTGTTCTTGAAAGGACTGTTTCTCTTAAAGCTGGCCAATACCCAGAGATATCAAGAGATTCTTCCATAAGCAGAGTTTCCATATGGGAGGCTAACCAGTCCCAAGCCTATTCCTCCTAATGCTTCTTTTAGCTAGTTCTTATGCTTTGGCACTTACCCACCTACTTGAATCAGGTCAGGTCCAGATATCAGGCATCCAGGGACAAGTTCCTACTCCAGAGAGCCTGCTACAATTATTCTACCAGAATTAGCCATCATTATGCCTGCTGAACCTGCTTATCCTCCCCTATAAACCACTTGACCACATCTTCCTCTCTGTCTCTTTGTCACCTGATGGTCTCTGATGCTTCTTCATGTGACCCTTCTATATGGCACCCTATGCCTCCTGTTGCTAGGAAACCATGAATAAAACTTCTTCCTTTATGCCAGTCATTCTGAATCTACATGTTTTTCATGCCAGGTTAAAACAAATCCCAAGAATACTTCAAAATGTTCCTTCTTTTTGAGCAAACCCCAGCCTTGCATTGCTGCATCAGATGGCAGGAGTATGTTTAGGTTTTTAAGAAACTACTAAACTGTTATCCAAGCACTTACAGAATTTTCAGTCTCAGTAAAAACAAAAGAGAACCCAGCACACTCTGCCTCCTTGCCTTCAATTCAGCCAGTCTAGGTTATGGTCCTATTGTAGTGCTCCCTGCATTCACCTAACAAAAAATTATGTTCAAGCCTTTGTGTTCTAATTTTTTATGCTCCTTTCTCTTTTGTATCTGTACAAATAATTTGCATACTTTCAAAAAAACTGGGATGTTGGTTTCCTTATTGTTGAATTTTGAGAACTTTTTTAATTATTTTATCCCCAGTTTTCTTTCTTCCTTCCCTTTTGACTGTGAGATTTTCTTTTATTTGTTTGTTTTAAATAAAGTCTCCTGCAGCCAAGGCTGGTCTCAAATTCACTGACTTTGAGGCTGACTTTGAACTCCTGACCTTGCTGACTTAGCAACCTGAGTGCTGGGATGACAACTATTCTTTTTGCTCTCTTGAAAGTGTCTGTTGGAAAGTGTAAGGTTTTAAACATTGATGTGTCAGGGGCCAGTGGCACATGTACACCAGTATGAGTACACAAGGCAACCAGAAGCATCTGGTACCCTGGAGCTGGGGATATAGTGGTGAACTGGCTGACATGGGTGCTGGAAATTGAACTTGGTTCCTCTGCAAAAGCAAAACGTGCCCTTAACCACTGAGGCATCTCTCAAGACCCAACATTTTTGTTTTAATATAGCCAGTTTTGTCAGTTTGTACTTTTATAGATTCTAATTTTCCCATTTTCTTCAAGAAAGGCATCTTTGCCTGACCCAGGGCCATGAAGATTTTCTACTCTGTTTTTTTGTGAAAGCTTTATGATTTTAGATTTTACACCTCTGCCTATGATGTATATAGGGTTGTTTGTTGTTTTTTAATCTGGTACATAGTAAGACTGGAATTTATTTGTTGTTTTTTTCCTTTTCACATATGTTTGTCCAATTGTTACAGAGCCATTTGTTAAAACCACTGATCTTTCCACAGAGTTTCCTTTGTTCATTTGTTAAAGTTCAGTATAGGGTTTCTTTCTAGACTCTCTTCCATTCCATTGATCTATTTGTTTGCCTTTCTGCTAATTCCACATTGTGCTAACTATATAACTAAAAGTCTATATAACTATTGACTTATAATAAGTCATGGAATCAGGTAGTGTTGGACCTCCAGCCTTATCTGTCAAAGCTGCTTTGATTCTGTAGGTCCTCTCTATAACTAGCATCATTTTCCACAAAGACGCCTTGTGGGACACAGACAGCAATGCAGCACAGTGGGGAAAGGTAATGTCTCACCAATACTGACTCTTCCAACCTGTTATAAGGCTCTATAAATTTTAAGGCTTAGGCAATTTTTGTGATTGTCATCGTACAAGTGTTACAAATGAAATGTGCCCTAAAGTATTTAAAAAAAAAAAAAAGTTTTGTGCGTGAGTGCGTGCGTGCATGCGTGCGTGCAAGCGAGTGTGTGTGTGTGTGTACATGTATTCATTGACATGTAGAGACCAGAGGTCAACATTAGACGTTGTCCTTCAGGTGCCACCTACCTCTGTTTTGAGACAGTCTCTCTCACTACCAGAACTCACTAAAATGTAGTTCGCCTGCCTCTGTCTTCTCAGCAACTGGAGTTGCTGCAGCACCCCCACCACACTGGAAGTTTTCTCAGGGGTTCTGGTTCAAACTTGGGTCTGAACTAAGACTTAGGTTAAGCACTTTGCTGTCTGAGCCATCCCCCTAACCCCAAGTGTTTGAAATTCTTGGAATGGGATGCTGCTTTTAACTCGGGTATTCTGTTCCACTGAGAACATGGAGACAAGGTTGGCCCCTATCTCTCTGAAGATTTGAAAAATAAGTTTTTCAAAGCAAATGCCCCACATCCAGTAACAAAACTGAGGGTGGACCCCCAGTTCTCCAGAGCTAGCCATACTGTCCTCCTTTGCAGTGTAGCTCAGCAAACCTAGCATATGAGAGGAACAAATGTCTGGGACTTACAAGGATTCTGCAAGAATGTGCGGAGGAAACAAATTAGGAGAAGTCAACTTCTGCACTTCCTTTCCTTGCTCTGGCTAAAATTGAAATGTTAAAATGATATCCCCCAAAGGGTTTGAATTTAATAGCATTAATTAGCAGCCCCTTCCCCAGTCTACAAATTCTTGTTTAAAACTTTCAGCTATCCTATGATTCTTTCTGGGAGTGCTTTTTAGTTGTCTATCGTTAAACATTTCCAAGGGCAAACCACCCCACCTGAAGTCCTAATAAGCAGTGAGTGTTTCTGTCTCTCAAAGAAATTGCTGTTGTCTGGAGAAGTGTCTTTATCTAAATTTAGCTGGGTCACACCCTACTGTGTTCCATATAACTCAAATTGTCTAGGAGCCCTGAGGAAGCATGTTCTGGTAAATTCCCCTGGAATAAAATAGTTTATTTTTTAAGTGAAAAATTAAGACTTCTAAGAATATTTGCATTTCAGAAGAACATAACTCTAATACAGACATTTATCATTAGCAGTAAATTTCAGGCATCGTAGGCGGGAAAGACACAGAGGCAAAAACTGCCTCCCATCACCCCCTCTAATCTCACCATCAGTCATGCCTAGGCGATCTGGGCTGACCTTCACCCCTGACTATGTGTAGGCTGAGCCCTCCATCTCCTGAAATATGTCACTGACACACAGAAGGCTTTTCTGGCTCCTGTTCTCAACCATGTACAGTGAAATATGGAATTGTGTCTCAATTTTCCCTATGGAGACAGTTCAGAAGAGAACATGCCAGGCTAAGTTCACATCCAGGTTAGGTTGACATTTCTACCAATGTACAATCCCTTTCTCCCCATGTCATCATCTCAGGCATTGCCATTATTGGATAATATTTAATAATATTTACTGGGCCCCCACTATTACTAGCCTTGAATGTTCCTCATCTCAGAGATTCAAGCTGTGGCATTAAGGACACCCACAGAAGCAAAGAGAGCACGAAACTCTGCTCTTCTACCGGTGGGAGGCATGATGGGGGGGGGGTGAAAACAACAGTAAACTATGCAATAACTTCAGACAGGCTTTGTCAGGCCAGTGAGCTCAAACTGAGCAGGGGAAAGAGAAAGAAACATTATCTAGCAGAGAAAGTGTTTCAGAGCTAAGATTTTCTTTTAAAGACACAAAGTGTACTGTAACTCAAGCATTTCAGAATACACATAGCCCCAGAATGGGCTTAAGTAAATATTAAATTTAGATTCACTGATGTCTCTAATAATCTTTATACCAAATCCAGAACAAACTTATAACAAGGTGGAGAAAGCAGCCTCAGGTAATTTCTGGTTTTCCAAAAGCATGAGAAATTGAAGTGAGAGACTGTGTTGCCTAAAGACTACCTGGAGACACGTCCTGTTTTCACTCTTTCCTGTGGATGTCACACTACATCCTGGTTCTCCAACAGAAGCTTGACATCCAGACTTAACTAACACTCAAGGCATGCCACAAGAAAACATTAGCATCAGACAGCCACCTTGCACCCTCTTCATCTCTGTGACAATGACTGTGCTTGAGCAGGCCCCTGAGAAGATAAGGCATCTATTTGCCCAATATTTGAGGAATTACCTGAGTGATACTGTTTGTTACACAGCATTTACATTGTTTGTAGGGAAAAGTAATGTTACTATTGGTTTTCTATTCCTATACAAAATATCACCGCCCCCCAATAGCTTTTTAAATGACACTTAGTACCTCATCAGTTCCCTTGGGCAATGCATCTTTTAAGCAGTTTAGCTGAGCAGTCAGGACAGGGTCTGCTGTGGGGTTTCTACTGGCTAGAATTCTGGTTACAAGGCAGTGCTGAATCTGCTTCCAAGTTCACACACGAATGTTGGCAAGCCTGAGATTTTGCTGGCTCTTCATTAAGTATCTCTGCTCCTCAGCTCTTCCCATAGGCTATTTAAGTAACTTCTCAACGTGGCAGCTGGTTTTACTCAGGATGCCTGGTTCAAGAGAACAGGATCAATATGGTAGCCACAGTTATTCCTAACCTGCCTTGGAAGTAATATACCATCATATTCATGCAGACAATATTACTCTCCCATTAGTATAACAAAATACATGACCAAAACAATTCACAAGAGGAAAGACACATTTTGCCCCACAGTTTCAGGAGGTTTCACAGCAGGGAGAAAAGATCATCATGGCAACAGAAGCATGTGGCAAAAGCTGAGGACCAGGAAGCAACGACAGACTGGAAGCAGACAGAGAAAATATACCCTAAGAACCTAGTTCCAGTAACTTACTTCCTACAGCTAGGTCCATCTCCAGAATCTTCCAAAATAGGACCACCAACATGGGAGCAAGGATCTAAAGCAGAAGACTGTGGAAGACATTTCAAAGTCAAGCCATAGCATAGACCAATGATGTAAGAGAGAAATACTAGGAGGCAAGTGTTATTGGAAGCCGTCTTGACACCTACCTATTACAATATCTCTAATAGTGCCAGCAGTGGAGTAATATAATATAGGCCAAAGAACAATTCTTAACTTAGAGGTACCATAACAACTTGGCAAAACTTGCAGGTTCAGAATAAAGACATTTAGATTCAAATTCACCTCTGGCAATTGAGAATGCTGTATGACCTAGAACGAACGGTGCCTTGCCTTTTTGACACCCATTATCTCTGCAAAATGAGAGTTTGGTTATAAATGATCTCAAAGATATTACTCAGATCTGAAATGCTGTGCCACAAAGAGAAATGTTATTGCAGGCATGAATGTTATGAAAGCAATTTTGTTTAACAAAATAAGTAATCTTCCGACGAGATTTTCCCTGTTTTAAAGTAGTGTGAACTAAAGAAATAGTACCCTAGAGTTTTCCTGAACATTATTTTATTTCTCTTTGTTACTGTACTTTATTCTTGCAAGCCTAAAATAACATATTTTTATTCGTGTAATGCTTCAAGGTGTGATACGCAAATTTACATGTGCAAGTCAATTCATCTATGAACCTCATTAAGAAGGTACCTGGCATGGGAAGCCTTCTGGGTCTGTTCTCCCATTGCTAGTGGCTGATTTCTATATGGTAATGATTTCTCCAGTGCTATGGATTCTACTGATAAGGACACTTCCTGTCACATGACTCAAATATATGAGTGAAGATGCTCCCTCTTGTTTTAAAACCCTAATCCTAAGTAAGTAGCTGTAAAGCCTAACAGATGAGGGTAGACTCACAATATAACAAACAGTGACATTCTCTAGTTCATGAGAGCAAGAAGGGTGCATGGGGTATATCCTGGAAGTTTTAGCAGTTAATATGGCAAATTCAAAACTCATCCATTTATTCACCATTCAGTTTCTTCAACAAGCCACATGGGCTCCCATATCATGCCAGAGCCTCTTTCCTTCCAGAGCTTCATTCAGAATCAGGCCAGTGATCACCCCTTCAAATAAGTCTTTTCCACCCACCAATCTTCACACACACACACACACACACACACACACACACAAACACAAACACAAACACAGAGAGAGGTGGGGGGAGAGAGGAGAGGGGGTCTAGTTATCTCTATCAAACCCTAATGCAGCAACTTCCTGGCATACCTGTTTAAAGTGTTCACCTTCTAAGGAGAACAAGCTGTCTGGGAAAGGATGCCCTATCTATCCTGGTTGCTGCCACATTCCCAGTACCTGAATTAGTCCCTAGGTGGAGGGATCACTTAATATCCATTGAATGGCTGAATGAATGTTCAGTCTGGCAAGGCTTATGGTTTAATGGACATGAGTTTCAGGAGACATTGGGAAGCAATATAAAGGGATATCAAATGAGCCTGTTTCCTGTTCTCTTGAATCAGCAACTAGGGACTAAGTCGAGAACAAAGAGACTCTATCTGTCGCCATAATGGATAGAATCCACAGCAATTGGAGGCAAGACCTTCTCTTGAGGATGTCACAGACCCTGCTGCAAGAACCAACACTGTGACCATGATGGGAAGAAAAGGACATGGATGCCTTTCTGGAGTGTTGGAGCCACTGCTTGAATGCTGTGCTCACAAAGATGGGGCATGTTCTTCTTTGGAGACAAGAAGAGTGCTTTAAGGAAGATGCTATTGAAGAGAAGACAAATGGGGGAGACTAATGCCTTGTTCTCCAGCAGAAGGTCTCCTTGGGTAGCAACCCAACATTTAGTCCTGTGTTTTGTTAGCCTGGGGAAAAGGAAATAGGAGAAAGATGGCAGAACTAAGCAGAGAAAACTATCTTTTAAGTCAAATGTGCTTCCACTGCATGAGGTGGCAAGAATGAAGAGATTCCTGCCTGGACCATAGACTGGGCATCTGGGGACTGCATAGACTCTATATTGTTAGACAAAACATTGAGTCAGCTTTCCAAGAGCCACATTTTGATGCCTGTCACAAAGTAGATGCTAAGAGCTAATCCGTGTGCTAACATAAGACACAAAGAAAATCATACTTAATCCTTCCTCTCTGTCTCAAACCCATGGGAAGGGAAGATCTAACAGGGGAGGAGATGTTCCAAGGCAAATGCCTGTCCTCATAAAATAGCCCTCTAGTCACACCCACATGTACCAGGGGAGACAAGGGGATGAGAGTAAGTTAGATTTGAGTTTTAAAGGGTGGGTTGGTGAGTTGGTGCCCTGGTCATCCTGCCACAACTGCTAAATGATGAGATTACAGGTGTGCCCCATCCCACACTTTTGCACATTTCTTTTTAAAACCACTTTATGTGTATGGGTGTTTTACTTGCCTGTGTATGTTTAAATATACCTGGTGCTCAAGGAGGCCAGAAGAGGGCATCAGATGCCCTAGAACTGGAGTTATACGCAGTTGTGAGTTGCCATGCAGGCTACATAGGAGCTGGGAATTGAACCCAGGGCCTCTGGAAAAGCAGTAGCAACTTTTAACCATTGAGCCCTTATACATTTCTTGAATGGCTACAGAAAACAGAAACAAGCTTAGGATTTCATTTATCTTATTTTCTATTTTTTTTTTTTTTAAATCTAAGGATAGTCTTGCATGGACTCCCTGAATCTTTATTTTTGGTTTGCTAATTTCTTGTGTCATCCCAATGAAGAGTAATTAAGAAGAGGAAAATTCCACTTACAGATATTAGACAGGCAAGTCTAATTACCCAATAATACTGTCTAGTCACTATTTAGGGCAAGTACAAGACTTAAAATGTATCTCCTTCTAGCAGGTCCCACTTCTGGGCGGATGGTGGGGGGCTCCTATGTTCAGAAGGATTCTCAGAGGCAGTGTGGTTAGGACTTTGTTGAAGGGAAATGCACTGGATCAACAAAGTCCTGAAACCCAGAGTAGCTGGGTTTCACACAAAGATGTGTGCTGTCTTCATGCTTGTTAGTGAGATTTTCTACTCTGCAAGACTTCACTCTCAAATTGTTGTTGTACTTGAACCCTGGTATTACTAGGGTTATATAACACAGACATGTAGAGCTGTATACCTTGAATTACTATTCATGACAATAATAAAAGTCAAGGCCATCAACTTAACTGCCTTCTAGATGCAAGGTAACATGAAGATATAGAGAAATGCCTGCCAATCTCAGAGCTTACTTCCAAGGAAGGAAGTACACATTTTCAGATGAAAATAACAAGTCTCAAGAAAAGCAGTAACTTGTCCAAAGACACAGCCAGTGAAAGAAAAAACAAAACTGCAGTTTCTGCCTGATAAAGTGAGGAGTGAAGAAAAAATGACCTAGCCAATTTATCATGGGATTTCCTGGCATTCCCTAAAAGTGACAAAGGGACTTCCCTGTTTCCTCCTCTCACAGGCACCAGGCTCAGCACTCAGCAGCCACAGGCTGACATTATCAATGTTCACACGTGTTAACCTCAGGGGATGCTGGAGTATCAATGTTCATACATGTTAACCTTGGGGGATGCTGAGTGTTGCACATCACCCACCTCTCTGTTCCTGGAGAAGTGTTTTCCTTCTTTTAGGAAAAGGCAGACCCTGCAGTCCAAAGAGGCCATTTTCATCCTGGTCATCAGTGCCTCTGAAGGTGTGCTACACATTCCCCCTGGATGCCAAGCCCATGATCCAGGTGCTGTCAGAGTGTGGCCCACACGGATGAATAACTCTGATTCTATCTGCCCGCTTAGTGTGGGCTCCAGTCAGGATGGCTGCTCTAGTTTGCTGAGTTGACTCCTCCAAAGGCAGAGACAGCCATGGCTTCCAGAGCCTTCAGCATGCTGGATTTCTATGCTGTGGAGTATTTGTTTCCATTTATCTTTAGTCTTGACATTACCAAGATCAAAACTCAGAGATTTGGCTCCAGTAAATATGTCATCATTTCTGGTCATACTTACTGGCCCACCAGTTTATTTCCTTAGGCTAGTCTTGGTGGCTTCCTCAGGCCTCTGCATATTCCCCTACCATATTAGGCTTCAAGTTAGTCATGTGTTGTTCTTTCAACCTGGACCATGTTGCTTTCAATAGTTGCACTTTTTGCTAAGGTACCCAGAGCATTGTCAGTGTTACATCATCAGGGACAACTTCCTTGTGCTAAATTGCTTCTGGCTACCCCAATAGATACTTGGGATAAACAACTTAAAAAGAGCAAAGGCTTAGGGTGGCTCAGGTTGTCTCAGTCTTTTGGGACCTATGGTGACACACCTGGTGGGAGCACATAGCAAAGGCGGCTGTTCACTTAAACAACAGAGCCCCACAATTCCCTGGATGGCAGACACAAGTGACTTATAGCCTCCTGTTAAGACCCGCTTCCTCCTAATAGTGTCAAGTTGGGGACTGAGCAGTTCAACACAGGGCCTCTGGGAACCACTCCAGATCCAAACTGTACCTGCCCCCTAATCCTATGCCTCCCCACTTTTGAAGTGGTATTGCCTTCGCTCTTTGGCCCTTATCCAGCTTCATTTTCTCTTGAAAATCCATTGTTTACTATTTTCTATGCCACCAGAAGGCTGTCATGCTAATTAGCTCCATTCAAAATGTCTAGGAGTTCATCAGTAAAGAAAAATAACTCATTGGCTTAGTTAGCTTTCTGTAACTATAACAAAACCTGCTATGGGTAATTTGTAAGGAAAAGAAATAGATTTAGCACACACTGCTGGAATCTGGGAAATGCATAGCCATGGTGCCAGCATCTGGGGAGGGGCTTTGCACTGCATCATAAAATGATGGAGAGTATCAGAGGATGAGGCAGAGCAGGTGCGTTAGCTCAAGCCCCTCTTCCTCTTCTTGTAAAGCCATCGTATATGTAATCTGAATTGTGCCTTAAGTTTCTTACACATCAACGTTGGGGAAGGGACAACAGTGAAACCCTAGCAATCATGACCCATGAATAAATTATGAATTTGGAAAAGCTGGCCAGGTTGCATTAGCACATCTGCCAGATTATAATATTTAACTTGTTCTTGATTCACTGCGCTAGCACATCTATAGACATCATAGGTTTCTGAGACTCTACCAAAGGGAAGATTTCCAAGAGATGAATGGGTCCTGGTCTAATCTTGGTCACCATCCTGTTTCCATGGCACCCCAGATAAGGTGCTTCTGAATCTTAGTAATTCATAGAAAAATCAAATACTTTAGAGTCTCTTTTAGCTGAGGACATGGTTCAGTGGGTAGAGTGCCTCTTGTATGACCTTAAGGACCTGCGTTTGGATCTCTGGAATCCATGTTTAAGATGTTGTGTGTAGTGTCAAGCTTCTGTAACCTCAGAACTAGAGGTACAGAGGCAGGTGGATCCTAGGATAAGCGGGTTTCTGGCTTGTCAATCTATCTAAATTGGTGGTCTCAGATTCAGTGAGAGCCCCAGCCTCAGAAAATAATGTGAAAGGTGATATGGAAGACAACTGATACTGATTTTAGTCTCCACGTGTGCACCCGTGGCGCTGAACATCTGCACACATGAATGTGCACACTAAAACACAATCATGAAATGTATCTAAGAGAAGAAATTTAACTTGTCTAAATTATTCCTTTTGAAGATTATTATTACTCAAAAAGTATAAAGATTTTTTTCTGAGACAAGCTATATTTAAGAGCAACAGTTGAATATAATGTGTGCACATCTCTCTCTCTACTAACCATGGAAATATAGATTTTTATTCTAGCCAGGTGTAATGGTTTGGCTGTGGTTATTCACATGCACCTATGCTTTATACAAACATCTAGATTAAGAATCACATTTTCCAATACTGACTTTTTTTCCCCTTTCCTAAACACACCAATACAAGAAACTCTTACAGTCAATATTTCTTGCTCACAGACTGGTGGAAAACACAGAGGACAAAGAAATAAGCAGACTGACTCCTGAAAGGAAGCAAAGGAGGTGGCATTCCCAGGGGAAGCAGGCCTTTGTGTTTAGTGAATGAATCTTTTTCAGGTATCTCTGAGGCTCATGGTCAAAGAAACAGACCTCTTCCTAACTGTCCCCAAGTTCATTGTGTAGAATATGCTTCATTTGCTGGCTGAGAACTATGGAGTCAGTGGGCTTTGCAGGAGTCTACTGCCTGAAACTGCTCCCAAGGGAAATACTGGCCATTTCCGTCCTCCAACTGTCTGGGGATGGGTACTCAATAAATAAGTCTAACTTCCATGCTTTTGAAAGGACAAATGCAGTGGTGAACGGCTAGGGTGGTCAAAAGTCCCTTTTCATAGCTGACTGTTCTCTTCAGACAGAGTATTACTCTATGGTCAGAAGTTGACAGCCTCCCTGCTTTGTTTCTGGAGAGCTGGGGTTACATGTCTGAGCCACTGTGTCAGGATCAGGACTCTTTGTTTATGTATGAACCACCTCTCTGACTGCTGTTAAACTGATGTCATCCAACCCCATCCCTCAAAAAAAAAAAATGGGAGTTACATATATCTAAACAGATGTGCTGTAAACCTGAAGAAAACTTGCCATGCATTGGAAGGGAAAAACCAACAGAACAGAATACTGTGTAGCCATAAGATGTCCCCACAATGGGCTTCTAGGTAAAGAGAGCCCGTGTTTTCTGGGTGCTCTGACTGTGGAATCACCTGGAGGAAGACCCAGATAAACTTTATTCTGCCCTACTTTATTCCAGTACCTACTGGAAAGAAAAATGCCAATGTAGCTTTCTAAACACTGGCTTTTCTCTGAATGGCATCAGCAAAATTGAACCTTACCAATTCATTCAGAAAAGTTAAATGCTTCAGTTGGCTTAAACTGGCCGGATCAACCTGCCAAGAACAAACAGATGTCAATCACGAGAACACACAGAGACACCAAATGGGATTTACACAGGAGTCTACCATCCTTCTTACCACTGTCATCCCCTTTACCTCGGTTCATGAAGCGAATTTTTAACATCAAAATACGTGTCATTTAACAAGATGCAGGAAATACTTTCATCAAAATTATTTGGCAGTGGAAGACAGGTTTTCTACATTCTCCCAAAGACTTCATGAGTTGTTTTTAAGTAAGTGATTTTGATTGTTGCATTTGTAAAAGAGGTTCTCAATATATATATATATATATATATATATATATATATATATATATATATAAAATCAGAAATGAGTTTAGTTTAAAAAAAACACTTAAAACATTTAAAATAAAATATCATTTCCCTTCAATGATGCTGATACTCAGCATCATAACTAAAATGACAGCACAGAGCTATGTGTTGTAGAAGCTGGCTGCAAACCAGGAGCAGCAGGAGTGGATCCCAGGCATTATTCCAGGGCCAACACCATGATGCTGTCTACAGCTGCTGTTTTTTATTTGTTTGTTATTTGTTTGTTTGTTTTGCCAAAACAGGGGCAATTTATTATCCCCATTATATGTCCTTCGTGGTAGGAGGGAATTGAGGCTCAGAGAGGTAGTAAATTGCTTACTGGAAGAGCCCAAATGGAACCCCATACCACAGGCTGCTCTTCGAAGTATGTAGTTCACAAAAGGCTCCACAGGAGAGAACAGAATAAACCCAAACTGTGGGTGGGTGTTGGATCATTTATGTGTTTTGAGATGGTTTCTTACTGCCTCACACAGGCTGACCTTAACTGGTGGGCCTTCCACCTCAGAGCCCTGGGTGCTGGGATTACAGGCCTACACCACCACACCTGGCAAGACCCCGAGTTTCCACTAAGATAGCAACCCCATGAGTAGAATCTAATGGTTTCTTCTGTCTTTCCCTAAAATGGTGAAAGGGGAGAAAATCTTGAAAAGGCATGCTGTCAAGCCATTGTTTGGACCTAGATGAACTGTATCCTACCATTACCATGGAAAGATGTTCGTTTGCTTCTAGATTCATAAAGAGACAGAGTTGTATGAATCTTAACATCACAGACATGGGCAACAAAATCTTGAGATGCAGGGCCTGGCCCCTGTACATATAAGTAGATGACCTTGGGAGACTAGTTAGCCCCTCTGAGTCTCTACTTTATACCTTGTAGAACTGAGATGATAACCACCCCCACCCACACTGACCCATTATGCAGATTAAATGAGTTAATAGTTTCCAGTGGTTAAAATATGATTAGCACATAGTAGATGCAACAAAACTGTTAGGTAGTGCTTGTGCCTACATGGAAATAGACCTTGTTTAAGGCCTGAGGCCCAGGCTGCTCATGACTGCTGGTTTATAAATCCAAACTCATGATTCCATGAAAATAAATCAGTATGTTATTCTTCTAGGTGTCTGGGATCTATAGTGGTTTGGATCTTAGATGATCCTCAAAAGTCCACATGTTAGAGCTTACATCCCAGTACACCAGCATTGAGAGATGATAAATACTTCAAGCTGTGGAGTCTACAGAGTGGACTCAGGTAACTGGCAATGTGTCCATGAAATGGATTGTGGGATCCTGTCCTTTCTCTGCTTTTACTTACTGGCCTCTAAAAAGTAGCCTTTGTTCAGCTAAATATTCCTACTGTGAAGCAAGCAACCAGTGACAGACCAAAAGCTCCAAAGTCATAAGGCAAAACAAACCTTTCCCCTAAATGAATTGATTATCTATGGTATTTGTTATCCAGCAACAGAAAGCTGACTAACGCAGCCACTATTTATTTGCATTTATGCTCTATCTTTCATAGTATCACATCCCATTGACAACACCATCACCTTCCTATCTCCTTCTTACACTGTGACTCTTTTCTTTGATCTGTGCCCAAAATAGTGAGTTTCAATAAAGTAACAAGGTGATTAACAGAGGCTTTCCACTGGAAGGTTACCAAAACAACTTAGAACCCCCAAGTTCAATCCATCATCTGGAGGATGGTTCAACTTGATCATATTGAAGTCTTTTGTAGACACTCAAAGTAGACAACTGAATGTAAAAATGAGAATTTTCTCTAGATAATTCTAGAATTTATAAAGAAACATCAACTTGTTATTAACATTAATTCATTAATGTCAGTATTAATTTTAGTTGAGTAATCTGAATACTCTGCTCCTATGTTTTCTGAGCTGGAGACTGTAGAAAACAAAGTCATACTGAGAGGATGCCCAAGCCCTCACTCATGCTAGGCAAGTATTCTACTGCTGAGCCACATCCCCAGCCCATGCTGCCTTCCAAATATCCAAATCCCAGACTTTGGTCTGTGTCCTGGTTTTCTTTCTGTTATTTTGATAAAAACTCTAACCAAAAGCATATTGGAGAAGAAATGGTTTATTTCAACTACACTTCCAAGTGACAGCCCATCATCTAGGGAAGTCAGAACAGGAAGTCAGGGCAGGAAACTAGAGGTAGAAACTGAATTGGAGACCATGGAGGAGTTATGCTGACTAGCTTGCTTCATCTAAGCTTAGCCATAAAGCCCAAGTCTGTATGGGATGGTACCTCCTACAGGTTAAGATGAGGCCACACTGGCACTGAGTGGACTCTATGAAAATCTCATTTGTTCCCCTGTAATATGAAGAGTTGACACAGATAAACACAGAGGAAAGATGGCTATATGAAAACAAGACAAGGACTGGGGTTATAAAGTCACAAGCCATGACATCCAGGGCGACCAGCTAAAAGTAATAAGAGAAAATATTTTCCCTAGATATGGACACTTGATTGAGAGAAAGTTTGATTCTGTCGCAGACACATCGAACCCTGAGGCTCACAAGTCAATGCATCTCAAGATATGAACGAGGCCCTATATGTCTGTAGATGGCAAGGTCCTAGGGAAATGTTAAATGCTGATACCCTGTATGATTTGACTTCTCTCCAGAGCAGTGGAAGAACAAATCCCTCTTGTTTTGAACTGCCTATTTTATGGAGCTCTGTTGGAGCAGCCCTTGGAGATTAATATAAGGGCTACGGATATTTTAACCTGTGCTTTATGTAAGTCTGTGCAAGAAGGTATTCAAAAATATACAAATGTCTACAAGGATTGAATTTGAGAAAAATCTTAACTCATAAAAATACTCAAATGGAAATCAATGCTTATATTTATTTTTTTTTCTGCCAAGTAATTAAACAAACTCAAGGTAGTGGGGGGAGGCTAGCTCCCCTTGATTTCCAGTGAATAGTGTTGATGAGTCAGGACTATTATATCTTTCAGAAAATACTCTGTAAAAAGCAAAATCTGAGAGTTGTGTTTACCAAAGTGATACCATATGTTGGTTGATTAACAAGTTGTCAGAATATTAGAAGTTCTTGGCTGATTGCAAGAAGGAGCATCTGTTAGCTGAATCCTTTATCTGATGTATGCACAGATATTGCCAGGTTTGGCTTGTTTCCTAAGTACCAGATATAGATTCCCTCAGTTTTAGCCTTCAGAGAGGAATGCTGTTGCATTTCTAGAGTGCAGGATGTTTGCTGCTGGAGTGCAGGATGTATGTTCTGAAAAAACCCAAGGAGGTGAAGACAGATAAAGAAAATCAAGTGCATGCTTTAACGTCTTTGTATCATTACAAACTGCTTAGCTGATGTGACTGTCATTATGTTTACTTAGATATCACCTAAGGAGAAAGGGACATGCCTTGTAGAACTAGATATTCTTTACCTATTGCTAAATCTAATAGCACTGTGTACTTTGAAAGAGACTATCAGATTACAAATACAATCTTATGAAGACAGCAAGAAATTTTATGTTCAGCTCACAAATAAAGACTGTAGCAGAGACTGGGGATGAGGGGAGCTCAGTGATAGAATCTGGCTTACCATGGTGAAAGACTCTGGGTTTTGATCCCAGCCTAAAAATGAGAGGTGGGAAGAGGGCTCAACTGAGTTGAGAAAATCCATCTGTCTTTAATAAAATGAAGTCACAAAGCCAGGACTTCTCAGCTCCATCCCTTGACCACCTGCAGATGCCTTTAATAGAAATATAGGGATGACTATGGAAGCCATGAGGAGAAATTTGGGAGATTTCTTTTATAATGTTTTACCATGTGTGTTCATTGATTGTATCACTGCTGTGACCAAATACCAGAGAAAACCAACTGGAAGGGAGGAGAGGGCTTACCCCTGTCTCAACAGTTTAGTCCGCTGGGAGGGCGTGGCATGATGGAGAGGTTCACACCATGGTGGCACATAAACCGAGATTGAGATGGTATGGGCAGGGAACACAGCCTCCAAGGACACCTTCTCACCATCTCTCTGACCCCTGTGGAGTTGTGCCCGTCTAATTTCAGTGAGCTGATCCCTTCCCACAACTCAGCAAAACACACATGAAATAAGCATGAGAGAAAGGGACTCACTCTTCTTGTGTTATTAAAATTCAGAACAGATTTGCATTTCATTTCTCCATTTTGTTTGAAGTTTCTCGGTACTGATGTTAGAAGTAAGTACCTCTGCACATTTTGTCTGTTTTACAGTTTTACAACATAGAAGAAGGCTGTGTTGTGGAGAAATCTTTTAATATTTCAGAGATATGGAACATGTTAGGGGAAACAGAATGTTTCCTTTTAAGTATTCCAAATCTCAGGCCTTTATTTAAAACACAACTCAGGTGTTACATTTAGGTATCTCCTGTCTTTATTCCTCTTTGTTTAATGTAGGAGGCTGGAAATCTTATCTCCTACTCTCTTACATCTACTATCTGGGATGAGTGAATTAAACTGATAAAAGGAAAAAGATTTATTTCCTATGCAAGTAGAAGGGCTCTCAGAAAAAGTAAGAACCTTCAAAAGTATCTAGGCCTTAAAGATCATGTATTATTTTAACAATGTGGCAAGACAAAGTAAAGGGATTTGGACTTCACAGGATTCTGAGGTATGAGACGGCTAATACTTGAAGGAGGCTAACAGGAGATCAGGGTTATTTAGGAAGGGCTGCTCTACAGATTGAAGTTAGAATCACTTCTACACCACCTCCTCTGCCTGATGTGAGAGAACAGACAGGACACTTTCACAGAGGAAGATTCATACCTTGCGTTGGGGACGGGAGTAGTGAGGCTCCTGGATCTACCATTTCTCTGCCTTTATCTTAAAATAACCATTGCACTACAGTGTCCCCTTGTGTGTGGCATGCTCTATCCTGTTGAGTGTGATCCCCTGCAGAAATTCTAAGGATCTCTGTAGTCAGAACCTTTCCTGATTTCCCATCCTTATCAGCAAACCAATGTATCCTGAGCCTTTACTGCACGGTTCCCCCTTCCTCTCCACTTCCCTTCCTGTGAACTCATCTTCCCACATGTCTGTGTGAGTCTGTTTCCCCCTCCTCTTCTGCTTTCCAATAATACCCAGCCTTTAACACGAACCCAACTTGACTTTCCCATTTGAACATTTCCCCTCCAGCTCCCTCAGACAGACAGGTTCTCACTGAAAAATTACCTTCACAGCCTCTCATCTTGTCCTTCAGATTTTTCTGTAGTTGTTTTAACAGCATTGCGGTTCTATTGCAGTATTTAATGCCTCACAGCTTGTTTTCTTTTGTCTCTTGAACTTGTTTTCTGTTTCTCTTCCTCCTTTGTATCTACCTCTGCATCTTGGAATATCACCTCATGAAGTACACAGCAAGGACAGTCTCAATAAATGGATCTGCTAAGTTGGCTTCTTTGGTGACCCCTCTGCACAGTAAATGTTGTGGACAGTGACTTAGATACTATAGGCCTTTCATTCACTCATTCATTCATACATTCACACACAGTAGCACTAATAGTGCAGGAGAACTGATAGCCCATAGTGCCTCAGGAAGACACAGTCCCTATTATCTTGAAAATTCTAATGCAGTTCGGAAAATTGACAATGAACAAACCTTCAAAGTCTGATGTGTGTTACAAAGTGAAGAGTCACAGGAACATCTGTCTCAGAGAGCAACTCCCGTGGGAAAGACAGCTATGAGTGGATTTGGGACCTGTGATGGTTAATAACTTGCCAGACTCTAGTATCTGCTCAGAGGTAGGACCCTTGACTTACCTGTGGGGTGTTAACATGACAGTGTTCATTGAGATGGGAAGGTCTGTCTACCAGGGGTGGTACCATTTCTCTGGGTGAGGTCTTGGGAAGGAAATTAAGCAACTGAGCAGGGACATGCAGTCATTGCTCTCTGCTTTTTATTGTTGTTTGTTTGTTTGTTTGTTTGTTTTTGAGATAGTGTTTCTCTTTGTAACCCTGGCTGTGCTGGAACTCACTTTGTTTCTGTTTTTTGTTTTTTTTTTTTTTATTGGGGTGATGGGGTTGTTTGTTTGTTTGTTTGCTTGTTTTTGAGACAGGGGTTCTCTGTAGCTTTAGAGCCTGTCCTGGAACTTGCTCTGTAGGCCAGGCTGGTTTCAAACTCACAGAGATCCACCTGCCTCTGCCTCCTGAGTGCTGGGATGTAGTATGTGTCTATTGCTCAGTATTACTTTTCCTGGTTGTTGGTCTTAATTTGTGTACGCGTTTACCTTTCCTTTTCCTGGAATAGACTTGATATTTATTATCATTGTATATAGTTTGTGTATCAGGCTTAAAACCTTATTCTTTAGACAAAAGGGGAAATGTAGTGGCGTCTTGCCTTGCCAATGAACTTGTAGTGCTGGCCACACCCCTAAACTAGAGGGGGGCCTGGCTGGTGCTCGTTTGGGTTGAGGAGAGCATCAGAGGGGCAGAGACCGCATCTTCTGGAGCAGGAAGACTATGTTTACTCTTATCTGTGTAAGTACTTCCCTGATAAACATCTATTTATCATTTATCTTGGGTCTGGTGAACTCATTTAAGCCACCTTCACTTGGATCACAGGCATGCTCCACCACCTGGTTTTTCTCTCCTTCTTGACTATGGGCATGAGGTGACTAACATCCTGCTGCCTTGACTTCCCCACCAAAATGAACCCTACCTTGAACTGTGAGCTAAAATAAGCCATTTCTCCCTTCAGTTGCTTCTATCAGAGTATGCTATCAATGCAACAGTATGGTATGGTGGAGCATACCTTTAATGCCAGCACTTGGGGAGGCAGAGGCTGGTATCTGGGTATCTGGGAGTTTGGGGCCAGCTTGGTCTGCATAGTGAGTTCCAGGACAGTAAGGGCTACACAGAAAAACCCTGAAAAAACAAAGGTGAAAAAAAGAAACTAAGACAGGGCACAAGGGAAGAGGAAGGTCTGACTGGGAGACAGGAAGGAGGAAGGAAAGAGAGGCTGTGGGAATAATGTGGGTAACACATAACGACACTAAAGTTGCAAAGTATCTGGCCTTCTCAGTGCTTTCTTTTGTTTTCATCATTCTCTGTGTTTATGAGAGAGAGAGAAAGAGAGAGAGATGTGTGTATGCACATAATGTATATGTGTATGGCACACGCATGCGTGCGTGCATGTGTGTGCGCGCTTGCGTGCATGCGCACACTGGCATGAGTATGTCACAGCACACATGTAGAGATCAGAGGAGATCCTTGAGCATGGGTCCTTGCTTTCCACTTTGAAGCAGGATGTCTCTTGTTGTTTGTCCCTAAATTTCATACACCACACTAGCTGGCTCTCCAGCTTCTAAGGGGAATCTCCTGTCTATGCCTCCTATACCACAGGAAGAACACTAGGATTCAGCATGTATTGTGATGCCTGCTTTATGTGGGTTCCAGGCATTCAAACTCAGCAAGTGCAGCAAGTACATTACCTACTGAGTCATCTCTCTGCCTCCCAGGGCAGGTGTGTGGGGGTTGGGTGGGGTGGGTGGGGTGTTTTTAAAGTCTATTTGCTGTTACTGTAACAAAATACCTGAGACAAAGTAATTTAAAAAGAATAGAGGCTTAAGACAGATGTGGTACCTGCCCATATGGGAAATACCATCCCCAGTGCTGAGCAGAAGGATCATTAGTTTGAGGCCAGCCTGAACTGAACACTGAGTTCTTGTCTCAGAAGAAAAGAATTTGATTATTTGGCTCGTGGCTCTAGAAACTGGGTTGTCCAAGAACACATCACTGACATTTGCTCACCATCTGGAGAGGCCCTTCTTGTCTCATCTGAGTATGGAAGAGCGGATCACATGGCAGGACAGGAAATGTGCTAATCCAGCTCTCTCATAGCACTGCCATTGCTATTGTGGGGCCACATCTCATCTAAATGTAACTACCCCCAAATGTGCTGCCTCCAAATACCACCCACGTATGAACTTGGGGTTTGCGTTTCCAGCATGTGAGCCTGTGGGACATACAGTCAACCCACAGCAGACAGAGAACAAGTCAAGTCAACATGACTCCAGCCTATGGAATGAAGGGGTTCTGATAGGAGAAAGAGCTAGCGTAGAGCTCACAGCCTGATGAATTGTATAGGACCTTGGAACTTTCCTATGGTTGATGGGAAGCCATCCCAGGGGAACAGCATTTTTGTATTTCAGGTCATGTCAGCTCCAGAAAGGAGCAAGAGTGAACCTGAACACAGAGAGACTAACTACCTGGAAGGCTTTGGCACATTTCCAAGAAGAAAAAGCTGGTTTGGTCCAGGTCAATGATGGCAGTATGGACTTGAGTAGAATGGTATTTGGAAGAGAAATGAGGTGTGGAATTCTGTTGTAAATTAGGGTGAGAGAAAAGGGTGTCTTCTGTTTCTGGTTTTTAATTGCATTTATCATCATCATATCATTATTATCATCATTGATTATGTTGATGTGTGTGTACTCTGGTGTGTGGATGCCATAGCATGTTTGTGGAGTACAACTTTGGGGAGTTCTTTCCATAGATTCCAGAGATCAAACTCAGGTCATCAAACTTGAGTGGTGGTGTTTTTATAGATGGGATGATGTCATCAGCTTTTAATTTCTGTTTTGCTGACAGTGGGCAGAGCTATGAATCACTGAGAGAATTATAGTATAAGGAAAAACTGGAGTTTAACCTACAATATACAGATTTTGAAGTACTAGGAAATATCCAGCTGAAACATGGCATGTGATACTTTGTATTTCTCATGGAATAGGTAGAATTTAGGACTTGGGAGACATGGGATTGTCAATTGGCCTGGAACTTGAGTGTGTGTTTTGCCTGCATGTAAGTATGTGCACTGCATGCATGTCCAGTGCCCTCAGAGGCCAGAAGGGAATATTGTATTGCCTAGACCTGAAGTTACAGATAGTTTTAAGCCACCATACGGGTGCTGAGAACCAAATCCGGGTCCTCTGCAACAGCAGCAAGTGCTGTTAACTACTGAGCAATCTCTCTAGCTACACACATGACTTCTTTTGGGTGAGTTCCATGTAACAAACTCAGGACCCCATGCTTGCAAAAGACAAGCACTCTACCAACTGAGACATCTTCCAGGCCACACTTATCCTCTTGTTTTTTCACTCCATCTTCAAAGCTGTCTGTGCTCCACAGGGGTGTTCTGATGGTTCTGTTTGCTTTGCTTTTATTTTGTTTGAGCAGTTCAGGTCAGTGTGGCTCTTCTACATACATGTATGTTTGCTCTCTGGGGGTACAGTAGGTATATTATGTAAACAGTTTGCATTTTTAATGTAGTATACCAATCAACTGTGAGTGAGCTCAGATACATGCAAAGTCACATAAGAGAGCAGGAAAAACAAGAAGACAAGAACATTTGGTGAATCTTTAATGTTACGGTGTTCCTGGTAAAATACATGTCTGCTGAGGGGTTTGTAGTTGGTTTTGGAGCTCTGTCAGTTTCTAATGAACTGCTGTGCTGGTTATATGAAGTTTACTTTTCACAGAGCCCTTCCAAGAGTGAAGGGGGGTCATAGAAAACCAGGAATATTCAACCAACTTCTCTTCCTCTGAATTTCTTTCCCTTCTTTCTGTTTACCATCAGCTTCTCATTCATCTTCAAAATAGAGAAATGGATCTTTTATGTGGAACTAAATAATTCTGTCTTTTTAATTTTTCACTTAATTTATTTTATGAATATGAGCGTTTTGTTTGCATGTATGTCTGTGTATGCTTATATATGCCTGGCTAGAAAAGGGTGTCAGATCCCCTGAAACTGGAAATATGGTGGCAGTTCATATTTCATAAGCCACAATAGGGGTGCTGGGAATCAAACTGAGATCCTCTGAAAGAGCAGCCAGTGATCTTAACGACTGCACCGTCTCTACATCATTCCCCTCTGTCTTTTTTTTTTTTTTTTTTTTTTTTTTTTTTTTATGTTACTTCAAGACTTCAAGACAAGGGCTCACACTATAACCCAGGCTGGCCTTCAATTTATTATGTAGCCCAGACTAGCCTCAAAGTCCCAAACTCCCTGCTTCAGTCTCTTGTTCCCCATAGTCTTGGGCATGTAAACACTTAGTGCCCAGTTGGTGGTGGTGTTTGGAGAGATTTAGATATGCTCAGCAGCAGATGCTCCTCTCTACTCTAGTCATCAGCCAGTTCCTTCCCTTTTACTGAATCCAATAGACAGAATATCTTTCCCATCATGAAGCAAAGTGACCCTGCTCCCTGGTACAACTTTGGACCCTGCAGCCATCCAGGATAGATAGGTCTGTCCTACATCCTGTATGGCAGCCTTTCACATCTGCTAAGACAACTGCCATGCCCTTTCAAAGTTCTCTTCCACAGACTAAATATCCCCAAGTTTCTAAAGTGCATTCTTATAAAACAGAGAGACCAGTTTCTTTCTCCATCGTCTCCTCTGGGTCCCAAAATGACTGACACTCCTCCTTGGAGGGGTATGGGTAATACCAGTGCTGTACGGGACAGTTGCCTCCAGTCTTCTTGTGTAGACTTGAGGGTTGGGGCTGTTCTATGGCTCTGAGTCATTCCTAGGCAGGTGGGGTATTTATGTATGGCTTATAACACAATTGGTTTATCACGTGTGGAACTTGAAGTGTACTAAATCCCAGTGAAATTGCTGGGTAATAAATAGGAAGGGTTTTTAATTCTAGAAGGGTATGAATAAAACAAACTGGGAAGATTTTTATCTTTTTTGTTCGTTATATGGTAGTTATACCTTAATCTGCTTTTAGGACCAGCTGCTATAACAGATGTTCACTTTAGATGATATCATGGGTTCTTTTTTCTTTCTTTCTTTCTTTTTTTAATCTTTTAGTGCACCTAGCAAAATCCTTTACATAAAGAGGTGTTCTAAAAACCCAGAGCATTTTGCTAATGCAAATGAATGGCCATTTACACATCACTTTCAAGCTGTCATCTGCATTGCCTAAGCACCCTCCAAGACTGCAGACCTCCATCACATGTTGGCAGTATTCCATGAATCCAAATCCTACCTCAAGAAACGTCCACCACCAATTGCTGATAAGCTTTTCTGATAAGTGGAGAGGCCACCTCCACTGTGTGGGGCTCACAGATATGTGAGAGTCAGTCCTGTCCCTGGAGTTAGGACCAAATCCATGAAATTAGGATTATTCTGTGCCCTATTCATCTTCATTATAAGTTTTTTTTTCCACTTTGGCCCTATAAATAGTAATTAAAACCACACGGACATTACAAACATGCTGCTGAATTGCACTCCTGGTTTCTGATTTTGATGTGTGGCTGTTGTTTTGCTTTTGTTTGTTTATTTGTTATGACAGTGACTCCTTGTGGAGCCCAGGTCTTGCTGAAACTCACTATATTGTCCAAGTTGACATTGAATTCATAGTCCTCCTGACACTGTCTCCTCGGTGCTGGGATCACAGAAGTGCACCACCACACCTGATTAGTTTCCATACTTAAGGAGAAAAAGATGCTAGACTGAAAGATCTATTTTGGATTCTTTGTAAAGTCTGGACTTGGAAGCAAACAGAACATCTTGGGATGAGGCTCCGTGTGCCAGCTTCCTCATCCATATGTGTCTGCAGTCTCAAAGGAGGAGATTCTTTGCTTCAGGTGAACTTTTTAGATCCATGTTTACCTAACAGTAGAAACACAGACAAATGCAACTCACCCCCAGACTTGAATAAACTGATCCTTTAAGGAGAAGTGCTCCCAGCTAACCCCCACAAAATCTAAGGCATTTCAACTGAGTGGAGTTGGAAGTAGACATCTAGACACACCACTCAGGTTTTCTGCTCAGCTGGTCAGGGTTTAATCAGAATTCTTCCAGACATTCCCCACACACATATAGTCTCCAGCCCAGGTCTTGAGACTTTGTTACAGCTGTTATTTTACTATTTTAATAAACCATCTGTAATACTCAACTTTCCATTATTATAGAAATTTTAAAAGAGGAAAAACATTTTGAGTGTTTAATTTTTATTTTATGTATCAGGTGTGTGTGTGTGTGTGTGTGTGTGTGTGTGTGTGTGTGTGTGTGTATGCATATGCACTCATATGCAGGTGGGTGAGCCACAGCATGCATGTGGAAGTCAAGGACAACTTTCAGGTATCAGTTCTTTCCTTTAACCTGGATTCCCAATAATTGAATTCAGAGTTTCAGGCTTATACAATAAGCACTTTTACCTGATGAACCATCTTCCCAGCCCTATTTGTTTGCTTAAGAGAGGGTTTTGTTCTATGTAGATCAGGCTAGCCTAAAATTGCTACTGGCCTTGAATTCACAATTCTCCTGTCTCAGCCTCCCAAGTGCTGGCATTGTAGTCATATACCACCTGATTCTTCTAAAAGGTTTAATTTTTTTCTCATAATTTCAAAGATTTTGTTGTTGTTTTCATGGTCTCATTATTTTGAGCCTGTGGTAAGACTGGGACCATGTGGCAAAGGAAGCTAGTCATCTCAGAGCATCCAGGAAGCCAAAGAAAGTGGAAGAAGAGCCAAGGTTCACTGTCCCCTTCAAAGGTTCTCCACAACAGCCCCCACTAAGCCTTCTGCAGGGTCTTAGTCCAACCACAGAAGGCTGAGCTGGGTCCCAGGAAAGGTAAGTGAGCTTCTAGCCTGTTCTCCAACCTCCCAGGATCCCAGGGGACAATCAGATGCAGCAGGAAGTCTAGTTAAGCAGGAACTCATTTATTGGCCCCTAGCAAGCATCTTTTAAAGCAAAGAACTGCAGGGCCAGAGAACAGCCAACCAATGGTTTTAAAGGTCAACCTATTATGCACCTAAACACCCTATGTTTTACCTAGTGAACACAAGCCACTCATGCAGTGACCTCATCTGGTTTCATCTTGGCAACCAATCACCCTTTTTTGTAAACATCTCAGGACTCACCCTATTGACTTCCCCTCAGCGCCATCTTTGGCTCTTGTGTCCTTCAATATTCCATCATCTCTGAATCTCCATAGACTGGGGACCATTTGCTTAATACTCAGTCCTTTTTGAGTCTCTATCCCAATGCAGATTCCAGTCTTCCATTTTCACAGAACTTCCTGAATTATTTTTGCATATAGTTCTCTTCAATTTCCTTGGTTTCCCCCCAGAGATTTCTCTTCTTAGAAGCTGGGTCACTTTTGTTTTCTTTGTTTTATTTGCCTATATTTGTAGCTAATTATTCTTTTCACCCCAGTTTATTTGTTTGCATAAGCTCTCTCTCTCTCTCTCTCTCTGTGTGTGTGTGTGTGTGTGTGTGTGTGTGTGTGTGTGTGTGTGTGTGTACACACGCTCAGTAGAGTGGAGGAGTCACACAACGAGGTATGGGTTATCACCTTTCACCTTAAGACATAGATTCTTTGTAGTTCACTGCTATACACACCAGGCCAAGTGGCCTGCTAGCTTCCAGAGACTCTCCTGTCTTTGCCTCCCATCTCTTGCAGGAGTACTGGGACTACAGACACATGCCACTACATCTGGCTTCCTGTGGATTCTGGACACTGAGCCAGGTTCACACTGGGATGGCAATTGCTTCACTCACTGAGTCATCTCCAGCGGGATAGCTCATTTTAATAAGCTTCTTTACCTGTGCACTTCATGATTTGGTCTATGTACCCAGCATCATCATTCCTGTTCCACTAGTCTTCTAGTGTCTTCCCCTTTTTAGGATGACTTTGTTCAAGACCTTTGGGTTTCTCCTTATAACCCTGGTCAGCTAGCTATTATCATATCTTAGTACCTGTTCATGAGGAGTTTCCGAAACCTAATCCTGGGTCCAGGATTTAATCTGGTTTTCCTAAGTTTTGAGGCTCATTTATTACATCAATCACAGGTTCTCTAAGCCCCTGCTTCACTCTTCCTCCCTTTGCTCACATCCTCTTTGTGGCTAAGCTAATGGTTTCTCAGGGGTTCTCCTTATTCCTGACTCCCAGTTCATCATGTCCTTAAGTCTGTAGAATTCAGCTTCTGAACACTCATTGGGCTCTCCCTTTCCTATTCCTTTTAGTATTTAATAAGCTATGTGTTCATAAACCATTTCCATCTAGTTACAAATTACCATAACTCTGCAGGGAAAAAAAGATAAAATTGCATATTTATAGACACAATCCCAAGGGAGTTGACCTCATGTATGCAATTCATTTGAAGTCTAACACTTTACCTTAAAAAAAATAAAAGGGGCAATATTTGATTCAATTATATAATATACACATTTGTTTTGAATATGTTTGATGTGCTTTTCACAATGTGGCTGTTCATTTACTCAACACTTTCACTCCACTTCTAATCTTTGCATAAATTTGAGGCCCCAAAAGGATGAGCAGTATTAATAAGGAGGTTTCAGGTACTCTCCAGCGTGCCATTGGAGATTCTCAGGAGAATAAAGATCAGAGCCATGAATACATCTTGAGTTACCAAGGGCCCCTCATTTGCATCTGGAAATCTCTGGCCTCCAGTACACTAACCATTGCACACTTAGCATGGACTAATTGTATGTGGAATTAAATGTAACTAAAGTTTCAAGCTTTTGTTTTTCATTCATTCTATAGGCCTCTATTTATTTTTGCTTCTCATTGATGTCATTCTAACTACAACAGAATTGTTCACTGTACTAAAAGAAGGATGCAGGTTGGACCTTTAAGCCTCAAATAGAGAGCCAACAAGATGACTTAGCAGGTCAAGTTATTTACTATGCAAGGCTGCCATATGGGTACAGTCACACAGAATCTACCTGAAGGAGGAATGAGAAGACATACTCCATTGAGCTATCCTCTAACTACATGCATACCCACACTCATACATGTCATGCATTCATGTATACACTCCCAAAATAAAATTTTTAAACATATAAAAATGAATCAAGTAGAGTCATCTTACAAGACTCCTGTGGATACTAAAACCCACAGATGTTCAAGCCCCTTTTCTAAAATGGCCTAACATTTGCATGAAACCTCTGTGTTCCCCCATGATCATCTGTAGATTTCTTATAATGCTCAATACCATTTTAGCAATTTGTAAATAGCTATTATACTTGGTTTAGGGAATTAAAACAGATTTGTAAAGTCTGGGGTTGGAGAAATGGCTCAGCCGTTAAAGGCTAAACTCACAACCAAAAATAAAGTCTGTGCCTATTCTGCCTCTGAGGATTTTCAGTCAACAACAAGGAAAGTCTGAAGAAGTGGGACTCGTGACTGTAGAGGACCGGCTGTATATATAACAAGTGGCTAGACCTCATCAGGAGCAATACTGTAAGTGGCATCCTCTGGTCGTTCTATCACAGCATCCTCTTTCAGTCAACTTCATTTTCTTCTTCTGTCACATGAGGATGCTAATAACCACATCGCTGGTCTATTGAGAAGAATAAAGGAAGCCAATGATGCCGCCCATGAAAACACTTAACATTCCACCTGACAGAAAGAGTGTTCTTACTATAGAGTAGAGAAAGTTTAGAATGAGCCCAGATGATTCTGTTTTAAAAATGCTTTAAGTGCTGATGAGGTTAAATGTACTGTTCCTCTTGTAGAAGACCTGAGTTCAGTTCCCAGCACCCACATCAGTGGTTCACAGTCACCTGAAACTCCAGCTTCGGGGAATCCAGCTTCCTCTTCTGGCCTCCATGGGCACCCACACGTACATTCCAGACACACATATACACCATGTACATATAAATAAGAAGTCAATCTTTAAAGAGTAAATATACTTTGAAAATATAATGCAGAGGCTGGGGAACTGCTTTAGATAGTAACTAGCTGCTATCTTGGTATAAAGCTCCATGATTCCCATAATTAATACAATAAAATATTTCCTTCTTCCCTCTCCTTAATACACACATATGCACATACACACACATAAACTTACAGTGGAAAGAAAGCCGTCGTTTTGCTTCATCTGCTGCCAGTGTCCTAGCTGATAGCTCTGTGCACATATAAAGCATAATGAATTCCTTAAAGCAAACCACTACACAACATGGGGCCTTTTGAAATGGAGTCCCATAGACCCAGAAAAAAGTGGGTGTTCTGAGTATGGGTTTGGTAAAGGATAAGCAATGGAGTAGAACTATGGCTGGACAGAGTGTGTGTGATCCGATTGCAACATACAAGGGAACCAGCAAAGCTGGACTGTTCAGATTCCTCTCGTCTCTCTGTACAACATTCTTTTCCTATATGTAGGACAAAACTCTTGTCATATTGAGATCTCTAAGATTTTTTTTCAGGAAAGTCAGGGTAGAGAACCCCTTATGCTAAAACTGTCGCAGAAAAGCTGGGGAAAATCTGTATCTTCTAAGTGGGTATTGTGTTCAGGGTCCTGGCATCCCCAAATAATAAAGTAGCCAAAAGAGACAAGTTTGCTGAAGATACCACACTGCAGCCATTTCTCCTTCTCACTTCTACTCCATGAACTTCTCTGAATGGTTAAGTATGCACGAGGAACTGCCCAGTTTTCCTGGGCTGGGAACTGCCCTGTGGGACACAGTTTTGTACATTTTCTAGGCTTTGGATACTGACTACTGGGTTTTCTGTCACAGAGCAGCAAACATGGGGCATCCAGAAGGTTCTCCTGCCCACATACCCCCCATCTGTCCTGGGAGAGCCCAGAGCTATCTAGGAATTCCAGAATTAGAACACAACATTGAGGATATCACGTCTGGGGTAGACAGGCTGCTGGCCAGTTATTTTCTTAGCACCCTTCCATCCCTTGGCACCTTCTCCAGGAAATGCCAGCCAGAATGTTCTGGTTAACCCCCATATGGAGAGATTCTGTAAGAAGTCAGTGAAGAATCCATAACATTCAAGCGCTCTGATGAGCAGATGACTTCACGGACACAAAGAGATAACAAGGACACAGTCTTGACATGCTGTCTTCTTAAAACTCTATCACCTTACACCATAGAACCCAGCTTTTTCTCAATGCAGTTCTACACTGTTTCTCTGGGATTTAAGGAACTGCATTTTACTCTCTTATTATGTCAGGAGTAAGAAATATATCATAGGTGGAATGAAAACATCTACTTTCAAGAGAGTTAGCTATGGTTTTTAAATTCTTGAAAGTCTTTAATTTTTTTTTGTATTGTGTGGCATGTGATGTATGTGTGACCATTGGCATGTATGTGTGTGACATGCATGCGGAAGTCAGAAGACAGCTTTTTAGATTGAATTCAGCCTTGTCAGGGCACCCTTAGCTGGTGAGCCATCTCGGTGACCCTGGGTTTGAAAATCTTGCAGGGCCAGGGGCACAGCTTGATAAACAACACTGTGTGAGGCTCTGGGTTACTTCCTTGGGACAAGAAGTAAATGAAGGAGGAAAGAGAGACAGACAGACAGAAATCCAGACAAACATTAGAGATGAGATAGTAACACTGTAAAAGAAAGAAAGATTTCTTATCCTCATGTAATGCTAGGTTCATAGCTAAGGCCCCCATGACAAAAGACAGATTAAAAAGAGAGTTTCATACAAACAGAGTAATGCAGAATTTATAAAATACAGACACTTGTTGAAATGAAGACCTAAAGACAGGAGTGACCTGGTGGGCTTTTATGTTTTATGTGGATAAAGTGGGAAGAAGTCTGAGTAGAAGACAGATGGAGTCTGGTCTCATAGAAATGAACTTGGGGGCCTGAACTTGGGGACCTGGTGTTTATTCTTTCTGCTTTGTGTCCTTGTGTCTTCAGATCAAAGAACATTCCTTGTTTCTGAGAATTGTGGAGGCATCTCTTACATGGGGATATTCTGTCTTGTTTCAGAAGGGTGTGAAGAATGTGAGTTCCCTTCCTGCCTCTGTTTTGTCCTCAGAGCCAAGGAACCACATCTGGAGAATGTCTTGAACCCCATCAAGAGTCTTTATGGCTTGACTTTCCAGCATTGTCTTCATGTGCTAATTGTTACCTGTTCATTCAGGATTGTAAGAGAACATCTGGGATAGATGATAGGGGGCCAGGGATAGCCTTCTATCTTACCTGAGCTAACGGTCATATACAGATGATGAGTAGCAAAGTCCCTAATAGACTGGAGACAAGAATGGGCTCGTCCATTCCATGTTTATGACCAGAGTAACAGGGCATGGTCAATGGGAATGGCTTAGAAACACCCAGGCCAAATTCCCTAGGTAACTTAACTCTCCTCTAACAAAGTCAAATGCTCTGGTTTTATGGGTCCTACAGACTTAGATGAAGAAAAAAATATATTATGAAGAAGTGGGTGTCTAATGCAAGAGTCTTATGTAAATGCATACTTTAAATATCTATATGGCAGACCACTGCTCCATGATGAAATGTTAGAGCCCCATGAAGACAATAAGGCCTACAGTGTAGTATCTGTGGCCATCTGTCTTGCCTACTGATCAATACAGCATCCACGGCTGCTACATTTTCCTGGTGGTCAGACCAGAAAATGCTCATCTTCTTTTATCTTCAGGAAAGAACTCTTGAAATTGTTGCTATCTCACCTGAGCAAGAGAGATAGCGTCAAATGCTTTTCCCTGGGGAAGGAAGTGAGATGCTGTATGCAGCCCCCAACCCCCATGTTTACTGAGGCAGCTCTACCTGTCCAACAACGCAGGAGCAAGGCTCTCAGCTCCTGACATTTGATGGATGAGGGCAGATTCAGACCTTAGCTCTTTAGGTATATGTTCCCCTTCAATCTTTTTTCTATATTTACCATTATAATAATTATTATAGTGATAACATATTCATCTTCATTTTATCCTTTTCCCCAGTACAGAAAAAAAGCACTGTCATATATCTTTATGTATTGATTTTAAAATAATTTAGGACTAGAGGTGGCTCTGTGATAGAGTGCTTGCATAGCATGCGAAAAACCCTGGGTTCTATCCCAGCACAGCAATATTAATGATAATGATGGTGACAATTTATAATAGCCAAGACAGCAGTTTCTAGGCTCCACGGCCATATTATTAATCCAGATTCTACTCTAGCTACTTTGTTAAATGTTTTGTTTTACTTATTATTTGTGTGATGCGCATGTGTATGCACATATGAAGGCATGCGAGTGTCACAGCACATATGCAGCACTCACAAGACAACTTTCCAAGGTTGCTTCCCCCCTTTCACTGTACATCCATGGGATTGATCTTAGGTCATTGGGTTTGTTCAACACTTACCCACAGAATCCTGTAACCAGCCTTCTTCTATTCTCCGACCCTGTGACCTCTGTCAGGATGGAATAATGACCCAGAATAATGCATCTTCTTCATAGTGCTACCATAGAACTGAAGAACTATGTGTAGTATTCTGCATATACCATGGAGGAGGTTACAGGTCAAGAAAGCAGACAGTTGTAATACAGCTTTCCCTTCCCAAGAGGCAAATGAGACAGGAAGGCAGAATGAGACACAGATAACCTTGTTGGTAGCATAGGGTTAAGATAGCCATGGGCTTTGGAAATCAATTTTCCATATCTATGAAATAATGTGTGAAAAAAATAAACTTAAGAAGACAGTTTGGCTGGGTTTGATGGTACCTTTAAGGATGCAGAGGCCAGCCTGGATCACAAGGTGAGACTCTGTCTCTAAAATAAAGGTCCTACTATGGTTCACATTTCCAGAGGTTGCTATGGGCCTGAGGAAGATGAACATCATGACAAAGAATGTACATTGGACCAAGCTGCTCACCTTATGGCAGCTTCATAGTAGAGAGAAAAGGAAAAAGATAGAGAGAGGATTGGAGGGGGAGAAAAATGGAAGGGACCAAGGTCCCAAATCACAAGATGTACCAACCACCTAGCCTTCTCTTCCTAGGCTCCACCTCTAAAAGATCCTGGCACCTCCCAGCCGAACCAAGAGTGGCTGACCAAGCCCTTAGCATATGTGCCTCTGTAGCAGGTTTGAGGTGCAGCCCTAGCAGGCTACTCCCAGAGTTAGGCCTCCACCTCCACTAATTCTAGTTAGCATTAGACTGCTACCATCCTCCCAACCTGTGTGCCCAAAGAGGATAGAAGGAAGAGCATGCCCTGTTGTTCCCTAGGAAAGATTACAGGATGGGAAAGAATATTCAGATGGGTGAAGGAAGTCTGTCCCTCTAGAAAGCCAAGGAAGGAAAAATACATTCCTGCAAAGTGATGGATCAATTAGTGATTATTAAATTGTGACCATTTCATGCCTTGTACTTGACATGGGTCATAGTATGACTTCAGCAAAGACCTCTGAAGGAAACCTTCTACTCTAATGTTTTGTTGTTGTTGTTTGGCTGTTTGGTTGGTTTTTGAGACAAAGGCTTACTATGTATCCCAGAGTGGTATCAAACTCATAGAGATCCATCTGCATCTGACTCCCAAGGGCTGGGATTAAAGACATGAACCACCACAATGGGCTGATTTTCAGTTTATATTAAAAATCATCTCTAGGAGAAACAAGATGGCTCACTAGATAAAGGCACTTGCCACCAACCTGATGGCAAGTTCCTGGAACCTACATGGTAGAAGAAGACAATTGAATACAGAGAATTGTCATATATATATATATATATATATATATATATATTTCTCATTTTACAGAGAATTGTCTAATGACCTCTACATGCATATATATGTATATATATATACACAAATATAAAAATCATAATGATAAACAAATAAAATTAGTAAAATAAATCACCTTTAAGATAATTTGTCAAACCTCCTGTGAGTGTCTTCCTAACCTTGGCTTTCTACATACTCTACACACTTCCAAACCAGGTCTTTTTCTGCTCACTGGGGCCTCAGCAGGGCGACCTCTGTGCTGTTTGCTCTGTTCTACTCACCTGTCCTTTCTCTCCACACAGATAACAAACCCATGAGCCAGTCCCTCCTAAGCCTCTATGTCCCATGCATCATGGATACCACACTATTGTTCTAGATTTTGTGGTACATTCTTCCACTGCAGAAGGCACAGAAAGACATTGGATGCTGTTATGAGTAGGTTTTCCTGCTGGTCTGGTCCCACAGCCACACCAACCTCAAATAACACACAAAGACACTGTATTAGGTATACAGTTATTAGCCTGTTGCTAGCATTTCTTATTGGCTAGCTCTATATTAAATATTAACCAATTTCTATCAATCTAAGTATTTCCATGTGGTCTTATCTTACCAGAGAGAGGGGCTGGAGTTCTACCCTATTGGTACTACATCTTGAAACCCCTCCCTACTTCTTCCAAAATTCTCCATGCCTCCTAGTCCCACCTATCTTGCTTTCCTATTGGTCAACAGTGCTTTATTCATTAACCAATACGAGAAACATATTTACAGAATGCCATCTCCCATCAGGATGCCTCTTAGGAAAACCAGAGGTTAAGTGGCAACCAACCTATGGGCCTTTCTTGGCTCTGTTCTCCACACAGTCCACATTTTTCCATCCTTAAGCTAGTAAATGTTCCATTCATTCAATTAAGTGATGTCTTGGCAAGCACTGGTCTCACATTGAAAGACAGGGAGTGAGCATGGTCCTCCTCTCCCTTTGACCTCTTGCTAGGCCCTATGAATAGTTGAACTTCCCTAGAGAAAGCCAGGTACTCTCTCCTCGGGCTGGCCTGGGTGCTCCTGTCTCTTGCTACTGCAAACTCAGGAATGGAAAGAATCCTGTCACTGGGTCAAAGTGCCATGTTTTGCTACCCTGGACTCCGCCTGCAGAGGCCAGTAGGCAGCCAGCTCAAGAGCTTTACCCTGCTTTAATGGAACCTCAAGCCAATTCCACCAGTTCCTTCCAGGATGGTTTTGCCCCCATGAACCACCAAGGAATCCAGAAGTGGGGGCTTTTATGGATGAGGCAGAAGGGCACCCACCCTGCTTAGAGGGCTTCTGAGTGGTAAAAGTTGGGATTCGAGCATTTCTGTCAGAACAACTTCCTCCAGGACATGGGCAAAAACAGAAAGAAGGTTTGGGTCAGAAGACATGGCAGAGCTCAGAAGGCAATGGAGTAATATGCTCATGGAATAGTCCTTAGGCCAGAAGCACTGCAGACAGCACATTATCCAGGGCTGTCTCCCTTTTAGGGAGCTAGAAGAGTATGTGGGCAGACTGCTGATGAGGGGCAAGTGAGATAACATCTTCAATTCTCTGTTTTTACAAGGGACTAGGGTTTATTGACTGTACACATTTGTTAGTTTACTTTTTCACTTATTTGTTTGGAAGTTGCTGGGGATGACTCAGGACCTCCTGTACACTGTGTTCTCTACACAGAGCTGCAAGTTCTACCACAGAGCCATGCTCCCAAACCCAGACTGAAGAACTTGATTGTATTATTGCATCTGTTCCTTCTCTTTTAGCAGCTTATGTCTATGTAAGTACAGAGGACAGGGCTGGGGGGCATCAAAAGTAATCTAGGTTCCATCTTCCCAAGAATCATGGTCTAGTATGGGAGTTTCCAACCTTATTTTCTCTCCATTATGTTTGAACACCTGGAATGGTCCCTTCTCACACATGCTTCTCATCCATCCCTGTCTTAGGTTTCCCATTGCTGTGAAGACACACCATGACCACAGCAACACACCATGACCACAGCAAAACATTCAACAGGGGATGGCTTACAGTTCAGAGGCTTTAGTCCATTACCCTCATGTCAGGAAGCACAGTACTAGAGAGACAGCTGAGAATTCTATATCCAGATCTATAGGCAGCAGGAAGAGAGAGACACTGGGCCTAGCTTGATGATTTGAAACACCAAAGCCTACCCACAGTGACTTATTTTCTCTAACAGGGCTACACCCTAAGCAGCCAAATATGAGTCTATGGGGTCCATTCTTGCTCAAACCACCACAGTCCCCTTCCTTCCATTCCTGATGGGACTCAGCAGCCTCACACCCCCATAAATAATTCACTGGAGAACCAAGATGTCTGTGACATGTACTGCATCACACAGCCCCTGGGAGCACTAATGAATAGGCAAGGAAGAAACTCCCAAGGTAGACCTTGGATAATGAGTAGGGTAACTGAGTAATTGGTAAATTAAAAATAGCCCAGGCAAGGGAGATGGAGAAAGCCACAGCAAAAGGGTGACCTGGTCCACTTGAAGAGCAAGTGTCCTTGTGCCACATGCAAGTTAGGTACAGAACTACAGTAAAACAGACAAGTTTCAAGCTGGGTGTGGTGGTATTTATCTGTATTCCCAGCACCAAGGGGGCAGAGGCAAGAGGCTCTCAAGTTTTGAGTCTATCCTAGGATACTTAGGGAGTTAAAGCCAGCTTGTGTCTCAAGAAAACAAGCAAGACTAACAAAAGAGAAATCCCCCCTAAATTCAGTTGTCTAATATACTAAAATGTATTTATTATTTTCCTGAAATTTGTACTTAACTTAGCATCTTGAACTTTAAACTATGGCAACCCTACTTGACAAGTGTGTATGCACCTGGTCAAACTGCCTGGCCACACATGGATAAATGTGGTGGCAATGGGTTGGAAGCTCACAGCATCCTGGTATTACCCAGGAGGCTGCTCAGCAGTGCTCAGCATTTGAGGAATTCTGAATATGCTCTGGTTTTGCTTTAAATTATTACATTTTTTCAAAAGTCACTGCCCAAAGTGAGTATTTCAGATTGCTCAAAGGAGAAACCACACTCCCATTCCCTGACAAGAATTGTAAATTATTTATAAAATTGAGGCTCTTGCCTCTTCACCAGCACAAGAGAAAGCTCAGACCCAAAAGGGCAGTACTTTCATCCAGAGACTGGCTCCCGACTCTCCCGCCCTCTAGTGGCAGAATCCCAACACATCTATTTGAATGGCTGCTACTTTACAAAATTTTGTGGCTCTCCATTGATGTAACTGTACTAAATGAAGTAATTGAGGATACAAAACCTGGAAGTCCAGGCCAATCCTGAGTTTAAAAGGCAGTCTAAGAGTGTGGAGGTGCAGAAGGGAGGTGCACATGCTTGCTGAGTCCCTGCTACTTTCTGCTACTTTGGGAGACTCAAGGACTTAGTGAGAGAATCCAGCTTAGGACCCAGAGGATTAAATCTGCCCACAGTTTGTTTTTATTCTTTGTATGCAACAAGTATTTCTGGAGTGCCTGCAACATGATAGGCACTGTGCAGGAAGCAGGGCACTGCACCTGACCCATTTCCCTGTGGCTAAAAGTTAAAGCAAGATTTGTACCAAAGACAAATGGATGAACCCATGTCTTGGCATGAGAATTGTTAGAACTATCCAAAAGGAATTCTCTTCTAGTTGAGCTAAGGTTTCCCAGCCATGTAATTACTTTATAACTTGACCATATATGGTTTTAGCATATTTTTGATATTATGGCCATTGGACTTTTTGAAAATAATCAAACCACATATATTACAAAGCTAATGTTACATGATATGCCTAAAGTCATTCCTGACTTATGCAAGGAAGAGCATTGCAGACATTGAATTTTTCCTTTTTTTTCCCCTGGAATTTGAGATGCTGGAGTTGCTGATTTTGAGGGAACAAACAGGAACACGTTAAAACAATGAAGCACTTTGGGAAATAACTAAGGCTATTTGTGGTGAGACTAACCACACTAAATGGCTCAAAATTCACATGGTAAGTTGGACAGTGGTGACACATATCTCTACTCCCAACACTTGGGAGACAGAGACAAACAGATCTCTGTGAGTTTGAGGCCAGCCTGGTCTACAGATCTGGTTCCAGGAAAGCCAGGATGACATAGAGAAACTGTCTTCAAAGACTAAACAAACAAACAAAAAAACCCACAAAAACTGCACATGGTAGACTGGGGAGGTGACTCATTAGGTAAAGTACCTTCTACAAGCATCAAGACCTTAATTTGGATCTCCAGCACCCCTGGAAAAAACTGGGTTAGTGGGGATTGGAGAGATGGCCCAGTGATTAAGAGCACTGTCTCCTCTTCCTTAGGTCCTGAGTTCAATTCCCAGCAACCGCAAGGTGGTTCACAACCATCCACAATGAGATCTGGTGCCCTCTTCTGGCCTGCAGGTAAACACGCAGGCAGAATACTGTATACATAATAAGTACATCTTAAAAGAAAAAAAAATACTGGGTTAGCGTTATGCATACCTATAATTCCATTGCTGGGGGCAGAGACAAGTAGGTACTGGGCTCAGACTAGACAATGACTCTACTAAAACAGTGACCTCGGTTCAGTGAGAGACCCTGTCTCAAATAAATAAGGCAGAGACACCTAGTATGACCTCCAGTCTTCATATTTGCACACGTAAGCTTTCCTGCACACTCATGGGCATTCACAGAGCTTGGGTGGAATGCTGGCTGAATAACCGGAGGCTGTTCATCTGAGTGCGGTCATCTTTCTGACTTCTGGAACTTTAATCTTATTAATTCCTGGAGCTGGGTAATTTCACTTTTCTTTCAGTGGTTTTCAAATTTGTGCTGCAATCTTTTGAGCCTCAGCACGGGCTGAGTTCGTGTTCTCACATCTCCCCTTGTCGGCCTCTCTCAAATCCATTCTCCATGCTCACTACCCTAAACTATAACTCAGATCACACTGCCTCTTTATTTTACTCTTGGTTCTGACTTCCTCACATTTACAGGACGTTGACTGATGGACCTATTCACTCATCATCCCTCCCATCACATCCCTCTTGGGTGCTCAGAATTTCAGCTTTGTGGGTTATTAAATAAATACTTGAACGCATAAATCTACTCCTTTGCTTCATTTCTTGTAAGTTTCCCCCTTGGTGTACCAGGTAGCACTGAAGTGACTAAATCCCATTCTAAATATGTTACAAGCCCATGTTGACTATGATTTAACAACCTTGCTGCCAGTAATGTGTTTATCAGATGCCAGACTCTTCCTGCCCTTCCCTCCCCCATATCTCAATTGTTTAGCTTTCTCTGACTAATTCTCCTTGGGTGCTCAGAGTTGACTTAATTGGATTTTGAACTCAACATAGCAAAGAAAAGCCTTCCTTACAAAGGCCTATTGTTCCAGCTTTGGAAAGATTACTAATGGGGTAAGGGTGGGGGATCTCCAGTCTGTCTTGGCTGGCAGATGCTTCTACTCCAGGACAAGAATCTAAGTATTCCAACTGTCCTAACTGGCCTCATTTGCGTATTGAGGCTAGGCATGCCTTATCCACATCTATTCAGGAGATTTCTCTTATGCTCAAATACTAAGGTCACTGCATCTATCTTCAGAGAGCTTCTGACTTTGAAGAATGCCAATGTTGACTCCCGATGAAGAAGAGAAGAAGGAGCTACCCACTCCGTTGTAGACTGATGACAGTTAAGGGATGTCGCTGTTCCATCCAGTCATGTCACAGTCACTTTGACCCAATAGCTTTAGTCATGTGTCTGCATCTTTCTTAAGAATTTTGATCCACGTTTGGATGATGCTGTCCCTTTCTTATGGTGGTAACTAACGGAACAGTTTGCATTGTTCTATTTATTCATTTCACCTACTTCTGTGGCACTGTGTACCAGGTATAACTCTCCTTTGATTCTCACAATACCCTCTGGGTTAGGTACTACTGCTATTGCTGCCCCAGAGATAGGAAAACTGGAGTGTCTGACCCAACACTGAACTCTTGTAAGCAGTAGAACAGGAGCTCAGCAATGTCTGCACGTTTGCTTATGGAGAAACATTAGCAACTCAGGTGGCTAGAAGTCTGCTGCTTCTCAGCATTCAGAGTAGGCTACACTTAGGATCTGTAGAGCCTCAAGAAACTATTTCACTCGAAATATATACCTTAAAGGACCAAAATCAGCACGACATAGAGAGGACGCCACGACTCATTCAATGAGTCTATGTGCCCACCAACAGGTGAGCCAATAAAGAAAATGTGGTATATGTTCACAGTGGAGTACTGTTTGTTCCACCATAGAGAACACAAGCATGTCATTTACAGAAAAATGGGTGAATAAAATATGTCAGATTCAGAAAGACGAATATGCAGTGCTGGGGAGATGGCTCAGTGTGTAAAGTACTTGCCACACAAACGAGGACCTGGTTTGATCCCAAATACCCATGTGAAGTACATAGCGATCCATGTCTATGATTGCAACAGTGGGGAGGCAGAGGCCAGAGGGGGCTTGCTTCTCAGCTGCTGTAGTAGACACATGGGCAAGTTCCAGGTTCTGGGAGAGAACCTGTCTCAGAAAATAAGGTCATGCAGGATGAAGATACTCGACATGGACGCCTTGGACCTTGCCCTCCCCCACCCTCAAGCACATTCACCTGCACACACAGGTGCACACACAAAGTTACACAAGACAGAGTAAGTCTTCTCCCATATGCAGAATCTAAAAAAAAAAAAAATACCCAAGAAGGTAGAAGAAGCATTATTTTGGAAAGTGGAGAGGAGCCAGATCCCCCTGTGCATGGGAATAAGACAGGCTGATGAAAGGAGTAGGTATGCCTAAAGTAGTTATACGTATTATGAAACACGATGATCCATGGCCATACACCCTGAAGATGCCTGTTCTCATCTGAAAATGTCGGGATGAAAACCATTATTTTGAGTAATTAATATACAGTAATTAAATAAAAGTGGCCCAGCTGAAGCCTTAGATATTCAGGCAGCCTAGAAATCAAAGGTAGAACCCAGATAGTGAGGCACAGGTGATCCTCTGCCCAAACCCCATTATCGCTGAAGCAAGAGAAGGAAGGGGCTGCACGTGTGTTAGCCTTCCTTATCACCGGGAACTTCAAAATTAAGTTTTATCGGGGAGGCCCCAGAGTTTATCTAGCCTGGTTTATCTATACATGTGAACCCATGTTTTGAGAGGCTGAACTAAGAACTACTCGTCCAAGCTCAAGTGCAATCATGTTGGTGGTCCTGCATACATTGGAAACTGGTAATTGTGTTTTCTGCCTCTGCTTTTATCTTTGTTTAGTTTTGGTTTATTGTTGTGGCAGTGGGTTGTGTTAGAGTTAGCTTTCGTTGTTGTCTTAGTTCAGGTTCTATGGCTATGACAAAACAGCATGACCAAAAGCAACTTGGGGGGGAATGGGTTAATTTTTATCTGTCAGTAATCCATCATCTGGAAGTCAGGGCAGGAGCTTGGAGGCAGGAGCTGATACAGAGGCCACAGAGGAACACTGCCTGCCGGCTTGCTCCTCACAGCTTGCTTGGCCTGCTTTCTTATACAGCCCAGGACCTCCTGCCCACGTGAGTTGTGCCTTCCTACATCAATCATTAGTTAACAAAATGCCTCACAGACTTACCTGCAGGCCGGTCTTATGGAGGTATATTCTCATTTAATAAACCTCCTCCCCAAATATGTCTAGGTTCGTGACAAGTTGACAAAAGCCAACTAAGACAGTTGTCAGTTTGATTCACCTGGAAAGAAGAAACCTTAATTGAGGAATTGCCTCCATCAGGCTGGCCTGTGGGCACATCTGTGGGGCATTTTCTTAATGAATAATTGCTGTGCACCTCTATAACCCGTGGTGGGTGGCGCCACCCCCAGGCAGTTGGATGTGGGTTGTTTAAAAAGATACATGAGCCAAGCATGGGAATACATGCCTTTTATTCAGGCCAATCTCTGTGAGTTCAAGGCCAACTCACTGTACACTATTTAACAAGACCCTGTCTCCAAGTGGGGGGTGGGGGTTAGATGGGAAAGGCAAGGAAACAATCCAGTAAACAGTAGTCCCCTGCCTTGAGTCCCTGCTGCTGGTCAGTATCTTATCACAGCAACGGAGAAGTGAACTAGATTAGTCTGTTTGGTTTTAACTTTTATTACATTTACTTACTTAGTTGGAAGAATCCATCCTCTGCTGCTCATGAATGGAAATCATAATTTCTAGAAGCTGTGGGTCCCAGAGATTGGACTCAAGCTGTCATGCTCTGAGACGGTAATGTAATGAGGCAGAGTCTCGTGTAGCTCAGGCTGATCCTGAACATCTATGGCTGTGAACTTCTGACCTTTGTGCCTTCATCTCCTGAGTGCAGGGATTGCAACACTCAGTGTACACTACTGTGCCCAGATCTACTTCATTCACTTTTGATTTTTTGGTTTACCAGGCCACAATGTTATAAATGAATTTTATCATTTTGTTGAATAAACATAGATGCCAGCTTGATAGTCGGTATAATTTCATTGTCATAGTGACTTAAGTTTGTGTTTAATAAATGAACTTTAGGTTGGACAAATATTTGCACCAAGGTGGGCAGGTGGCTGAGTTTGTTCTTTCTTGTTAGTATATAGAAAGGGGGGAAGGGCAGGCAAGAGACGCTGCTCATAACTTTCAGCAGACACACAGCATGGAAGATGGCACCCCAATTTCTCTGCTGCTCTTTTTCCCCTTTCAACATAGCTTCCACTGTGCTAGAAAATCACTTTTATCAATGGTAGAGCACCTATATAGCATGTGTAAGGTCCTTAGTTCTCCTTCCATCAACCCCAAGCCAAGCAAGCAAACCAAATAAGCAATAAAGTACAGAACTGTTTGATTAATTTATCATATTTTATTAGATACAACCTAAGTGCTCAAAATTGGGCCTCACTTCATTTATGTGTCTTTTGGTCATCTCTGCCCACACCCTGCCATTAGTGTGTGCCCAAAATTGTGGTCAGAGCTGGGATTAAAAGTGGCTAAAGCTGTAACTGCATGTACTCCTCACAGTGCCATTAAGAAAGGGTCATATATATGGGAGTATCACTCAGTGTGAGAAACATTCACTAATCTACAGCTTCCCTTACCAGTGCCATCTGCTGATGCCTTGGTACCCACCACTGGCCAATTAGTGTTTAATATGTTTTTGAACAATGAAACTGCCTTGGGTTGAATGTTTTGCCCCCATCAATACTCCTGTTGAGGCTCAGTCCCCAGTACCATGGTTTTGAGAGGTGGTAGGAATCTTCAGAGGTCTTCAGGTGTACAGATGCAGACCTCATGGGATCACTGGTACATTTTCCTGGGAGTGACTCTCCACCATGTCCTCAACTTTCCCTCGTTGCTCTCTCATGAACAGGCTTCTCTTGCCCATACATCCTCTACCCCTCCTGTTCTTCTGCCCTGAATGGAGTAGCACATGGCCTTCATCAAGAGCCCAACAGATATCATGCTTGTTTTGTTGGACTTGCAAAACTCTGAGCAAAAATTAACTTCTTAATTTATAAAGACCCAGTCTTGACTATTCCGTTATAGAAACAGAAAAGGGACTAAGATAGAAGGCATGTGTGAATGAGTAGGATACTGTGGTGGTTAGAAAGAAAATGTCCCTTAAAGGGAATAGCACTTTTTTTTTTTTTTAGTAGCAAACATCAATTTTATTTCAAATTTTTAGTTAAACAAAAATGTAGTATGTAGCACAACTAATTCTCCACTTCCATTTTCAACATCAAATTGTACAAAACAACGGCTATTTTTAAAAAACCAAAGAGCCAAATAGGAAGTAAGATCATGTAACTATCCCACTTAAAGTCCAAACCTATTTTTAATAAAAATCAAACTCTGTACCATAATCAACAAGGTCGCTTGAGCTGGTATCAGTCAGTAGCTGATCTCGTTGCATGTTATTACTCTCTTCTTTGTTCATTGGAGGACAGCTGCAAGCCTCTCTTCTAGGAACAGAAAGCCATTTCTGCCTTGAAGCCTTTCCTCATCATTGGCCAAATGCAGAGTCCACTCTTCCTCTCCCTGTCTCAGTCCACAGCATTTGCAATTTCCTTTATCTGATCGTATATACACTGTTTATTGCCCAGCCATGTTTCCTCTCCAGTTCTTGTACTTGGTGATGTAGTAGTATTTGTTCCCCAGATAGTCAGTGCCCACGTGCTCCCTCACCTCCCTCGACAGAAAGCTCCACACAGAGCACAGCAGCCTGTGCCACCATCCCATATGGCCCACAGCTCAAGGTCTCCAGAAGTGCACCGGCCAGGAGGCCCCGTCCACACTGGAATAGCACTATTAGGATATGTGACTTTGTTGGAGTAGGCGTGGCCTCGTTGGAGGAAGCATGTCACTGTGGAGGTGGGCTCTGAAGCCTCATATATGCTCCAGCCAGTCAGACAGATAACTTCCTGTTGCCTGTGAGTCAAGATATAAGAACTTTCAACTCCTCCAGTGTCATGTCTGCCTGCACACTGCCTTGCTTCCTGTCATGACCATAATGGACTGAACCTCTGAACTTTAAGTGAGCCACCACAATTAAATATTTTCTTTATAAGAGTTGCTATGGTGGTGAAGTCTCTTCACAGCAAGAGAAACCCTAAGACAAATCGGTTGATGCCCTTTGGCTTAAACCAGTATGTTCCAGATCTTATGCAATTTTAAGAATTACATGAACAAAATGTTTTACTTTTTTTCTTCCCCTTTTGTGATGAGGAATAAATGTCATATCTCATTCACATTTATCTCATATTCTACCAGTGAGCTATACCCCAGCTCAACATGTTGCTTTATTAATTTTAAATTTTGTCCCATTGATTGTTTTTGAGACAGTCTCACTCTGTAACCTAGGCTGACTTGGGGCTCACTATATAAAGCTTAGGCTGTCCTTGAACTCATGGCAATCTTCCTGCATTATGTTCTTAAGGCTGGGATTACAGGCATGAGCCACCATACCCAGATACTTTCTTTTTCTTTTCTTTTCTTTTCTTTTCTTTTTTTTTTTTTTTTTTTTTTTTTTTTTAGTGAGTTGATATAAGGTCAGTAATGATATAAATGCTAGCAATTTGATGAGAGGAGAGAGTAGGCTGCATTTTTGGAAATAGTTACCTAAGCAAGGCTATTTCACTGTTTCCTACATAAATTTCACTCTTTTTCTGAGTTTAGTCTACATATATTCACTTACCTGTAGTCTTTGGAAGCTTCTTGAAGCCTGCTAATTGATTATTGAAAACCTACATTCAAAGGTAATTTTAAGATACTTAATAGAAGTCTTTGAAAAGTCAGGACAAAGAACATCATGTGTGTGTGTGCATGCGCGTGCGCACGTGCACGCATGTGTGTGTGTGCATGCATGTGTGATGAAGTAGTATGAATTTATTGTTTTATTTTATAAGCAGTCAATGAAGCCTACCCTTGAATTTCCCATTTTACACACTTCTGATCTGTTTAAGTAATATGGGGTAGATATGCCCACAGCTGGGGTTATAATTTATTATTCGCTTGAAAACATAGGAAGACAGGGAACGGCCTCCAAAACCCCGAGCAGGTGCATTGTTTGTGGCTTTCAGGGTGCAGAGGCCACTGGCAGCTCTGAGAGAGGCAAGAGACTACTCTGTGTCCTGTTCTACTTCTCCATCCCAGCTCTCTCCACCTACTATATCCCAGGTAGTGCTCTGTTGACCTCTCTCTCCTCCAAACCTGCCTCTGCACCTCTGGGGAGTCAGAGCTGGGGGACAGACATCAATGTACTCTACTTTATTGGAAATTTTTCTAGTTTAACACCAAAATTTTCACATTCTGTAAACATTCAAAGCCCCAGAATTGAGGACCATTGGCTACTCTGTCTGCATCCTGTCTTTTGACATTAATGTTCATATTGTTTAAGAGAAAAGAGGGAAGAGCAGGCTTCAAGTAGAGTCAGTCAGCATAGTGAACCTGCTGATGGGACAAGGAAAGGCTATTGCTCTGTGATGAAGTGGGTGGACCCAGACAATGCCTCTTTCCATCATGGGTTCCAGAGTAAACTCAGGTCCAAGAGTGGCAGCAAGTGCCATTACTCACTGAGCCATCTTGTCTACCTTACTTTTGCTTTTTCTCATTTCATCCTTTCCACTTGTTGGAATTTGATCTTGCTGAGTCAAGGAAGCTTCTAAGACATTGTTATGTACACTGGGGTTTTAATCCACTAATTCTGGTGCAGTTGGAACTTGATAAAGTTTGCAAAAGAGGATATTTAAAGGCAAAACAGCAAAAGCAGGAAAATGAAGAATTTTAAGTTCTAGCAGCATGAGGAAACCTGAAATTCACCTTGTCTCAAGGTCTGCAAAGGTAGGTGGCTTGCAGGATTTGTGTATGATGGGGAACACTCCCCCAACTGTCTACCCACTGTGCCTGGGATGAGTCCTTCCTAACAAAGACTGTTTCTCTCCTGGTCAGTGAAGAGTAATGGCCTTCCTCTTGGTGCTATGGGCTGGGATGCAGGAAAAAAGAATAAATTACTGTTGAAGGGACTCTAGCCAGACTGAGCATGGCACACATGGCTCTGGCAGGCCTTGCACTTCTCCCTCATGCCCTCTGCCTTGCTAAAAACTGTCAGTTATATCCCTAAAGCTAGCCACCAAGGTCTATTCCCTCATTTAGCCACTTCTCCTTCAGGAGGCTGACTACCAAGATCCAGCTATTAAAGTACTGAAGTCCAGCAATCAAAAGCACCTTTTGGCTCACCTAATTAACATAGCCAATTACATTTAAACACTTCATCCTAACTCAGGGGTTTCCCCTTTTACCTTTATAAACTGCCATTTGCCTACAGGGCTGGCCTTATCTGTCTCCTCTTTATCCAGAGGCAGTCCTTTGTCCCTCCTGGACAAATATCCCTGGCCCCTCTCACTTGATCCTTTCCCCTTCTCCCCAGTCCTCTATCTCCTCCTGCCTTTGTCTCTTATTTCCTGCCCTTTGTTCCGATAGGGCAAATAGTTCTCCTTTGTGCTGAGAACTTGGTCTTGGGATGCCTGCCTAGTGCCAAATATCAGTCCCTTTGATTGTTGATACTAACTTCTGAGGCACATGACTGTTTTCACAAGTTGTAAGGAACTTGAGGATGCAGAGCTTGAGTCCCTTGAGTCCTTGGGTGATTCCAGGAGCCCAAACATCCAAGCCCCTTGAATACCATTGCCTATGAACTCTCCAATGCCTAACCCAGCCATGGGCCTATTGTGTGACAAAACTCTTCCTGGGAGACACAACACACATGTCCATTCACCCCAGACAGGGAGTCCACAAAACCAAGGTATGGACGCCACAAAAGTACAATTTGGTGAACTATAAGTTTTACTGGGGCTATTTGCAGGATTATGTGTAAGGGTTTACTAACAGGAACAGAAGTGACTCAAAGACAGCAATATCATCAAGGCCCATCGCAGCATAGGTGATAGCTAATCACAAAAGCTGGGAACCTGCAGCACTGCACAGCCTGCAGGCAGCTCAAATGGGTTGGAGAGCATCCTTTTCAGGTGACTCAGTTGGTGTAAACCTCTTCCAGGCAGCTCAGCTGGTTTCTGCTTCTTCTAGGCAGCTGGTCTTGTCCAAGAGTCTTCTTCACAGCTTGGCTTGTCTCAGAGTCTTCTTTGAAGCTTGACTCTGCTCTTCTGACTTTCCGCTTCCATAACTTACTTTGGAGCAGGTGGAGGTGGGGGAGGGGTGAGTTTGTGTAGTGAATCTGGTCAGCTTCAGAAACTTCCTGAAGTTCTTTTGAGTTGTTTACCTCCCTGCTTAAGGAGTTTCCCTACAAGATGGAATGTTTTCATCTTGGAGGAAACTATGGCCAGCAAAACCTCTTTGGGTGTTGGTTGCCCCTTACCTTCTCAATGAGAATGGACTTCTCCACATCCAGGGGTTCTTTCATGCTCTAGAGTTCAAGCCTCCCTTCTGGTTGAAGAATGTTGGGCAGAGGCATTCCTCCCTGGTAGGACTCAGGCAGCAGAACCTGCACCTGTGCTTCATCCCATCCCAGCCGCTCAAGAACAAAGCCATAGCTGAAGCTGATGCAAAGACTGGAAGGATTGATCTAGTGTGGAAACATGTGTGTTTCAGTTTCTCCCAGCCTACAAGTGATTTACCCAAAGCCACTTGGGCCCCCTGCCTTGCAGGGAATGGAATTCCGGAGGTGGGGACAAAGGTATAAGGGACATGTCCCTGGGCTTCACTAGGACCCCAGGGATTTCCTCTTTCTGATTTGTAGTGGTGACATGCAGAGCTTTTGTTCTGACACCCCAACCTTATTGGGCAACCCTTCTCTGCAACTTAAACTGCCTCACTTGCCCCAAAGCTGGGTTCCCACAGCCTCCTAAGGGTTCTTTGCTCTATCTGACCTCGTCATGGTCCCTCTACTAAAGTCTAGTTCGGATAAGCAATGGATAAGCAAGCTCTCTTGCCCTTACTAATTCCTGACACTAATTCTTCATGTCATTGTAGCACAAAGAACTAGAATAACTGTGGGTTCACTTGGGGCAACTGTGGTGAGGAAAGGGCAGAAGCTGCTCAGACCTGTGGCTGAGTACGAGCCTGCAGACAGAGAGCAGAGTGTGAACCAGACACAAATGTATTAAGCCTTGATTTGCCAAGTGGTAGGTTAAGGCCACAGAGAAGTGAACCACATTGTGACTCAGCCTCCTGGCTATGTGCTGGGTTTCCCCTCAGTTCTTGCCCTCTCTATGGCAGTCTGGAGTGAGGGCATTTAGGGAGGCTTGGGGGCAGAAAAGGAATCTTGGGAAACCGTGTCCACCAGATACTTATTGTAAGACTGATAGCAGCACTGACCCTTGGGTCTGTGCAAGTTCCTGCATTCGGGTGAATTCTGCCCTGCAAGTCCAGGAACTCTGGAACGTGGTGTACAGCTTGGCCCGCACCACTCCAGGATAAAAGCAGTAAGCCATACATGCTACAGTTTTCACTTGAAAGTTGCTGCCTGGGATCCAGACTTGGTTTGTGGTGACCGAACAGTAGAGCTGAGACCACACGACAGCCCTGCAGAACTGTACCTCCCAATCCAGAGGAGATGAAAGAAATCCCATTTCAAAAAATGGACACCAACCTTGTGCTTCGAGAGCACAGGGGATCTGAGCATAACTTCATGTTCTGAAACTGTTCTGAAACTGTTCGATGAATTCATGTGTTGGACATCCCCAGCCTTCTGAAAGGGAAGGGCATGTGCTGAGGGACTCTAGTTCCCCAGTTCTTAAATGGCAGGGCTCTGGAATTTCCAGGCCTTCCAGTAAAGGAAGCATTGCAATCATGCTGGACACATGTGGCTACTGCTTGAAATATAGCTCTGAGGAGGGTCGCACAATTGCTTTCATTAGCACTTAAAATTCATCCATAAGGTGTTCAGTGAGAAGCTCAAATCTCCTTTTTATGAGCCCTTCACTTTTGGAAACCTGAAGAATACATGGGGCTTATCTTGGATCACATGCAGGTGGCCATCTGTGCTAGCACCCTGGTGATAGTCCCAGTTTCTACTTGTCCAGCTCTAATTGCTAACGGTGCCTCCTTCCCTTCTCCCAGGTGCTCTGGTTTCTACTTAATTATAAGGTCCCTGGAGCAGCTGACAGTTTGCTGTCAAAACCAGGGTGGGAGAAGAGGCCATGTTTCTCGGCCACCAAGTACATTTCAACAGTGTTTTCCTAGCTGTTACATGTCTGTTCCTTCTGACATACAGATGACACATACCATCAGAACCGGGAAGCTAGACATTCATCGAAGAGGAAGCCTCCCTTTCAAACATTTTGTCTGCTGGTTTTTTACTTTGTTTTGACTCCATTATCAATGCTTTTAAGGTCCATTTTAAGGACTTTAAGCAAGAATTAATTACTTCTTTTGTGTCCAGATATGAAATTACTTTAAACTATCTTGCTTTTAGCAGGAGTTAAAGAAAAAAATCTAAACATACATCAAGGTAATTCCACTTAGGCTTGGCTCTAGCCATGATTTGTCTCTTGAGAAATTTACATAAAAGGAGCTGATGTGTTTTCCCACTACCCTGTAATTAAATAGGCTTGTAACAAATCATCCACAATTGTTTGTGATTAATTCCCATTTTAGCAGATCTCATACAAAAGCCATTTTAAAAACCAATAGTCCAGTTCTGTAAGGGATTGGCTATGACCGGGGAAAAAAAAAATCACCTTTGTCTTCCTGAACTTCTTTTGTTTTGAATGACACTTTTTTGTGTGTATACATAAGCTTATTTTAAGTCTGAATCCCAACATATGAGAAATCCACCTTCACTGGATTACAGAAATGGAGTTGGAAGTTTAACACCCCCCCCCAGTATCATTATTGTGGCTCTCTAGTTGACTGGAAGAAAATCAAATTTAAGTTCTTGCTTTCCCAGCAAATTTTGAAGCACAGAAATAGGCGGATTGGATAGTGATCACAAATTTTAAAGCCAGAAATTAAATTTTAAAAGCTCGTATACTTCTAGTTCAGAGTTGCTTCTAGAGCAAAGGACATCTCTCTAGCACCTGGGGTGGCAATAGTATTTTTCATGACTATTTGAGTCCCAAGCTTGTGGAGATTGTAGAAAAAGCTACTGTTTCTTCAGAGAAACTTGACAGTAAGTAGAAAGTTCTTATTAAGGTCAGTGTGCCTGGGGGAGAGACACGTGAATAGCAGGCACAATGGCATGAATGGGGTCTTGGCAAAATATTTTCAGTTCCTGTTCTTAACAAAAGCATAGTGATTCACAGAAGCTCTGCCTGTAATCGCCAGAATCTGGTCACGAGGGAGAACATCGCACCATAAGCATTCATGTAGATCACAGTCCTTGATGATGTAGGTTCACTGTCTTTCCCATATGCTTGTTTGTTTTATGCATTCCACAGAATATCTGGAATGTCTACAGAGGTAGCAGCAGCCCTCTTTTCCCACAAGAGAGAAGCTGTCGTGCTTGGGCACATGGGCAGTTGAGGGGTTCCGTGCCCATCCTGGTATCCACAGAGGCCCAAACACTGCCTGCTCTTGCTTTGTGCACAGTACCACAAGAGAGGAGTCTCTCCTGTCTACAGAGCCATCTTTCCCACCTACCTGGAATGGAAGGGGAGGGTCCTTTTGGCTGGCTGCACTGGGCTGCTGTTACTTCATCACAGAGTGTAGCATGAGTTCTAATTGTTCTTATAATAAAACCCCAGAATTCAATATTAGGGGGTGAAAGCTGAAAGCTCAAAGAAGTAGAGCAGCCAGCCACTAGAGTTCTCAGCTCTACAAAATCCTCAGACTGAAAAGAGGCTGAATTCCTGCCTCCCCCTGCCTTATATTCCTTTCTCTACCTAGCCATATCACTTCCGGTCTGCTTGTACCGACCTCCAGACCTCTATGGCTAGCTCCAGCCTGTGATCTTCAGGCAAGCTTTATTTGTTAGAGCACAAACTAAATATCACCACGTTGGAGGCTTGTGTACTATGATGTCAAGTGACAGACAGAATCTGCTGAGAGGGGACTGTTCCCACAGCATGACAGGTTAGATAGTATCAAAGCCTTATATTTCATAGCCCCCTGCTTCATTGGTACAGATAAACTGAAAACTTTCGGCAGTCACATGAGACTTGAGGAAGAGCCAGGCAGCGGTGGTGCACACCTTTAATCCCAGCACTCTGGAGGCAGCGGCAAACGATCTCTGTGACTTCAAGGCTAGCCTGGTCTATAAGAGCTAGTTCCAGGAGAGCCAGAGATACACAGATAAATCCTGTCTCAGAAAAAAAAAAAAAAAAAAAAAAGAAAGAAAGAAGGAAGGAAGGAGAAAGAAAGAAAGAAAGAGACTTGAGAGGGTTGGAGAGATGGTTCAGCAGTTAAGGGTTAAGGGTATTTGGTATACAATCATAAGGACTGGAGTTTGGGTTCCACCACCACATAGCAAGGAGTTGGTCCTCCTGTGCTTGCCTGTAAGCCCAGTTCTTGGGAGGGCAAAGACAGGAGGCTCACAGGGTCAACTGACTGGCAGCCAGGTCACAAACATGAGCTCTTGGTTTAGGGAGAGCCTTGATTCTATGGGAATGTGGTGAAAAGTGATAGAAGAGGACAACAAATGTCCTCTTTTGGCCTCCAGGTATGCACAGGCTTGTACACTCACATATCCAAACACATATATACACATAGAAAGAGACCAGGTATGCACAGGCTTGCACACTCACATATCCAAACACATATATACACACAGAATGACAACCAGAATAACCTGAGAACTGAACACAGGAGACTCTTCCTAATTTATGAACTTTTTTTGGTAGTGCTGGGCCTTGAACAGTGTAGGTGAATGTTCTACTACTGAATTACCCGCAGACTTCCTGAGTTCTTTAAAACAGGGTTTTTCTAAGTTGTTCAGGAAGGCCTTAATCTTACCCTGCAACCAGGACAAACCTTGAGTTTGCCATCCTCCTGCCTCGGTAGCTGAGATTATAGTCCTTCATTACCAGGTGGTTCCTCCTTTATGACTATTTGTATCCAAATAAATGGCCAGGATTATGTGAATAGCTGGGTTTGATGATTTCCTCCACTAAGTAAGAGCATAGGATGTTGCTGTTGCAAGGTCATGGAAACTTCTAGTTATTTGCTGTGTAAACCCATTCCTTGGGGCTGGAAAGATGGCTCAAGTATTAAGAGCACTTGCTGCTCTTTCAGGGGACTCAGGTTTCACTCTCAACACCCACATGGTGGCTCACACAACCATCTACTAAGACTAGTTAGAGAGGACCATTGACCTCTTATGGCCTTTGTGAGCATTGCACCAATGTGGTGCACATACATATGTGTACACAAAACACCCATACACATAAAATAAAAATAAATCTTTAAATAGAAAACGAACCCACTGTCTATATCCCCCTGCAAGAGCACTTGCTTGAGTTTTCTACAAGACCTCCACATTCTCTTGGATTTCCAGAAAAATCCTGTTAGGTGTAGAGGGACTTTCCTTCCCCTAGCGTGAGTGTCACCCATACTTTTACTGGTGGCACACTCTTTTGTCTTTTATAGACTTCTGCATTTTTGTATTTCAAATGGCCAAAATATGTCCCTACTGCTGCCAAGACACAAAGGTGACTCGAGGTCATAATCCAGCCCAGAGGCCAGCCATTGTTCTGCACACATTCCTGTTCTAAATCAATGTCCAATCCTGCTTGAATGGGCTGCAAACTGGGTCAAAGTATGGCAGGCGGATGACCATTATCCTCTCCCCCTGAGATTAAAATGTCACACCTTTTCTATTAGCTATTGGGTTCTTTTGGGATGTTGCTTAGGTTATTTCCCCAACCTTCTTGTGTGGACATTGTGATGAAAGGCCGGGGCAAATGTTGCTTAGGTTATTTTCCCATCCTTTTTGTGTGGACATTGTGACTCCTTTTTTCACTTTCTGGGAAATTTGCCAGCTTTCCAAGGACTGGGTAGTGAACAAAATAAATATTTGTAGGTAGTTTAAAAGGAGAACAAGTCTATCGGATGTAACTCTGCCCGTCCAAAGAAAAACATTTTAATTGCTTTTCAGATGTTTTAAGTAATTAACTTGAGCAACTCAGAAGGTCGCTTTACTATGTGACTTTTTCAGATTTGTGATCAAGAGGAGTGTCTGTGAATGTGGTTGTGTATGTGGGGGTGTTTGTGTGTGCGTTTGTGAGTGAAGGTGTATAAGTTGTGTTTTGTTTGTTTGGGGTTTTTTTTTTTTTTTTAGTTTAAAATCCAGGGATTAAAGTCCGGGTAAGGAAGGAAGTGATTGAAGTCGACCAGAGAAAAATTACAATACCTCTTTATAGATGCTAATTAGTCCCCCTACAGAGTCGATGTGTAAAGTGTTTAGTTCACAACATTTAACATATAGTTATCTTTACAAAAGAAAGAAAAAAATCTTTAAAAGAGATTTCTCATACAACTTTGGGGGATTCAGCAATTCTTTGCTTATTACTCAGCCTATCTGGGGGACCTGTTGGGCTCCCGAGGGCTGGGCCTGGCTTGCAACAGCAGTTCCCGTCCCTACTCCTGTGTGGAGTGTTTGTCTCCTCCGGGAAAACCCGGCAAGCTGCGTCCTGGGTCAGTAGAGCCGTCACCTGTTGGGCGGCAGAGGCGGGGACAGCCGCCGCCTCCAGGGCACAGCCCCCAGTCCTGGCGACAGCAGGCGGGTGGCGGACGCTCCGGGACCCGGGCCGAGAGAGGCCAGGCGCTGGAATGCGGTCTTCCCGGGCGAGGGAGACTTTGCACCGGAGTGGAGACTAGTTGGGGTGGGGTTTCGCCGGTCGCCTCCGCCCCACCCCCGGGCCCCCTTCCAAGCGCTTTCTGTGAGCTTTCCGAACTGCGCTCTGAAGTTTCCAGAGTGAGGAGCCTCGGCGGCCGGCAGGGACAATGGAAGAAAGCGAAGGCCAGAAATGTGAGCCGAACCTGCCTTCCTCCGCAGACAGCAGACAGATGCCCCGTAAGTAACAGTCCTCAAAGATGGAGTTACTCGCACGCTGCTTAGAATTGGAGACCTGGAGCCTGGCGCCACGAAAAGCCTATTTCTTGGGGGGCGTGTGTGTGTCTGGGGGGTGCATTTTCAAACTAAGCCCTGAGCTGTGGTTTCTTGGCTCTACTTTATCTGTGACGAGATCTTCCGAAGTCGGGGAAGAGGTGCTGCATGGTGTCAAACTGGTCGAACAGTGAGCAAGCAGTTTGTGCGGGATCCCTAAGCAATGACAAATGAATCGCCCGGTAGCGATTTGATAATTTCCCGGTGCTTCAGGAGGCTTTGAAAAGCAATTTTGCTCCCCCAGGGCGCAGCGGTTCCATTCATTGGTTAGGAGTTTCCATGGGGGCAACTTCTTGCAGGATACAAACTTTTGCAGCGCTTTTGAGTTAAACTGGAGTTTAAGAATGTTTTTATTTTGCAGATCCGAACGGCAGGGGAGGACTTGAGCATCCTGATGATAGATAGAACTTTGGGCTTTCTGTTTAAATGTAAAAGGTGGTTGTCCTTAAAACAGACATCCTGTATTTTCTCCAAGCAGTTTCTTTCTTACATTGTGTTTATAATAGACTTGTCTTTTCCGTAGGGAATTTCCAGAACCTTATAGTTCCAAGTAAATCTTGCCGGGGGGGGGGGGTGGCTGCAGACCGTGATGTTGGCGCCCATCAGCCCCTCGCACAGCGTAGGCTGTCGGGGCACCTACCACACACACAATGTTGAAACGCCCCCGCCCTACCCGTCCAGGTTCATGCAGGGGCCAGTTAGTAACACAAAGATGTGCAGGAGTGCAGAGCTGTTCACCGTAGCGCGTGGGAGTGGGGATTATGCACAAGGGAAAAGGTGTGTGTTTTTTAAAATGAAAAGGGGGGTGGGGGGGAGTAGCACATGAAGCACATGACTCATCCACACTGAGAATTCAAACCAAGCCAGACAGAAGAAAATACAATTAGGAGAGAGAAAAATCCCCCAGCGAACTGAAAAGGAAACCTGTCTCCTAAATGTTCAGTGCAATCCTGAGCCTTGTGGTTTCAGCCCACTTGTCTGAGAGTCACAGCATTTAAGCTCAGTTTGAGGCTCTCCGGGTTGGTGGTATCCAGCCTAAAGCCTCCAACTCACTCCCTTTTGATAGGACGGATCTTCCCTAAGGAAGTTAACCTCTAGGCCTGCCCTGAAGGAAACGACCCAGATTTTAGAGGGGCAATTAGAACCGGACCAATTTAAGAACCAACTCCAAAACAACTGGAGTAATTCATTGATGTTTCTGAAGTTGGGTGGTCAGATGCCTTGCTTCAATCACTCATTTACCCCCTGAATATTGAACTTCTGTTGTAGAGCAGTCACTGTGCCTGCCTCTGGGGATCCAGCGATGCACAACTCAGTCTGAAAAATACTCCCCTTCATTGGATTGATGTTCTAAGGGCCAAATTGGGGTGGGGTGGGGCAGAGGCAAACAATGAACAAATAAGCAAAACACAGAGCCTGTTAAACGGCTGGGATGCTGGAGTTAGTAAATAAAAACAGTGTCGAATGAAGCTAACTTCCAGTTTCAGAGAAGCAATGAGTAACTTTTAAAGCATAAATATATCTGAAATATTGTGTGAGATGAGACTTATACTAAAATTTTTTCTTATGCTCCCAAGCTTCATATTTTACTGGAGATCCTTTGTTTTATCTGGTGACTCGATTAGCTGAATGTAAGACCAAAGAGGAAAATAAGGCAAGAAAGAACAAGGGATTGGGGGTAAAGGTAAAATCATAAGGATTTTCAGCAGCATGTCACTGAGGTGACACTTGAGCAGAGATGAGGAGGAAGAGCACGAACACCGGAGGAATATGGGAGGGAGAAGGGTTGAGAGGTTGCCCAGGCCAGATTCTGTGGGGCCTGTGGAACTGTGGGGAGGTCTTTGGTTCTTTACTTCCTGGGAGGTTAGGTGTGGCTAGCAAATTTGACTTGCCTTTTATGTAATGAAATTAATTTTAATTAATTAGTTTGGAACCCTGGGAGTGAATCTAGAGTCTTGAGCATCTTAGGCAAGAACTCTAAGAGGGATTTTAGAAGGCTCTTGGTTGGCGGGGGTTGTCGCGGAGAGCTTCACCCAAGTGGATGGGGGAAGGGCAGAGAAGCCTGTTAGGGAGGCTTCTGAAGAAAAGCAGGCAAGAAAACCCGTGCTGCTCTAGGCTAGATGGTGATAAGCAGCAGGCGATAAGAAGAAAGCAGATTCCTGATCCTATACTGGAGGCAAAGCCAAAGGAATTTGCTAAGATCAGATGTAGGGCTGAATAAAAAGGAGAGGTCAGAGACACCTTCAGAATATTTGATCCAGGTGGCTGGAAGGATGGAGTTGCATTTACCTAAGGGGGAAAGCATTTAAGAAAAATTGAGGAGGGGTGACCATTTGAGTTAGGGAAGCAGAATTTCCTTAGGGGGTGTGAGGATTGAGAAAGGTATCAGTCATCTATTCAGGAATTGGTCAGTGAGTTGTCAGGAGGACTGGAGACTGGTCTTCTGTGACTGACCCTGTGCTGAAGGACCCAGGCCCCCAAGAACTTCAGTTGCACCTAGGCACTCAAGAAATGCCAGGTTACAGACACTGGAAGGGGGAGATGGAAAAATAATAAAAGAGGGGTAAGCGTCCCGCTTTGAATTTACAGATTTGATTGTGGCTCATTCACGTGTGTGTTGTTGCCTGTGCTTCACTGGGATGTGTATGGCTTCCTTAGGATGATCTGAAGCATTACCCGCACTGCCACATGTGTAGACCTACCGTGGTGCTCTGCTTTATATCTGTGTATATGTCTGTTCCATCCAGTTACAGTGTGGGGTTCCTGGGCCAGCACCGTGTCTCACGCACCTGTGCACTCCCAACATCTTATAGAGGGACACTTAACCATGTTTTAACAATTAGACAGAAGGCTAACGAAAATGCCCTAGGGACTGTGGTTTATCAGTCAACTGCGTACAAGGAAACCTTGGGTGATCATGTAACTCATTGTTCAAACCCAGACACCTTTGAGAATAAAGGAGAACTCTATAAATAATTTCATTGGGCAACAGTTGTAACTCAGAGCTCTTTAAGAAAGGTGGCATATGGTCATCTCAAGGATACTGGGACCAGTGACAGCACCGAGACACAAGGGCTTCCTAAACTTTTTCTGCCCCTGGTGTCTTTCATCTGGGAAGATTTATATGACTCTGGATATATGCAGTTATAAAAGTGGCATATAAATCAAACATTTAATGGTATTAATCATAAAGAAGCTTATTTTAAAACACCCCCTTTGGAACTGAAGAGATAGCTCAGTGGTTAACAGCATGTACTGCTTTTCCAGAGGACTCAAGTTTGGTTCCCAATACACATCTTGAGAAACTTATTCCAGGAAATCCAATGTCCTTCTCTGGACTATAAGCAACTGTATTCATATGCAAAGGCACATCATAGTTAAAATTAAAAATAAACTCTCACAGGGAGCTACTTGCCTCCTCAGTGTTGGAATTGGGATTAAATGCATGTGCTACTATAGCTGGCAAAGTGTGTGTGTATGTGTGTTGTCATTTATTAAAGATGAAGACAAATATGCACACTAACATGAATGTGCTTGTTTATTTTTATATACGGATTTAAAACTTGGCTGAATATTTGACGGGGCAAGATACAGAGCATCTTTAAAACTTTGCAGTGCTGATCATTTGATTTTATAATAGTGCCAAGAGCATCACTCATATAAACATGTCACACAAATGTCAAAAACATGTTTAAAGCTGTTTCAAAAGTTGTGGAAATTCTGTCCCAATTCCAAGTCAATATTTGCTGAATGATTTTTTAAATGAATCTCAAGTCAGTATCTCAAATAGCGATCTTTTAAAAATTGCACATTCTAAGATAATGCACTATGAAGATACGCTAATTTGATACTTGCATGCTAAAGGATGACAGTAGAATGCTATTTAAAGTCCTTATTTTCCATAATTAAGCCATTCTTTTTCTATAAGAGCATAAAGCTTTGCATGAGTAGTGAAAGCACTGAAATTCAAAGTATATAGTAATTGAATCTGAGCCGCAGTGTTTCCAGAAACATTTGCTGGCAAGTTGTGGCATAGTGGCAGACGCCATGGCATGGTGGCAGATGCCATGCAGAGCATGCATAGTGTGTGTTCAGAACCAAAGGTCCTGTGGGACAGGATGCAATATGAGTGAGCACTTCCAGAAACCTCTCAGACTCATTATAGCTTGATTTCTGGATCTTTTGTTTGTTTGTTTTTGTTTTTGTTTTTTAAGACAGAGTCTCATGTAGCCCAGGCTAGCCTTGAACTTGGTATGTGGATTTTCTATTTTATGTGTATGTGTGTGTGTGCCTGAGTCTATGCACTATTTGTCCCATGTTTGTACCTGGTACCTGTGGAGGTCAAAACAGGGTGGAACCTCTTGGAAGTAGAGTTACAAGCATTTGTGAAAAATCATGTGGGCGCTGAGAATCAAACCTAGCCTCTGTAAGAATCAAATGCTCTTAAACTCAGAGCTATCTATTCAGCTCCTAATTATACATATGTGACTTTGAATTAATTGTTTGTTGCAGTTTTGGAAACTCTTCACTGTTGCTAATTTTTTTTTCACAGCTTCCATATTTAGTTCTATGTCCCCCCCACCCCCCACCCACCCCCCCACCCCCCCACCCCGCAAATAGGTGCACAGTATAAGAAGCTGTGTGTGTTTGGCAAAGAAAGGTATTTGGTAATTATTGGTGGAATTCGTTTGGAATGGGGTCTAATGCAGCTAGCTCAGGCTGGCTTTGAACAAATGTAGCTGAAGCTGGACTTGAACTCCTGATCTTCCTGCCTCCTGCCAAGTGCTAGGATGTGGGTGTCCCTCTTCATGCCTGGCTGTTGGTGGAATTTGAGTTTGTCTTGTTCCCTTTGGAGGCCTTGGGCTCCTAGTGTGATCCTCAGGATGTTGCCCCAACATGAGGCCCTGTTCTGGCTTTTAAGAGTTTCTTGAAGACTCTGTGCAGGGGTCCATCCACCTGCTTGCCTCCTCTGGCCACTGACTGGCAGCCTCCTATGGAGTGCTAGCCTAGAGAATGCCAGGTATTTAGTTTGTGCTCTGAAATAGCCCGGCCAGTCTCTATTCCTATATCTTCTTTCACTCTTCAAAGCTCTACCTGACACAAAGATTCTGACACAAAGATTGTATATTAGTTTATTTGTTGACTGTCTCTCTAATCATCCTGTGGATTCCCCTGTTCGGGGGAGATGCAATCTATCTTGATCACCACCCTTCTACTCCCTTTTAGTGTTTGAAACAGGCACTTCGTCAATATTTGTGTGAATGAACAGTTGACTCTGTCAATTAACTTAAGTCAATACAACACAAGAATTCTTTTCTGCCAGCCTGCTCTACAAAGAAAGTTATAGAACAGCCAGGACTGTTACACAGAGAAACTCTGTCTCAAAAAACCAAACAACAACAAAGGAATGCTTTTCTGAATTAGGGAGCAAGCTGTTCCTTTTTTGTATAAAGTCTATACCAGTAGTAGTTTTATCCTTGACTTTAGTGTTTAAGAAACTTATTTATGTATAGGAGTGTTTACCTGCTCATGTGTCTGTGCAGTACATGCCTACCTGGTGTCCACAGAGGCCAGAAGAGGGCACGGATCCCTTGGAACTGGAGTTACAGACAGTTGTGAGCTGCCATGTGAGTGCTGGGAATTGAACCTGGGTCCTCTGGAAGAGCAGTGGGTGTTCTTATCTCCTGAACTATCTCTTCAGCTCCACCCCACCATTTAAAAATTATTATTATTATCCTGAACATGTGTGATGTGAGTGTGGATGTGCCTTGGCCTGTGTGTGGAGGTCACAGGACAACTTTGTGGAGTTGGCTTTCTCCTTCCCCTTTATACAGCTTCCAGGAATTGAACTCAGGTGGCCAGGCTTGCCAGCACACCACCCTCTCTGAGCTATGTTGCCAGTCCACTGACTTCAGGTTTTAAGGTCTCTTAGAGGGATGCAAAGGCCTTGCTTCAGCTGTAATTCCTGTGCAAGTTTGTATATGGTGATGATCTTTGTAATACTGACAAGAGAGCTGAAAAACTGAGGGACACTGAACTGAGTGGTATATCACACAGTAGAATGTGATGCCCCTGAACTGCTTGATCTCATGGGTGGCCCTTCTGTCCCCTCAACACACTATCCCTTTGGAGGCTTCTCCTGGACCCATTGTATTCATCCAGCTAAAGAGTACAGAGAGAAACCCTGCAAATATATTTAGGAGGCCCAGAGGCCTGTTACTTCTGCCCACATTACACTCACTGGAATTAGTACAGGGTCCTGGTTAGATGGAGGGTATAGGAAGTGGAGTCTGCTTATGTGAGCAGCCAGAGGATGTGTCCCTTCAAATACATAGTGCAGTGGTTGTCACAGTACACCTAAAGGCTTCACAACCAGACAGCAACTCCCTGAAGACAAGGGCTCTTTGACAACTTTAGAAAAACTCTGTCTTTATAATCTTAGCATTTCAGAGGTCAGCAAGTTTGAGTCTGGCCTGAGCTATATAGATACTGTCTTTAAATAAACAAAACAACAATAGCAAAAACACCTTAGCTAACCACTATGAAGAAGAAAGGAAGAGCTAGAGATGTGGGTTAGTAGATGAAGTGTTTGATTCATAAGCATGAGGACCTGATTTGGGGTCCCCAGAACTCACCGAAAAAGCTAAATGTAGTGGCACCTGCCCATAATCTCAGCCCTGGGAGGTGGAGACAGGAGGGCCTTCTGGGTTTGCCAACAGCCAGACTAACAGAATTGATGAGCTCCCATTTTTCTGCCTCACGAAACAAGGTGTAGCATAGTATAGGAAGATACGTAACAGCCATCTCTGACCTCCAAACAAACTTGTACAGATACATTCACATATACAAGCATGCATACATGTAAACACACACACACATGCACATGTACACACACACACACAGGAGTATGTGAGCTACGTAATATATAGTAAGCTGTGTGTGTGTGTGTGTGTTGGTTATTTAAGACAAGATTTCATACTCAATTACACAGTAGCCCCAGCTGACCTGGAACTCACTATGTAATCCAAGCTAGCTTTGAACTCCTACCTCAGCCTTGTGAGTGCTGAAATGTTAAGTGTGAGCCACTGGACTCCCTAACCTTGACCAAGAAATAAATTCTTAGAGAAGTTTAATTCAGTGGTAGAGTGCATATTTAGCAGGTCTGTACAACACTTGGAGTTTAATTTTCAGAACAAAAAATAAATGAAAAGCAAATAAGATAAAACAAAATAATTATCCCAGAAAGATAACTGTACTACTTCTGGCTTCCAGCAGGATGAGGAGTGCCCAAATGATGCAAAGGCCCAAATCCCTCATTATGTTTTCTGACTCAGCCAGAGTAACCCAGGCGTGGCAACACCAGCTCCCATAGTCCAGCAGTTGCCTGTCTGAATAGTCTGCCGTGTGGATGGCTCCTTTGGGAGGCTTGCCTTCCTACAACCTCTGCCTTTTTGTTTTCGCCCTCCCTGGATCCTCTCTACCTTTCATGCCCAGGATGTGAACACATCCCAGCTGGAGTCCCCAGGTCTCCCAGGAGCAGCTCTTTGGGCTGCCTGACCTCCCCCCCCCCCCCCCCCTTTCTGGAGAATGTTTAAGGGCTGGTTTTCCATTGGAAGCTCTTGTTTGCTCTTTGCTCTGCTGGAAGTGGGCTCCCTGGAAGAGCTTGGGAGGGGCAGGAAGAGGAAACAGGGCTGCCTTTCAGCTTTGCCCAGGCCTTGTCTTCAGGCTACAGCTTCACTACTTTGTTAGACAAGGATTCCCAGAATAGCAAACAGCCAGACACACCCATATTTACATCTTAGCACCAAAGCTCTTTCCAAACAAGTAGAACTGCCCTTCTGTTGGCAGCTTGAGAGTCCACTCTTGGGCCTTTCTTTATTCGAGTGGATAATGAGGAACTGGCCTGCTTAGGTCTGACGCTGTGACTGTGGAATTGTGACAAAATGGACTTTGACTGTTTCTTCTCTTGTTTATGGGTGCCCTGCCTTGGGTTTTATGCTCAGCTAAAAGGCCACATTCTCCCCCACATGGCTACAATGGTCCAGATGTCATTTCTCCTCCAAGTGTGGTGCTGGCAGCTTCTAAGAGCAGAGGGAAGGAAAAGCCTAAGTGACTAGGAGGAGTGTGAAGTGGCTTTGTGTGGACAGTGTTGGCTGTTCAGGTGCTGGTGCCTTGTTCCGGGTCAGAGGCAGATGGGACCTAGGGCACAATGGGAGGGGTGATAAAGCAAAGGAAGATAAGACAAAGGTGGGCTCTTTTGCCAGGTGGCCTGAATAAGTCTTTCTTCTTGCCAGCTGTGGGTGCTGTTTCCATCCCTTTTCCCCATAGCACATTCTACCTTATTGGGCAGCTGGAAACATCTAAAAATCCACAGGAATGTGAAAGAAACAGAAAATAGTGTAGAGTTGATGCAGTTTTCCCCACGACAGGTATCAGGAAAGGGTAAGAGTTTCGAGTCCATGCAGTGAGACGATGAAAAAGTTACTATCCACCATGACAGTGACCTCAAGACTCTACTTCTACCTGGCCGGCCAATTTACTTCAAGAAAGTGGGAAACTTTAGAGTCTGCAAGGGTTAACTGTTCCTGATGTCTTGACCTGCTCTACTGGTCCTTGGATAGAGCTGCTCATCTGTTGAAGATCTATGAGTCCAGTAGAGTGTCTTCCTCCTGCCTGTCTGACTGGTTACGGTGACTCCATATGGCTGAATGTAGATGCTTGTTTTTAATGCCCAGGTAAAGAATAGCCTTGCCAGAGATTCAGACTTGTCCATTAAGCTAGCTGTCCTGGGTAATTTCTAGAGATTACTTTAATGTGGATGAAAGCAGTCTTGAAAAGCCACAGGGTTCTATCATGCACACAATGGTTTTGGATAATATAAAAATACATGTAACACACACACACACACACACACACACACACACGGATGCAAAAGGTGAAGCTGAGTGTCCCTGTGGCACATGTGCTTTTAGCCTGAGATAGGACCTTTCTGCTCTTAGCTTAGTGTTTTGTGGTGGTGCTGGGGCTCTGACCCAGAGCCTTGCATATCCAAGAGTTTCACCTCTAAGCTGCAACCCCCAGTCCTGTGTTCTGCTCTATGGAATAGACTCTGTGGCTCCTGTGTCATTAGGAAGGTGATGCAAAAAAAAAAAAAAAAAAAAAAAAAAAAAGGAAACCTGTGATGCAAATTAGAGATATTACTTAATAAAGATTACTTTTACTAAATAAACAAAATCATACTAATCTCTCACTACCTTTTTAACTAAAACATGTCTTCTCCCTCTTTAAGTTCACTGCTGAAACTAGTAAAAGCTAATAGCAACTAATTGGGCTGTTTCCTTTCCTTCCTCCCTCAGTGTCTGATGGAAGAGATGCTATAATGAGCAAAATAATGAAAAGAGGGGTGCACAAAAAAAAGAATTATTCTCAGGACACACACTGAGCTTTGGAAGACTAGAACAGGAAAACTAGCCAGAGATGGAATATTTTCCATTTCTTGCCATCTTCTCTTTGCAGAAGTTTCCAGGCAAAGAGGGGGTAACAGTGTCAGGATGCCTGTGCCCTTGCTTTCAGGGAGCTGGTTTATGCCTAAACTATGGACACCTGCTGCTTTAAAAAAAAAATTCCTAAACCAAAACCAAACAAATAAATAGCAGGGGCCTTTAATTCCAGCACTTAGGAAGCAGAGGCAGCAGATCTCTGTGAGTTTGAGGCAAGCCTGGTCTGCATAATGAGTTCTGGAACAGCCAGGACTACTCAGAAAAACCGTATCTGGAAAAACAAAAACAAAAAGTTGCAGTTATTAGAGGTGGGTTCACATGCTCCTGTAGAGGTCAGGGGACAATTTACAGGACTCAGTTTTCTTATATCACTGTGTGGGTGCTGGGGCTTGAACTCATGCCATCAGGTTTAGTGGCAAAGTCCTTTACCCACTGAGCCTATTTTTCTAGAAAGGCTGTGCGAACTGGGTTTGATGGGACATACCTTTAGTCCCAGTACTTGGGAGGCTGAAGCAGGAGGATCTCTGTGAGTTCAAGGCCAGGCTGGTCAATATAGTAAGCTCCAGACCAGTCAGGACTACATAGTGAAACCCTGTTTCAAAGCAAAACAAAACAAAATCAAATAAACAAACAAAAAAGCTCTAAGTGTTGTCTTCTTGAATCCTTGTAGCTTCTCAGTGTTCGTTACTTTCATCTCCATCTTAAAAAAAACAAACCCCAAAAAAAAAAAACAAAAAACAAAAAAAAACAAACCAAAAACAACAAAACAAAGACAAAAGGGAGCAGGACAATCTGCACAGTACACTTTGAACTCTGAGTGTCAGTCTTGTAAATCTTACTTGATGTGTTCTAAGGATAAGCTAACTTGACTCTGAAAGACCAGCTTGGAAGCTATCTCCTAGGTCAAAACCATTAAAACATACCCATGGCTCTTCCCTTGCTGTGTGTGTATTAGATGAAGTCATTCCAGGCAAAATGTGGCTGAACCTTCACTTTACAGCTCCCTGACTATTACCTCTTATGATATATCCCCTTGCTAGGCTCATAATGATAATGGAGAAAAGGCACTTTCCAGTGGGTCAGTGGTACCAGCGATCTTCTGAGGGTTATATAGCTTATCTTTCTTCTTGGTGCTGAATCACATGTGTCAGAACCATCTTCAGTTTAGAAAGATTCTTAAATCCTGTTAGTAGGTTGAAACTATAAGGAAAAATATACAAATAGAATTACTGGGGTTAATTTTGCTGTAATTACAGACATAGGCAGTTACCAGCCACAACTGGTCTGCCCGTGCTTTCTCATTTGTAAGAAACTCAATGACAGAAAGAAATTTTTAAAAAAAAATTTTTTTTTTTGCTGCAGCATTTGAAGTACATTTTTTTTTCAAATTTCTTCTGATTGTAATACAAACAAATAAACAAAAAAGAAGAGAACAACAACAACAAAAAAATCTGTTAAGTTACATTGATTAGTTAGCAACTGCCACAAGCCCTCTTGGTGTTTTACAAATGAGACTCCTGTGAAATCATTAATTGTAAATTGCACTTTTGTTCTTCATCTTGCAGAACAAGGGAAAAGCAATCTTCATGTAACGTCTCTGGAAGATGCAGCATGCCGCCGGCCCAAGGAACGCCTGTCTAATGGACATACCAGGGCTCAGGTTTCCAAGCCAGCCCGAAATATCCCCAGGAGACACACTCTAGGTGGGCCCCGAAGTTCTAAAGAGATCCTGGGGATGCAAACATCTGAGATGGATAGAAAGAGAGAGGCATTCCTAGAGCATCTAAAGCAGAAGTACCCCCACCATGCCACTGCAATCATGGGCCACCAGGAGAGGCTGAGGGACCAGGTAGGAACACAATGTCAGTTGTCCTGGTCTTGCTCATTCAATTAAAACTATATATTTTAAATTTATATATTTATTCACTTGTGTATACATCTAAGTGTCTGTGAGAGTGTATGAGGCACGTTTGTATGTGTGTGTGCAAACCGATGCCTGTGCACAGGGGCCAGAAGGGGGCGTCAGGAATCCTTGACTGTCTTTCTACACCTATTTTGAGGACCTGACTCTCCCTGGGGCTTTCATTTTCTCAGCTAGACTGGCAGTCAGCAAGCCTAAATGATCCTCCAGGCTGGGCCCCTCTTGGAGCTGAGGTTACAGGCATGCACAAAGGCATTGAGCCACCCCTCTAGCCCACTCAATTGCTTTGTTACTGTTGTTTCAGCATTGAGGTTAGAACCTGGGGCCTTACCTATGATAGAAAAACATCCCTACATCGATCATTCATTGTTTTCTTTCTTTCTTTTCTTCCTTTTTTCCTTCCTTTTTTATTTTTTTTTTTCTTTTTAAGAACTATTAGTAGTAGTACTATTACTAATTATTATTATTTTGATTTTTGTTTGTTTGAGATAGGTTTCACTGTGTAGTCCTGGCTGGCTTTGAACTCTCTATGTAAATCAGACTAGCCTCAAACTTGTAGAATTCTGCCTGCCTCTGCCTCATAACAGCTAGGATTAAAGTCATAAGCCATTACACCCAGCCCATTATAATTGTTTTTACTTGTGTACTGGTGTGAGTACGTGAGTTTATGTGTACTGCCTGCATGCAGGTACTTACAGAAGCCAGAGACAACACTTATGAGCTGCTGTGTGGGTGCTGGAAATCAGACCTGGGTCTGGTACAAGAGCAATCCAATGTTCTTAGCCCCTGAGACATCTTTCCAGTCCCCACAACTTTCTAATGAGCAAGATGATCTTGGGGTCCAAAGTGAAAAGATGGGTTAGTGTTCCTATCATGTAGTTGTTCCTAATTTCCAGCTTGGCTACACAATTTAGGTTTAGGACACAATTTAGGACAGCTAAGAGTGCTGTCCTTAGAAGCAACATAACAAGAGAACAGGGGTCTGATCCAAGAGGAAGGCTCACGTGCCATGCAGTTCTCCAAAAGTGAGCTTTCATTTTAAGCACAAATACATCCAATACATGGGGCATGATCTTGTTTTCTGAGTAAGACATGGTGCAACTACAGTTCATCCTGAGAGCACTTAAGTGCTTGGCCCAGTGAATGAACATATGAGTAAATGATTGAATGAGTGAACGTAAAAATTTGTAAGTACATGTCAAGGTAAAATAGAGCATCTAAGAATAGACTTGTGACAAGCCTCTTTTCTTCAAGCTGACATCAGGCTTTTTGCTGCTGTTCTTTTTACTTCTTTTGTAGAAATCACAGATGTTTTCCTCTGCATCCGTTGCTTTCTGCTGTCTTCAGCTACCTGTTTTCTCTGGTTATCTTGACAGACAGCCATACAGATATCACCCAGCTGTGGCACAGGGTATTATTGTTCCTGGGCCGTGTGCAATTACTTTTTAGCAGAGTGAGCAGGTTTAGGGTCACAGGAGATGGTGTGGCTTCCTCTGTGGCCCTCACTAGCCTCTTATCAGATTGACCTTTGAGGCTGGAGACTGTAGTGAGGAAGCAGGGAACATTCAGCCAGTATTCTGAGTAGGTGGGGAGCAGGTAGGGGGAGGGCTCTACTGACCTCCAGGTACTGACACAAGCTCAATTTTCAGTCTTCTGTCTCGCCAGTCAGTTGCCGTGTACTGTCTAAGTCACTCAGCTTTTGATTATTCATAGGCATGGGTACTGGCATCATCTGGTACAATTTCAATCCACAGTTGGTCCTTAATTCTGTGTCTCCCTTAAATGGAACATTCTCTGAGGATTCTATCAGAATGCCTAAAGTTGTGAAATGTGCTTTCCTTTTCACATTTGCCTTTTTTTCTCCATCATGTTGCAAAAAGGCACACTATGGACTGCAGAGAGGAGATGGGAAACCTCACTGATACAGAGGTGGGCTGATGGCCCACTCCTGTGTAACTAAGGAGGACTACCTACCTTTCCTTTAAAGGAGTCTCAGCAGCATTGATGTACATTTGAGCAATGGGATATGGGCTTTCTTCTCTTTATGTCACTGTTTTGGTGACAAATACTACATTTGATACAAATCTATTCATATGGAAGTAACTTAAACTCAGTTATGATTAGACTATGAAGAAAAGCTGGGACTTGAACCAAAAGATGTGTGAACTGGGAATTCTTGTTCATTCTGCTATCCTAAATGATAAAGGTTATGGCCTGTAAGTTTGTTTTTTGTTGTTTGTTTGTTTCTTAGACAGGGTCTTACTATGAAGGCCTAGCTAGCCTGGAACCCATTATATAACTGGGCTGGACTTGAACTCACAGGGATTGTCTGCCTCCTGAGCCACCATGCCAGGTCCAGAGCTTGTAAGTTTAGAGTAGATGCTTGTTATACACAAGAGACAGTATACTTGAAGAGGATGGAGGTGAGATAGGGAAGTTAAAAATCTGTGTTAAATGGGAAGGGGGATGGGTTAGTGGCCTCAGATACTGACCTTATATTCCCAATAACACCAGTGCTGGAGTTGCAAGGTCACCTAGCAGCTGTCCCCTCCAGATGTGCACAGATGCCAAGTTCCATCTCCATCTCTTTTGTATCCTGTGCTGATGGTCTATAAGGTGGGAGATATTGAAGGTCACATCTGTGCACTAGGCCTGTTGCTGAGGTTTGTGAGTCCATCCCAACGAGCTCAGTAGATAACAGAGAAGACTTGGGGAGACTTGGGACATTCCTACAGACACTACCTCATCTTCCTTGTCTCCAACCACCATGTGTACTCTTCCTGCTACCCTTTGTTCACAGACCTTCTGCCTGGATTTTCCCATGGAGGAAATCAAATAAGACCATCTGATGCACATCTCCAAACTCTGAGACTCTAAATATCAGCAATTCCTTTGTGGGCTGTGTTTCTGGCTGCCTCCCCAGCATGTTTGAGAGAAAGACAGAAAGAATACCAAGACAAAAATGATGTATCTGGCATCTTACATGATAGCCTGGTAGCAGGAAAATCTAGGAATCTTCTAATTTCTTGGTATCAAACAAAATGAAAAGAAGAATGTGCCCTGCTTCAAAATCTTAGTTTAAGCACTAGTAGAGAATTGTAAATTTAGGTTTAATTTTTTTAAATGTATTATCTCGCATGTGTGTTTGTGTGTGCCCCTGCATACAAGTACAGAGGTCAGAGGTCAACTTTGTGGAGTTAGTCTTTTTTGTCTACCTCTGTATGGGTTCCTGGTAGAAAATGTAGCTTGCCAAGCTTGTGTGGCAAGCACTTTTACCAGATGAGCCCTCTCCCTGGCCGTGTATTTGAGTTATTAAAAATTGTGAATGCATATTCTTGAATCTCAATTATTGAAAACCATAGAGAAAACCTTAATGTATTTCAAAGTCCTTAAAATTTGCAGGTGACCATTTGCAGTGTAATGCATGTTTGTATAAGAGTGACTGCGCTCATTCCTGCCTCTGTCCACATTCTTAGGCCTTTTCAAACAACTATTTATCTACTTAGTTATTTGTATGTCTGTATACACACAAAGATATGAGTATGCGAGCATATGTGTGGGGGTGGGTGACAGGACAACTTCTAGGAGCCCATTCTTACCTCTACTTGTTGAGGCATGCTTCTGGGAAGTTCTCCACATCTGCCCTGGAGGGCTGTGATTACAGATGCTTGCTCCACACCAGACTTTTTATGTGGCTTGTGGGAGGGGGGTCACTTGCACTTTGACCCCTCTGAGTCATCTCCAGGTCCTCTTGGGCTTTTTTAAATTGTGTAAGGCCATCAGACAGGAGGTCCCATTGCCTGGCTGTGGATGGCAGAGTATGGTTGGAATGCAGCCTTCACTATAGGCTAATTGTGGGATTTGGCACTGATGACTTCAGTCAAAGCTTAATGAAATCAATATCATAGCACTGAGCACCAGCTGATAAAAATATCTTCTCTCCCGTGGCAACTCTTAGCATTGCTCTGTTCTGGTTCATGGCCACCTGCATATTTCCAGGACTTTGTTTGAAATCCTCGTTCCTTTCCAGCACAAATGGTTGATTATTGGGGGAGGTTTATTTATTTTCCCTTTGTCAGTAAACAATTTTAGTGTATTTTGAAAGCTTATGTTTTTAAAGTCTGACTGGTCCTTCTGCTTCCACTTTCTAAAAGCCAGCATTACAGTCATTTGTCATGACCTGGCTGAAACTGGGACTTTTCTTACATTCAAAGAGTCAGATCAGTGGCTGATCTTGCAGAGAAACTCAGTTTGATTCCCAGCACCTGCCTGGAAGCTCAATCGTTCTGGCCTCTGGGCACCAGGCATGCACATATGTGTAGGCAAACAACTAAACACATTTAACAAAAAAGAGAACTCAGATTTTATGAACTGAGTTTTCTCATGTACATGTTTAGCACTATGGTAAAGGCACCACAAGACATAATAAATAAGATGTAGCACTATCTTCAAGTTAGTGGAGAAATAGGTATTCATGTGCAAAGATTGACCCTGTATACCTATAGTCCCAGAGCTAGAGAGGCTGGAGCAGAGGGATTTTGACTTTGAGTCCTGCCTGGGCTACAAAGTCAAAAACAAAAGCAAAACTGAAGGACAAGTGAGTATAGCTGACCCATGGGAACTGGAATTCATGGCTTTGCTTCAGCTGCAGCAATATCTATCCCTTTAACTGGCTTCACTTTCCCAGAAGGTCTGTACTGAGCTTGTCAATAATCTTATCAATTCAAGGGACAGGACAAGAAAAGTTTTGGTCTCCTTTGAATCAGAAGGACAAGAGGTTTTTGTTTGTTGAAAAATTTTTACTTTATTTTGAATTTTAGTTATGTGGGTGTCTGTGTATGAGTCTGCACTCGAGTGCAGATGCCCTTGGAGGCTAAAGGGATCTGATTCGTTAGAGCTGGAGTCATAGTTGTGAACTATCTGCTATTGGTGCTGGGAACTGAACTTCACCTTGACCAAGCCTGTGGTGGTGGCATGCACACCTTTGATCCCAGCACTTGAGAGGCAGAAACAGGCAGATCTCTGAGTTTGAGGTCAACCTGATCTACAGATCAAGTTCAGGGACAGCCAGGGCTACACAGAGAAATTGTCTCAGAAAAAGACAAAAACCAAACCAAAACAAAAACCCACCCATGGCCAGACCTCACCTTGAAAAAGAGGAAGCATTCCATATGAAAGGGGGGTTAGTCAGAGGGCACACTTCTGAGGACTTAAGGGACTTCACTATGAGTCTCAATGCCACAAACTGATAAATGAGGTGACATGATTTTAGAACAAAATGAGCACCATTCTTTGATGGGGGAATATCCTTCTGTATATATGCTTCTCTTATTGGTTGATGGATAAAACACTGTTTGGCCAATCAAGGCAGGAAGGGACTAGGAGATGAGGAGAGTTCTGGGAAAGCTAGGCAGAGAGAGACACCATGTAGAGACCAGGCAGATAGGATGTGCCAGGCATTCTCTGGTAAGATAAGTCCATGTAGGAGTACATAGATTAATAGTTATGGGTTAATTAAGACAGAGCTAGCCAACAAGAAGCCCTAGCCAATGGCCAACAGTTTTATAATTAATATAGCATCTGTATGTTTATTTGGGGCTGAGGGCAGTGGGACCTGATGGGACAAGAAAACTCTCGCAACAATTTTTTTTTTTTTTTTGTATGCAGAAAACATTTTATGTCACATACCAGACTAGAGAGTACAGACTCTGTCCCCTGATTTTTTTCTCTTTTGCATACTATTTTTCTGTAGCTATGTTAGAAGAAGAAAGGTATGATAGGAGATATATAACTAAAAACTCATGTATTCGTCAGTTTAGATCAATCATGCTGTATAACAAATAGACCTTGTGGTTCATTTAGGGTAGGTTCTGATTCAGCACAAAAGACTTTGCCTTTTCATCTTACAAAGTATGCTAGTGATTAGGCAAGTCAAGTCTCCAAGAATGACTTAGTAATTTTGGCTCCTTCTATCTTGTGGAGATGCTATCTCAGTACAAGTTCCGGCCAGTGTTAGTAGGCATGAGGTTCACTAGTGATCCTGTTGGAGAGAGAAAAAAATCGTGGTATTTAGCTGAGTCATCATGAACATTGGAAAAATGCTACTGCAGTCAGATCTACACCAATAAATGGAAGGACTGTAGTGTTATAAATCACATATTGTAGTCAGAGGGTCTATGTTAACGAATGGTCAGTTTGTCTTTCATGAAAGACTAGTGGCTGTATGAGCAAAGAATACAATAGTATTTAAAGGATCAGTGTGAAAGTACTTCCTAGAGAAACTCTATGTAATTTTGAAAGTCTAAAGGCAATGGACATGGCTTTAGGGACCAGAGTCATCAGTATTCAGACAGGATGAAAAATAATAATAAAGGTATGAGTGGAAAGAACAGTCAAATACTTAAGAGAAATGATATTACTTAATGAATAAATGAAGGAGTTAGTTTAAAGCTTTGCAGAGGGCTGCCATTTTAAATTATGACATCAAGAATATTTGTGTAGCCATTGCCTAGCATGTATAAGGCCCAGCCTTCAGCCTCGAGAAGCACACATACACTCACTACACAGATTGATATTCAGTGATTGAAAGGACTTGGAGATAGATGAGATGTAATTGCTAGAGTGCTTGCCTTGAAAACATGAGGATCTGGATTTCCAGTGCCCAGTACCTGTGTAAAAGGCTGACTGCAGTGACACACAGGACTGTAATCCCAGGAGACAAAAGGATATTTACGGCTTGGTGGCTAGCCAGCTAAGCAGCAAACTCCTCCAGGTTTGTAAGAGGCCATGTCTCAAAAAAATAAAGTGAAAGCAGCCAGGTGTGGTGGCAGCACTGACCTTTAATCTCAGCACTGGGGAGGCAGAGGCAGGCCAATCTCTGTGAGTTCAAGACAAGCCTAGTCTACAAAGAGTTTCAGGACAGAGAAACCCTGTCTTGAAAAAAAAAAAAAAATTAAACAAGTAAATAAAAAAATAAAGTGAAGGGTGATCGAGGAAGGTACCTGATATCAACCTCTGGTCTCACATGGACATGTGAGGGACCACTGGGGGGCAGGAGAGGAGAAGGAGGAAGAAGAGGAGAAGAAGAAACTAAAGTGAAAAGGCTAACAACTCAGGGGCTGCAATTTTGCTTGGAAAATTCCTCTTGGTATTCATTGACCCTGATATAGAAGGAGAGGATTACTAAACAGTGATGATCACTTTCAACGTGATACTTAATTGATCATCATCACCCTAAACATTAGCTTTACTTTTAATTAGTGTTGTGGAAAACAAGAGAGAACATCCTGAGAACTGTCCTATGTTAAAGCTCTGTGAAATTCAACTGGAAAGCCTGTTGAGGAGTTCAGTGAAGTAGGTGAGAAGTAAGGGGAAACCAGAGCCAAAGTATGGCTATGCAGAGGCAGAAAATAGTCCTCAGCAGAGCCTACAGAGAACTGACACCAAAGGAGATGGAGAATCTTGAGATTCAGTCTGGAGCAGAGGTGTGCACTTATTCATAAACACCAGTTTGCCTTCCTGTTTGTTGCTAGTCAAGGGTGCTTCTTGGCCTATTTGGGCATCTGTCCACCTGTTCTTGGAGTGATTCAATCAGATGGTTAATATTATGGACAGATACACAGAACACAGATTTGGCATGATATACAAAGGGCAAATCCCAGTATCTACCTGCCAAGGCAAGTTTTTTTTTTTTTTTTTTGGAAAGAGTGTGAACTTTGGGGGTCTGGTTTGAGTTTATAGATGCTAAGACACTCTTACCTGCATGATTGTGGGTGAGTCACTCATTTCCTTGAGGCCTTTTCTTAACCATAGACCAAGGCAAACAGTGCTGTGGTGGTGAGGACAGGATGAGGTCATTAATCCCCATTGCAGTAGATGCTGTATACACGTCTGAACCCTTCTTGGTAAGGGAAAGGTAACAATAGTTAAGAGAATTCTAAGTTGCAACCATCCAGCTCAGGACCCAGTTTGTTGACAGAGGAAAGGAAGTTTCAAATTGGGGGAAAACTCTTGGTTATCAAAAGTAAAATTACTGGTCTGATCTTTGACTATGCTAATAAGCAGAGTGAATGAATCTTTGGTGACATTTTAGTAAGTGTTCTATTGCTATAAAGAGATACCATGGCCACAGCAACTCTTACAAAGGAAGACATTTAAATAGGGCTGGTACAGTGTCAGAGGTTTTGTCCATTGTCATCATGGTGGGGAGAATGGCAGCACATAGGCAGACATGGTGCTGGGGAGTAGCTGAGAGGTCCACGTCTGAGTTCATAGGCAGCAGGAAGAGAAAAACACAGGGCCTGGCCTGGGTCATTGAAATCCACAAAGCCTATCTCCATGCCACTCTTTTCTCCAACAAGACCACACCTCCTAATCCTTTCAAATAGAGACACTCTCTGGTTACCAAGCATTCAAATCTATAAGCCTGTGGGAGGCCATTCTTACTCAAACCACCATAAGTGGAGAATTTCAGGCAGATAGGTGTAGAAGGAGCATTCAGTGTTGGGTTGTTTCTCAGTGGCAGAGTGCTTGCCTCCTCTGAAGAGGTTTAATAACTAGCAATGTGCAAACAATGAGAAAGAAGAGAAGACAAAAGAAACACTCATCATTTGCAAAGCGAACTTGACCCACACATATACCAATTAGGGTCTTGTGTTTTAAGAGAACTGCATTTGGAAATGGTGCATGCACCTCTAGAGCTTGAAGCTCAGTGAATGGAGGAGCTGTTGGAGGGAAAAATTTCATGCTGGAGATCAAAATTTGAGTCTCAGAAAGATGAGGAAGTCAAATTGTCCTGATTAACCTCTGTATCCCCAAGATCTCACCTGTGCCAAGGATTCTTATTGGATGGTGTTCTTCTGGAGTAGGGAGGACCAGAGGGATGATGTTGAGACAAGGATGGAGGTGATTCCCTTATGACCAGCCTAAGAAAAGTGGAAGTGGACTTTGGAGAAGAACATCCATGGATATAAGGACAGGGAAGCCAGGTTGTGCTAACACGTGAATGCCAGGAGAAAGTGTGGATCCATAGACCTGGGCCATGGTCTGGTATTAGATTAAAGGCAAAGTTTAAAAATCAGCTTTCTGGGCTGTGTGAGAGGGATGATGGCACTGGCTTGGCTGCAGGCTTAGTGTCCAGACAGACCAACAGTGATATAAGGTGCAGGGTGGCAGCTATGGTCTGGAATGTAACCAGAAGTACATATTGACACACCAGACATTAGGAAGGAAAGTGAGACTATGACAGACTGGAGGAGGTCAAAGGTGCAGAAAGGGCTGTCACAGGTTCAGTGGAAATAGATCCAAGACCCGATTTCAGAGGCTGGGAATGATGGCACACACCTTTAATTCCAGCACTTGGGAGGCAGAGGCAGACAGACAGAGTTCAAGGCTAGCCTTGCCTACATAGTGAGTTCCCAGACAGCCAGGGCTACACAGAGAACCTGTCTCAACAACCCACCCACCCAAAAAATGAAAAGGCTTGGTTTCAGGTTTCATTCTATTATTCAGCCTGTACAAGGCCCTTCAGCAAGTCACCGAGTAGTGATGTTTGGAAACATTTAGTCTAGAGAACTGAGAAGTAGGGCTGGGAAATGGCTGAGTTAGTGATGATGTGCCTGCTGTACAAGGATGAAGTTCTGACTTTGGATCCCCTGCACCCACACAGACACAGTGTGGTCTGTAATGAGAGCGAGGTGGGGAACAGTTGCAGAGATAGGATGAAGGTTTGTGTGTGTGTGCCCCCCCCCCCCCCCACCCCCCCCCCCCCCCACCCACAAAAAAAAAAAAAAAAGGAAAATAATGAGAGGACAGAACTGACATCATGGTGTCAGCAATTCTCCTGGGGATGGATTGGGTGGGAAAGCATTAGGCCTAGAACCTGCATTTGAACAGCATTTGGAAGCATCTTTTTGCAGCTTCTCAGACCTGCTCTCCCACAGCCTTACTGCATCCTCACTTTGCATTCTCATCTCAGCATCTTTGGCTTTGCAGGTCTGCCCTTTCTCATTACCTGTAGTTTTTCAGGGGCATCCACAAACCTGTCTTGTGTGGGGGTGAATCTGAGCCTTGCGTGTTCTGGGTCTATAGGATGAACCTTTGAACTGAGGGGTTGAGTTTTGAGAGTATGGGGCAAATATCAGCAGGCATTGCCCTGCCGGTTCTTGCACCAAAGAAGTATCTTTGCCCAAATGGAATGGGCAATGACTTGGTGTCATGAGCATTTATTGGCATTGCTCCTAAGTCAGTGATGCTGCTTAGCCAGAACCAAGAAGATGAAGGCTGAGTAGGTTTGGTAAAGACAGGAAGTGGGGTGCGAAGAGAAACTGATGGCCCAAATGTGCTGTGAGGGTGGTGAACTCCTGTATTTTGTGTCCACCTTGTTTTCCTCCTTCTTTGTTCCTTCCTCTGTCTGTTTGTAGATATTTCAATAGAACCAGAGCACTCTCCTGTGCAAAAGCATGCTAAATACAAAATGTGTGAGAAGCAAAACTGTGAAAAGACCAGCATGCATGTGTGCCGCCTTCCTGATCATTTTTTCCATTACCCCACACAGCATTTATATTTCCTTCTAGTTAGAACCCATATTTTCATGTCAAATAAGCTTGAAGAGAGCAAATATGTTCATGCTTTGGCTCAGATATATTTTTTTTTCTATTTTAACAAGAATTAGCTTACATTTTTCTCTTCAAGCAATCTATCTCATTGTTTTTAAGCTTCTATCTTAAATAATATCCTTTCCTAGTTTTTAAAAAAATTAATCTTGTTTTCATATTTTCTTTAAACGAGTTTACTTTTTAAAAAACTTTAATTTTGTGTACATGAGTGTTTTGCCTGCTTGTATGTATTTGGAACACTTGTTTGCCCAGTTCCCATGGATATCAGAAGAGGGTGTTAGATCCTCTAGAACTGGGGTTACAGGTGGTTATGAGCCAATATGTGGGTACTCAGAACCCCAGATCTTCTGCAAGAGTGACTAATGTTTATTGTGTGTATGTGCACATGTACCACGGTGTACATGTATTGTTTACTCTGTGTGTTCGTGTGTGTGTGTGTGTGTGTGTGTGTGTGTGTATGCACCATGGTGTACATGCAGAGGTCAGTAAACAAACTGCATGAGTCAGGTTTCTCCTTCTGTCATGTGTGCTCTATGGATCAAACTCAGGTGATCAGTTTGGGCGTCAGATGTCTTTTCCCACTGATCATCTCACCAGGCCAATAGAAGTTTAAATTTAGTGTTTCTCTGTAGCCCTGGCTAGCCAAGGATTTGTTTTGTAGACTAGGCTGGCCTCAGACTTGCAGCAATCCTTATGCTGCTGACTGCTGAGTGCTAAGACTATAGGCATGCCCTACCATGCCCAGAGTCATTCTGGGTTTTGATAGGAGAGTTCATATTGCTAACATTAAGAATATCCATCATTACTCTTCAGTTTAATTTGATCACGAATCTGTCTATTCATCTCGATTACGTATGGCTGGTGCTGGGTAAAATTTGACAGGCACTTGAATTTAGTGCTTTTGGCAAGCTGTGTTTGAAACAGCAGGAGGTAACTCCAGGTGAAATGACCTAAACACCTAGGGGCCCATGAGCACTGGGTCCTATGCCCAGAAACTCAGACAGTACACATGAGCCTGGAGTTAGGAGAGCTGTCAGCCAGAGTTCTGTAGAGCAAAAACATCAAGGTGCCTTTTCTTCAGGAGAACTAAGCCTTTGCTCTTTAAACCTTCCATTGATTGAATTATGGAGGCTAATCTGCTTCACTCACACCCTAATGACTGACATGAGTCACATCTGAGAAATTCCTTCATGGCAAAATCTACACGGGTGTCTCATGGAACACCTGGGCACCTCAGCTTAGCCAAGTGGCAACACAAAATTAACTGCCTCCCCTCCCCCCCCCAAGTACCATTAAGCAATAGTAAAAAGAGACAGTCTGAGGAGCAAGGCCTGCTGGGATGCAGGATTACCAGGATTGGCCTCCACCATCTCCCTCAAAAGTTCGAATACTGTTTTTCTTTTGATGACACTGAAAGTATGACTTCCACTTACAGAATATGTCCTTATTTCTTTTAATGGCCATCAGTTTTCTTTGAATGAGGCTGCAGAGATTTCTAGAGAGAGTGGTGTTGTTTCATTAGGCCTTGTCTTCATCTTTGGGATCTGTCAGCCCTGGGGTTATGAGGGCTGAGCCCTGAGTCACTGAGTATTAACGTTGCTCTGTGCTGTGTATGCTGGCTTTTGTACAGCCCAGAGCTAGAGCAATGCCTTCCCTCTGCCAAGCAACCATTGCTGACACTACTTCCATCTTAGACTCTCTCCCTGGCTGGACAATCCCAGAACCCCAAGAATCTCTTCAGTTAGGATATCTGGAGGATGCACAGAAAGTCAGTTTGCCCTTTGCAATCCGATAAGGACTTTGAAGTTAGTTACAGAAGAAGCCACTTGGCCTGGCTTAACTTAGTCAAGATTTTCATATTCCCCTGGGAGTGGGTTTATTAAGCTAGGGATAATGCTGCTTGTGGTTAAGCACAGACATTCTGGGGCCAAATCTTGGGCCCTCCCAGATTTATATAGAGACTCCAATACTTTGCTTCTGTGGGAGACCACCTAAGCTAATCTCTTTGAGCCTATCTCTATGGAAGCTGTCTCACATTGAGGAAGTAAGGATTGATTATTTGAACAAGGAAAGTATTTACTGAAGTGTCTCTGCTAAATGACTGTTTCTAAGTCCTGTGTATGGAACCTCTTTTAGCAAACACTTGTACTCTTTCATTTTTCAGAGGCTTTATTTCTGAGAGCACTCTTATTACAACCTAGATTTGTTGGAACAAATTCAAGGGTGTTATTTGCTCTCCTGAGTCAATTATAGACGCCTGTGATGTCCCTAAAGTTAGAAACAAAGCAGCCTATTGCATAGTTATTTTTCTCCTCATTATAATGAAGTACCTGGTATAAGAACCCATGTAAAGATTTATTTTAGTTCATGGTTTGAAGCACAGTCCATCGTGGTGCAGAAGGCGTGCTCGCTGGATCAGCTATATAGCAGAAACTGGAGCTGCTTCTTGGTATTCCACCAGACCAAGAAGGGAGGGAGGAGAAGGAGTATGGGGAGAGGCTGAAGCATAACCTTTAGGGCCTGATCTCCAGATCCCACCACCTTCCCCCAGCTTGGCCCAACCTCCTCAAGGTGCCAGTGCCTCTCAAAACAGCGCCACCTGCTGAGACTTAACTTTTCAAACACGAAAGCCTGTAAGAGACATTTTGCATAAAATCCTTTACTGTGGGTTTTTGTTTTTGTTGTTGTTGTTGTTGTTGTTTGTTGCCTTTTTGTTTGTTTGTAGGGTTTTTTTGGTTTGTTTTTGTGGCTGAACTTGGTTACTGGTTTAGTGAGAGTGAGATACTATTAAAGTGGTAGGCAGCTCTGGGAATCCCTCATTCGAGAACTGTAAGAGAAATCCTTATTGACCAGGCCACCTCTAATCAAGTCTTGGCATCTATGCCAGCCCTCATGTGTTGTCCTCACTTCTAAGATTGCTGGCGCATGAAACTAGTGCACACTGAATCAGCCAAGGTTCCCACATCCCATGATGTCATCCCCAGCATTTACCTCTGCTTGTCTGCCTGTGAATGGGTTAATCCTGGCTTTTGCCTATGACTTATTTTTGTAATTATCCCCATGTCCCTTTCACATGCTGATTTTTTAAAATCTCTTTTCCAAGCTTGCCGTGAGTAAGCAAAAGCTGAGATACTGTCATTTCCTAAATAAGCCAAAGGGAAGATTTGGCCCATTATAACCACTCTGCCTGCTGAGTCTACTGTTACATGCTCTACTCTAATGGAACTTTGAGGAATAACTGCAGACCTGACTGAATCAAACCCAGATCTGCTTCTATCTCGTTTTTGTTTGTCTCACGTTGTGTTTGTACCCCATTGGGTAAAGCATAAGTGCTGGTTTCATCTGGATGTATTTTTCAACTCACAGAGGTAGTAATTGACTCTCTGACAATAGCCTTGCCTCCCAGAAGTATTCCAACCTGAGCTGCCATACTACAACCGGCTAGTTCTTTAGTTCTTGGTTCCCTTAAGAAGTAACATCCCATCTGTTGACTGTGCACTGGGGCAATGCAGAACTCAGAATTGTCAGTGGCTGGGATCCAAAGCCCTTTCTGTTCCTTCACAGAAAGAGCCATTCTGAATTTTTGAAGCCAGTGCTTTGCTCTCTGCAGAAGACAGCATGAGCTTGGCACGGTGTAAAGGTTAACCCTTGGTCTCTGGCCTTTGAGGGTAGGTACTTCTGAGCCTTGTGCAGTGTGCTGCAGGATGCTAGAGAGTCATGGCAGGTGGATCTTGCAGCACTGTTGTACCCAGCACTATGGTATTGTGTCTGACCTCATTCAGTCCCATGGAAGCCCTTTATGCTGTGGTACCTGACAGCCAATTGGTAATGGTCTCCATAAACTCCTGTGGATATGGACCAAATCCAGGCAAACATTTCTGGTTCCTGGAGCTCAGTGGTTTAAAACCTGGAGAATATATGGTTTCTGCAACCACATTTGGTAGTAGAAAAAAAAAACAAAAACAAAAAACAAAAACAAACAAACAAACAAAAAGAATGATGAATGCAGCATTATAACCAAGAGAATGTAGGGATAAATTGACCAGAAATGTGTCCAAATCTTCCAGTAGCCAGTAATGATTTCATTTAAAAAAAAAAAAAAAATGAGATGGTGGAAAGATGGCTTAATGGTTTAGGAGCATCTGCTGATCTTAGGACCCAGGATCAGTTCCTAACACAGACATGCTGGCTCACAGCTGTCTTTATCTCCAGTTCCAAGGGATCCAACGATGGTTTCTAGATTCTGGAGGCTGTGGCCACACATGTGGTACACATATAGACAGATAAGCAAGCAAAGAATTTATACACAAGATTAAAAATTCATTTAAATCTTTTTCACATTTGAGGTAGTGAATATTGTGTAAGTGCATAAAAGCAAGTGTCTTTTCCATCCTGTCCTTCCAAATCCTCAAATAGATATTCAGGGCCAGTCCAGTTACTGCCATAAATTGGGAGACATGCACATGCATGCCTGGAAAGAGTTAATAGTTTCTGCACCTCCTCCTACCACCTCTGTAGCCACAGGCCACTGGAAATGCACACAGCTGCACTTGCACACACACACACACACATACACTCAGGTAAGGAACCTGTTTTGCAAGTTTCCTGGTTAAAAGTAGGTAGGGGGTTGGTGGGAGAGCAGAGCTGGGAAGCCTTAGAAGCATAGATAGAAGATTTTTCAAAACCTGAGTTTTCAAAGTAACTTTACCCAGCAGGAAAGGGAGAGCCACACATGTGCCAGGGTGAATTTTCCCCCCTCTTCCACTGATTAAGTGCATTGTTAGACAGGGAGGGGCAGATTAACGAATGCCTATAATTTTGATCATTGTTTTCTGCAAAACAGCTCAGGCTTTGAAAATGAAGCCACTGTTCTTGGCTACATTGTCGCCAACAGCACGAATTACACCATGCAAAGATTCCTAGCCCCTCTGAAAAGGTTTCATTAATGAACAATTTCAGATGACTGTTTAAGTCTTTGCTTGACAGGTAACGTTGGCATGTAGGCAGGTGGGGTTAGGGTTTCCATGGAGATTTATGATGTCATGCTTGAAAGAGCATGTCAAGACAGCCAGTTTAACAAGTAGTTACTCTAAAAGTCCTATAGGCTACAAGTAGGCTTTATGCAAATGAGGAGAGTTTCACTGGGAAAAAACGGCAAAAGAAAACAGCAGAGGCATGGAGGGGGTTTTACCTGACAGCTCGGAAGAAGGATGACCCGACAGTCTTTTAGAAACGGAAAGTTTCAGAAGATGAACTAGAATTCTTCCTTTCACTATCTCACCTGTGGAGTGCTTGGTGCAGGTAAAATACATGGTTTTTTCTTTGTTTGGTTTTTTTTTTTTTTCTTGCAGTTATTGCCAAGAGATTATTTGGAAACACTGTGGTCTGCTCTGAGCATTGTTCTCTTGGCAGGAAGAATAGAGTCCATAAGCATGGCTTTCCCACACGGAGTGTTCCAGCTTCAGGCCTGTTTTAAGGGCTTTTTGTTGTTGTTGTTGTTGAATGAACTGAGATTTTTGAATAGAGCTGAAAAGCAGGTGATGTATTATGCATTATTCAGATTGTGCCAGTGAATAATGCTGTAAGAACACCAAAGATAAGGACTTACAGGGTGGCTGAGAATTGAGATACTATATGCATTTGTTGACTGTTTCTAGATGCCGCGTGTGTGTGTATGTGTGTGTGTGTGTGTGTGTGTGTGTGTACACATCTGAAGCTAAGACTTGGGTAATTCTGGATTTTCATTTGTAAAATATGAAAAATAAGATCTTTGGAACACCCCAGAAATAATCAGGGAATCAGATTTACAAACATGGCACTTTTGTTTTCAAGTGTATGTGCATGGTTTTTCATAAAAAGGTTTTCTAGGACTAGGGGGAAAATTACCATGCTGGAGTTATCAGTTTGTAGACTTCTAAGAAAACAGTTGTGAATAGAGAGGGGGCAGATGAAGGTTTCATGGGGAATAGGGAAATGAAGGTATCTGAAAGTCTGGTCCCTTTGTCGGTGGGGGCTGGTGGACACCCCTGTTTGGATGTAGCAGCCCTCAGGTGGCCGGAATCAGGAGTCAGCAGAAAGGGGCTATCCCCTGGGTGTTATCCCCTGGGTGTTAACTGTTCTGTGAGTAGTTAGGCTCTCCTCTTCAAAAGAACTGAGAAAACTCTTTTGTCTCTTTGCTATAAAGCAAGAGATTAAAGCCGGGGGCTCCAGCTACCTGGGACTTGGGCACTTGGAACTTTCTGAGACAAAAAAACTACTGGTGGTAGGCTTTAAAATGTTTTGAATATGTAAGCGCTGACTCTGGAGTCTCAAAAGAAGTCTGAGAATGTGGATTAGCACCAGAATTGACATTCAGTGAAATTGTTGTTACTATTTAGTGCTGGCGGGTGACAAAGGAGACTGGGAATCCTGGTTTCCTCACTCACCAGCTATGTGACTTGGGGAAAGTAAATTCATATCCTTAAGCCTCAGTTTTCATCTCCATACAGTGAGGGTGACAGTCATGGTGTTGTGGGACAACTCCAAAATGCCTCAGACATTATGGGTTGTTTTTATTTAGGACGCATGAGGAATTGTTGATTCCAAAGAGATGGTTTTTCCTTTCTCTTCATGCTAGTACAACAGCCAAGCAAAGACTTTTAGAGTCCATGTCTTGGGCTTTACAAATGAGAGATCTACAACTCAGGAGATGAAGGGAAAGAGAATATACAGAAAATTAATTTATCATCAAAGTGACTCCTAAGCAGCAGCAAAACATGCTTGTCATATATCTCCTTGTGCAACTTGTAGAGAGTTGATTGCTATCATACGAATTTACTTTTTACTGATAACATGCTCATCGGAGCTCAGGCTACAGTAAACACTCATATTTTGATATTGCATCCACTTCACCCCTCCCTGGGCCACAAGAAGAATCACGTGTAGATGCCATAGGGATTGTTGAAGTGGAAACCAAGTCACCCAAAAACTGTGGGTTCCGCATGACACATGAGTTCCAGGCTCTTTGCTTCCTTTTTATTCTAGACTTTGTCACCTCCTTCCTAGTCTCCATCCTAGATTTGGAAGCAGCTCATGGTTGTATTCTGCACTGAGTGGAAGAGATGATCTGTTTTTCATTGTGTTATTTTTAGCTGTGGCACTTTTTTATTATTTGTTGTTGTTTGTCTCAGGCAGGGTCCTGCACGAAGCCCCATTATCCTTGAACTCACAATGTAGCTTTAGCTGGTCTCCATCTCCTGATCTGTCTCTTGGGTGCTAGGATCACAGGTGTGCATAGTGTCTGGCTCTTGAGAAACAACAGTGTATATAGTCAGGGGAAAGGGTTTGGTAGTTCTGGGTTTCTCTAAGCACTTTGCAAAGTTCCGGGTTTTCAAAACTGCCCATATTTGATGCTGTGGGAGAGGCTCTTAGCAGGAGTTTGGGTGGGCTCCAGGAGTTGATTCTAGAGTGGCTTTGACATCTGAGCTGCTGAAGCTCTGAATGTGCTCACTGGTAGATTAATGCCAGTGGTCAGATGAATCCTACTTGATGGCTGACTCCAGTTTCCAGCCCCATGTGGGGACCTGAAGAAAAATCTCTCTGGTTATTTTATCTCCAGAGACAATCTACAAGTCCAAAAGCAAATCTTCATTTCATAAGAGAGTTACATCAGCTGGGAGGTTTAACTCGGGGGAGAGAGTTCACCTAGCATGAAATCTACCAGCAACAGGGAGCCAAAGCCTCAGATAGGTTTAGAAACACTAATGAATATTCGGTTTTTTTCTTAACTGGCAAACCTCACAGTTGCTCTGCTTTCTGTTATGCTTAATTATTGCCATTGAAGCTATATCAGATAAGTGAACAGTGATTGCATACTGCAGTTTGGATCATGGCTCAAAGTCAGAAAGGGGAGAGTCTAGGTGCTTGGGATCAAATCCCATCTCCTGTAGCACAAACTTTCAGTTATAGGGCATTCCTTTGCCAGTCAGAAAGAGCAACTGAATTTTATCTTCTTTTATTATCTTATGGATTGAACTCAGGCCCTCCTGCGTGCTAGCCAAGCACTGTACCATTGGCTAATGTCTTGAGTTTTAAAAGCCTCTTAGTAAAGTAAGTGAGTGAGTGGTCTTACGTATTGTATTATTGCCCTATAAATCATTTGTTTATTGTATTTATTTAGGTATGTACTGGAAACCCTAAAAAAAAAACTGTAACTAGTTCTTCATAGCTGATGGTGGAAAAGGTAGAAGAAACAGTGTTCTGTGTGGGAGGACAAAGCGATTCTAGATGTTGATTACATACAGTCCAACCTTTTAATGCTATTTACTGCTGAAAACCATTGGAAGCACCCAAGTTTACAGTGTGTGTGTGTGTGTGTATACACACACCCCTGTGTGTTCATTTGTTGGCTATTGACCCTTAGTGTAATTTGTATCAGGCAAGCCACTGTGCAGCACAACCAGTCCCAAGCACCCATGTTCTGAAGCTATTGAAGAACAATTTCTAAATTTTTTTTAATTGTTTTGTTTTGAGACAGCTCTGGTTGGTCTCAAACTCAGGATCTTGTTACATGTTGGGATTGGAGGTACATATGACCATGCCTGATTTCTCCAAAACCTCTTTATTTCAGAGATACTCATGACTCATCATGAGAAAGCCTTGGCATGACAGGTGACTTGTCTTCTTGCTGGGTGGCTACTGACAGCAGAGTTGGGGTAGGGAAAGCAGCAAGTTGTACATGCCGGTGCATTGTCAAACAGTGTTCTTAGTTTCTTCAACTGTTTTATAGGATGTACCCTTCCAGAGGGGACCAAAGTCTGGATATATTTTTCATTGTACACTGTAAAGCATAAGGCCTGTGATCAATTGCCTTTTCATAACCCCCCTGACTCTCATGTTTAACCTGTTGCTTTGGATGAGATGAAAGCTTGTTTCTCTTCTGCCATCTTCTGCTCCTTCTTTTTTTAGATGGGACGTAGGCTCTCAAACACCACTCAGCCCACCTGTAATCTCAAGGCCAATGTTATGCAATGTCTAATCTCTTCCCTCTTGCTATTTATAACCAACAGAATAAATCTTTGGGGGTTTATGATGACTGTGGCCTCAGAAAACTGGAAACCTTTAGAGCCACGAGCTATGGAGGAAAGAATAAAATCAGGGCAGTCTTAGTGGTGACAAAGCAAGGACTGGCTTTTTCCTGGTGACAGGAATCTCTGCTTTGTTTGCTTTGGAGAGGAGACTAAATACACAAGAGAATGAGAGCTGGCTGTGTGACATGTAAGAACAAATGTAAAATGTTACCATGTAGAGATATACATGTCCTGAGTTCTCCCAGAAAGGTGGTGTTAGTATTTAATTCCTTTTTTATATTAAGTTTTATGACTATTGAAGAAAGTGCCTCAATTGATTGCCTCATGAAGGACTACTTTCTATCTCTTCTTTGTGCAGTGTGTGTGTGTGTGTGTGTGTGTGTGTGCGTGCATGAATGTGTATGTGTCCAGGTGTATATGAGTGTATGTATACCCATGTGTCTATGAGTGTGTATGTTGTGTTGTGTGACAGTGTGTATGTATGTGTATGTAAGACCATAACATAAACTGTCTTAGAACAATATGGTTTTAACAGCAATTATTGGAGTGGTCCCCTACCTTGACCCGATCCTTTTAAAATTATATTTAGATTCCTGCCTTTTTGTGTCCGATGTTGTGAGTACTACTGTGACCCTCCTTGTATCTATAAACATATCAGCACACCTAAAGGACAAATTTCTTGAGGTCAAATCAGATTATTGGTGTTGAAAGATGTCACCCAAAGACATTTAAGAAACTCTGGTTAATATTGTGGATAGGGATATCACAGGGAATGTTGCATCACTTTCATATTATCTAGTCTCTGTGTTCATAGCAAATGACAGAAATCCTACATGTAGATATGAACATATGACCAAGTTTGGCTAAATAAGCAAAGCGCAATACTAGTATCATGGATATGATTCCTTGGATATTAAAAAGAATGGGCCACATTTTTATTTAAAAAGCATGTAGCCAGGTGGTGGTGTTGCACACCTTTAATCCCAGCACTTGGGAGGCAGAGGCAGGCAGATGTCTGTGAGTTCAAGGCCAGTCTGAGGACAACCAGGACCACACAGAGAAATCCTGTCTTAAAAAACCAAAAAGAGAAAGCATGTACAGTTTTTGTGAACTTATCTACAATTGTCTAGATTAATATCCAACACATTAGAAAGAGAGAATGACAGGATAGCAAAAAATGGAAGTTTAAAGAATTTAAAACAAAATAGTTGTCCTGGACTGTAGCCTGCTTTATTGTGAAGGAGGACACCAGACTAGCAAATGAACTAAGACAATAGACAATGGCCTCGTCTCCATCCCAACAAGCCCTGTTGCTTGTGGAAGGAAGGAGTGTTCCCTTTCTTCTTCATGAGAGCCATCACTTTTGACCTCAGGAGCAGTCTCTCGAGTTTGCTCAGTCATGATCCCTCCTTCCTAAACACATACTAGTTTGGGTCCTGAGCAACAGGTGTGTTTGGCTGAAATATTTTTAGGCAGTTTGAACTCTTCAGCCAACACACCTTTGTAGAGTGGAACATCATCCGGCTATCACACAAGGCACTCACTCCATTACCAAATCCCATACTTTAGCAAGATCGATACACAGAATGTAGGCGTTTTCTTGTTTCGGTTCGGTTTTGAGATAGGGGTCTTATTGTGTAGATATTGTGTTAGGGCTTTTAATTTCATGGTTGATCCTCTGTCACAGCTTCCCAGGTGTTGAGATTATAGGAGTGCACCCTTCACCCCCAATTGTTACTTAGGTTTTCATGGGAAGTTTCTAGTTATGCCACAAAAATTCAGCTTCCTAAATGAAGCCCTATCTTAAAACAGACTATTGCTATTTGCAAAGTGTACTAGATCTTTTCCATTCAGAGCAAGAGAAGCCAGTGATAGAAGGCACACCATCAGAGTATGTCCTGCCCAGAGAAACTTAAAATAAGCACCACATTGGGTAGTCCCAATGCATTGAAGAAAGCTTGGATGTGATTTGGAGTGCCAACTCTTCTTAATCCAGGTGTGCAGAATCTGTCCAGCCCTTAGAAATTTGTGTGTCCTGTTAGCACAAACAAGTGCTGTCATCACAGTAACTGCATTTATTTCCTCCTTTCTCTCCAGTAGCTGCTCATGAAACTCCATTATCCTAAGACTTTACATTCTGCAGCTAATGGTAAATGCATCTCAATACCGTATTTTGCAGTTGTGCACAGGCTTGCCATTAGTCAGCTAACCCAGAAAGAATCATGAGAAATAGCTCAGTTTAGAGAAAAAAGAGGAAGGTCATGGCCGTAATGTGCAAATCGAGGGGAAGCCATAATTGAAGCAATTTCACTAAAGAGAATATAATTACTGTTGCCCTGGGAGGAGCTAGGTGACTTCTAAGCCAAATGCAACTTTTATAAATCATTAGAAAAATGGGCCAAGCTTCCCATATTGTGGGATAAATAATGATATTTTCTTCCTCAAAATATTAAATATCATAGGTTTAAAAATATTTTAAAATTGTTTATTTTATGGAGGTGGGCACACATGTGACATGGTGGACTTATGGAATTCAAAGGACAGCTTTTGGGGAGTCATTTTATCTTCCACCATGTAGTTCCAGAGATTGAATTTGAGTCATCAGTCCTGGCCATGAGTGCCTTTGCCTGGTGAGCCTCTTTGCCAGGCCACCGCCAGAGATTTTACGGCACATAGACACAGAAATCAAATTTCTTTGTGCATTCCAATCCTATCTAACCTAACTGAATTCGACTTTTCTTGGTCAGTATCTAGGGATCACTGCAACATGTTATTCCATGTCAGAAACACCACACAATTATGCCTATTATAATTATTGCTCTTTAAATAAAGAAACATCTGTATGTATGAATAGATATATGTAGGGCCATCGAGCTGACACAGCAGGTGAAATCTTCTGCCACCAAGCCTGCTGAGCTGAATTCACTCCCTGGAATCTAGATGGTAGGATGAGAGGTCAGACACTCACAGCTGTCCTCTGCCCGCCACATGTACACTACAGCACTTTGCCCTTCCTCCAGCGCACACACGCTCACGGAGCACACACAATTAAACAAATTAATAAAGCATTTTAAAGAAATATGTGTTAAAATGGTATCAAGACTGAAAATAAGGGAGAGTCTTGATTCTAAAGGAAAAGGAATTGACTTTGGCTTTTCAAGACAGGTTTTCTCTGTTACAGCTCTGGCTGTCCTGGAACTCAATTTTAGACCAGGCTGGCCTTCAGCTCACAGAGATCCGTCTGTCTCGGCCTCCTGAGTGCTGGGACTAAAGGTGTATGCTGCGGCCACCACCACCGGACAGGGTTGGGGATTTGAATTCAACAACTTTAAATCCTGCCTGTGGTGTCATTCTGGGATTCGATTCCCTATGGCATTTTATGAGAAGTGGTTTGTTGAGAAAATCAGATTTCAGATGCTATAGCCAGCCCTGAATATTTATCTCTGGTCTCCCAGGCCCAGGCTTTTCCTTTACATCTCCTCTCATTTCAACAACCAAGGAGTGGAAAACTGAAGGGGCAGGAAGAGACACTCCCTATGCCCTGGAGTCAGGCCTGAGGATTGCTTGTGAGGCCAGATGCAACTGTGAAGCACTTTCTTCCCAGCATATAGAAGCCTGTCCTCTGTGGACAGGCCCTCAGAGTTCCTAGAGCATTGCTCCTTGCTCAGTGTCCCCAAGTCCCTCCCCCACCCACCTTTTTTCATGTATGATTTCACTCGTGCTCACTAGGAATGGAAGAGACAAATTAGGGCAACTTAAGGAGCCAGAAATAAGACTGGAGGGGACAAAGCTGGCCTGGGACCACCAGGGTCTCTAGGAAAGCCTGTGTGTGATCTCTGCAAGTTTCCATAAAATACTAAAACTTGCTGGGGGCTGTGGCACCATGGCTGAGCATGGTGTGACAGTTCAGGGAGTAGCGAAGCATGGGGTCTTCAGGCATGAGTTCCTGAAGTCCATCTCTATCACTGTAAAACAGGAAACAAACACAAGTCAACATTAAAATTGCTATAACTTTGTAGAATCATGTGGTTTTGACCTAAAAACAAAATGTCTTAAGCGCCAAGGATGAACAACAACAACAACAACAAAAAAAAAGAAAACCAAAACCAAAAATATATAAACATATAATCAAGAAACCGGAGGCTTGACTTCTTTGTTAGGAAATGTGCTGGAGTCAAGTTAAAACAAGGCATGGGTTTTGTGGTTCACACATACTTCCACCTTCTGCTGTACACCTGGCTTGCTCACCTGCTTGGCCTTTGCTCTGAACACTGACCATAACCAAAATTTGTGTCACATTTTTCCTGGAGGCACTGTGCTGCGGTGGAAGGAACCTCACCTCTGTTGTTGGTCAGACTTAGTTTCAGTTCTGGTTCTACCACTTGGCGTTAGCATGGTCTTGAGCAGGTCATATTCTGCATAAGCTTCTATTTCTCTTGCTCTGCAAGATTAACTATGTGCATGGTATGAGGGGTACTTAGCTCAGTGCCTGTCATGTGGTGGGTGCTCACTACCTGGTAGTAGTTCTGCTGGAAACATCCAGTGACATTGTGTGAGGAACAATGGCATTTTGCCCAATGTCTTCATCTGAGGTTGTCCAGGGTGAAAGGGGCCCTTGAGCTGCTACAGAAATCTCCCTTGCTTCATGGAGAAGGAGCTCACAAGTCCAAGATGGTTCAATTTCTTTAAGACTTAACAGGTCCAAAAATAGTGGGTTTTTTTACTGACCAACAAAGAAAAGGTCTTGGAAATTGATTTGGGTGTTTAAGCTTGGTTTTTTTTTTTTTTTTTTTTTTTTTTTTTTTTTCTGTTGTCTGTTTTAGAATCAGGGCCTCACTATGTAACCTTGGATGCCCTGGAACTCAATAAGTAGATCAGGCTTGTCTCGGATTCATAGACATCTGCCTGCTTCTGCCTCTCAAGTACTGATATTAAAGGTATATGCCACCATGGCATCTTTATACTAACCACAATGGCCTTATTCTCACTTAATATGTCAGGTCACATGTTTGCCATGCATGGGTATCATTCACTGTGGGTGAAAAACACGTCACTTGAAAAAAGAGGGTCAATTGTATAGAGAATTTCAGATCCATATAAATGCCACAAAGGAGGAAGTTGTCCTAGAAAATAATGAAGCTTGGAGTTTTTTAGGAGAGAAACAGCCAGGGCATTGAGGGACTTCTCTGTTGAATAACTCAAGTGGCCGGGGCAAAGTGGCTGCAGTTTCTGAGAGGTGTCTAAGGCTTTGGAGTGCGTTCTTCCCATATTGCAGAAGTGGTGTAGCCAGGGAGTAACAGCGGCATGATATTTTTAGCATTTGTTCAAATGTTATTGTGTAGACAGTCATCTAGGCAGGGGATACTGATTGAGCCTATGCCCTTCCCATTAGTGCAGCTATCCTCAGAGGAACACTGTAGAAGTCTAAAAGATACTAGAGAGCCCTAGGCCAGCACTTCACAGAGTCCTGGGCATCTGTCTGTGATTTGTGCCTCCAGGTCCCAGGCCTGGTATTCAGAAGCTCAATTCTCATTCTGCCATGAACCCAAAAGGACAAATGTTATTTCTGTTCTGTTTTCCCTGCTTCTAAACACATTCAGAAAGTGCTCTGGGGTTTCTAAAGTGTTTCCTCTTGATCATTAAACAAGGTACCCAGCAAAGTTCACGGGGATGTATGTGGTGATGATGTCTGAAACAGGATACATGTGCATTAGGTTCCTGGTTCAGGGTTCTTCCAGTGACAGGATAATACCCATGACCTTCAACTTGTCATCTGCTCTCAGCTAAAGAAGAGAAACCAATTCTGTGTATTTCAGAGAATTTGCTGAAGCTTTTCCTGCAACCTGGCTCAGCACTCTAGAAAGGTTGGAAAAAACAAAACAAAACACCAAAACAACAACAACAACAAAATAGGAGTGTAGAATTTTTTTGTTTGTTTTTGTTTTTTGTTTTGCTCTGACCTCAGATCTAGGGCCTCAACATGCTAAGCCCATGCTCTACTCCTCTCCATTGTGAAGTCCCACTGACACCTTCAACACTGGGGTTTGTTCAGTTGGGACTTGTTTGTGAAAACTATACTCGTGAGGTAGCTTCAACTTCTGCATTGTATAGGCAAGGAAATGGCCTTTGGAGAAATGACGTGGCCTGGATTAGTCGCACCTATAGTAGATGGATCTGAAAGTGGGTTTACAGCTTTTCAGAGACCAGGACAGTAGCCCAGTGAGGTGGTGATGTCGGTCATCCCATCTGAAGCCTAGGGTTGGGGTAGGGCAGTCCTTGGGTGGTTTTCAAACATTTGGATGTCAGAGTTCATTCACCTCTATTATTCACCTTTTGTTGTTGTTGTTGTTGTTTATTGTTTTTTGGAGACAGGGTTTCTCTGTATTGCTTTGGAGCCTGTCCTGGAACTCACTCTGTAGACCAGGATGGCCTTGAACTCACAGATATCTGCCAGCCTCTGCCTCCTGAGTGCTAGGATTAAAGGCGTGCACCACCAACACCTAGCCATTCACCTCTATCTGTGAACACTTTATATGGTTATTGCTGAAGCTCCAAAATAATGAGGCAACTGGTCCAAACGCCAACATTGAAACAGTTGGCAATTTAGGCCTTGTTATTAGTTGCTGATTTATGCAGAGCTCTGCCTCCAGTCCAACTGCCTGTGTGCATGAACTGCCCTAGCATATACCAGGGAGCTAGAAATGGCTCCTTCCCACGCAGCCAGCTCCAAGTTTCTTTAGTGACTGGTATGTGGGTGGAGCTTATTTGGCTAGTGAAATGTATGTTAAAGAGGCACATTCTTGTTGGGATTTTTGGTGTCCATATCCGCTTTTAGTGAAACTCCACCCATAGTTCATTTGCATACCAGAGAGAAAACCAGTATTTTCTATCTGTGAGTGAATCACACTCCCAATCCTAAACCCCGTCTGTCTGTCTGTCTGTGGGTTGTGGCCAGCCAGCTAGCTGGAAGAATGCACTAGGCTACAGTCCAGCTGCACTTGGAGAGGTCAGGACCTGCCACTCATGGGCCAGGGCCCTTTCTGCTCAGAGAACTCTCAGGTCTGGCTGATGGCCACAGCTGGACCTGGACATGGAGTCTTCAACTTGCTCTCCACGGGGAAGGCCAAGGAGGGAAACAGGCCTTGGTTATTTCTGCTGTCGGGGGCCCAGCGGCGAAAGAGGCAGGAGACAGGTACTGAAGCGATGTGATTCTAGGGTTTGCCTCTCTTCCCAGGTGTCTTCTGTAAACTGCTGTGTCATGCTTCTGTCCTGGCCACTTTGTCCTGAGTGTGAGCCAGGAAAGGCCAGAGGTCATATGGTCACTTTTAAATTATAGTTCTCAGGCCTTCGTTGATAGTTCTCAACTGTTAAATCTTGTTTAATGAGAACTAAATTGCTGTTCTTTATTCTGAAATAACTTTTTTCTTAATTTCCTATGCAAAGGTAGGACACCTTTCATTGGTTATTTTGAAATGTTTCTGACTAAAGTGTAATCATTGCGGCTCACCTTGCTGAACTCTGAATTTTTGTTTGTGGGACCTGGTTTAGAAATGCCAAATACAAGTTGGAAACTGAGTGACACTGCTTAGCATTTGGTGGCTCTTGCCTACAAATCCTAGTGCTTAGGCTGAGAATGGAGAGTTCAAGGCTTGCCTGGGATAGTGACTGAGACCCTGCCTCAAAAAAAAAAAAAAGCAAAACATGAACAAACAAAGCACCCACTCCAAACCAGTTTTCTCAGACTCGAGAGATGCACATCTCTTCCTCCTCTTGCCGTGGCTCTCAGTCCGGAGTGGTGGGGATGGAACCCACAGTCTCCTGTTAGCTAAGAGCCCTGCTGCTGTGCTGCACCCCAGCCCGAGAGCTTCTTAAAACTTACACAGCTGCTTCTGAACTGGGCTGCCTCACCTACGCAGAGGGAAGATGAAGCTGCAGCATGTTCCATCTTGTTCCTGCCTGATTTAGAACCCATACTGATCTACCTGTGCAGGAGCTTTGCAATCCTGAGAGCCTGGGCAGGAGAAGCCACAAGGGCAGTGCTGGGGAAGCTGATCACCTACAGAGGAGGCAGGGGAGGGGCTTTGTAGAAACCCATTCAAAGAAAAAGGAGGAAAGCTTCAAAACCAGAAAGTCCTAAAAGGGGATTCGTTTGCTATATGTCGGATCTGTTATTTCACTGGCCTGTCTTCTGACTGCCAGGATTATGCTCTGGGATGAAATGTCATAAAATAGGGATAGCTGTAAGGTCTGATATGGGAACAAAGCAGAGGGGGAAAGGTTTTCTGAAGGAACAGACCAACTGCAGTTCCACAAGCCTGAGTTTGCATGTACCTGTGTGTTGGAACATTCAAATGTTCAGTTCACGCTGCTGCTGGTAGTACTGAAGTCAACTCCTTGGCTCAGTTTACTTGGTTCAGACACTTTTTTTGGCCAAGATGGTCCCGAGGATAAGGGAAAGGGGCAAAATAGGGAATTTTGGGTCTGTGAAGAGTAACTGACAGGTGGTGGTTGAACTGACAGGTGGTGATTGGCCCTTAAGTAAGGAAGTAGAAGTTACTTACTCATATAGAAAGGAGGCAAAAAGGCCAGGGACTTGAACGGGCTGTAAAGATGTTTTCTATTGGGGGGAGTGTGTATGGGGAATGTGAGTGCATATGAATGGCTGGGACTAAGATGGACTGGGTGATGTGAAGAAGTCACATCAGCGTCTATGGCTACCTGAAATGCTCATGGCTACTTGACATCTGACTACCATGGGGCCGTGTTGATAGGAGCATTGATGGCTTACTCTGGGCCCGGGTTAATTCTTGAAGGACTGGATTAGTTACTGGGGAAGCAGGTCATTGTGTAGCTCAGTCTCTCCCCTCTCCTACATGTACACACTTGCTCTTCTGTTTGCCACTGTGTTGAGGCAGTACAAGGCCCTCCCTGCCTATGTTCTGACTCTTTCCATCCTCTAGAGCATAAACCAAAATGAACCCTTCTCTGGCTCTGCATACTATCTAGTTAGTTCTTCTAAGTCTTGATCTGATTATCAACTCAGGTCAAACATACCTCAGAGACTCACAGGACTTGGGAGACTAATGGTTAACCAGGTCAGCCCCAAAGGCTAGAGGAGGTTCCTAAGGTCAGGCAGCTCAGGGGTCTTCTCTAGGGACTCAGAAGAAGTTCGAGATGTAGAATTGGGGATCTGGCTTCCAAGGGACACCTTATGCCGCTAGTTTATGACTTTCTTGATAAAAGGCAGATGATCATGGCCAGGCGGTTTTCATGTCCAGCCTGATATGTGTCTTGTATGCCAGTCTGCTATTAATCGGAATTCTAGTTTCTGATTCAGGTCCTTTCTGTCCCTTCAGGTAGCCATAGACACTGAGTGGTGTCCTCTGCTAACTAGAGCCTATACAGCACTGTTTTAGTTTTAAAAAAAAAAATTGTTTTTTAGTTGTTTATCTCTGTGTGTCTGTGTATATGAGACTAGGTACCTGAGGGGGGCAGGGGATCCCCTGGAGCTGGAGTTTTAGGCAGTTGTGTGATGTCTACCAGGAGTGCTAGGATGAGACTCAGGGTCTCTGCAGGAGCAATGCTAGCTCTTAACCACGGGAAGCCTTCTCTCCAGTGCCTGTGCACATGCATTGAAAGGTCTCTGATGAATAGTGTTATCCATTGCAAGTGTTTATATAGAGACAGATTCTCAGGAAAATAATGTTCAACAATTAAATTATTTATTTGCATATTTTACTCACTGGCTTTGGATATGCTAGGCAAGCATTATTCCTCCAGGCTTTACTTCCTCCTTGGTATTTTGAGACAAGGTGAATTGACAGAAATGCCCTACCATATCCTATAAAAGAGACAGTGCCATATTTGATGAGTTAATGTGGCCTCCACACTCTAAAAGCAGAGGTACACACAAGGGGCACGTACACATGCTCATGCTCTCAAAGTGACCCAGGATCTTTTAAATCCCGACTGGCTTTCAAAACCTGGGGCTAACAGTGATATGAAGTAAAAGAAGCAATGACAAGGTAAATTTGTAACAGTTTCAGGCTGAGACTCAGGGCCCAGGTGTCCAGGAGCAATGCATGGCGCCTGGGTTCCAGTGAGGTGCAATTCCTGGCATTCCTTAGCTTAGATGCCACTGTGTCAGTGGACTATCGATGCCTATCAGCATTGTGTCATCCGATGCCTTTTCCCAGAGAGCTCTTCTGCCTCCCATCCAAGGCCCCAGGGCGGCTCTGAAGATGAAGAGCTATAGATCTGGTTAGGGCAGAGACAGACTGGGGCCAGGGATAAACTTGCTTAAAGAAAAAGAGAGGGAGAGAGAGCGCGAGCAGGGTAGCAGGGGTGGAGGGGGTGGAGGGTTGTCTGTTTTGGGAGGGTTTGTCCCCAAGTACGAAGGAGACTATCCCCAAGTCACACTCTGAGGGTTTCTTAGAGGTTTTCCACATCACTTGAAATTACCCAGACAGGAACTTCTTCAGAACTTGTAACCATCTATGGTCTGTGCTCAGGGGCCCCTTCTGTGAAGTTTTACAATCCTTTCACAGGGGTCAAATATCAGATAGCCTGCAGATCAAATATTTACCTAAGATTCATAACAGTATAGCAACATTACAGCTATGAAGTAGCAACAAAATGATTTTTCTGGTTGGGGGGGGGCTCTACAACATGAGGAACTGGATGAAAGGGTTGCAGCATTAGGAAGGCTGAGAACCCCTGAGCTAGAGCCTGGAACTGTACCTTGTGTTTCCACCACATCTTCTCTCTGGGAGCATGAGCAGGGCTAAAGGTGACAAAGTGGCCAGAGTATTGTGCCCCTCCCTGGCCTGCTACTCTCAGATGGAGAAAGAAGGAGGATTGAAGGGGAACCAAAGAAGCTTCACCTCCTTTCAGAGCCCGTTGGGTCTGAAACACACATGCATCACATACACACATGCACAAACACGTCGCATGCGCATACACACAGGCACCCACACACCAGACCACACTATCCACTATGCTTTGGCTCAGTTGCTCCAAAGAGCTGGAGTATCTCCATTGGTGATTTTCCCATGGCTTAAAATGCCAGTCCTGCTTCTTCCCCGATGTAGGTCCTCCCTTATGTTTCCTTTTCTCACCTTGTAAAGAAAACACAAAGCACTAGTCTTCAGTTGTAAGGGTGTAGGAAGGAAAGAAAGATGATATAACTGAAAGTATTCTCACTGTAAAAATCCTTAGCGGGCGAGCGTGTGTGTGTGTGTGTGTGTGTGTGTGTGTGTGTGTGTGCGCGCTGACAGCTAGAAGCATTAAGTCCAGAGCTGTATCTCTTTGAAGGATTAAGAAGGGGCACAATCGAGCAGGAGCAGCTGTCTTCAGGCGGACGTTTCAGGCTTGTTCCCTAGAAAACTCTCAGAGCACTTCACCTGGGACAGAGACCCTGAAAACTGAACAGACTCTGTAACTAATTAAAGCCAGTATGTGCTGAAGTCAACGTTGTACAGTGGAATAGTTACACCTCAGAAAGAATATTTTAGAAGTCATTCTTGACTATTATAGTCTCCTAACAATTTTATCTAGACTGTAAATGACTCTTTTCCCACGACACAAATTACTAACTGTGGAGTGTTAAGTTACTGACCTTGTGTTCCTCTTCTGTTTGTGAATTGAAGATGTCTGTTCTTTACCTCATTGATGGTACACTAAGAAGGGGAGGCTGGGTAACAATGGACTCACAGTATCAGAGGCGGAGGGTCAAAGGCCTCTTTGTAGAGGGGAGCTAATTTGAAGGTTCAGGAGGTGTTTAATGCCAAGGCCACAGATAATATTTACACCAGCACCCCTGTGCTCCTGCGCCTGTGTCCTAACACAAACCAATGGTACTGTGTTGGTTTGCCTTCTGAGATGGGTGTGTGGAATTTGGCACCAGCCTTCAAGGTTGTCTGGCAAGTGCACATTGAGTGTGTAACTGAACTGACCTACTGTACTGACTTTTCCAGTGTCCTTATGAAAAGTGGCTCCAAGTTCTAATTCTGGATTTAGTTGGAACTGGTTGAGTACTTTTCTCCCAGGCTCTAATGCTTTGGCTGTGGTATCTTCTACTGGGACCCACACAGGAAGAAAATGGTTCAAGAGAGTGTGGGTGATCAGGCATGGGTATGGGCTTGTGCTGCAATCAGGTGGATAAGTCATAGTCTGCTTGGTAATATTTTCAGGAGTCCCAATTTATGGGCTAGGTGAAGTGGGAGACCACATGCCTGAGAAAACTACTGTAGGTCACTTCATTATCACAGTCGGAGGGGCAAGGTCCACTCTCCTGAGAAAGTGCCCCCAATAGGAAGATCCTGGTGTCTGTGCCAGGTGTGATTGGGTGCTGCCTCTGAGGTCATCCACTGCAATCTTGTTGCTCCTCTCTTCTAGACTTGGCCTGTGTCCTCGAGTTTATGGATATGAATACACATGAGAGATTAGCGTCTTAACTGTGTTTCTGCAGTTGTGGCAGCCACTCTGTTCTGGGACTTCATAAGGGAGTCTGTGGTGGTGGTTCAGATTTGAAAGTATAAAAATGCTAGACCACTGAGGGCAAGGCTTGTAAGCAATGTGGGAAATGCTTGTTGCTACACTGGTCCACTGTGTTTTCATCTGCTACAGGAACACCTGCTATCTTGAATATTTCCCAGAAGAGACAATAGGTTCTTGATGCCCGGAGTCCTTCCTTAACCTCTCAATGCTTAGTTAGCTGCTTGCCTCTGGTGTGTGTGTTAGGACATTAAGTGATGATGCATTTTGGTTGTTGGAGTTGAAGGGCTTTTTCCTGTTACTGGTACTATTACAGTTGGACCTCATTCAGGTGACAAGAGTTAGTCTCCTTTCAATGTTATGGATAGCTTCTAGCCTTTTTTATTATGGAAAATAAATACATGTAAATAAACATATACACATATGTACATATATTTATATTTGTAATGGTTTAGGAGGAGAATTTAAACTTTGTTAAGATAGTTGTAGCGTAGGTACTGGATATTACAAAAAATCATCCAGCGGAATCCATGGGAGTCTGGTTCTAGGGCCTCACACATATCAAAATCTGAGGATGCTAGTAAAAGGTGTGGCATTTGCTAGAACTGATACGTGCCGTCTCATACATTTTGAATCATCTCCAGATTACTCATAATGTATTATGCAAGGTAAATTCTGTATAAACAGGATTTCTTTGCTGTTTTATTTGAGGGAATCATGAGACAAAAATTGTTTTTTACATGTTCAGTACAGAGATAATACCTTTTTCTGAATATTTCTGAATATTTCAATATTTCTGACATGCCATTGGTTAAACTCGTGAGTGTGGAACCCACAGATTCAGAACCCATGGCTGTAGAGGGCCTACTGTACTTTGTCAGTTATGAGCCACAAGTCTATACAAGTGTATTGTCATTTTTCTTTCTCTGCTCCAAGGTGGCTGAGAGCGGAGTATATGTAAGTCAAGACTGTTCAAAATCTAGCCTTTTCATAGCTTTGTAATATATCTTCAGTGTGCTGAGGGACAGGAGAAAGATGTATTTTAAAAGCAGCTTGTGAAGGCATGCTCACTGTTGAGTGGGGAGGAGGGTAGGCACGGAGAACAGCAGGAGCCAGCTTCAGATTGGGCCAGCTGTGTGTGTGTACACAGGGGAAAGGTGAAGGCCCTGATAGCATGTTGAACCAGTAGGACCAGCATCAGCTTTTACAAAAGTATTCAAGGAGAGGAACAAAGCCAAGCTTGTGCATAAACAGACTGTCACAGACATTCCAGGAAGCCACTGAGCTGAGAAAGATGGCATGCTTCCTTCAGAGGGTCATTGCAGAGCATAGCTACAGTAGAACCTGCATTGTAAAACAGCATAGGGATTTGTAGAGAACAGGAAAGGAAACACCCTTGAGACAAGGTCTCACTATGTAGTATTGCCACTGGAATTCACATCTGAGTTGGAATTAAAAGTAAGAACCCCCACAAACAGCCTGAAATAATTTTTCAAAAAGTCATTGGTTTTCATGTGTGGTGTTTGCCTGTGTGAGTTTATGTTCACTACCTGTATGCAGGACGGAAGAAGGCCAGAAGAGGATGTAGGATTCCCTGAAACTGGAGCTAGAAAACTGGAGCTAGACTGTAGTGAGTCATTGTGTGGCTGTTGGGAACCAAAGCTCGGTCCTCAGGAAGAGCAATCAACTCCCTTAATCACTGAGCTGTTCCTCCAGCTCCTGGAAACAGCTTTCTAGGATAGCCAACATCTTTTTTCTTTTTGTACCTGTCTGCCTGCCTGTCTTTCTATCATCTGTGTGTGTGTGTGTGTGTGTGTGTGTGTGTGAGAGAGAGAGAGAGAGAGAGAGAGAGAGAGAGAGAGAGAGAGAGAGAGAGAACAGCTTCTGAGAGTTGCTTCTTTCCTTTCATGAGGAACTTAACTCAGGTCAGCAGGCTCGTCAGCAGGCATCATTACCCACTGAGCCATCCCAATCAATACTTCTTACATTAGTTAGGCAGGAACAAACTACCATGTTCGACTTGCTAGTTTTCAAGGACATTGGTCACCATCTTCACCAGTTACCTGTACTTGAGGGGTTTATACTTGGAATCATATGTGATGGTCATATTATGCCTTCAAGTGCACTAATGTTTCAGGTGAAATGAACATCACCTAGATGATGCCACTGTGTATGTGTGGCCCTTTAAAGACTGCCAAATCTTTTGTAGCTGACAACCTTGTGACCATCTTCCTCATATTTGTTCACACTGTTTAATCCCATGACATTGGCATGCTCTGTTTCCCATAGAGATGTCCAGTCTCTGCTTCCTTGGCTGCACCCCCCCCCCCCACACACACACCAATTCTTGTCTTTATTCAAAACAAAGTTTGAAAGAGGACTCTTATTTCCTACAGCAGCTCTGAGTTAGTAGAGTAGGAAACTGGGCAGACAGCCCAGTCCCTCACATGGCTTTGTTTGTTTCTGAGAAAGCGTCTCCCTAAACATCAGGTTACCCTCAAAGTTTCCCACCTTCTGCTTCCACCTTCCAATTGCTGGGATAGAGGCATATACCACCTCAGCCAGGGAAGACTGATTGTTTTAATTTGTTCAATTTTTTTTCTCAGTATATTTTGATCATACTCATTTTCCTCCCACAAGACTGATCATTTTTTATTGTTTTCCCAAATACTTCATCTTTTGTTCATTTTGCTACTTTTGACTATGACTCCCCAGCGACTGTCTCTGTAGCCTGATGACAGGAATCAAAAGACACCTGCCAGGGTGGCATCGTGATCATCTTACCCTCTTAATCAGAGGTGAAAGAGTTGGAGTGGAAATTTATCAGGCTTGATAACACAGGGCTGAATTATTTGTAACTTTGGGTCTTTGCTTTTCTCTGGAAAAATTAAATGAATTTTTATTAAAAACCCACTAAGAGCCAAACATTCACACAGCTATTAGGAGGGTAAAGATTAGTAAAGGGCATTTATGTTCCCAATGAGCTCAGGTTCACACACAGTCACTGGCACACACAGAACCAGTAAGATGAGTGTTCTGCTGGCCACAGAGGAGAAGAGTTCCCTCAAAGCGCAAAGGCTTCAGAGCTAAGATGACATTTGAATCAATCTTAAGAAAATGTTACGGTGCTAATAACACTATGTTGATTTTTCTAGAGTCTCTATTTTTGTAGTTGATGTCCGGAAAAGCCATGATTCTATTGGAAGAGGAAAGCTACCAGTTCATGTATGCATACTGTCCTCATCCAGGCATGCTGTTGGTTGAAAAGAGACTTGCCATTCTGTGTGCATTGCTGCCTGACTGCCTGCCACCATGCAGTACATGGCTCTGGATTTTTCCTATTACCTTAGGTTTAATTAAAGAGATGATGGGCTTTCTGGTTGCCCTGTAATTGACACTGGTAGCCAACCCTTTAACTCTGAGTTCTTGCTCTACAGCTCCCATCTACAACAGTTAGTTAATTATCTGAACACCCAGGCTCACAATTGATTCAGGGATTCCTACCTATTTCTTACAGCGGCAGGGATCAAATGCAGGACTTTTGCACGCTACGCAGGTGCTGTGGCATTCAGCTGCACTCCATCCTGAGGAACTTCTGTTCAGAAAAAAGAAAATTGTGGGTGAACAGGAAAGGACTCTGGGTAAATCATCATTCCTGGTTTCATTTGGGTAGAAAGGTCATACCTACTTATGTTGTATTTTCAAAATACCAGATGCAATAATGATTCCCCATGCACTTTATGTTGCATTTGAAATGAGTCTTTGAAATGGGCATAGAGCTGTGCTTTATTTTCTCCCAGCCAATTAACTTGCTGACCTCCTGCCAAGGTTTGTCCATTTAAAAAAGGATTGCCTTAAACATTCATTAAGAAAGCATATAGCAAGTGAATGTTTTAGCAAAGGCATGAAGGCATATGTTTGGACCCAAGCACCCATTCATTCGGGGCTTATCACTCAGGAAGCATGAGTAGTGATGGCTTCTCTCTGGGACCAGGAATCCTTGATCTCTCTTATGTGCAAGCCTTCCTTATGATAAAGAGTTTTGATTTTTCTCAGGAAAGCTTATGAAGTTGAGTATGATGGCACATGTATCCAGCCCCTAGGAGGCAGAGGCAAGTGCATTTCAAGTTCACAGCCAGCTTAGGCAACATAGAGTTCCAGATCAGCCTTAGCAGCACACTGAGACTCTGTCTTTAGGAAAGAACAGAGGGAAGAAGAGGAGAGCTGCAATATGTCCATATAATGCAGATAATTGGTACCCTGACATGCCTTTTCCACACCTAAAGATGGGGGACCTTGTGCTATGTAAAATACTTTAAGCTTCCATGTTCATGTTTGGAAAAGATAGGGAAAGTTCATGTCTCATCTCTCTTGCCTCATTCCTTCAGCTGCAGGAAGGAGATCGATGCTTACATGAATATGGAAAAGACACCCACATCATGAGGGTGAGCAGTGGATTGAGAGTGGGCAGTGGGTTGTGGAGACAGAGCTCAGGACAGGGTGCTGGATCTGTTTGTAAGTCCACCCAAGTCACCATTCTGATCTTTTACTCTGACTGTGGAGTAAAGGTGTTAGAGATGCAAAACTCTGAATACATTCCTTGATTTCCAACAGAGAATAATTGAATTCTAGACTCCCCCTTAGTAAATAACATTGTGAAAAATTACTCAAGGTTGTTGAGGTAAAGAAACAGTTTGGTCATTGAACACTGGGCAATGACCTATGAATTCTGACATAGGTTTCCAATGCTCACCCAGATACCTAGTCCCAAGAGCACGGATCTTGCAGGCTATTAGATAAATACTTACCTACCATCCCTCCGTCAGCATTAAATGCAGTTTATCTGTATACAGGTCACTAAAATAAATCACTATAAATTGTACAGATAATGGCATGTTATTTTCAACTCTTAGCTAATTAACAAGCATGAAAAATAAACATGATGGACTGTGTCACTTTGTATAGTTTGTATTTGAATTGTAGCTTACATCTCTTTCCTTCAGTGGTACTCAAGAGTGAGTAATCCTGGCCTATGCAACCACACTCAAGTGTTGGGCCATAGTCTTTGTCATACACACCACATCCTATTCCTTTCTGTTTGTTCTGCCGAAGGGAAATGGTGGGATTGCCAGATTTCGGTGAGAATTACAGGCTTTTCAGATCATCATGAGAAAATTACTGAGATTCAATGTCATTGGGAAAAAGCATATTCTTAATTTCCTGTAATTTTTCCTTTAATGGGTACTTTGGCTCCATTTTCAAAGTACACTTAAAGCTTTCTTTCCCAATTTGGCATCAGAAATATTTCTTTAAATGCCTTTAATTTTAGGATTATTTTCTCTTTTGATTGACACAAAGTGTATCATTCCAGAAGGGAAAATATCAACACATATTTGAATAAGGGACTTAATAATACCGAGTTTTGTAATCGCCTTCCTATGAGTGAAGGTTAGTGGCTGTAAATACTAGGAAAACCACTCCGTATAACCAACACACTATGGGAATTTTGAAATTTTGGTTCATGAGTGCTAATTTCAGTTCTCAGCATAACTATTTATCACTTTTCCCTAAGAGAATGATGGGATTGCACTCATGGGTCTCATAAACTTCTTCCCCTGTGCTCAGTTTGCTCTAGCTCAGTGTGTCTCTTTGGGCTTCAACATGTTCAAATGAAGATTGTTTCATTCTAGTCTGACCCAGCCTTCTACAGGATAAAGGTGCACCTACTGAGAGGCACATGCTCTTCCTTCATATTTAAGCTGGTCATAGGGAGTACAGAAAGACCAAGACCATATGGGGATGCTCATTAGACCTGGACCTCTGATAGAGGAAGCTCTGAGCTGGGGAGGCAAACTGATATCCTATACCCACCCTACTGCCTCGTCACTTCTCTCCACGTGATCAATACCTGTTTTCTACATATGGCAATATGTTTAGAGAATGAAATCAGATGAACTAGGCTGCTGCAGCTTCTGACTCACTGTGTGTCCTTAGCCATTGGTTGTTTCTTGAACTTGATCTTCATACCTACTGCAAAATGTTTATGTTGCATAACTGAGTGATGTCGTCTGGATTTTCTTTCAACTCCAAAATGTCTTTCCCAAACAATCAATTCTAAAAAAATTGTTTTTCTGGACTGGAGAGACATGTTAGCAGCTAAGGGCAATGACTGCTCTTCCAGAGGACCAGGGTTCAATTTTTCAGCATCTACATTGTTCACAACTAACTTTAACTTCATGTCCAGGGTATCTGATCCCTTCTAGTCTCTTCATTAGCACCAGGCAAGCCAATTTGTTACTAATGTGAATAAAATGCAGAGGATACATTTTACCCAAAATGGATACAGCAATTCTAGAATCACTCTAGCCAAATTAAGCTAGCTGTTAAGAAGTTTGAACCTCCGCAGTGAGGCACTTGGGAGGCAGAGGAAGGTAGATAGATCTCTCTGAGCAGAGGCCAGCCTGCTCTACAGAACTAGTTCTAGGACAGCCAGGGCTACAAAGAGAGACTCTGCTTCAGAAAAGAAAGAAACAAACAAAAACAGCATGTTTATTTACTGATTGTCTCTGCCAACTTTTACAGCTTGCCTCTGGTGTTAGCAGCACTTGTAGAATGTCTACAGAGGCCGGCTGTCACACACTAGTGGTCCCCATGAAATAAGTCCTATATCACAGACGGAGTTCCTTTTCACCCTTATGAGTTAATTGCCTGGAGGCAAGATTTTTTTTTTTTTCTTCTAAATGCAGGCTAGAATAAAGTCTTGTTTGAAAAGTCTTAATGAAAAGAACAAACATGAGGACAGCACCCACCCATTCTTTCTGTGGTGTCTGCTGCCTGAGAATGAAGACTCAAGACTGTTAGCACAATGTCAAAGGACACCCACTGCATAAAAGTCAACGCCCTTCTGCTCCACAGATACTCATTCCTCCGGCTATTTATGGAGAGCAGGCTTTGAGTGAGAATAAAAAGATATTAAGGAACTAATTAATGCTCTATGAATTGCTTCAACAACACTGTCTATGCAGCAGAAGCTGGTGTTTTATACTCCAAATGCCTCTTCAGTTTGCCCAACTCGGTGGAGAACTGAAATGGGAAAGGTTTTGTTCAGAGACTTAGTAAGTTCCCTGTGGCTACTCAGGGAACCAGATTCTTTAGTAACATTTGCAGAGTGTGAGTACAGAAGGATTTTTTAAAAATGGGCATGCACTGAAGGCATCTCTTAAGAGGTAGAATCGATCTTTGCCATTTTGCCTTCATTGTGATCTTTCTGGCCTCCTTCATAGGGCACTCAGCCAGAAGACAGCAGCATCTGTCCTGTCTTACTCTTCTCTCAGCCCAGTGACACTTCCATAGACAAGGCTCTTTGCTACTCTCTGTGTGCAGCTTATTGTTGAAGAAATTGGGACAACCCATTGCCTATCTCAATTTGAGATCATGGAGAGGATTCCCAAATATAGAAATGTAAGATCTGGGGCCCAGCCAGGGCAGATGTCTGGTGTGATAAAAATTTCCAGTGTAGTGTCTGTATTGGCTACTTTTACATAGCTATTGCCAAACTACCTGTCAGAATAATAAGGCGGGGGGGGGGGGGACGGGGAATTTGTTCTTCTTCATAATTTCAGAGGGATCAGGCCAGGGTTGCCTGGTCTCATGCACTGTTCAGAGCATCATGATGACAGGAGAGTGTAGAGAAATAGGCTTTTCACTTCTTAGTGGACTGGAAGTCAAGAGGAGTGGCAATGCCGGAAGAGAACAGGGTAAGATACAGTCTCAATGACACATATATTAACCTGTGTTTATTCTAACGTGAAAGTACAGTCAGTTCTCATTATTAGCAGCAATTACATTTTATTCTGCATGATAGCATATCAATAGCTTTTCTCATTGCTGTGATCAAATACATGCAAAAGCAAGTTACAAAAGAAAAGTTTTACTCTGGCTCACAGTTGGAGGTATAGTCTGTGTGTGGGAGACGTGGTGTCAGGAACATAGTGGTCCAGAGTCAGGAAGCAGAGAGAGAGAGGAAGGTAAGTCCTGGTCATGGGATGGTGCTGTCCACATGTAGAGTGAGTCTTCCCACTTCTCCATCCTAGTCTAGAAACACGGCAACATACTGAGAGTTTGACTTGTAATGGGTTCTAGATCCTGTCAAGCTGACAATATTAAGTCATGCTGAGTTAGGGGATACTGACATTTAATGAGCATTAAGTTTCTGCACTATTAGATTTCTGCTCCCAGTATTCTTGCCAGCTAATTAACAAAAGCACTACTTTTGTACATGTGTGTGTTTCTATATAAAGACACTGTCTGTGATAAGTATCATCCGCTCATGTGTACTGAGCTCAGCAACCAACTCTACTGGAGCTCATGCTTGAATGAAGCTTATCCAAAACTTAAGTTTTCTCTGTAAGGCACATCACAGCCTCCTGTACTTAAGAGCACCAGACAACCCTTCCACAGTCTGCTCAAGGGGCAGTTTAAACAACAAAGTCATCGAGAAGAAAACACAAAAGAGAGAAACAGGAGGCATTAAATAGACCGTGAAAAGAATGTTTCCTCAGACTGAATCAGGAAGGCAGAATGCTGTTGAACTGAACTCCACCTGGGAAGATGTTTGTGGGATAACCTAAATTTCTCACTGTTCTGTGCAGGTCCATGGATATTGATGTGGGGGCTGCATATAAAGTTTAGCAAGTAGGGAGACTCAGAGAACCTGCAAATATAAGTGGCTGTTTTCTCTGGGTTGCTTTTTTTCTTATGATGCTTTTGCAAATGGGATTGATGCCTCTAGCTGTACTGACTTCCAACCTCTCTGCAGTTTTATTAAAGGAAGAAAATTTCCAAATATTAATACCATCTCATTTATGAGCCGCCTAGGACAGGGTCCTTACAGGTGTTTCTCCACTTTTAGTCGGGTTTTGTTATTGTTTGTTTTGAGACAGGGTCTCACTATATTGGCCTGGGACTTGATACATAAACTTGGCTGGCCTCAAACTCAGTGATCCAACTACCATTGTCTGATGAGTACTGAGATTAGAGGTGTGTGCCACCATTATCATTCAGCTACATTATCAGTAAAAATATTCCTTTTAAAACAATCTCCTTCTTTGTGTATATGACAGAGTTGAGATGAGTAATGGCTGAGGGACTAATTGCTGGCCCAGGTGTGACCATTTCTCTTTCTGCCCAGGGCTGCTCTGAATGTAGAAGAGGAGTTTGATTCAATTTGTAAATTCCGATGCTTGATGCTGTTGGTTGTGCTATTATTTAGAGAAGTATATGGAAGTAGGGTACAATATTACTGTTTCATGTCATCCTACATGCTGTTAGTATAGTCAGAGTGGAGGACAGAAAGTAGAATTTGATTATGCTTGTTGACTAGCCATTGTGTTGATATAGAATGTAACCCAGGAGCAAGAAGGGGCTTAAGTGGTGGAGAAGCTAGTTTCTCCTTTATTAAAGGAAGGGCTTTTCAAAAATATAAAGGAGAAAACATTCTATCTTGTTCTGCCCACTTCAAGAGCATTTGACCCTCCCCCAAAATGGCTGCTCAAGGAACGCCTGAAGAAATCTGGGTTGGAGTTTTCCTAAAACCTATTTTATTTTATCAATTTAGTGTGTACGCAGGCGTGTGTGTGTGTGTGTGTGTGTGTGTGTGTGTGTGTGCATACATAAATATGGAGATCAGAGGACCGCTTTGTGGGAGTTGGTTCTCTCCTTCCACATTGTTTTGAGGCAGAATCTCCCTCATTGTTTCTACTTTCATGCTGTGTATTGGCCTAGGAGCTCCCTGTTGATTATTCTGTCTGCCTCCACCTCAGACTAGGAAAGCTAGGATTACAACTGCTTGCCACAGCATCAGAGTTTTATAGGTAGGTTCTGGGAATCAAATTCAGGTAGTTAGGCCTGGTCAATGAGAGTTCTTACTTATGGAGCCAACTCCCTAGCCTCTGTAACTTCCTTCCTTCCTTCCTTCCTTCCTTCCTTCCTTCCTTCCTTCCTTCCTTCCTTCTTTCCTTCCTTCCTTCCTTCCTTCCTTCCCTAACCTCTATAACTTCCTTTCTTTCTTCTTACTTTATGTTTATGGATGTTTTGCCTGCATGCATGCCTGTGCGCCGAGTACATTCCTATTACCCATGGAGGCCTAGAAGAGGATGCCATATCCCTTCCCTGAGTTACTGACAGTTGTGAGCTGCTATGTAGGTGCTGGGGGAGGGGGGTTTGAATCTGGCTCCTCTGAGGACCAGCCAGTGCTCTTAATCACTGACCCATCTGTCTAGCCCAGCTCCATTCCCCAAACTTTTAAGCCTATGTTAAAATGTGCTAAGCTTTCAGGGTCTTATCTCTGCTTTTGTAGGTTGCTTGGTCTGATCTTGAACCTACTATATGTCCAACCATGTGACCTGTAATCTTTCACCTAGGATTAGTTACAGATGTGTGCTGTCATGGGAGCTCGTGTAGGTGGAAGTCTTGCTTTTTTTTTTTTTTTTTTTTTTTTTTTTTTTTTTTTAAAACCAGGTCTTAACTCTAACCCGATGGAAAGATGGCAGCTTTTCAACTATGCCCTCATGACAGTTCTTAACCTGGATATGTCAGTCCAGATAGAGACATTTTTTGTATGACTGATCAGATCACTCATGTCTCTGGGGTGGACCCTGCCATGGAGCTAGGAGTCAGGGGGAAAGCCAAGTGGGAAACCTCATAAATGCAGTCTAGGAGTTGCTACCCTGGGGAACCTGTGAAAAGGAAGGCAGGCCAACTGCCACAGGTCTTCCTGTGCCTCTTTTCTGACTCGCCTGAACAAGCATCAGAGGCAAATGGCACATCCACAGAACACCAGGCATGCTTCTGGCAGCTGTGTAGAGAGCTTCTCCCTGGCATCAGAAAGCAGGCCCACTGGCCTCTCCTTGGGATGCCCCACTTTTGTTCTGTTCGCCTATTGATGAGTGGTTCTTGCTGCTCTGAGAGGCTGTTTTGGGTAAGATGCTTCAGGCTATGGCGTTTGCCACCTCTTACCCTCTGAGGAAGATGACAAAGAGGAGAAGCAGAGTTTTGATAAGGCCTCTGGGATGGGCCATAACCTCTACGAAGAAGAACGTGCTCATGAGAGCAGAGGTGTAAAAAGTCAAGCTAACTACTGGCTTCCAGAAAGTCTTCACTTTATTGGAAGATGAATAACAGGGGTACTCTCTGAAGTCCAACACACAGCACTCTTGTGTGTGTTAGCTGCAGGGAGAGGGAGAGACGGTAGTATTCTGGGCAGGAATTTTGAAGTCACACAAATCTGGTCTTGAATTCACTATGAGCCCTGTGACTTAGAGAAAGCTATTTGATCCCACTGACCTTTGTCTTTGCAATGTCCAAAAATAGCACACAGCTTGCAGTGTTGTGTGGATAAGGAAGGGTCTGTTCAAAGCATCTGGCAGGTTGCAGCAATGCAGTAGACGTTAGATGAGTGGAGCTCCCTTGGAGTCATTGTCTTTCCTTCATTCAGTGTAGTTGGGAGTACCCTGCTCTGGACACTAAGTTGGCCAATGAAGGTGGGAAGATGAAAGGAACAGAAGTTTAAGGTCTGTTGGGGACTGCAAATAAACAGGTTGTTCAAAGAGACCAGAAGTTCTGTGACATAGGAAGAAGTTGGTGACATGTGAACAGACAAAAGTGACTCCTAAGCCATACTGTGTAGCCAGGGAACTTTTCAGCATAAAAGAACTATCTGCATGGAGTCACAACAGACAAGTTCCAACAGGTGAGGAGTATAGGTATCCAAGCACACAGCAAAGCATACGTGAAAGCTTGAGGAAGAAGTCAGGGATCTCTAGTAGAAGTGGCCAGAACTCAAGGGGCCTGTACTATTTAGTTACCTCATTGCTGTGACCTAATTTCTGAGCAAACAAACAAATGAGGGATTTCTTTTGGCTCATTGTTTGAACGAGTATAGTCTGGACTTGCTTGGTCCCAGGCACTTGGGTAGAGTATCTGGTAGTCTGTGGTAGAGGAAAGGATGTGGTTCACTTCATGGTGGACATGCAGAGAATAATGCTTGTGTTGTGCTTGCTTTAAAAAAAAAAAAAGATCTGTTTATGTCACCAGCCTTTGCCAAGCACATTCCAGATGGGTATTCATTTAGCCCTCTCTGGACGCATGCCCACAAGCACAAGCAGGAGTATGTCTTATCAGTTTATCAGGTGATTCTGAATCCAGTCATGTGGACAAGGAAGGCGAACGATTATAGAATCCACGCAGTGGGACATTACTCTGGAGAATTTTGAAATTGGTCTCTGAGGATATAGGATTGGAGATCTTGAATCTTCTCATGTGTCTCTTGCTTTTCTATGGTAGAACAAGAAGAGTTCTGTTCTGCTGATGAATACAGCTATTTTGAAAAATAGTCCTCTTCAGTGACATAGAAGATACTTTAATTTAAACTGCTATGGGCGAGCAGAAAACATGCAGCAATCACAATTAACATTTATAATGCCCGGCATCATGCTGGAGTTTTCTGTACAATAAGCAGTGATAACAGGCCCTCTGTATACACCAACAAGACTTCCACTGGTGTCCTGTTGAACCACACATTTTGGAACCTGTGCTACAGTCCCTCCATCAAGAATGGCAACACAAAAATGTTCTAAATACGTAGGGGAACCAGAGTCTGCCTTAGAAAAATATACTCATTATTTTTAAATTGCGTTGCTATTTGAGATATTTTATTTAAAGCAGTTTCTGCAGAGGAAATTGGTTCAGATTTAATGATCTATATCATGGAAAGCAAAGAATAGAAATTGGATGCCGGGCCCAACACACACTGTAACTTCTTAGCAAGGTAAGTCAGGCTAGGAGGCCCTGCATTACCCAGAGCCCAAATTCCCAGCCGTGCCTCAACTGACAAGTTCATGGTATCTCAGCATAAAGAGGCTTACAAATCTTGCTAATTTATACCAAGTGCTGTGACTGTGGAATTGAAGATTAATAAAGAGGTTGGAAATTGGCTGCTGCTGCATGTATCAGTTCCAGGACTGGGAAGGCTGTGCATACACACTTTCTGTTTTAAGAATGTTACTTTATTTTTACTTAAGTGTATGTTTGTGTGTGGGTTGTTTGTGTGAGTGTGTGCCCAGGAGAGCAGATGCCCAAGAAGGTCAACGATGACGTTGTGAGCTGCGGGACCTGTGCTGGAACTAACTCAAGTCCTCTGGAAGAGCAGACTGTTACGTGCTTCTAACCACTTAGCCGTCTCTCTAGCCCCAGGTGCAAACTTTTTTCACTTCAGGTGGCTCAGATACCCCCACTTAAATGGAACTGCAACTTCTCAGCATTTTCTAGAAAAATCTATGCCCTTTTTGTCATTCCATCTATTATTTATTTTTGCCGTTAGCAGGAGGATCTTTAATGTCACGTTGTTTGAGGAAAATCCTGGAGGTTTAGAAGAATATGTTCTGATCCCACAGGTCACTTTCATTGTAGTTGACATTGCTAGGTTTTATGAAGTCTTCTCGATACCCATTTTTAAGTTTTCATTTATTCTGGATCAAAGAGTTGGAAAAATATGTCAGCCTCAAGAAATAATTTATGTGAACTTTGTTTTTTGATTTTCAGCATTTTATCTGAGTAGATATATTTTTAGTTGAAAATACCATCTCTGGGAACAGTCTAATGTTTTGAGTTTATCAACATTTCATGAACATGTTCTCAAGTCATCAACTAATGCAAATTTTTTCTTTGCTCATATCTTCTAAAACCACAGATTTAATCTATTTTACCCCCTTTTAATGATCCATGTACTTATTTTATTTTTAAAAATTATTCTTGAGATTGTAATATAGTTGCATCATTTCCTCCTTTCCTTCCCTCCAGATCTTTCCATGTACCCTTCTTGCCCTCTTTCAAATTCATAGCCTCTTTTTTCATTAATTGTTGTTATATACATACATGCAAGTGTGTGTGTGTGTGTGTGTCCCTAAATACGTAAGTACAACCTGCTGAGTGTGTATATGACTTGCCATGTTTATGTTTTTAGGGCTGATCATTTGGTATTGGGTAACAAACTGATGTCTTCTACGAGAATACTGTTTTTCCTGTTCTCAGTATTCCTTAATTGCCTATAGTTCTTTATGTATTGATGAGGGCTCATGGGCTTTCCCCATCCACATTAGCATTTCTATTGTTATAGTCCTTGTTTGGGACATCTGTTAGACAGCCTTGTTAGCGAGATTTCATGTAGGTATCTTCTGACACTTTTAGTAGACACAGTCTCGACAAATTACCCATTCCTCTGGCTTTTAACAATCTTTCTACCTCCTCTTCTTCAATGACCCCCGAGCTTTAGGTGTGGGAGTCGTTTTATAAATGTATCCTTTGGGACTGGGCTTCACAACTCTGCATTTTGATGGGCTGTGGTTTTCTGTAATAGTCTCCATCTGTTACAAAGAGAAGTCTCTTTGCTGAGGGGTGAAGACTACACTTATCTGTGAGTATAAGAACAAATATTTAAAATATAGTCAAGGATTGTGCTGCTTTAGTAAAGTGGCTGCTCTAGGTTCTACTCCCAGATCCTAGCTGGGTATAGAGGATAGGAGTCATCTCATTCAACATGGTCTTCCTGGTTCCATTCATTTACCTGTTAAAGCCTGGAGAAAGACCTAGCTGGGTATAGAGCTTGGGTGTGGTGTCTCAACTCTTCTTTAGTACTGTTCAGTAAGCCTTCCACCTCTGAGGCTGTCTTCAGCAGGAAATGCCAACTTACCTTGTCCAAACACCTTTGGGAATCATTGTGATTCTACACTCTTGATACCTGAGAAGTCAGTTGCAGTAAGTTATAGTATCCCAGTTGCCTGGGTAGAGTGCCATAATTATGTCCATTTATTCCAGAAAGCATTAATTCAGCTCTTCATTTCTAGAGAACCTTCTATCCAACAGAAATCCAGTGTTAAATAATGTCTGCCTTCTAAGTATTTACTGCTGCCAGTAACTGGTTTCACTCTTTCAGGTACTTTGTATGGCGTAACAGGAGCCAAGATGGTTCTTAGCTTAGCACAAGTGGCTGGTAGTTGGCTAATGTAGAGCATGATGTTAGCTCAAGCTATGGAAAATCGGGATTAAATCAAAGCATAAAGATTTTTTATCCAACTAGTTTAAACAGCTATGTACTCCTTGCAAGGTGATCTGGCTGTCACCACAAGGCATGCTTTACAGTGTTGGGTGCATAAAAATTCCCTCTGTCAGTGGCCACCTGTATGCTTGTTTTGAAATAGAAACTGTGAAGGCATCACCCAGTCAGATGAATGTGCTTTGAGTTGTTTCAGTTAGCAGGGATGTTTGAAAAACAGAGCAGGGATTCATTATTCTTAGCTTTCTCCTTTGGGTGTCATCTATCCTCTATTTAGTACATGTTTCTTGATCACTAGAAGAAAAACATAAGCCAGGCATTGGTGGTCCATGCCTTTAATCCCAGCAGTTGGGAGGCAGAGGCAGGTGGATCTCTGTGAGTTTCAGTCCAGCCTGGTCTACAGAGCTAGTTCCAGGACAGCCTCCAAAGCCACAGAGAAACCCTGTCTCAAAAAAACAAACAATCAAACAAAAACAAGACAAAACAAAAATCATAAAAAACAAAAACAAAACAAAACAAACAAACAAACAAACAAAAAAAAACAGAGAAACAGGCCCCATTTTGGGCTGTGGTAGAACTATCCATGTAGCAGCCTTCACTTCAAAGGCTATCATTAATGGCGGCATCTCTCATAGTTGTCTTTAATATATTACTGTAAATTTACAGTATCACTAATGAAGAGATTCCCATGTTACTGATTAATGACCACATGGAAAATTTCTCCTGTGTAGTAAAATGCTTTCATTAAAAGGCCTGTGAATTTTTTTTTGAAGTGAGCATCTGAGAAAGATATTATAAGCCGAAGGTTGATGAAGTCTGCATATTAAATATAACTAGCAATTAAAATATTTATTTTATCACAATTAAAAAGAGTAATGAAATTAAATCACACCATTAAGAATCTGTGATTTATGTGGAAACCTTTGTAACTAAAAGTAATAAACGCCGAGTAGAAAAAAGTTCCCAATTAACCAAAGGTAACACTTTTTTGCTTTTTTTTTTTTTTTTTTTTTTTAAACAGTGGCAAAAAGAGAAAGTGCATCCTAAGAGTGTTTTTGCAACTCTAAAAGTGAAAATAATATTGCTAGTGAACAGAATGAAAATGATGAGAGACTCTGGGGCTGGGAGTGCTCTGGCCTATCTGTGGCTGCAGCCAGATGGGCGGACATCTTCTGCCACTTAGTCTCCAATTTTAGTGCTTTCTTTTCAAAATGTTTGTGAAATCATAGTACTCAGGACTCAGTGAAGGCTTGTTTGTTGAACACATGTCTCCTTGCAATAAGATGAACGTGTTATCTCTTTATCCTTTTCTTGAACATCAAGTGCTGGACAAACCTGCAATGAAAAGCAAAACAATGGCTGCCTGGCTGGGGCTGGGGCTGCCTGGGGTTTCTGCCATTGTGGGAATGTGAATGATGCCAGTGATGACGAGAGAAAAGTGTTCTAAAGTAAGATAAACGTGTAACTAATTTGAACTCTGCTTAGATACTAGGTGGGCAAGGGCCTTATCCACAAGCAAACAAAATATTTCAATGAAACAGTAGGCCACTCTTAATTCTTCAACTTAAGATAGGTTTTTTGTTTTTGTTATTTTTTCTTTTTAAGGAAACAAAATTGTCAAATACTTAGAATATTTTGGGCTTATATTCAAATAAAGTAACCTCAATGTGTGTAAAAACCAGTATCCCTTTGGTTAATGTGCTGATAACCTTACTTAATTGAGGACTTAAATACCAGAAGGCGGTATTTGGTGAGAAACAGTGTGATTTTCAAAATTTCACATATATATTTAAACTTTTCAGCCAGATATGGTGGTAGACATTTATAATATTAGCACTTATGGAGCCAAGGCAGATTGATGGCCTGTGTGAGGTCACCTGGGTTACATAGCAAGGTATAATCCTGGGTTGGCTACCTGTATCAAGATATAAATACTTAAAAAAAATACTAGAACAACTTTAGATTTGCAGATAAATTGTGAAGATGATTAGAATTCCTTTGTACTCCATATAGTTTTTGTTTGTTGTGAGCTATCTATCAGAGAAGATGACTTGGACATGGGTCCAAGCCAATAGCAAGTCTTTAATAGCCATCTGGAGACTAGACCCATTGCAGTCCTGAACTTTTCTCAGTGTGAGCTTTTAATCACAGATGTCACATCCTGGATTGACACACCCCAGTCAGCTAGAACAAGTAACCAGAAGCAGAACTACGGAAGTCAAAAAGCAAAGTTAGTAGGAGATCTAAGGACTTTCCCAAACTATGACCTTCAATGGTTTAGGTCTTTGTTCTTCTCATTTGGCTGGTGTTGCTGGCCTGAGTGGAACTTCCAGCATTGTGTCAGCTGTGCTAAAGTCTGGGAGACTAGTAAGGTTTTGGTGCCTGTAACCTGTACTTTATTAGTTACATCTTACATTAGCCTTGTGTGTATCTTATAGTTTGTAAATGGTAAACGAGTGTTGACATATTCTAGTCATTCAGCCCATAGTTTTTACTTGTATGTATCTTAGGAACTATTCCCTATCTTTCTTTGTATTGTGTTTGGTCACCTTTATCTCCTTACATTCCTCTTGGTTGAGATAGCTTCTCAGACATTTATTTCTAATATGGCCTTGACAATTTGGAGACATGCTGATAAAGTGAACCCTACCTGATAGGGTCCATTTTTTTAATTTAAATTTTATTAAAATTTATCTTACTAGTGCGTGTGTGGGGTATATACGCGAATGATGGCCCAAGCATGCCACAGCATTCTTGTGGCGGTCAGAGGACAACTTTTGGGAGGGTCTCTCCTTGTGTAGTGGGTTCGAGGACCTGCCTCAGGTTGTCAGGCACTTTTACCCAGTGCAGTGTCTCATCCACCTGAACTCATGTTTTTTGTTTGTTTTGTTTTTTATGATTAAACTAGGGTTGATATGTATGGGGGAGGAAGACTCCAGAAATAAAGATTCATCCCCGTCATGTCAAAGGTACAACAACAGTGTGGTTAGTCGCTGCTGAGAATCGCCTACACCATCCAAATGAGGCTAGTGTTGGGTTCCTTCTAGTAAAGGTACTCTCCTCTTTTTGCTGTTTCCTAGGAACACCAAAGTGGGTGCTGTCCCACTAACCACCACAGCAGCAATGAATGAGAGTTTCTGTGGATCAGTCAGTTCTTCATCTGCCTGCTCAGATTTTAGCAACTCTAGTAAATGTCCCATGGTACCTCCTTGTTTTAAATTGCAAATGAGCCCGATGGTGACTGTGCTCACAGAGTACCAGCTGAGCGCACTCTCCATCTTCATGCACCTTTCCTGATTGTCCCTTCTAGTCTGTTATCCATTTGTAAACTGGGTTTATCTTATTTCGTCTTGTGCATTCTCTCTTCAATTCCACTCCTCTCACACTGCCAAAATAATTTGCAAAATTTAAAAGATATTAAATATCTTCATCTTCTTAGTTTTGTAGATTTTTTTTCCCTCTACTTTTCGAAGTCAGTCTGCCAAGGAGCTCCAGTGGGAGGAGGTACTGTCACAGAGTTAATTTTACAGAACTAGATTTAAAGTTCCAAGGACCTTATTCCCTTAATGTCTTCATTCTTTCCTGGCCTTGGCTTTCCAGAGTGCTGGAGTCTTCCGGAGACTTCTTGTAGTTTTCATTTTTCTACCAGAGAGGTACAAAAGCTTAGCTTTATATAATTTCATTTTACTACAGACCCTCAGTGCTTAGACTCTGTTTTTACCCTTTCTCCCCAAAGCTTTCTGTTCTTTCCAAGAAAAGAGACACTTGACAAACAAAAATACCCAAGGTCTCTCACCTTTGCTAGCTGGCAGTAATTGGGAAAGCCACCTGGTCAGCCTATTTATTTCACTTTAAATTACAAGATGGAGGATTGTAATTAAGTTGGATTCAACTAAATAATGTGAAACTCCCCAGTCTGTGCTTATGGATTGGAGTTTAAAAGCAGCCTGCTTTTGGCCTCTCAGGAGCCTTTCTTATTTCTTTTGTATTAGGATGTTAAGGTCAGTCAGAGCTTTTGTGAGTCAAAGCCAGCCACATTCATATGTGAGAAGATTTAGGCCAACAACTAAGTTTTTAATTACAGGAAATAATCACAAACTACTTGGAGACTCAATTAAAAGTGTTTTTCTTTTTCCTGTTGGAGGAAGTGTGCCTTTGTATTTTGAACCCCAGTTCATTTGTAAGAAATACCATGTTCTTTCCTACTTACTTCCATTCTGGACTCTACAACTTCCCACTGTGAATATCAAAATCAATTTTCTTGGAGTCAAATTAGTTAATAGGATTTTTGTATTCTGCTAATAGAAGTGACTTAATATTTAAGAGAATATTGGCTTTGCTTGTGATTTGACTGAACTGGATCTCTGGTTCATCCCATTCCTTATGTATCTGTCTGCAACCCATAGATTTCCTTAAATTTTACTAGTTGGGGATTAATAAAATAAAGCCATAATTCAGTTCTTTGGACTGTTCTGAACTCAAGTGAATGAAATAATCTTACTTAAGATGAAGAGGTTGTGTTTTTCTTTTTAAATATTGTTTATTAAATTCTTTATATCCTTCCAGAGGGGCAGGGGAACCCAAAGTTTTGGAAGGATGCATTAGGTCAGTCCTAACCTGGAAAGTCTGAAGTAGGCTTGAGCTGGCACAAGGTAGTCCTACTGCCGAAAGTGAGCAAGCTCTTGATGTTTTTCCTCTACTCTTTCAGTTCTGGGGATTGAACCTAGAGCCTCAGGAATGTGAGGCAAGTGCTCAATGAACCAGCTGTAAGGAGTAAGGTTTTTCCGCCCGCCTCCTGGTCTTGTCCCGCCACTGGGCCAGCCCCAATTAACTCACTGAGACTCTGTATTTGATATTATGCTGTTGGCCAGGTGCTAGTTTCTTATCGGCTAGCTCTGTCTTAATTATTAACCCATTTCTATGTATTTCCACGTGGTTTCACCTACCTGGGAGTGGGGCAGGAGTCTGGTCTCCCCGGTCTCTCCATGCTGACTCCTCCTTACTACTTCCTCTTTCCTCCTTGTCTCCTAGTCCCTCCTCCTTTCCTTTCCTATTGGCCAACAGTGTTTTATTCATAACCAGTATGAGAAACATATATATATATATAATGGTATCTCCCATCAACCAGCACTATCCCAACCCTGTTTTAATTGTTTACTTTGAGATCAGTTTTTACTAAAGTTGCCCGGGCTGGCCTTGAACTCACTGCCTGTCACCAGGCAGATCTGAACTTTAGATCCTTCTGCTTCACCTCCTGAGTACATGAGATTACCAGTCAGTACCACCAGGCCTAGCTCTACATTTTATTTTCAACTGAAAGGAACAGTGGTTTTAAAATTATTTATTAATACCATAGTTAGACGTGATATCCAGGATCCTATTCCATAACTTTCTCTAATTGCTCATCTTTATGATCTCTTATTTATTTAAAAATATCATGACATGAGTTGGGCTAAAAATATAATTGCCTTTCTTCCTGTATATTATTTTAATTTGAAAATATCAAAATTTAACATCAAGTATGTTCCTATGGGGAGGGTGAGACATGGTTTCTGTTGTTGTTTTGATGCAGGTGATGAAACACAAACCATAAAACTCAACAAAACCCATGTAGAGTTTGTTGGGGAAAGAGAGCAAAGGGAGGGGTAGGTGTTGGCCAATGAGAAACAGAGATGGAAGGGGAAGAGGAAAGGGAAAAAAGGGAACTCCAGTCCCTCATGGTGGACAAGAAGCAGCAAGCAAGGAAGGAACTAAGCTTCATGTACAATCCTGAAAAGCCTTTCGCCAATAGCCTGAGTCCTCTAGTTGGATCTACATTCTTAAGTTTTCAGACTCTCCCCAATAGCAGCACCACTTGGTGAATGAGTATTCGATACTCTGAGAAGGATATTTTTATATGTAAACATCAGAAGAAGCAGCTGAAACATTCTAAATAGGAATGTGACATGATCCTCCCAAGGGGGAGGTTTGAGTTCTAGTTTATTGCAAGCTGCAGCAAGACATTACTTCTCACTTCTGTACTGTAAATAAACTAACACTAACTCTTTAAAGTGAACTTATTGCCATCAGTGTTGTATTCAGCAACTAAGAGGTCATGCAGCCTTGGAAAAACTGACTTAGTGGAGGAGGCAGAGGCGATGAGACTGAGATTGATTAGCAGGTCTGGACGGCAAGCGAAAATGGATCCTCCTGGAAGGTTCACTGTGAGAGGAAGAAGCCAAGTCTAGAAGATTGGAATATCCTGGGGCATGGAGAGACTTGGTGGGTGGATTTGCTGTCAGGACAAGAACTAGGAGGGGGTGGGATGGAAACAGCCTTTCTACTGTCTACTGTTAGTGACAGAAGCCTGGGGTAAGGATGCTTGTGCAGTGGGAGGAAACTAGAGAAGCCTTTGCCTGTCTTTGCATTTCCCAACCAATGAAAATAGTTCAGTAAGAATGACAGAAAAGGCTGATGAGCGCAGCTGGAAGAGAACAATAAAGGTTAATGTGAGTGTATGGAAGAAGGGAAGGGACTGTCACATGGACCCTGTGTTCAGTTGATAGGAGAGGCCCGGGTATGCACAAGTGCTGGGTTGCACAACAGGGACCTTCAGCACAGTGCTGGAAGAGAAGGGTCCTGGACTGATGGGGACGGGATCTGGTCAGTGAGTAGGGCAGGAGTGACAACCTGGAGGAGACCAAACAAGACTGGCTAAGGTAGAGCTAGCTGCAAGGTTATGGTCAGAAGCCAGGATAACACAGTATGAGATCTCAGACACCGAACAGCAGTTCCAAGGCTCCCAGAGTGTGGAAGGATAGCAGGCAAGAATCTTGGAGAGCTGGTGGCTGAAAACTGGAAACAAAGGTCTCAAGGGCATTGATCCCTTCAGAAAGTCATAGAAATCCCAAGTCAACCTTAAACAATGGGTGATTGTTGGAAGAGGAGTGAGGATTAGGGTAAGGGAATGTGCTGCTCACATAAGAAAGCTCCTTACTCACATTCAGAACATTACCAGGAACTCTGAAAATCGGATTTTAATCATAATTGCTTTCAGTAAAGTTTAGAGATTTTTGGTATATTATCCCTGCAAATATTACCTCTTACTCTTCCCCAGCTGAGGTTCTTACAGGTTCTAAAACAAGAACCCTCCCCACTTCTTTGCTAAGTGTCTTCTTCCCACAGTAATTCCAACATTAAAAGCAACTTCATCAAAATATAATATGAACAGATCACTCTGAAGACTTTTCAGTTGGGTATCATTAAGATAAGTCTAATAGGGCTGGCCAATTACCCTCTTGTTTCACAGAGAGCTTTCTGTCTCCTGTAATTGAGTTGTTCTAGATGTGGTCACTGTAATTTTGATCTTGGATGGCTTCCAAAGGCCGTGAGTTGGAGACTTGGTTCCCAGTGTATAATGTTTTTGGGAGGGAATGGGACCTCTAAGAGATATGGCCAAGAACAAAGAAGTTATGTCACCAGACACCTGTCCTCACGATGGTGGACCCTCCTATTCTCTTCTTGGCCACAGTGAGACAAGTCTCTTGGTTCACCACTCACTCCTCACCATACTGTATTGCCTTGCTGCAAACCCCTAGGCAGTGTGGTCACTGGAATGGACTGGAGTCTCTAAAACTGTGAGTCACATGATGATTTGTTCCAGATAACAGTGACATTTAGGATTGTACTTCAAGACTTTGTTTCATCAGAACTGGTTTTGGTGAGACTGCTTTGTTAATATTGCCACATAACCATAGGGTTCAAAGATGAGCTCTTTCATTTTGCTTTTTATACCCCATACAGGGAGGGGGATTTCCACTGAATGTGTTTCTTTTGACCACTTTATAAATTAGTTTATTATTTAAATAGAAGGGATTTAAAAAAAAAAAAAAAAAAAAACCTAGACCCATAAATGAAATAACACCAGATGGCTTTTGTTTAGTGTTCAAAGGTTCAATAAAAGTCATGAGTTCTTTTTACACAAAGATGCTTGGGAGAGAGTCTCAGGGTTTTCTTTTTTCCATTTATCTGTCTGTCTATTTATTTTTTGAGACAGGTTTTCATTGTGTAGCCTTCGCTGTCCTGAAACTAGCTCTGTAGACCAGATTGCCTTTGAACTCACAGAAATCTGCCTGCGTCTGCTTCCTGAGTGCTGGGATTAAGGGTATGAGCCACCACCGCCCAGCCTATCTCAGGGTTTTCTAGTCAGCAAAGGCTTGCCATATTATTGTAGGAGACATAGTGAAAACATTAAAATGTAGTGAAGATGGTGTCACATTGGGCTGAATTATTATGATAGGATGAAAAACAAAGTTGCTGTCACTGGAGTGAGAGTTAAATTGCCATTTCAGTTTGTTATGGAAGTTGTTTAGATGTTTGACAACTTTAAAAGATAGGCCCAGAACTGAATTGTATTGGTTTGAGCCCATATCTTGAGACTTATTCTCACTCATTATTTTCATCTATCCTCATGCTCTACCCATGCAGTTACCCTGATTAATGGCCACTGGAACCTTCCTGAAGATGCTCACAGTTCTATATCTAAACCTACTCACTCAGAAGAATGATTTATTTCATATAATTGGAGCAGAGTAAGGAGAAGAGTAGGGAGGAAGTGAGCTGGGCATTCCTACATTCCATCTACAGTTAAATAGTTCCTCATACCCACCCACCCACACCTTTGTTCTGAGACAAGGTTTCTCCATAGCTTTGGAGCCTGTCCTGGAACTCACTATATAGGCCAGGCTGTCCTTGAACTCCCAGACACCCGCCTGCCTCTGCCTCTGAGTGTTGGGATTAAAGGTATGCACCATCATTGTTGGGTTCCTCATACCCTTTTAAAAGCCTGCTATAAAAGTGGAAGATGGACCCGGGAGGAGTTAGAGGGAAAGTGAGAAGTTAATATGACCATAATATATTGGATGCATTAAGAAATTCTGAAAGAATTAATAAAAATATTATGTGTATTTTTTAAAAGCCTGACATAATTTGCCCGGGTTATTTATGATACACTTTAGATTTACCACAGAATTACATTTATAGTTAATGTGGTGACTCCAGAAATGGGGAACTCATTGCACTGCAGTTTGTATTAGGAAAAATACTAAGGTGTGCTTGAGGAGGACAATGCTGAGAGACCCAAGCTCTGGGTGGAGTAGCCTGAGGGATGGAAACAGGGAAGGAACCTCATAAATGTTGCATTCTCTTTTCTTCAAACCGATTTTGTTTTGTTTGTTTGTTTGAGTTTTCACCTCACTATATTTCTAAGCTAGATTCTTTCCCCTGGAACTGTATCTCTGGGATGAACCAAAGCAAACATGCTGCCATGATTTGGAGTAACAGTTAATACTGGAAGACTATCTCTTCCAAGAATTGACAGGTCACCACTTGTGTAGGCAGTACTCATTAACAGCAAACTACAAACTTAAGTGTGTGGAGTTGGTAAGGCAGCTCAGCGGGGAAATGCACGTGTGACCTGGGTTTATCCCTAGAACCCACCCACAGTGTCACTCTGTGGCACACATACACTTGCACTCACACATACACGTCAACAATAATAAAACTTTTAAGTGTGTGCAAAGCAAACATGTCTTTAAGTTCTTTTCTACATAACCTAGGTGAACCTTCTAAAAGCATTGTAATTTTTAATTAATATAGCAGCTTTTCTCAGTCACTTGAAGAAGTAGTTCTCCCAGCCTTGTCAGAGTAGGAAAAGGTGACATTTCATTTTTCACACTACCCCAGTGAAGGAGATCCAGGTGTAGATGTTTCCATCTATTTTCCTTGCCATATTTACATGCTTATCTCTAGATCAAGCCTTCCTGTCCCCTCTGGACTATTTCAGTGGCCTCTATGTTGTCTAAAGGCTTCTCATTTCTCTTTCTTCCCCTTGCTAGCCTGTCCCTTCCACTGTTCTGAGGGCATTTTTGAGTCTCAGTTCTACGCACCCTGATTTTGGGGTGTTTCTCCGATGGTTCTTAGGCCAGTATCTCAAGTCTACCTCCCACAGTTCTCTTTCACCTTCTGCCATTATCCGTTTACAAGAGTATCTCTCCACTTAAGCATGCCACTCTTTTAATACCACCCGCCTCTGTCACTGATCCCTCTACCAGTCACATTCTCTGTCCTCTCTGTCTTGCTGTATACCTCACACTGGAGTCTAAGAAGTCAGCCTCAATGTCGCCGTATCTTCCCGGATAACTAACCATGCCCTGGCTGGACAGTAGTTCTTTGGTGTTTAATAGCACTTTGCCTCCTGTATTATTCTATATTTTGTTGTGTATTAATTATTATTTACAGGGCTGGGGATTGAATGCAGGACCCTGCCCATTATTAGGCAAACTCTCTTCTATTTGGTTTGAAGCGAATGCATTGCCTTATTCTGAATCACTAAGTTCTATGAAATCAGGGTATAAGCTTACTTATTTTACTCCATAAAGTATTTTTATTTTTCAAGATTCTGTCTGCTGACAATAGTACTGTATCACCTGGAGCTTAATGAGAGATTCCCTTCCCCGTTAAAGGATTCCTGTTTAGTCTGTTGACATCATTGACAGCAGGCAGATAAAATAGTGGAACACAAAGTAATGTGCCCTTGAGCATGAACTCCTTCCCAAAATACCAAACTTGATATCTCCTCATAGGGGAATGGAGGTGGGTTATAGGTCATTTCAAGTGTTAATAAAGGCTATTTTTAGGAAGTTGAATGAGCCGCCCCCAGAGAGTAGACAATAGCTTGTAAATAGGCCTAAATTAAGTGAGTCTGACAAATAGATAATAAAAAGCTGTGACATCTGTCTGGGTTTGGTGGCATGCATCCCTTAGTCTTCATTCCTTCATTGTGGACTTAATGTTTGCTGACATGAAATTCCAAGGAAGGGAGTGATGGTCACTGTGTTCACTTTGGATGACCCTCAGGTTAGGAGCTTCAGAGAGAGATCCACCCTGCCTGGGTGGAAACAGGAGGTCAGAAAATCTCTGGTTCTGAGGGCGACTGTTCACATGCTGAAGTTTGGGGGCCTCGTTTTTCTGAGCTCCCACATTAGAAATACATGACCCCAGCCTCCATGCAAGACTAGCTGAACAAGACTACAGTGTCCACAAAGCTCCCAGGTGATTGCACTTCATAGGAATCTGGAGTTCATGTGGGCATCACACCAGATCGCCTGTGCGGAAGGAACTCTGAATGTCTACTGAGTGTCTGATAATCAATTATTAATGAATGAATTACATTGAGATTGTTCTCTTAGAACATTATCTCATAGTTACCCAGACAGAAAATGTCTCCTAGAGCAGTTTGTTTTCCTCCCACCATTTTCAGTTTTAGAAAACTGTAGCCACTTCCTTTCCTTTAATATCCTTGATTTGTCACTTTATTGTCACCTTTGTGGCATCTGTTGTCATTTTCATGCAAGTCCTTTTGGCATGAACAAGTATAGAGAGAAACCTGTTAATTGTTTTTAGTTATAGATTATGAGCATAGCCCTCTCACAGTCTCATCTAAGAGTAAACACTCATGTGTGTCTCATTTTATTATTATCTCAGCTTTGGCATTTGGAACTAAGTGGCAAAGAAGATGTAAAGGTTAGAAGGATGTTCCCTGTCACCATGTCAAAAGCTTAGTATCCCAGCTCACACATCCTTGCTAATAACCCCAGAAGGAGATGACAGTGTAGCACATTGAGATTTTCAAAACAGGAGAGAATCTGACAGCAAAGTCTTCTTAGCTGTCTGGGAATGAAACAAGAGTGGGAGACTCGCAGAACGTAAGGAGGTGTACCTGCCTTGGCCTAGATGATTCCAGAGGAAAGTGCCAGTCACTGCACTGCATTGTGGGGATCTGTAGGGTCACTTTGCTTGTAACAGTAATTGGAATGGTGACATTTTGTATGCACAGGCCAAAGAGTACAAGGCATAGAGTAATTTTTCACATTATAAAGATCTGAACTGCCCATGAAGTCATGACTTCAGAGTCGTGGTCTGGTCAGGCATTTAGGAGATAGAAAACTCTAATATATATACACAGACACACACACACACACACACACACACACACACACACACACACACACTAGTGAAAGCCAAATAATATGTTCATATTGTGACAAGGGAAGGGACAAAGAGACCTAGTGTGTCTTGCATATATTTTTATGAAATAAACAGCATGTGAAATATTGCTGAATTTCTCAAGAATACAGCCACCACAGAATATGGATGTTTGTAGTTTTTGTCTTTTTTGTTTTTAGAACTTTATATGTTTACTGTTATTTCAAAATGAACAGGCCTCTGCTCATGCCAGTCTGCGTGTGTAGCTACAGAATTTGCACTGATCCTACTTATAGGCATAAGACTCTGTCATCTGAAAATGTTCTGAGACACGGTCTTACTGTGGAGTTGTCACTGTTGGGGAACTTCCTTATGTAGTCCAGACTGCCCTCAAACTGAAGAACCCCGGCCCCTGTCTCCTAGGTGCTAAGATATAGTAGACTGGCTTGTCTTCTTGAGTCTTGGGATGTACTTAACCCTGAGAAGTTATGTACTGAAACATATCGTAGTATATTTAAATTTTTGTCTTTTTTTTTCTTTATGTAGGTATGTATTTTGAGTCTGGGTCTCAAACTCAGAAGCTCAGCTCCTACCCTGCCTTCCACTTCCTGAGTGCTAGCATTGCAGGTGTGTGCTATCATATACCTGTTTTCTTCTTAATACAACAGGGTATTATAATGATTTTTTAAAATTCAAATGTGATGAGGCAATTTTATTTTTCTTTTAATTAACTATGTCTCAGAACAGAGACGGGCAGTGGGGCCGAGGCTTTGCAAACGATCTGCCTAGACAGCCTCATTAGTTCTTGTCAAAAGCTACAGGGTAAAGACTTCAGCTTAATGAATGTAAGAATTAGAAAGAATCATATTCCATGTGTCGAGAAGCTGAGGGGGAAGTGTAGTTGGGTTTTCCTTTGTACAGCCAGTTCCCAAATAATGGCATTGAGATGTAGTATTAATTATGAAAACACAGCCTATACCTTAGGCTTGTTCCTAACTAGCTCTTATAACTTAAATTAACCCCTTTATATTAATCTGTATTCTATCACGTGGCATCTACCGTTTCCTCTCTGCATTTCCTGGCATCTCCTGTGAGTCTAGAGTCCTCCTCCCAGTTTCCCTCTCTCTGATTGGAAGTTCTAACTGCCTAGCTATTGTCCGTTCAGCTTTCTATTACACCAAAACACAGCAATGCACCTTCAAATAGTATACAAATGTCCCAGAAGAGGGAAGCTTCGAGGGAAGTCACATTAATATGTAGTGTTCGGTGCTGGGAGCCAACACTCAACACTCCAGAGTCAGACGTTCTGCCTGCCACTTTCTATCAGTGGTCTTTGTAACTGTCCTAATTCTGGCCTCTGCTGTTCTGTCATGGTAAGGACGAATGTTAGAGATAGTGCTTTTAAAACACCTGGCATAGAGATGCAAAAATTCTAGAAATCATAAATCATATAGTAAGTTAATGTTGTGTAGCTCTTTGGAAATGAAAAATGAAGACAGTCTATCATTGTCTACTACAGATATTAATGGAGTTTTCCATGATTCTAAGGGCTGGGTTTGGATGTAGGCTCCTAGGTCCAGGCACTTGCTTTTATTTTTCACATTTATTTGTTTGTGGGATGTATGTTGTTGTCATGGGTGTGTTCTTGCCACAGTGCACATGTAGAGGCCAGAAGAAAAATTTCAGAAGTTGATGTTCCCTTTCTACTGTGCTTGGATTCAAACTCAGGCCATTACCTTGGGGGTAAGCACCTGTACTCATTGAGCCATCTTGCTGGCCTGACTCTAGGCACTTAATTGTTTTGGTGGTGCTAGGGATCAAACCCAAGGCCTCAAGCTTACTGGGTAGCACTCTTCTGTGCTACACCCTAGTCCCATATTTATTGAATTATGATGATATTCACAGGTGCCTGTAGTTGGGATTTCTCTTACAAACCACTTGCTAAAATCTCCTGACATCGTGTTTTGCCTGTACGGGACCCCTCTATTGAATGACACTGGCATCCTAAAACCTCTTAAGTGCATCTTTGTCTTTCCCGGGTCAACCGAAGTGCCTTAGACATTTATTTATTGTTTTTTTCTCCTAAACAGTTGCTTTTCCACTTACTAACAGCTACAGTTTTATGAAGAAAAGATGAGAAAAGATATTTCTCCTAGCACTCTATGCTTTAACCATCCATCCCCCAAACCCCCAAATGCCTATACTTATCCTGCAGCTCCAGCATGCTAGTCAGCTTTCTGTTCTGGTATCAATTGCCTGTGATAATCAACTTGAGAAGAAACAAGGTTAATTTTGGCTTGCCATTTTGTGGATTCAGGTGGATGGCAGCAGGCCTGCGAAAAAATCTAGGTGGATTTTGTGTTCTGTTTGTTTTGTTTTGTTCAAGATGGGGGTCTCTCTATTAGCTCCAGCTGGGCTGGACCTCCTTTTGTAGCTCAGATTGGCCTCACACTCAGAGATCTACTTGCCTTTGCCTCCCTCCCAAGTGCTAAGACTAAAGATATTGTCCCACAGCTGTACATTTCCTTAGTTAGCTTTTTCACTAGAGTGCCTGACAAAACCAGCTGAAGGGAAGTAGGATTAATTTTGGCTCATAGTTTTGGGGAGTTTCCACCCAGTTCCTGGTTGTGGGAGCATGTAGTGAGGGGCTTCTTATATCAGAGAGGACCAGGAAATCGGGGACCAGGAGGGGATGTAATCATAAGTAACTTGCCTTGTCAGCCAGGCCCTTCCTGTTTAAGGGTCTACACAGCAGCCTGAAAATAGTGCCACCAGCTGAGGGACAAGCATGCAAATTAGGAGCCTGTTGGGAACATTTTGAATTCAAGCCACTAAAAGGAGTAAAAATGGCTGTCAACATTGCTTGTTGGCAGCTGGAAGATTCTTCTTGATATTTACTGAAATGGGAGATGGGGTTGAGGATGGGCCAAGTTGAGGAACAAACTGGGTTTTGGATTTGGTTATTTGAAGCTTTTATTGGATATTCAAGGCTGCTGGCTGTAAGACTCTTTTGCTAAATGTGAGTCCCTGGATTTAAGATCATGCCTTGACCATCTTCATATTCTCTCATGAGTTTGCAGGGAGCCTGGTCCACAAGATAATTAATACTTGGGGTTTGAGTATATGGAGTTCAAATTTACTTTGTTTGGGTTTTTTTTTTTTTTTTTTTTTTTTGAAAAGGTATACAGGTTCACTCGTGTCTTCATAATCCAATCTATAAAACAGAGAGTAAAGATAATTGGAAGGAAATGCTATGTGGAATATTTTAGAAATGGGTAGAGGCAGAAATGATACTGATGGGAGGTTTACAAGTTTAAAAAAAAAAAAAACAGAGATCGCTCAGACTGTATATCAATTAATTAGCATAAGTCATCTTGCTCAATTCCCATGCCTTTCACACCTTACTTGGCTGCCTTAACAGCTGCAACCCTGGCTTCAGCTGTGGGACTTCTAGACTCTTCCTTTCACTGTGAAAAAAGCATTCCATTCTGTTATTGCTTTATCATTCTCCATGTTATACCCCCACCAATGGCAGAAAAGCCTTAGACCTCCCTTTGCTTTGTTTTGGCATGGGATTTTGCTAGAGATCCTCTGTAATATTTGCCTTGAAGGTCCTCCCCAACAGTTCCACTTAAAGAGTTGGGGGAAGGCTTCTCCAAGAATTTCCTGTACTGCAGAGCCTTTAGAAGACTCCTGGCAGAATAAAGTCCCATTGCTTCTGGAGGGGCAGGTGTGTAGTTTGGTATTGCTGAAACATGTCATGTCTTCGTAAAGACTGGGAAGGGAGCTAAGGCGCAGTAGATGAGGGTTGAGAAGCAGGAAACCAAGGTCCCTGTGGGTTATGCCAGGAAAAATAGATGTAAGGAACGTTGAAATTTGAGGGCCTCAGAATGTTATAATGATAATTGAATTTGGAGGAAAACAGTTTTTAAACTGTCATATGGAGAATAGGTAGTAAGTTTGCAAAACTTTTGACGTTACAGACAAAAAAATGTTTATGTCAGTCTTATAAAATAGCTAGAGCAATGGCTGCCACATATTCAGTGCTTTGTAGATGTTTAAAACACAAATAAGCGAGAGCAGAAGCCTTTACCACTGGGAGGAGAGTGTAAACTTGGAAGGACGTCTTACCAAGATGATTACAGCATCTGCTGGGATGAGAGGTTACATCAGTGGAGGAGCAGGTGTGGTGAGGTAAAGGTTGAAACAGGGCCACAGTTCTGCCTGCACATTATCTTTGTGGGGCCCAAGGGTTCTGCATTAGGCAGCTGGAAATATGACTCTTGGGCTTAGCAGAGAGTTTGGTCTCGTAAGTATGTAGATAAGAACGTAAGAATCACCAAGCAAAGGAAATAAAGCAAGAAAAGGAAAATGGTCAAAGGTGGAAACCAGTGGAGACCCGTGGAACAGAATTTCAAAGTCATCCTTAGCTACAGAGAGAGCAAACTTGAGTCCAGCCTGGACTACGTCATGAGACCCTGTCTCAAAAAACCAAACTAACCAACAACAACAAACAAACAAAGCATGGAAAACAGAAGGCTGACTCTCTAATACCAGTGGTCTGACTAGGAATGGTAGAATTAAAAGCAGAGAGAGAAGTCCATGTCTGGTTGATTTTAGTATCTTGTTAACATTTCTTGGCTATTCTAGGGGTAAATATTACATTTTATTATCAAAGAGAGAATAACTATAATCCTTCTTTAGGTGATGTCAACCTGCCCATGAACATATCCTGACAAGGTGTGTACTCTTAGTGCACCTACCCAAACTAGCTTTTGAAGTCTCTGATTCCCCAAATCACAAGTAACTCAACTTTGTACACCATTGCTTCATTATTAAACAAACAACAGTTAGTGGTATTTGGGACTTGGGGAATCTTTAGGAGATAAAATATTATTTTATCCCAATTCCAGACAACACAATAAAAAACACAAATATCTGCTTTTTCTCCTTTGATATCTCAGAACAATAACAAATTTATCTCTAAACATTGTAGGCCTTCAGCATGGTATCCTAAGATGCCTCTCCGGTCATTTGATGTATCTTAGTGACAGTGTTTTATGGAAGCCATTCTTTGAAGCCATAGGCAATGCTGTGAGCACATATCATACCTGCATGGGAAATAGTGCTTGCAGTGGCAGCGTCTTCCAAGTGACAAAAATAACTGGGCTAGTCCCTGACACTGAAGCCAAGTGTCCCCTTTCACTTCCTGTTCTGTTGGTGTTCTGTGAAGGGACAGCTTGTCTTCCAGAATTTGGAATGTGAGGTTTCTGTTCTTGCCAATTCTTGTCAACTTAAGTGTCTCGTGTCTGCCTGCTTTTCACCTTGTCAAATGCTTCAAGGGTCCCCGCCTCGTGATCATGAGATCTCACATTCCTCACTCAAACAGCACACTGTGATGTTTAAACATTGATTTCCCCCTTTCTCTCCGTTTTTAGACTTTTAACTATCCAATTGCCAGTTACCAACTTTCAGTATCAGGTGCATTCTTAAAGATCTTCATGTGTTTGCTCCCACTTCATGGGTCTTGAGTTCTGATCATGGGTATATTTCCTCAATAATATTGGGCCAACTTTCAGGTTTTTTAAGTTCTTCACACATTTCCTGGCTGAAACTTCATCAGCTTGAATATAACTTCTACTTTTTCTACTTTTCTTCAGCTCGAGGTGGTGCTGCCGCTTCTCCTCCTCTTCTGTTATTTTACCTTATTTTTTGAGACAAGGTTCTACCGCATAATCAGGCAAAGCCACAAACTCACTATGTAGCCAACTTGAATTTGCAGCAGTCCTCTTGCTGTCTTTTGCTGCTGGGATTACAGGTGTGACTAAGCCCCTTCTCGAGGGACTTTTTGTTACAAAGCTTGTGTTAATAAACAGAGAAGGATTGAGGGTGGGCGTTATTAATTACTGAAAGATGTGGCTGCTGGTGTTGCTATTTCCCGTCAAGCCTCCCACTGACAGAGCTGGCAGAGTGCTAAAGCAATGCAGGGACATGGAAACCGCCTTCACATTAAGGATCTCCTCTCCGCCGAGACAGAGTGGAATATATCTCCTGGCATGCAAGAGCTGTCATGCTGTCTCACTTTGGCGCTAACTCCTGTGCATCGACTAACACTAAAGTTTGTTGCTGGGGGAAAGAGTGATCTTAAGTCACTGACTGAATCATGATGTCATTGCCTAAGCTGTAGAAAGCTTGTGATTTCTGAAGCTACATTATCTGACACTTAAAATTATAAATGGAAAATATAGGCCAAGAGCATAGGATACAGTAAATTGATTTTTCTTACCTGTCTGTGCATATAAAAGTTGTTTGGCTTCCATGATCTTTATTGCTAAGCAGTATAAGGAGTCTTTTTTTCTTTTCGACTCTGTGAGCTCGCCTTTCCTCCATCATTTTCCCAGTCTGGTCCCTTCTTGGCCTCCTCTGCTAACTGAGAGCACATGTGTTTCTGAATGGAACCTGGAAGAGGAATGTGTATGGCCGTCATATGGAAATACCATTCCAAATTCCATATGCTGTGAGATAATACACTGGCTAGACCTTCAGAAGTCACCCCAGAAAGGGGAATTTGGATTGGAAAAGATTCAAAGAAATTGTGAAGCTACCAGAATTGACTGCAGTTGAGCAGTAATAGGTAGTCTGGACAGTTGGATGAAGGCCAGGTTTAAGATCAGAAGTAAATCCCCTATCCTTTAAGAATGAGATGTAATTGATTGGAAAGGAGGGTGAACCATCCACTTGCTTGGGGTATAATCTAAACACAAGCTTCAAGCTTTGTCTTTTGTTTTCTGAAAGGAACAAAGATATACTGAGTCCAGCCAGGAAACCTTGGGTTTGCCCATCATGACTTCTTCCTTCCCCTTTGTCCTTTTCAATTAGAAAAGAAGGTCCCGAAATAAGTGTTTCATTGCATCTGGCAAATGTCAACTGATATCCACGACCCCTTCACTTCTTTGTCCCCCATCTCTAACATATGACATACGTTTTGGATGAATACCAATGACGTCATGAAAGAATGGAAGGTGTTAGTGAGTAAAGCAAATGTTGAGTGGGACAAATTCTAGTTTTAAGAAACAGTGCCTTGGTACGAGCATAGGGATTTCAAAAGTGGATTCCATGAAATTGTAGAATATTACAAATTACTTGTATGTTTCTGTAATCTGGCAGATAACCACTCAGTGTGGCTGTGAGACCCACAGTGCACATTTGCATACTGAAGTCTGCAAAGATCCAACCTGAAGATAACCTCCATCCCATTTGACAGTAGAATACTGCACCCACCGATATCCCACGTTCCAGAACTGCTTTGTGCCAACACTAGTAGAGACTTACAAAGTCATCCTATGTTTGAGCACAGGTGATCTAGGTTTGCCATGTATTGTGAAATCCTGTTCAAACTAAACACTTATGATCCCTTCTTTCTTTGCATGCAAGGTGAGAACAGTGCCCATCTCCAAACTGTGGGGCTTAAAGTGGACTAGGAAGGTAACCCATTTCTCTGTGCCCAGCACCAGGTGAACTTTGCCATTTTGCTCGCTTTTACCTTCTTTCTTTGCATTTGTTAGCACCACACTGCCAGCCACACAGAGAGGTTCTTTCTGTAGGGTACAACCTGTTGACCCTAATCTTCATGGTCAGCAAAGACAACTTTTTTTTGCACTTGTAAACTGAATGATCTTTAAAAATCAAGCACCCTGCTTTCGAAAAAGAAATGCATGACAGAGAGCTCATGCATTTGCATTCTGCAGTGGATCCCACAGTCACACACAGTGACCGGCATTTTTCCAGACCACAGAGGTGTGTGTGTGTGTGTGTGTGTGTGTGTGTGTGTGTGTGTGTGTGTGTGTGTGTATAGTACGTGTGTGAACACATGCAAGTAATTTGCAGTGCTCTGCAGTTCCATGGAATTCACTTGAAATTCCCATGGCGCTTTTTCTTAAAACTAGAATTTGTTGCACTCAATATTCCCTCTACTCACTAACATGGCCCATGTTTTCTTGACATCATTGAAATTTATCCAGAAACATGTGTCTTGCTGGACCTTGTGTCAGATATAGGGGACAAAGAAGTGAAGGGGTCATGGATGTCAGCTGGCATTTGCCAGGTGTAATGAAGACCCATTTTCTGGACCTTATTTTCTAAGTGAACAGAACTCTTGATGTTATTTTCTCCTGTATTCTGTCAATGCCACTTCTCTGTTTTCCTTGGCTCTGCTGGCTTCTTCTAAATTGGATACTAACAAAGAGAAGTCTTTTAGGAGATGTATGTTAGTTTGGCTTTCCCTACAGTCTACCTGGGAACAAAATACCTGGGCTGATTAACTTACTAAGAGAAAAAGTCTATTTTGGCTCCGAGTTTGAGAAGATCCAGTCTAGTGACACTGCTCTCTCTATTATTTTGGTTGTGGTAAGTCAGCAGAGGGAGGTGATGGAGCAAACCTGCTTACATCGTGAGCTATGCATCAAAGAGAGAAGGGGAAGACACAAGTCCTCAGGGACTGAAAGACCTACCACTAAGGCCTACATCTCAAAACCTCCATCACTTCCCAATAGCAGCATCCTGGGGACTTGTGGAAGCCATTTAGCACCCAAACTGTAGCATGTCCTTTAACAGCCTACTAACAAGTGACTGTCTATACACCATGTAGCAAGAATGGCTGCTAGGATTCATTCTGCAATTAATATATATCAGGCACTGTTTACATATATAACTCATTTAATCTACACAGAGACTCCTCCCCATAGTGTGTACTCTTAACTATGAGATGAGGCATCAGAGACTTTAGCAGGGATGTCTGAGGCCCTTGGCTAGTGAAAGGTGATTATGACTCAGCTTCAAGGCTAATGCCAGCAAACATGGACATGGATGAGCTGATCATAGGAAAGCCACCTGGTGGAGAATCTTGAAGTTTCTATTTTCTTATCAAATTAAGGTGAACATTCCTCAGTTTTCGGAAGGTGAAAGGTATGTGTTGCAAAGTTGTTTCTCCAATTAGGCACTCTTCTCTCTTGCTGCTTTGTTTTGGAGGGAGATCTACAGAAACCAGTAGAGGTCCACCTCATGAACCTCACTCAAAGAGCTCCAGAACTCTCAGCCCCTTTTCATTAAGCTGTGAAGGGAAGTGACATTTTGAGGAAGATTAAGCAAAGTGACCCAAACTCAGAAAGATAAAAGCCACATGTTCTCTTTCACATACAGATTCTAGCTTGCAAGGTAACATGTATATGTAAATGTGGATACAGCATACTCCACAAGAGGGTAAAAATAGGTGATGAGGAAGGCCATGGGGTGGACCAAAGGATACCTGTGACCAGAAAGGGGAAGAAAGACTGGAGACGCCATGGCTGGAGGGATCAGAGAGGATGGGGGAGTGTAATCATGGGTGACATCTATTAAATATATTAACACTGTTCAAAACCATCCACAATGGTATCTAATGCCTTGTACACTAATTTTAAAAAGTTAAATAAAAATTTCAATCCCTTTGATACAAAAAGGTACATAGAATTGAATTTACAAAATATTCAAATGTCAGTTACTTTTATTTTAAATATGTAAGTCTGAAGTAAGAATCCCCTTGGTGGCAAAAACTTAGACGTTTCCCAGTGTCAGAAACAGCTGATGTGGGCCCCAGGCTCTCTGGGCCACCAGTTATTTCCCTAAATCTAGAGCTTAGCACCCTGCCCCAAGCTTGATGCATCCTGGGTCAGATGTCTGTTAAGCCTCAGCTGTGCCTTTGGCAACTGGGGGAATGATTGACACTGATCGATGTGTGGAGGGTTAAAAAGGGAGTCTTCTTATTTCCCCACTACTCTGATGATGTTTAAGTGGCCCCAGGTAGTGAGTGAATTGGAATCAGTTGGACTAATCTCTGAGTGTCACCTCTTACCTTGCATAAAGCCGTCACTAATGAATACCAGTTGAAGCCATCAGATGATTGGGAAGATACTGTCAGATGCTAGGGATACAGTGATACAAGGGGGGGAAATGTTGGGAATAATGACTGATCTCCCCTTTGAGTGAGGCAATGATGCTGACCAGAGTCTCCTTTGCCTATGGTCTCAGTCTGGTAGCCCTTTCTGCCTTAGTACCTGAGGCTATTACCTTCCTACCTGAATGATGGGTCCCCTCTTGGCAGTACTGGGTGCTAGACTTTGTTTCCTTTAAGGGTTTCAGTATCCCATGAATACTTGTTTATGGCTGTATACAGAGGAGGGCATTTTTATCTGGCTGGGGCTCTTCTAGAAAAAGCAAGAAGCTTTCTTCTTCTGAGGTGGAAAAGAAAGGCAAATATGGCAGGTGGTGGTGGCTCATGCCTTTAATCCCCGCACTCAGGAGGAAGGCAGAGGCAGGTGGATCTCTATGAGTTTGAGGCTAGCCTGGTCTTCGAAGCTACACAGAGAAACCCTGTCTAGAATAATCAGAAACAAAACAACCAAAAAACGAAATGCAGAAAGGATGAGTAGGCACTTTCCCACGAACTGGGAACTTGGCAGGTGGCACTTGAACTTTGTCTAGAAAGGGGGACAAAAGAAAGAGCAGAAGTGGAGTTGTCACTTTTGTATGTTTTGTTTCTGAGTCACTAACCCATGGTGCCAGGCAGATGGCTCAGCTGGTACAGCGCTTGCTATGCATGAAGACCTGAGTCTGGATCCCCAGCACCCAAGTAATACAATAGTCAGGTACCATGTGACTCATGTATAACCTCAGTGTGCTGGGGCAGAGGACACTGAAAACAGTTGATCTCTGGAGATCACCAGCCATCAGTGAGCTCTAGGTTCAGTAAGAGACCATATCTGAAAAACAAGGTGGAGAGAAACTGAGGAAGATAAACATTGTTTACTTCTGGCCTCCACATGCACATGTACCCCCCAAACCTAAACACACACACACACACACACACACACACACACACACACACACACACACACACACAGGACTCACAACCCTATGAGTTCTTTTTTTGTTTGTTTTTTTTTTTTGTTTTTAATCTGAGACAAGAGTCTCTCTCTGTAGCTCTGGCTGTCCTGGAACTCATATTGTAGACCAGGCTAGACTTGAACAAAGGCTTGTGCCACCACTGCCTGGTGACCCTGGATTCTGCTTGGGCTTGAACCTGCTTCTCTTCCTCTTGCCAGAATGAGTGTCTGGAGACATGAGGTGATGATGAAGAGAAGCAGTTGCTCAGCCCTAGTGTATTTGAGGAATTGCTTCCTCCTCTTCTTCCTCCTCTCCCCTCCTCCTCCAGCAAGGATGGTGCTCCTCCAGAGGGGCACAGTGTTCATTCGAGATGCTTGCTCATTCTTTGAGGCTCATGGCCCAAATGCAAGGAGAGGAGCCCAGTGGAGTGTCATTCAGAAAAATAGATATAAATAGAATCGGCCGGAAGGCAGAATGTGCTTTTCTGCTGTGGGAAGGTTAATAGGGAACTGTCACTCACACTTTAAAAAAAAAAAAAAAAAAAAAAAAACAGGTCTTGTTTTGTTGCCCAGGCTGATTTCAAATTCCTAGGCTCAAGTAATCCCCATGCCTCCATCACTTCAGTAACTGGAACTCCCTGTGTACACCATTTTGTCCAACTCACAGCTTAAAAAAGTATTTAAAACATAATTCTGTAGTGTCAAAATTGATGAAAGATACTTAGGTTTCATAACTATGAAGGGAAGACTCCCCAGCATTTCTCCTAGTTAACCTCTTGGTGAAAATCCTCCGGACAGGGCATATGGCGTAGATTTGCTGGTGTCTTTAGGGAGCTGGGAGAGTAAACTTTGCAATGTCTCTTTGAATTCCTGGTTGTCAGCAGAGGAAAAAATGAAGTTGCCTTTTTATTTGTTAGGGAACATTGACATAACACCTGACAAATGCTCTTGCTGGCAGGCTTGGGGAAGAGTGGCCGATGAGTAAATGTTCTTACTTCAGAGTGAGCAGTGGGGCTGTGATCAGAAGAGCCCATTATGTTGAACACGAGGCCCATCAACATCCCAATTAGGAGGAAAGCAAGTGCGGCTGTGAAAATATCAGTGGGCTGTGTTGTTAAAGCTGTCTGGGTTTTGAGCCAAATGGGGCTTTTTGGGATGCAGCAGCTCTGAAGCCCTTGTGTATTTTCCTATGGGATGCCCTCCTACAGAGGAGGATGCTTTCAGATAATGACTGTTTTTGCTTCTTTGGAATGCCACCTGCATAAATGTGTTGATTTGGACTGCTTATAGATTGCACAAAGCCTGCAGAACTGCCTTGTGAGAAATGACGCTTTGGACAGATTCCATTCTTAGATCCTCTGGCAAATCAACCTTGCAACAAACTGTCACCAAGGCACACATCTTAGACTGTGATATGAAGGCTGGCTTGTTTGTTACTATGGCTGTTACTTCCTAACTACGGCTGTGGTTTCTGATGATGTCCTTACTGAGGGCAATGGACTCAGCCTTATTTAGTTCTGAAAGAGACAACTTAAACCTCAGCAAGAGAGCTTCAAGAAGAGTATTTTTTACCACAATTTAAAAAATAAGTTCTGGGGATGGAGAAATGGCTCAGTGGTTTATAGCACTCATCTTGTAGAGAAACTGAATTCAGTTCCCTGAACCTACATAGTAGATCACAACCATGGTAACTCCAGAGACAGGTCATCCAAAGTGCTTTTCTGATGTCTAGAAGCACCAGACATGGTGCACATACATATAGGCAAAATATTCACACCATACCACACACAGAGACACACACACAGATCTAGAAAATTAGTTTATAATACTTTTCTTTAACTTTCATCCAATCATTGCTGTGTGTGTGTATTTATAAAATAAAATAAATAGAACCAATTTCATATCTTCATTAGTCTTTGATAACATTTCTGTCTCTAATTGGAGCATCAGTACAACACAATAGAGATTTAGGAGTGCTAGAGTGGTGTTTCTCTGGAGAATAACCATGCACTTGAGCAAAGCTATGTAGTCCAGCTGGAGTGGTACTTTACCAACTTCCAAAGCCAGTGTTAGGCATTCTATAAGAAGCCTCCCCGTGGCTCCAGTTAATGACAATAGTTGGTGACAGAGGACCATGTATAAAACTTAATGGTTTCATACTTCTTATAAAGGAACACATTTAATTGGGACTGGCTTACAGTTCAGAGCTTTAGTCTATTATTATCATGGAGGGAAACATGGCGGTACCCAGGCAGACAGGATGCTGAAGAAGTAGCTGAGAGTTCCATATAACACTTTCTCCAACAAGGCTATACCTACCCCCAACAAGACCATAACTCCTAATAGTGCCACACCCAATTTAAAGCCTAAGAGCCCACCCATGTCTTTGGTGATTCTGCATCTTGTGTTGGCTTTGAAGTCTTCCATGGGACTCAGAGTTCCCAGGTACATATCAAGAAGGCTGAAACAGAGAGTAGAAGGAGTGTGGGGAAGGTTTGTGTCCTGGGATATATCCAGGAAGGTCAGGAAATGAGTTAGAATAAATATCACAGGACCACTTACCAATGCTTTTGCTTTAGACTCTCGAAGCAAATAGAGAAATAGAGAAAATCAATGTTATCACACACACACACACACACACACACACACACACACACACACACACACTTATATATGAAGGCAGATGGTCAAAGGGGAAAATAAGCCCATTTCCTAGGAGTATCATGACAAATAAAAACTCTCCTGCTGTTCCCAGATGTCCTGCTTTAGAGGCAAACAGAGAAACTGAAATCTTTGTTTTCTGGAGAAGGGTGCTGAGAGCTAGGGACCCTGAAAGGAAGGGGGCACAATTCTCACTAGTTTTGCAGATGGTGATTGTTATCCTGGTATAGGAGTCCTCCCTTCTACTCAAGAAGCCTGTCTGAGAGGACTTGGCTTGACCCCATCCATCTGCCAGGAGATCCGCCAATGGGCCCTATGCTTTGTGATGTTTCCACGTGCAGTGTCTGCTGAAGGATTGTCATTTGGTCTGTTGCCAGGATAGTCTGGCTGAAGAGATAGATGGTTCAGAGGTTTTGAGCACTTGCTACTGTTACAGAGGACCCAAGTTCAGTTCCCAACACTCACAGGGCATCTCATCACCATTTGTAACTCCAGTTCCAGGGGGTCTGACATCTCCTTCTGAATTGAACACATATGGCATACATACATACATACAGGCCAGGAAAATCACACCCAAAATAAAAAATAAGATCCTTTTTAAAATTTATAATCACCAACAGTAAAATTTGTGTTAGTCCACACCTAGAAAATTTTGCTAGATATGATAACTTTAACTTTAAAACACTTAATTGGGGACAGGATAGATCTTAATGTTATGCAATAATGGGGCATCAAAGGAGTATATATAAAAGATATCTGATCTAATGAAGATCATAAGGAATATTGTTACTTATTGAGCCAACAACTCCTTTCTTCTGCCTACTTAAATGACTTGGTTGGAGCCCAGCGTAAAGTGCTTTCCATTAGAGCATAGACACCTATGTATGCATATGGTGTGCAAAGCACCAGGAGTTTATGCTCTGCTTTGGGTGATATATGTCCCCTCACAGACAATCTAGGCTGGTCATCACTTACTCAGTCACGTGGTCAGAACAACTATAGAAGACCAGTTGACAGCAGAAGCGTGTGTGTGTGTGTGTGTGTGTGTGTGTGTGTGTGTGTGTGTAATTAGAGTCTGAACTCTCAACCTACTGGCAGCAGTTTTGTTTTGTTTTTTGCTTCCTGCATACAGATGCACACAGGAGAATGGACAAGAGCTCCTGCCCCAGCCACTTGCTGTACCTCCCCTGCCATTATGGACTCTCCCTCTCTAACCATGAGCATAAATAAACTCTCCCTTCTATAAGTTGCCTTAGTTTTGGTATATCTTAATCACAGCAACAAAAGGTAACTATTATGGGCACTGGAGGGGGTGGGAGTCACAGGAGGTGAATCTTTTTGTTTTGAAACCAGGAAAATCCTAGGCAAACCTGGGTGAGTTGTCACCTTGTATGGGACTTACCAAACAACTCAGTATGTTAAGCTGTTCACCTTTTGATTGTCCACAAACACATTGACTTGTTACCCAGGACTCTCATCCATGATTCATCCACACTGTCGGCTTTTAAAAGCTCTTGGCATGTTCCTGCTAGGAACAAACACAAAAATGGCTATAGAATAGCATAGTCCACTGTCCTCAGGGTTTAGGACTTCAGTGTTAGATGACAGGACACTTGACCCCATGACCATTCTGGGGCCTCCTATCCTTTTCTTCAACAAAGAGGTATCATATTTTTTTCATCATAAGAAAATCCTTCCAGCTAAAATTGAAAAACAATAATATATTTCCAAGCCAAAGAGTGGCTGTCTCCATCCTTTCCTGTTCCAGCATTCTGTGGTCTTCTGTTGAGAATCACTAATTCGCCAAAGGCTGTGAAGGGAATGAATCTAAATGAAAATGCCTGTTCAAGTGGATCCACTGTGTGTGTGTGTGTGTGTGTGTGTGTGTGTGTGTGTGAGAGAGAGAGAGAGAGAGAGAGAGAGAGAGAGAGAGAGAGAATCGCTCACTGTGTGGTCCTTTTATTTTTAGTAAATGTGTTGGAAAAATCAGGTTATGTTTATTCTGAGTGTCTAAGGGACTAGTGAGAGTGTGTAGTCTGGAAAATGGTGGAATTATAAATTATTATACATGTCTTCCAGTTGGGGAAATTCACATGCCAGAAATACTACCACATGTAAGCTGACCTATAGATTTTCACTAGTTCATTGGCCCAAAGTATATACATTGGCTGAAGAGAATAAACCAAGAAAAGTATATCTCAAAGAAATAGAAACGCATTAAACTGCTATTTTTTGTCAGATGTGTTTTTATGTTAGATTTTTTGTTTAACCTAACATGATAAACAAGACCCCTCTTCTAAGTCCATGTATCTTTTATGGCATTCATTGTAAATTGTAGGGTAGACTCTTTTCTTGTTGAACACACTCAGATTATGTACCTTCCAACTTCTAGTACTAACCAAATTCTGATGTTTACCCCCTCCAGGATTTCACTTGTATTTTAGACTTGATTTTTTTGTTTGTTTGTTTGTTTTGGGAACAAGATCTCTCTACATAGTCTACTCAGTATGTAGACGAGGCTGGCCTTGAACTTGTATCTTCCAAGTACACACAGCTTGACACTAATTTTCTTTAGAACATTGTTTTCCTCAGGACTACCCATCCTGTCCTCTGATGCATGGATGTCTAACTGGGGACCAGCATTCAGACTGGGGATGGGGACTTCATTCGATGAGATGACAGACCCACCACCTTTTTTGAATAACAAAGGCCCCTCCTTGAGAGTGGAAAATAATATTGTCTCAGTTGCAGCTACATAAACTTGCAGTGCATGAAGGAACAGTGTCTTTAGTCAGCACAGCTGACATTGCTCACAACAATGAAATAGTGGAGGAAATAACTTCCACTAGTTCACAGCTTTAATTATGAGAAAGGAGCAAAACACAGAAAGTTGCAAACAAAATTGATGTTTTTCATGGTGATGTGGTAGTGTCTTTGACTGAAGCATGCAGCTATTTTCCCAGAAAATATATATACTGGGATTTTTTTTCCCTCGTAATATTTCCCACCTTTGTCTTTTGTAATCTAGTGTTACATTTGTGTTTTAAGCTTCCCACAGATTCAGCCATTTGGGTAATGTGGACTCCTAGGCAGAGGCAGCTCAAGTTTGTTACTGTGGAAATCTACATTCATACACACACACACACACACACACACACACACACACACACACACACAAGATCCTTGTGTGTAGTAAATGCTCTACCACTGAGCTTCACACTAGGACCTTGAGGCTCATTTTAATGACTCAAAAATGGTTTATTAGAGCTTGGGTTTTATTGTTGGAAGCAACAAATTTACTTATGATCATGGCTTCCCCTTCTCCATTTCCTCCCAGATCCTCCCTACTCCCCACCCATCCAACTTGGTGCCTTCTTTCATTCTTTCTCTTTAGAAAACAAATAGACAAACAAAACTAACAAACCAGAATGCAAAGGGAAGCCAGAGAGGTGAAGAAAAAGCACAAGGTCAGTTTCCTTTGTGAGCAGTTATCAATTAGAGAGATAGCCTGATGGAATCTGGAAATGGGACTCAGGGCCTGGCACATGCCGCACAAGTACTCTGCCACTGAGGACAGTCCTTGCCCTAGAGGTAGTGTCTTCTAGTATTGTTACTTGAGTCAAGGTGCTTTATCCAGTGGGCTCATTTGTTGCCATGCCTGGGACCCTAACTTTAATGTCTTTTTCTAGGAATAGTAGGAGTTGAAAATAATTGCTTCCTACTGAAAACTTTATAAACCCATGCTTTTGATAAGAGCTTTCAGGCAATGTGCAATTTTATTATTCTATTAAAATTATAGGTAGGTAAAGTCATAATCTTTGCCTTGAAGAAAGGATCCTGGGGTGGGGGTTGCTGAGGAAGAGGGGAGGGGAGAGTGAAGACTGTCATTGTAGAAGATGGATTTTGCACTTTGAACGTTGTAACTATGATTTCTGTTTTAAAATATACATTCACATTCACTATGCAATTAGAATGTGAATGCATTGGACTCTAGTATGTAATATGAGCTCCACTTTTTAATGCTCTCCAAACATTCTCTGCTCCTGTCACTCCCCGTTTTTCTAGGACAAAGACCATGAATTTGTATTTATGAACTAATAATTTAGTGGATACTTAAAAATATAGCCACATAAATTCAAGGAAAAATAAATATTGGATACTATCATTTGTCAACTTGGTTAGGTATTAGTATTTAGATATTGGGTCAACTACCAATCTCCAGAATCTACCAGTGTAGCCCAATCTATTGTTGAATACACAGACCCTCTTTTTTGGGATTGCCTATGTTTGCCACCCAAGCTCACTTGTAAAGGTATTTTCTAGATGATTGATTACCCTCCACTCTCCATACTGTGGTTGGGCCCTATCCTGGCACTTGTTAGAGTTCACTCCAAAGGAGGCTGGGATTCTGTCTCTAGATTGTCTTTAGACTTGATATGCATCAGGCCCTTTGTGTGGGGTCTCAGCCTGATCTGTTTCTCAGGAGCACCATGGCTAACTCAACACGAAATTGTTATGGGTTCCCGTTGAGCATTGCACAGTGTCTCAAGTGCTGTGTGTGTGATTGAGTGTGTGTGAGTGATAGTGTGTATGAGAGTGTATGTATAAGAGTGTATAAGTCAGAGTATGTGTGTGCTTGTTTATATGACAACAACCTCTACAATCCCCTTTTTGCAAAGGTGATATGACCCCCAAAATACAGATGACCCTATTTTGAGACCATTGCCTTAAGCTAGGAGTATTGCCATGTTTTCCCTCAAAGGTTTAAAACATAGGACAATGCCTCTATGAGGTTGCTGTGGTACCCCAGCACAGCTGGGCACACAATTTTGTATCTCTGAGTACACTAGTCAGAAGTCATAGGGAGTAGACGAGGTGGGAGCTCAGGAGGTTTGGAGAGTAGAGTGAGTTTCACTCTGCAGAGTTTCTGGAAGGAGCAACAACAACACAAGAAACTCGGAGTGAGATTCTGAAAGAAGCCCAGACACAGAGACAGACAGATGCAGTGTCTGGAGTGGGTGAAAGACTCCCGTGTGTTCACAACTGGGAAATACATTTGGTTTATGAAAGGTGGGGGATCTGAAGGCTGGAGTTAGCATGGTGAGACAATGTGAGTGGTTTCAGTCTTGTCTCTCTTTTCTCGAAAAAGATTTTCTTTTTTTTCTTTTTTTAGTATGTGCATTTGCAACTGTGAAAAGGATAACATTTTATTCTCTGTGACTCAACCCCACTAATCCCATGAGAATGCACCATGAGAATGCAAGGGAAACAATGTTAGAGGGGGCATTAGGGGTGTTTTAAAGTATTGCCATGTGAGCTTTTCTTTACATATTTTATTTCTCATGTGTGTGGGGGAGGGTTCAAGGACAATTTTCAGGAGTGTTCTTTCTTCCCTTGTTGAGCATGGTCTCTCTTGTTTCTGCTGAGCTGTGTACTCCATGCAAGCAGGTCCCAGGCTTTTGAATGATCATCTTGTCTCCTCACATCTCAAGGCAGGAGTCCTGGGGTTGCAGATCCCAGTGATCTCATCTGGTCTTTTCGTGTGTTTCTGTGATGCAGTTCTGGCCATCAGCATTAGTGGCCAGTGCATTTATCTGTTGAGTGTCTTCCAAGCCCCGATTCTTCATGGAGATCTTGTTTTAGAGATGAAGTAGGTTTATATATGGACCCCTTGAGGAAATAGGCAGACGAACCTAAGGCCACAGATAGAAAGAAAAACCTCAGGGGCCAGAGTGGACTCTAGTGGAAGGCATGGGGACTGCACAGGCTTCTCACTGAAAAACAGGGGAGCCTTAGTTCTTTGAACAATAGTCCCAGCAACTGGTCACAGGAGGGACCTTAACTGATGGTATGTGCTCAGAACCAGAGTTTCAAGAAGCCAACATTAAGGACATGAGCCTTTGCCAAAGGGCTGTAAATCTCTTGGCGTTTATTGAAATTAATTTCTCTGCAAGAAAATTCACATAACCAGCTTTGTTAACTGAACATTTGAATAGAGTGTTTCTAGGAGATAAGTAAAGCCCAGATTAGTGATACAACAGTGTGACAAGATGGAAAGGTGGTATGAGAACACTTATCAAATCCTAGAGTGTCTGCAATAACTCTGTAGCTTGTAACTGGTGGTTTCATCAGAAAAAGGCAGCAGCGACTCCCAGCACATCCTGTAGCTAGAATCAGTGAGCTTGTCTCATACAAAACACTACTTGGCATCTATTACACTTTTATTTGGGAGCTGAAAATAAAGAAGGAAAGCATGCTACTTTAAGTCTCCAAGAAGGTTATGTTTTTAATTCCATACCACCAAAAAGGCAAACAAGTCTGTAATTATAGTTCATGCGTGGAGATCTGTAGAGGAAAAATAAATTGCTACCTATCTACCCCACAACCACAAATCAGTCCTAGAATGACTAATCATACATAAAAATTGTATGCTTGATGCTGATTGCTTTCTTTTTGGTCTGTTGTGAACAATTAAGAATTTAGATCTTGGACTGGCTGGACTGTTTTTGAAGGGTGACTTAAAGTCATTTTTTAAATTCTCCTTATCCTGGCGTGAGCATTCCATGCTTGTTCGGCTGAAGTGTTATCTTCAGGAACATATTAAACTGTAAATATTATCTAAAAGCATTCTTGTTAGTCCCACAGCACCTGTCCTTTTATCTGGTCACCATGTCTTCCTCACAGTGGTGGGGACATACTCTCCATGTGGAGACAAAGCAGCTTTGAGTACTGGTCACCATGCATTGATCCAGTGGCTTCGAGGCCCCTACCAGCCCTAGCGCTGGATCTCTGCTTTCTTAGTCTCCTCAGTTAACTAGGAACACCTGTAGTAGTACAGCGAGCATCTAGTCTAGCAGAAGAAAATCAGAACAACTGTACCCTGTGATCCTGCTTTTCCGCTTTCCATAAATGCACACAAGAACTTCAAGCAGAACTGGAAGAGATGATCATATAACTCAAGTTCGGTGAAGTGCTATGCAAGAGAGTCAAGTGGTGGAAGCTGCATCCGAGTCCATAGGTGTGAAAACGGATGAGCAGTTGTGGAAGGGGGAGCTTGGCATATGCTCAACACCGATGAGCTGTCAGGACAGTAGGCTAAGTGAAATAAGCCAGACACAGAAAAGACAGTGTATTATAGGCGGTAATAGATCCATAGAGACCGGGAGTAAAGGGCTGTTGCAAGGAAGGCACTGAGGAAGGCAAACTGAGGAGCTGTTTGACAGACAAGTGTTTCAACTTTGGGAGGCAGGAGTTCTGGCTCTACTGTCGATAGTGGCCAATGTCACTTATATAGCAATGTGACTGTCCTAAATGACACTGAGATAAATTGATAAGTGGTTGACATGGTAGATTTTGTATTTTGTATATTTTACTGCTATTTTTAAAAGTACTACAGAAGTTCAGTTCCAGTTGATTAACAGCCCAGTCCACGCTAGACAAATTCTGGCCTCATGTATGCAGTGACCTTTGACTAGACCCAAGTGGTCTGTGTGGGTGCCTGGGTGCTGGGAAAATGACAATCCATAGAGCAATGTTGCAGACACCAGCAGGGAAGCAGGCCCTGCACAAACTGGGCCAAGACATTTTAGAAACCATCAGTGACTTGAACACACAGGCCAGAGCTGTCTTCAAATCACCTTTGGCTGTCCTTGAAAGTACTCCAGGCATCCGTTATAGCTTCTAGGTATTGCCTGATTGTCAGCTCCTTGGAATTCTAAGGACAGAGGACACCATCTGCCTACATTGCAGAGGAGATAAGAGAAGGCCTAGGAGACCATGGCCCAACCTTCTGTGGCTGAACATAACGGAAGATTGGGGGAACATTCTGTGGTGAGGTGTCTAAGGAACTGTACCCTTTTTTATTTGAGAAAGAGTGGATTTGCCTTAGTTCCACTTATGCTTTCAAAGGCCTCAACTCTGCTGGCCCAAGGGTTCCTTATTGAACAATGAACTAAAAAGTTACCTAGATATCAAGTTAACATATACTTATTTATAGATGTTTTTCTGCATACCCAGCAGCTCACATGGTAAAGGCAAAACTCAGAGTATTTGGAGACACATTTTTGTGCTATAAGCCATGCCCCAAAAGGCTCCACTCTTTTTTTTTTAATGTGTGTGTGTGTGTGTGTGTGTGTGTGTATGCACACTCATGTGTGTAAATACAGTCACGCTGGTGCCATGGAATGTCTTATAGGGCAACAGAGGACATTGGATGCTAGGCCCTGACTCTCCACTTTGTTTAAGACAGTTTGTTTGGCTTTTGCTCCTACATTTGGCAGGCTAGCTGGCTGCCAGCTCCTTAGAATTCTCATTACTCTACCTCTTATCTCAACTCTAGCAACACTGGGATTGCTCTACCATGCCTAGTGTTGTGTGGGTTTTAGAGGTTCAAGCTCAGGTCCTCATGTGTACACAACAAACACATTACCCATTGAGCCGTCTCCCCATGTCTCCATTCCCCCTTTGGCAGAGTATGATGGGAATCCACAGTGAACTCAGCACTCTGGCCCACATACACTATTGACTGTAGTTCATCTTAATGACCTCTGCTCGTAGGTAACAGTCTTTTATTTGTGAAGTGCACAGTATAAACAGCCGGATCAGCCTTCTGGCTTTGTGCTACTAGCATCGAGACTGCTTTATAATGTCACTGTGACAAACAGCTGGGCTAAGAAGGAAAAAGGTATTGATCGATTCTTTGGAAGAAAAATTTGTGTGGCGTTAAGATTGCCCTCAACGCAGGTGGAATTTGAAGAAATGACAATGAGTATGGTTTAAGTTCAAAGAGTTTTGGTATTTCTACGAATACCTGAAACTTAATGTATTCTAGTTAATTTTGAAATAATGAGTAAAGTTTTCTAAATATCAAAGGAGTAACAATAGTTATCACAATAAAAATCTGTAGTTAGTGTTAGATTTTAGGCTAAGAACTGGCTGCAAATACATTACAGAGACAAAATAGACATAAAGTTGAGCCTAGGGTGGGAGTTTTATTAAGGACGCTTAGATGTTTATCTCCTGTGTGCCTCATTAGTGGTTTGGGGATCCTGCTTCTCCAGTTATCTCCCTACAGCCTCACGGACCCTGTCTTTTAGAAAGCCAGTGTTGCTACTTGCTGTATGCCGTCATGTCAGGTCTTGCAGACCAGTCCTCCTCTCAGCTTAATTCTTGGCTAGGAGCCCAAGACTTTCGTGTTTTTACAACACTGTTTATACCTGCTGCTTCTCGGAAGAGCCTTGCTGCCTCAGGTTGCTTGTGAAGCTAGCTTTTTAGATATTACATATGTAGAACTTGAATCTGAAGAGGTCTAAGCATGTGGTGGTCACTCCTAGCATGTGGCTGTGGGGGGCATTGGCTGGGTCTCACCATCTTAAATTTGAAATGGTTGTTTCCACTTAGGAACCATACCAAGGCCACCTCGAAATAAGCAGGAAGTTTAAGTTGAAGCCTGGGATTCTGACTTGTCTTCAGTTAACCCTTCTTCATTATAGGCACCAGAGACAATGATTTTCGAGTCCTTTGGTGGCTGTGTTTTGTGTTAGGAGTTGTCTTTGTCCTTGTAAGTATGGAGCTTGGCTCTGACTTCAAGGAAGGTAGCTGAGGCATGTCACAAGACCCAGCTCTCTGAATGATGGGAGTTATAGATAAATTCAGACTCATTTAGAGAAATAAGAGATGAGAAAACTGTATGTGTATGTTTGGTTTCTGTGTGAGCATATACACCTATAACAGAGGTGTCTTAATCCTTGCTCTCCACCCCAGGTAGTTCACAGAATTGTATAGCCTTTGGTCTCCTCACAGCGCCTTTTGCCATGATATAGATTGGGTTCTCCTTTGCCTCTCATACAAGCCTGAGGAAAAGCAGCCAGTTGACCTTGTATTTCATGGATGGATATTCCTGGTCTAGCTGCAATATTTGGGAACATTATGCTCCAGGAGTAGGCTGTAGAAAACAGAGGGGTGGTTATGAGTTGAAAAAGCTTTAAACAGTTGGCCCTCAAGGTCATGAACTTTGCACAAGATTGTGTGTGGATGGGTTGATGTGTCTGTGTCAGAGAGGCCAGGAAGGGACAAAAATAAAGGAATTGCATTTGTCTGTTTCTGCCATGAATTCAGATTTGGTGCTTTATATCCTTTCGACCCAGGGCAATTTTCTTATATAATTTTGAGTTCTTTGGACTAGATTCTACTGTAGTAGCCCTGGAGTCCTTGTTTCTCAAATCCAGAGTTCATAGGATGATTTGAGGTGATGGGGCATGGAGTATACACTGGTTATCACTTGTCCATTCCAGATGGCTGCGTCATAGATTTCTACTTTAGCCAACATCATTCAGTCAGGGGTGGCACCATCCACCAGAGCTTGGCCCTCTGACATTAATTAGCATTCGATAAGATTCCACAGACATTATCTCAATCAAAGTTCCTTCTTCCCAGGTCTGTCAAGTTGACAGCCAAGATTAGCCATTGCAGTCATGTTATCAGAAACATAAATACATTTTCTCAACTACTAAAGGCTTGCCACTTTCTTGTTCTTGTAATGACAAGTAGCAAGCCTCCAATTAAGTGCTTTCTTTTATAAGCATTGCCTTGGTCGTGGTGTCTCTTCACAGCACTAGAACAGTGACTAAGATACAGCTGCTCATCCAGAAAGTAAATCAAAATTGAGTATCTCATGCTGCCACTTGGAAACACCAAGAAGCAAGAACTCAATGGGAACAAAGCCAAAATGGAATGCAGGAAACATTTTCAATACAGGTGACAATTTGTCTTCTTTCTCTGCTGCAATCATTGATCATCATTTACAAACCACCAGCCAGTTCGCATCTTTTGGTTCCCTAGATACCAAGACACCATTCTACTACCAACAATGCTTTATCAATGCCTAGGATTTCGAAGGACGTGTTCATTCAAACATTGTCACATATTAGATTTTTTTCTTGTACTATCATTAATTATAATTGCTACTCTTGGGATTGAACCCTTGGGCTTACACATACTAGGCAAGCACTGTACTGCTGGGCTACACTCCAGTCCCCCATTAGATATTAATGAGGTTTTGCTGTTTCATAATTGACTGACAGTGCCTTTTTGGTGTTCATTTAAGGGAGCAATTCACGGAGTCCAACTGCTTCCATATGGTGACACCTGTCTAAAACTCTTTGAGAACTGTGGTTTCCTCCCTCCCTCCCTTCCTCCCTTCCTTCCTTTCTTCCTTTCTTTTTGAGACAGAGTTTCTCTGTGTAGCCCTCGCTATCTTGGAGCTTGCTCTGTGGACCAGGCTGGCCTCAAACTCACAGAGATGTAGTCTTCTTTTTACTTCCACTAACTGTCAAGGAAATAGAGAAGCAAGGGTTGCAGCTAACAAATGGCAAAGTGTGGACTCAAACTGAATTTAGAGAATATGTGTCTTGTTGGGGTTTCTATTGCTGTGATAAAATGCCATGACTAAGAGTCACTTAGAGAGAAACTGGTTTATTTCAGCATATATTTCTGCATCAAATCACACAGCAACCTAGGGTAGGAACACAAGACAAAACCAGGTGGTGGAAACTGAACCAGAGGCCACTGAGGAACATAGCTTACTGGGATTGTTCATGGATTGTTCAGCCTGCTTGCTTGGTTTTTCTTCTTTTTCTTTCCTTTTTGTTTCTCCCTGACTGGATTTTCTATGTACCTCTGGCTGTCTTAGAATTCACTTTGTAGAACAGGCTGGCCTTGAACTCACAGAAATCTACCTGCTTCTGCCTGCTGAGTGCTGGGATTAAAGGCATGTGCCACCCCCACCCAGCTTTTAGCCTGCTTTCTTATAGCACCCATGCCTACAACCCCTGGTGTGACACAGCCTATGTTTCTTCGCTCATAAATCATTGAACAAGAATATGCCCCATGGTCAGTCTGATGGAGGCATCTTCTCCAGTAAGATCCACCTTTCCCAGATGACTCTACACTTATGCCAAGTTGACAAAAATCCAACCAGGACAATGTGTGATCTTTAATATGTGAGGTCTTCTCTTGCTCTTACAGTCACAGAAGTCCCTCTTTCAGAGCTCTGTGTGTGACCATGTCACTTCTAGACAGGACCAAGGCTGCTCAATACTGGAGATGTGAGTCTGTTTGTTTTTCATTTCCTCAGTAAATGAGTAACTGATACATTAAGTTTTAGAATTATCAGAACAGTACCTTTCTGGCATAGAGCGTTCTTCCAAGCAACATAGCTCATGTAGATCTCTTTAGCTCAGAATTTTTAAAACTCCACTTATTTTTCTTATTTATAGTTTCTTTTAGAATCCATAGGGTTCCATATACTAAACTGGGTACCAGTGATATTGCCATGTTAACTGGAGTACCTAATTTATTAACTGGTTTTCTTCCATGGGATAGAGATCCCTGTCCAGCTGAAATTATTGTTCCCATTTTCAAAACTGATACCATTATTTTATGTACTCCACTGGTAGCTTTCAACTTCCTATCATATCTATCTATCTATCTATCTATCTATCTATCTATCTATCTATCTATCACTTTCTTAGTTTCTTTCTATTATCTTTTGTCCATTATAATTGTAATTAGAAGAAAAAATAGGCAGATGGACATAGTTTGTCTTCCGTTTCTATGAATCCCACATCTATGCATTTAACCAGCCTGGAAAAAATGTTTAAAAAAAAGATTGTCTATGTTGAAAATATTTGTGCCACCCCCCCCCCCATTATCTTTATTCCTTAAATGAAACAATATAGTAACTGTTAACTTGGCATTTACACTGTATTAGTACTCTAGATAGGGTTTAGGTATGTGTGTAGGAGGGTTTTCCTAGTTATTAGCAGCTATAGCATTTCTTATAAGGGACTTGAACATCCTCAGGGTTTGGTCTCTTCAGGGGTGTGTGGATCCTGAAACTTAACTCTCCATTGATAGTGAGGGATAATGAATAAGCATTTACTATTATACTTGGTGCTTGCAGGAAACTATGAGTTGTTAGCACATATTTAATTAAAAAAAAAAATTTTTTTTCCCTCTTACCCAGAACCAAAGTTGCCCTTCATTGCCAGCACCTCTCACCAGCTTTTCCTTTATAGACCTAGAGGCAGTGATATCAATGGGAAATTGGATTTGCAAGGCCATATTTAATAAACCAAGCTTAGTGGAGCTGCCTTAAGTCTGGATGTTGTTATCTGCTACATAGGACTAAGAATGAATATCTTATCAGATTTAATGATGTATTTAGATAAAACCATACCTATATTCCTGATATTATACCAGCCTCCTAATATAGATACTCTATAAGAATTTGTTCCTAATGAACATGAAGGAGTTGTCCTAAGGAATATGAATAGGTTTAGCAAAGAGATCCTAATGAGAAAGGTATAAGGAAAAATAGTATTTGGGGTGTTGTCTGAACTGCAGGAAATATGGAGGAAAGAAGGGCAAAGAAAAGTCTGTTTGTGGTTTTTTTTTGGGGGGGGGATGCAAAACTTACCTAAGAATTCACAGGTATGGCCTATTTAAGACTAGATAGGAACTTTAAAAGCCTTTCTTAAAGTCTGTTTTCACCTTTCAAAGGACATGCCAGGAAATCACCAGGGAGATAGTTTGCAGGTTTCAGAATAAAATTTTAGACAAAGCAAAGGGAACCTTTCCAAGAACTTCTGATGTAATCCCTCATTTATGAGAAGCTGTTGAGCAGGCTTCAAGAACATGTCATCTGGCTGTAAAGATGGACCCTGTCAGGATCCTGGTGTCTTCTTGTGCCTTTACAGAATCAAATACCCTTGGAGTTTTTATTTCTAGTGCCAGGGATTGAACCAAGGACCTCTTGCATGCTGAGAAAATGTGCATGTTGCATGTTAAGCAAAACCCCCTGCCCTAATAGAAGCATTTTAATGGAGAAAACAAAAAAAGCAGCTAGGATGCTGTCTTATCCCAAATTCAATAATAGAAATGTAGGGATTGGGTGAGTATTTTATTGTGAAATATATTGTTGTTTCCTGGGCTCTCCAAAGGTTCTGAGTCAGCAGTATTCACCAGTTGAATTGATGAAAGTGGCTCTTAGGTGTTTTAAGAGGAAGTCATCAATGCAGAGATCAGATAGAAAAAGACATCGGGATCCAGCAGTACGGATGGTGCCTTAATGAAATTCCAGTGCAGGAAACAAGAAAAGGCTATTCTAATTAAGGTAGGGGAGGCAGAAGGAAAGCCAGCAGCCTGAACAAAGAAAGAGCTGACATGGGAACAAGAAGGCTGCTGCAAGGCAGAGGAGTGGCAGGAAGTCAAATAGGACTACAAAGTGTGGAAAGTCAGCAGCTCAAACAGGAAATGAGGAGAGGTTCCATCACACATTAAGGCAAGCGGTCTGCACACATCAGCGGTGCAACACAGGAAAATCTACTTTCTCTGTTGATTAGAGGAGGGGCTGGTGTTTAGATGACACCAGTGGGTCACAGTGCAATGCAAAATTTCTCATTTGAAGGGGTCTGATACTGCAGAGTGGGAGCTGAAAAAGTGAATGAGATGGTCAGAAGAGCTGGCTAACGGTTGTTAAAGATCCATAGACACTGATGGCTTATCTATGAGGATGCTGATACTGGTTTTGAGTGGGGGCCACACAGGGCATAAGTTGCTGGGAGAACATAGAATTTAGAAAGGAGGAGGATGCCATTTGGATGGAACCCGAATGAAGGATGGTCTCTAAAGCTCACAGCAAAACATTTTATGGCCTGGAAGAAAATTGGATGGTAGTGGAGGAAGGGTAGCAGATATCCAGTACACAGCTCAGAATTAATGTGGAAATTCCTTGCAGGCTAGGAGGTGGCAGGTGGTGGTGTGAGAGAGTAAACCCTGCCTAATGGTGGCCTCTGAGTGATGGAATGGCAACTATAGATTGAAAGGGAGTGAAAAATGCTATCCAGTGTGACTTGAGGACGCCTTGTCAGACTTTGAAGGAATGATTACCTTTCAGCTTTCACAGTGCAACTCCCTGAGGAGCACACCTCATTGGAGCACACTGGTAGCATGTTTGATTAGGGGTTTGTAGTTGCTATGGAGTGTGTAAAAAGGGCTATACTAGTATATGTTCTGAAATGACTAGTACTAGACAAAGGACTTGTTTAAAATGTCTAATGACCAGCATGATGTGTAACAGATGCCTAGGTTGGAGTGAGGGGTCTTTATAACAGTGGTCAAACAGCTGTGGTCATTTAGAGATGTGGTTGAAAGTGAAGTAGAAAATGATGTCTACAGCAGAGGGTAGGGACACCAAGAAAATTACTCTTCTTTGTGAGGGTAATAATGACAAATACATGCTTAGGAGATATATATTGGGGGTTTAGTTGATACTGGCATCATCTCCACTCTTCCCCCACCAACAAATGCAGTCCTGTGTGAGTTTTATAGCCTTTCTATAAGTGTAGACCTTGTCAGTATAAAGGTCAAGTAAGAAACCACACTGAATTGAGTTCCTATTTTAGCCTTAGGAAAGTAAGAATTAACTCTTAGCTCTACAAGTAGAGGAGGATGGGAGCCATTGAGAAGGCTGTCGGATGGTTTAAAAGTTGGGAAAAACAAAGCTTCTAGGCCAAGCAAAACTTGAACTCAGTGTGGAAAAATGTTGAGCGATAAGTTATTATTGTTAATAATAAATGCATATTGGCCACAGCTGTTCTGTATTTCTTTTGATGACAAATGAAGAGGCCAAAGCTTAACTGAATGAGGAATAGATTGAAATGGCGATAGTGTAACTGATACTAAATACTGAGATGAGTCAGGGGTCAAGTGTGTCTCCTTCCAAGAATCTTTGAAATTATGACCAGTTGTGTGTATAGAAGAAACATAGTCTATATTTACCAAGTGACTTAAGTGCTCTCAAACATAAAATCAGGTGGAGCCCTCTTGGCCATTTCAACCGTATGTCAAAATATGACAGCCTGAGGAGATGACTTAGATGGTAAGGGCCTGCCACACAAACTTACTTGAGTTCTAATCCAAATTGAGTTCTAATCCAGAGCACCCACATAAAACTTGGGTAAAATGTTAAGCCTCTATAACCCAGTACTGGGGGATGCCTAGACAAGTAGATCTCTGGAACTCCTTGACTGACCAGCCCAGCTGACTCAATGAACTTATGCTTTTGTCTCAAAGCATAAGGTAAAGATTGATGGAGAAAGCTTCCCAACGTCAACCTCTGGTCTCTGAGTGCACATATATGGGCAAGCATACTGGCACACACATGTACACATGCACACACAAGTTAACATAGACATAATACTACATACACAAATTTGTTTGAGGGACTTAGGCTTTTGTAAGACAGTTTTAATAGGCATTTCCTTTTCACCACACCTGTATGTTCAGCTCTATTCTAATTACTATTTTACTCCCTCACAGTTGTGTTTATAGGTTTTTAGTCTATGTTTTTTGCTTAATTAGCACTCTCCTTGATGCCTCTAAACTTTATAATGGATCTTGTGTATCCTGTTCTCCATTGTAACTTCAGAGCCCCAAATCAGCGATTTAATATTTGGGGAATGAATGATGGATGTTAAGCTGTGGGCTTAGAAGAATATTTTATGGAGATAGTGGAAGCTACAATGTCACTAAAATGTATCTCCCAACCTTTGTTAGCTAAGTCTTGCTGGGTTCAAAACCTGTGTTATTTGAACCAAGAAATTTCATCTCTAACCATGTTCTTTTAAAATGTAAATGTTATCTACACAACAGCTAGACTATGAATGCTCATAATAGCTTCATGACAGGAAAAAAATATGCCCAAGAGATGCTGAGTTTGATTAACAAAGTGTGGAGTTTCTGTGCATCAAATTACACACTACAATGTGAATGAATCCTGAAAACATAAAGCAACCTAGTCACGAAGGACCACACCTTATACTTTAATTGACTTGGTATGACCAGAGAAGGGAAATCCATAGAGACAGAGTGTAGACCAGGTTTTGCCAATGTCTGCAGAAATGGAGTGGAGGGAGGAACAGTAACTTCTAGTGGGGATAGGGTTTCACTGTGGTATGATAAATGTGTTCTAAGGTAGACTCCCAACTGATCTTGGGGTCAAACCAAAATCATTGGACTGTGGGCTGTAAATGGCTTCACTCTTGGGGCACATGATAAGTATCAACCAAGAAAAAGAACAAAAAGAATATGGAGTCCAAACACAATAAAATTTTTCCTGCTGAGGATGGAGACACGGCTCAGTGGTTTAGAGTAGTTGCTGCTCTTGAAGATGACCTGAGTTTGGTTCCAGCACCTAGATTGGGTGACAGATAACTGCTTTTAGTTCCAGCTCCAGGGAATTGGCTGCCCTCTTCTGGCCTCAGCAGGTGCTGCACTCACATACCAATGCTACCCAGGAACAGACACATACACATTATTTAAAAAGTAAAAAAATCTTTAAAAAAAAAATTCTGCTTGCCATTTTTGCCTTTAGGTGATGGTACTTAAGACAAACACACTCTCTACAAAAGGAGCCTCTCAGAATGCACAGATCCTCTTACTCCAGGGTCCTAAGTATGTGTTTCTGAGTTTTGCCCTTCAGCTGTGAGAGTGGACCCAGTCACTACTGTGCCTGGCTGATTTATTCCAAACTTGGCCCATGCTAGGAGGACCAGTAGGATGTGCACTGAGCTATTTATATTTAGACAAAAATGTCCAGAGGATTTTGTTTACATGAAGGGTGCATACTCTCTATTATGAGTTTATCAGAGATGCTTGCCTTAATAAAGAGGCTTTAAAATGTAAAAGTTTGAATTTAAGTTTTAAAACTTTCCAATTAATTTTTTCAGTGAGGATGAAGACCACACAGTGGAGACAAGAGGATTCTTGTCTCACAGGTGCCCAGTCAGCAGAGTGAGAAGGCACCCTGCACAATGGGAACATATTAACAAATCATTTATGTCCAAAGGGAACGATGTTTCAAAGGTATACAGAGCTGAAAGCTCCACAGTAGCAAATTTAAAACTGAAAACTGGTAAAAGTCCAATTGAAAAGATAGACTTTTCTCTACTAAAAACATTTCAACAGCCACTGACCACATGAAAGCCTGACATTACCCCAGGGGTACAGGCATCACCCTGTAGGTGTAGAAATGAGAAGCAAGAATATTATTGATCCTTGTGTGGGACTGCATGGCTGGAGGAGGGTCATATACTGCAGCTGCAATGGGAAATACAACGGTAACTCCTGGTGTATACACAAAAGAAATCAAACCAGAGGCTTGAAAAGCTATCTATACACATAGCCCAACCAATCACAACAGCTACCAGGCAGAAGCAACCCAAGATCTAATAGATGAAGGACCAAAATGTGGTGTATGAATATAATAGCATATTAGTCACCCTTCAATAGGGAAGATGCTTTTGACACATGGTACAATATGAATGGACCTTGAAGATATTGTGCTAGGTGAAATAAGGCAGTCACAAGAGATTAATACTAAATAATTTCATTTAGATGAGCTTTGTGAAGTATTCAGATAATTCGCGGACACAGAAAGTTGAATGCAGCTTACCAGGGACAGAGGGAGCAAGGATGGGAGAGATGTGAACACTGTATTTAGGTTTCGCAGGATGAGAAGTTCTTGAGGAGAAGGTGGTGGTGTTTGTTCATCAGAGTGAAGGTGGGAAGGGCATGGAGTTATGTACTTATTAAATGGTTAAAGTGGCCAGTTTTATGTGATGTATCTAATTTTCATTTTTGAAAAGTTTTTTTTTTTTTTTTTTTTTTGAGCCTTATAGAAGCCAGGGGGTGCCTGCTACCCTCCCTTCCCCTTCATTTTCAGCTGATCCTTTGAGGCAGGGTCTCTCCCTGAACCGGGGGCTCCAGTTTTCTCAGGATTTCTGGAAGCCCACAAGCACCGGTTAATTACATAACCTCTATGAGCCTTAGTTTCCTCTCCTGATGACACCAGAGTGGTTACAGTTTAACGGGAGAACGCACGTAGAGGTTGGTTAAGTAATTTGGCACACTGAGAAACTTTAGCATCACAGTTGGTCCCACAGCTCCTGAGACTCTTAGTGTTTTCTGTAGTTTAATTTCATTTAGGAGTCTTGGTCTGGGAGATGACTTTCAGCATACACAACTTCAGTAACCCTTCTAAGCCAAAATTGAAGTCTATATCCCCATTTCCCTCAAATTCTGTCTTCTTTCACAAATTCTGTATTCTCTTATCAGAATGTGTTCATTGCTTAGAGCAGTGTTTCTCAACCTGTGGGTCGAGACCCCTTTGGGAGTCAAATGACCTTTCACAGGGTTACCTAAAACCTTCATGAAACAAGGATATTTACATTATGATTCATAACAATATAGTTATGAAGTAGCAATGAAAATAATTTTGTGGTTGAGGAACTGCATTAAAGGGTCGCAAGGTTAGGTTGAGAACTGCTGACTTAGAGATTGGTCATAGCTACACCTAATTTCAAGGAGTGCCATGAGGCCAGGCAAGGCTGTGTGGTGCGATGCTGGAGAAAAGGTCTATCCCTGTAAATCTGGGACCTGGGAGGGGACAGCTGGAGACCTTTTCTTGGGGACTGTGAATCTGATGCCACCATGGTTTCTATGCTGCTGGTTGGCACTGCTAAAGCTCCCTTTCCCCCTCCACCCCTTTTTCCCTCTCAACTACCGTTGTCGCATCCATTACAGGCAAGGCCCCCAAAGAAAGCAAAGTGAATGATTGCGATATTCACTGCTGAGAGGATCGTGTGTGTGTGTGTGTGTGTGTGTGTGTGTGTGTGTGTGTAAGAGAGAGAGAGAGAGAGAGCAATACTCATGTACTGTTGTTTGATCAATTTTTGTTTCATTGCACTGAACTGCCCAAGAAGAGGAGGAGGAGGAGGAGAAAAGGAAGGAAGGAAGGAAGGAAGGAAGGAAGAAATTAGATAGCGCCATCATGGAGGCAACAATGTCTCATTTAGTGGGATGTGGTAGTTCCCTTCTCATAAGGGATTATTGAGTCCAGCTGGAAATTTCCAAGTGAACAGAAATCCTTTGGCATTTGACAGAATTTTCTAGTGAATCAGAATATTCTTTGTGCGTGGGGGGTGGGGGTTAGATGGAGAGGAGGTGTGTGTGTGTGTGTGTGTGTGTGTGTGTGTGTGTGTGTGTGTGTGTGTGTGTGATGTATTGTGTGGTGGTAACTCTGTGCTTCCTTCCAGTCCTAAGACATGCAGATCCCCTTTCTGACTGTTCTGCTTGCTTCATTCTTTCTGCTCTCTCCTCCTCAGGGATATTGAATCATACTCAATAAGCTGTCAACTCCATGGGGATTTAAGCCCTGCTTTTCCCTATCTGAGTCCTGTCAAAACAGTCATCACTATAGAAAAGGAAAACCAAGAAATGCATTCTCCTAGGGTGAAGTAGAACTCAGTGCCCCAGCTTGCAAGGGAATTTTTCTAAATATGTCTTCTGAGAAGCATTCCCCAGGTGTCTGTAATAGGATTCCCTTTCCCATGCCTCTGCATGTCAGCAAGATCTGTAGAGGCTAGCGTCTAGAATCCAAAAATCCAAGATTTAAAATGCTCCAAAACCTGAAACTTTTTGCGTGCTTGACATGACACCACACGTGGAGAATCCCACACCTCATCTTGCAGTGAGTCGCACTTTAAATGAAAGTCAAATCAAACCAAAGAGTTACCTGAAGGTTTCCTATATAAGGTATATATGAAGCTAAGTGGATTTTATGTTCCAACTTGGGTTCTTGTCCAAAGCAGCCTCATATGTATTTCAATATTTTTAAAAATCCAAAGCATTTCTGTGGCCAGGAATTTCAGAAAAGGGTACTCAGCCTGCATTAAGCCCAATCTTGGCATGGCTGTCCAAGAGGTCACTGTAGAGAACTGCCCTGTTAACATGGTTCATTCTAGTTCATGCAATGAAAGATGACTCCATACGCTTTTTTCGCTAAGCCAGAACTCCTGCTCTCCTTCTAGTAAAATCATAATGTTTAATCACTTTCACTTCTACATGAGTACAACTAATGTCCTTCAGCGTTCAAGGGATGGTGCATCCAGAACCCACTGAGGACCCCAAAATCTTTGACACACACAAGTCCTTTATATAAGATGACACAAGATTTTCCAGTTGCATTTGTACTTCCTTCTGCACACTTTAAATCCTCTCTGGATGGCTAAGGAAACTCATCCAATGCAGATGCTGTCAGTGATTGTTATATCGGAGTGTTCAGAAAATATGGTAAGAATGCAGTCTGTTGTACAGTCACTCTTCTTTTCTTTCTAAGTATCTTCCATCTGTGGATGCTTGTTTGTGGTTATAAAGGAATCGGCTATTTGCATAACACCTCTCTGAGCAAGCTTTCCTAGGAGAGCTTGCTGTTTGTACATCCGCTTACAAGGTTAAGTCTTTATCTCAGGTCTCAGTTCTTCATAAACTTAGAGTGTCTTTGGCTAGCTTCTCCCCAAATGGTATATGCATATTCGAGTAGATAGATGTATGCACGTTGCTGTAAATTATGTGCACTTACTCTGTGCTCTGATTCTTAAATCTTCAGATTATTCCATATCAGCTCACACAAACACTGTTTATTTATTTTATATAACAAGTCCATTTAAATGAAAACAAACATTTATAGACAATATTTGGGAATTTGGGTGTTGTTCTTTCCAAACTACTTCCTGATGGTAAGGGGCACTGTCATGGGGGATTCTAAGAAGATGCAGAAATCCTGGCTATAGTCTGTAAGGCTGCTTTGTCCAGCTGTTTTGAATGTAGGATCACCTGGTACTCTGTTTCAGGCGGTCTGGCTTGATCAAACCACATTAGTCTGGAAGGAATCCACAGCTTTTCATTTTCTGTGGAAACAAAAATAGAAATCCTTTTCCCCAGTAACTTGTCCTTGAACTTAAATTTTGGAGTCAAAGCATTTTTTTAAATTTAATTTATTATTTTACATGTCCATCTCAGTTCCCTTTCCCTCCTTCCGTCCCTCCCTCCCTCCCTTTTACCCTCTCTGCCCTCTCACATGCACTCTAACCACCCTCCCCTCCCATCCCCCCACCCCAATTCCATATGTAAGGGAATGCCATCCAGTTAGGGTCATGTAGATCTGACAGGTCATATGAAGTGGGGACTAGGGCTTCTCTCCTGTCTCTAGGTTAAGGCAGTTATCCCTCCATGGGGGATGTGACAAACACTGTTCTTAATGAATGCATTGGTTATCGATATGTAGCTTAAAACATAAGTGATCGTTTCCCCCCATTCCCACCTTTCTTAACCTGTGACTCATATTCTGCCATTATCCTTGGGAAGGCAAGGTGCTTGATGTGTGATGCTTTGTTTATGTATCTTGGTGGGGCTTTCCCCTAGTTTTTCTATGTATAAGGTAAATGTAGAATTGATTGAATGTTTACAGATTTGTATTAGAACAATTGCATCACTGTAGACATCTGCACAACATATAATGTTAGCTATTATTGCCTACTTAGGCTTTTCTCACTTAATGAAGGAAGAAAAGTAGCTCATTGGTTTAACTTATGTGTTTAAAATCATTGCTATTAAGTCATGTTTTCTTCATTCACCTTAGTCAATATAGTCAACTTTGTGTATGTGTGAAATTTCAGTTTGTGTCCTTGTCCATTTTTAATTGGATGACAAAACCATTTCATATGCTGAAGAATTAATTTTTTAATACAAAACAAAACAAATTCCCCATTCCAATGTGACATATTTGAAACTTGCAAACTTGCCTTCTGTTATAGTGCATTGAGAGTCTTTGGCTGTAGTTTTTAATCCACTTGAGCTTTATATTAAAGTAAGGAATTTGATGGGGAACCAGCTTTATTTCATTTTCAAGTGGCTAGTTGATGGTATCATCACCACAGAATAAATTCATCTCTTCCTCACTGATGACAGCAATACCCAGCCAGCCATACCAGACAACCACACCCAGACAGCCACACCTTACAGGTCTATTTCTGACCTGTATGTTCCTCTGTCCTTTTTTTTTTTTCTTCTATAATTCCATTATTTTATCATTTATTTTTATTAAAAATTTTAATTAGGAAGTAATTACATTATTTCCCCTCTTCCCTATCCCTCCAATCCCTCATGTCTCCTTCCTTATTTTATCTCCTTCCAAATTGATGTCCTTTTTTGATTTTTGTTTTGTACTTTGAGACAGGGTTTGTCTGTGTAGCTTTGGACACTGTCCTGGAACTTGCTCTTATAGACCAGGTTGGTCTTGAACTCTCAGTGATCCTCCTGCCTCTGCCTCCCGAGTGCTGGGATTAAAGCCGTGCGCCACCAATGCCCAGCTCCTTTTTTTATTATTGTTGTTGTTGTTGGTGGTGGTGGTGTGTGTGTGTGTGTGTATAAAAATGCCTAATGCAACCCAATGAGACAGTTTAGTGTGATATATATATATATATATATATATGATTTCAGGACTGACCATATGTATTAGATAAGCAGTTAGGGAGTTCTTCTCTGGAAGAGGCTTGTAGACAAGTTTCTGTCCTGTAGCCATTTTGTCCCAAATAAACACACAGAGGCTATATTAATTATAATTGTTTGGCTGATGGCTCAGGCTTTTTATTGGCTAGCTCTCTCTTATTAACCCATTTCTATTAAGCTATGTACTGTTAAAAGGCTGCGGCTTACCTGTAATGCTCCAGCATGTTACTTCTTTGGTGGTTACATGCTGCCTCTCTCAAAACCCCTATCTGTGTTCCTCCTCTGAATTCTCCTAGTCTGGTAGCCCAGCCTATACTTCCTGTCTGGCTATGTCCTGCCTGTCCACTGGCCAAAATAACTTCAGTCATCAACCAGTAAGAGAAACATATATTCACAGCATTCAGAAGGACATTCCCCATCAGGGCCTAATTCTCCCTTCTCAGTAGTCATTAGTTGCTCATTAGTTGCCTATAGTTCTTTGTCTAGGGCTTCCTGTGAGATTCCCCTCTTCTGCAGTAGCATGTCTGCTCAAGCCATGTTTAGGCAACCACATTGTTCAAGTATCATGGGTGAAGCTTCCTTGTCTTTTCTAGGAGACATGATCTCACAGCAGACTTGCTGGCCCTCTGGCTCTTCTGCTCTTTCTGCCCCCTTTCCTGTGATGTTTTGTAAGCCTCAGGTGCAGGAGTTCTGTTGTAGATGTGCCCACTGGGCTGGGGTCCACACAGTAACCCATTGATTGTACTGGACCTGCTGGGGTTTTCTGTACTGTCTCTGCTGTAAAAAGGAACTGCTTCGATGAGGGGATCGCAGCTGTGCATGCTTGTGGGCAGAAGGATAAGTTTTAGAATGCAGTTACATACACCTTTCTAATCTTTAAGAATTTCATACATTGCATTTTGATCATAGTCACCCTCCCCCAACTCCTCCCAGATCCACCTCCCTATTCCGTAGCCATTCAACTTTGTATCTTCTTTTCCTCTTAAACCCATCCAGCTTGGTTTTAGTGTGACTTCTGTACTCTTGGATCTGTCCATCCATGGCAGTCTGTTCCTCTTACCATGTGTCATATCCTGAAAGAAGCTGCTTGTTACCAGTGTCAGTGTGATTTAAGCTGGGAGGAGCACCCTAGCTCTGTTCACTTCACTATTTGGGGCTGTTTGTGAGTGTACTTTTGTTTCCATTTTCTCCATTAACATCACAACTATTGGCAATGGTCACCAAAACAACACCAACTCTTTCCATTATATTGGGTATGCACAAAACTAAAAATAGATATGATTTAAAAATACCATCTTGAATGATATTTCAAATGCCTTCTCTAGAACTCTCATTTCTGTGGTAACATTCTATAAATATGGCATTGCTGAGCCTGTTCACACACATATTTGTAGGCAATCAACCAGAAAATGTCAGTATTTGCTTATGCCGTGTCTTGCAGTCCATGGCTCATTACAGAGTTTGGGTTTCCCCAATCTGGCTGATTTTTTTTTTTTTTTTTTTTTTTTTTTTTTTAAAGGGCTGAATTCTGCTGGCATTTAGAGACCTGTCCATTCTCTGAGTATCTCACTAATAAGGAAGCTGAAGTTTGGGGGTGGTTTCCAAGAGGCAATTCTGACCTTCTAGTTGGAGAATGTGGAAAATTAAGCCTTCCTTTAGCTAATAGTATTAAATGTGAAGGAATCTTCCTTGAGCTAGTTGGACATTTTTCAACAGAAGATAAGCTTTTAATAACAGGAATGTATCTTTTCATTTGACTCGGATCTGTACTTAAACAGGGTCTGAGGACAGCACCGCTATGAAATCTCCTTATTTGTACATGCTAGAGTGCAAAGGAAAGGCTTTACTATTTATATGGAGAGAAAATAAATGAGATTCCTCTCCACTTTCCATATGTTTAATGGAAGGATTGTCTTAGCTTCTAATTTTAAACTGAGGACGAAGTCAGAGAGCTGGTACAATTCAGAGCCAACTTATCTCAGAATGACCTCCAGTCTCTCCACAAGAGTCCATTATCAGCTAGGGAGGTGGAGAATCCAACCTCAACTCATGGGGCAGCTTGCTTGTTTCTTTTCACTTAACAAACAGCATAGGTGGTTGTTGGTCTCTGACTCCAGAGAAACAGTTTGGCATCATTACAAAAAGGTGCATACTGGAGGCTAGAGAATGGTATTTGCTGCTCTTTTACAGGATCTGAGTTCAGATCCCAGTACCCACATCAGGGTGATCAAAACCATCTGTGACTCCAGCTCCAGGGGATCTGATGTCCTCTTTTGGCCCCTGCAGGTACCTGTAGTCATATAACATCTCATAACATATCCACATGCAGGCATATGCATATACATAATTAAAATTCAATCTTTTTAGAGAGGTGTATACCATACATTCGCTTGGTTCAAATGTTTAAAAAAATTCAATCCAATTAACTTGACATAGCAAGTGTAGTGATCAGAACAATTAATATTTAAAAAAATAAATGTCTTTCTCCCATCCTACAATGCATGGCTATGAGGAGCAGTGGCAGATGGCACATGTCGGGCAGCTGTAGATTTTGCCTTTTCTCTCAGCACACAATGTGGAACTGACTACTTCATGGCAATATGATAACATTTGTCTGTGCAAAGTACTCTTCATAAATAGAAAGGGATGCAGGGCCAGCAATCTTTCCAAAGGGCACCTGTACCAGTCTTTAAGGTAAGGGCACAGGTAAACACCTCAAAGAAGAATGAAGAGATGGGGAAGTAACAGATGGACCACAAGCTAAATCAAATGTGCCCAAGATCTTTATTCAAACTTGATCTAGTTCAGAGTCATTCCTCTCTAGATAGAGATGTTAGGATAAGGCTTAGTCTTGTCTAAATGTGCAAGGATTGCCCCTGCACACAAAGGATATTCTGGCAACAGTTTTCCCTTCCAGTATTTCCTATTCATTTCAATTATTTGTGGAGAAATTCCAACTGGGCATGTTCTCTTCTGTGCACTTTCCTTTTCTCTGTCAACTACATGGTTGTCTGTAGTTGGAGTTTCTTGTTTCACCTGGTCCTGCAGCTCTTTAGCCCCAAATAAATACATGAAGACTTATACGAGTTAGAAACTGTTTGGCAAATGGCTCGGGCTTCTTATTAGCTAGCTCTCTCTTAATTATTAACCCATATCTATTAATCTAAGAATTTCCATATGGTCTTATCTTACTCCTTCCTTAGCTGCATGGTGTCTGTCTCCTTGACGGCCTTTCTCTGCTTCCTCTCCCCAGTATTCTCCTCTGGTAGCCTCCCACCTATACTTCCTGCCTGGCTACTGGTCAATCAGTTTTTTTATTCACCAACCAATAAGAGACACATATATACAGAAAGACACCCCCCATCAGTTGTCCATAGTATGCTTTTTAATGGTGATAAAATGCACATAACATGAAATTTACCATCTTAACTATTTAGTTTGTGTTTCCATAGTGTTAAGAATGTTCACATTGTGTGTGTGTGTGTGTGTGTGTGTGTGTGTGTGTGTGTGCATGTGATGTGTGTGTGTGTGAGAGGGGTGGGGAAGATGATTCATGTAAGTAAAGTAATAGGGTACTGGGTTTTGTATGTGTGACTGCTTATTTCACTTAGCACAATGCTCTTAATACTCATTCATTTTGTGGAACATACTTGTGGAATTTGTTCCCTTTGAAGGCATAATAGTATTTTATGGCATGTTGTGTTAGTTATTTGTTTGCATTGCTGTTACAAAATATGTTGCAGAAAAAAATTAAAGGAAGGATTTATTTTTGGTTCAGAGTTTTAAGGGGGTTTAGTTCATAGTCACTTAGCCCCGTGTGCTTGGACAGAACATTATGGTTGGTGGTGCATATGGTGGAGAGCTCTTCATTTATAGATTGATCTGGAAGCAGAGGCCATAGTGGGAAGGGGCCAGGGATAGTTCTCTGCCTGTGACTTCCTTCCACTTCTCAATCTTTCCACAGTCACTCAAAATAGTGCATCAGCTGGGGACCTAGCATTCCAATTGTGAGCTCTTGGGGTTGGGCTTTTCAGATGCAAGCCACATGGTGCAGATGGTTTGTTTACTGATCTTTCAATGGGCATTTGGGCATACTGTCTTTGTCCATGAGACAACAAACCTTAGAGAATATGCATAGCTCAAAGTTGGTTCATTGGGGTGAGGGCACATAGTGGGAGTGTAAATGATTGCTTTAGAAATATATTGCAGAGATAAACAGCAAACCCCTACACCTCCTCACTTCAGTTTAGACAGATGCAGAAAGAAGCCCAAGGACTAAGGTGGCAGTGACCCCCAGAGAGAAGGATGCCAGCTTATCCTGTACCAGAGCTGTGGGCTTCTTTCCTCAAGCACAGTGTGTAATTGCTCTCATGAGCCCTGTTAAAGGCTTTGCTAGAAAACACTCAGAAGTTGGAAAACGGGACTGAAGGGGGCATTTAAACTTCTAACATCCCTTTTTCCTGCTGTACTTCCTTCTACAGTACATTTCTCAGGGTCAGAGGGTGGGGGCAATAAAACCTTGGTGCATCTGTTTTTATGAATATGCTGGCTCTGGCCACTCTTAGCTGTGAGTGTAGATAAGCATTTACTTGGGATTTTGCCATGGGAAAAGAACCATAAGGCTTACATCACCACTTTTACTTTTTAAATTATTTTTTTTTCATAGTTAGGGATTACTCTGTTGGCCCTAGAGAAGAGAATAAAAAAATAGAGTATATAAAGGTAAAGCTCAGAGTAGTAATTAAGACAATATGCATACGTTAAAAAATACATCACTTTCCATGTCAGGCTTTTTTCGTTTGTTTGGTTTGGTTTGGTTTTGGAAACAGAGTTTCTCTGTGTAACAGTACTGGAACTCACTTTATAGATCAGACCAGGATGGCTTCAAACTCACAGGGATCCACCTGTCTCTGCCTCCCGGAGTGCCGGAATTAAATTAAAGGCATGTGTCACCGCAGCCCAACTGGTTTTTGTTTGTTTTTCAAAGAAATGCTTTGAGAAGTTCTTTTCCATCTTTAGTGGAGTATATAATTGATGAATAAATCTGTATGCAGTGCATTCTGGGTGTAAAGCATGAGATTTGATATGGGAATATAGAGGGAAATGATTGCCACATCCAAGTTAATTAACAAATCCTTCGCTTCTACCATTCCCATGCTTTGAGTTTTGACCTGAATAAACAAGATGGTGTCCATATCCAAATGCCATTGGAAACCATTTCCTACTTTGAGAAAACCGCTAAAAATTACTGGGAAGTAATTATTGATCTGGTAAACTTACAAGGTCATTTGCATCCTGAAAGGGCTACCGGGAAACTTGCTTCTAAAGTACAAAGCTCTAGTTTATTTTGGTATGCACCCAATAGGCTCAACCTGTTTTACAACTGTGCATTCAATGGTGAACATTTAGTTGATGTTAACTAGAAGTGGATATAAGAACATCAGTGTAAGTCTAGCATATAATTAATTAGGAAAAGAAAGGTAAAATTCCCTTAAAGCTTACTTGACTTCACTCTACTTTCAGGAGCAGCCCTGAAGTGAAACCTGATACATTCACATAGCTAGGTGTCCATAGTCATGACTGAGAGATGTGGTCGTTTTTAACATAGTATATCTAGCATAGAGTAGCAAGAAGGCCTATTCATTGACTTCACTTTTATCTTATTTCTCACTTAAGAAATCTTTTTAGTTTTTTGCTGTTGTTTGGTTGGTTTGGAAGATTTTTATATTTTTTTTAAAAAAATGGGATATTAGTGAGGCAAAGAATATACACTATACATGTTAGGAAATTGTGTCTTCCGAACCCCTGTGGGTAATGAAAACCAGAAATCCAAGTTCAAAGTGGATCTCAAGAAGAAGCAATTTTCCCGTTTATTCTCCAAGTGATGATTTCAGTAAGAAGCCATGCTGACTTGGGGGATAAATGTGGGGTCCCAGTAAAGAGTGGCTGGTGCTCTGAACTTGTCACCAGTCCTGTAGTGTAGACCCCTGCATTCAGAAAGATCTGAAATCTATCAGCTCCTGCATTGATTGTAATACATACATAGTAACTAGCGATCTTGTTAACATATGACCTTTATCTTTTGGAGGAAAAAAAATATGAAGGCCAGATGTAGCCAGCATGAAATACAACCTCTACCCCCAGCTGTCATCCCCTCCTATTCTGTGTTCTCTGGGAAGATACTTAAGTAGAGGTAGAGGAATGAGCAGAGCACCAGCATGTGGTGAGTGCTAACCATGTGCCACACCCTCATCTATTTCATGTCCCAGAGAGCAACTTGGGGTAAACTACATGATGGCCTTCCCACTGTGCAGATAAGAAGACTCAGTCTGGTTACCTTATTTGGCAGGTAGTACTTTTACAGCAATGGTGTATTTCCAAGACAGTGCCCTTTGCAAAATACCTCTTGCTCCAGGCCACCTAGATACCCACTGAGTCATATAGAGGAAAGAGGTCTTAGAGTGTACTCACTTGTAGTGGAGACACGGTGAACATTGGGATGTGCGTGTATGTGCGCCAACAACAAACAGCCAGCAAGGAAAACCCGTCACATGCTCGGCGCCCATGAAGAGAGCATCATGGGGAAGCAAGGTATGGAGTAGCTTATCTTCCTGAAAAGAATCTCCTGAGTGGAAGTGGCTGTGGGTACATGTGCAGCCCTGGTCTTCACGAGAGCTATTCAAACTCTAATAGAGTCTCATGCTCTCGTGGAATGCCTGGAGCTCACAGGACAGAGAAGCAGAAAGGAGGATGGCTTGGGATATGAATACAGTATCTAGTCCGAGTAAAAGCAGAGGTAAAAGCAAAATGAGAGATTAAAGCTGGTATGATGTGGGAACTCTTCTTCATCTCTGGGAAAGGTGTTAAAAATTTTTATTCTCTTTTAAAGAAAGAAAAGATAGGCCAGGTGGTGGTAGCACATGCCTTTATTAAATCCAACATGGAAGGCAGAGGCAGGCGGATCCCTGTGAGTTTAAAGCCAGCCTGATCTACAGAGCAAGTTCCAGGACAGCCAGGTCTGTTACACAATGAAACTGTCTTGAAAAAACAAACAAACAAAAAACCAAAGCAAGCAAACAAACAAATACAGGAAAAAAACATAATGCTTTTCAGATAGCTCATTACCTTTTGCCTTTAGGCCCCAGAGCCTCCAAAACTTAAAGTAATACATTTATATGATCCAGATGACCTGGCTGAGTACTGACAACTGCAGTGAAGGAAGCTCCTATCTGTGTCATATAATTCCATGAGCAGCTAGAGTGGGTGAGTGAGTGTGTGTGTGTGTGTGTGTGAGAGAGAGAGAGAGAGAGAGAAGAGAGAGAGAGAGAGAGAGGTTCACAGTGAACTAACCAAGAGGGTAGGTTGCTTAGTGTTTATTATAATTTTTAGTGTTCTCCCCACTTCAACAATATTATAAGAGTTCTATCTTTTTTCTATTTGAGTCTTTAAAAAAAAAAAACTCTTATGTTGCTATCTTTGGGGTGTGGGGAAAGGAAAATATGTCTTTATGATTTAGTTCAAAGTCCTTAAACCAAAATAAGTGTATAATGCTATTCTTTTAGAGAAGACATCTCTGGAAGGACACAATAAACTTAGTTACATGTCAGCAGTTGACTTTGAAATAGAGTGTATTTCCCCTATAGTCTGGAACCTTGGGGTTGTTCTTGCTAGCGTGAGATTGAGTGATAGAACCAAAGACATTTGCATTGAACAGACTTGCCCCAGTGACCCCCTTCCTACCTAAGAAGTGGTGGGAGTAGGGGAGAGAACGGTAACATCTTGATCATGAAGGTTATCTTCATGATTGATTATACTTAATGGGCCATTGCATCTTAACACTTAGTTTCAGGAAGAGTGACTATGTGGATCGTAAATTGACTTTTGTCATCTAACACTTGGAAAATTCCCATCAGGTTTCCTTCTTTCCCCCAAGTGTATTTTTTTCTTTGCTCTGTGCATTTGTTCATTTCCAGAGATACTGCTGGTCTTTGTGACCATGCCCTTCCCAGCCCAACTAATTTCAGAATGCAAGTATGTCTTCACTGGCTGCTCCGAAGTGTGGTATGGAGAGTGGGCATTCACTGTAGAGTGAGGAAGTTCAGAACTGGAGAGCCAGGACAGTGCAGTTAGATACAGTTGGATTTTGTCGGTTGTTTCTGTTCTAGGCTGTTCTTTGTGTTTCTTGCAAAAGATACTATCACTACACTTAGTAACAGTGGCATCTATTTATTCAGGGTGCTGTACAATAACAGTTTTGTGTGGTACTGGGGTGGTCTACCCTGGAGTCTCCAGCATCCTACTGAGCTATCCAATTCAGACGGATCTCAGGCTTTCAATTGTAGAGTCTATAGGTGTAGAGTGTAGGTTGCTGATGTATCACCCCATTCCTGAATAGCCATACTGGCCTTGATTCTTGCACCCAGCTGAGACCTGCTTCCCTGTCTGCCACTCCTGCCTGCCCTGGAGTAGGACATGAGAGGCTGCCAGTAAATTAATCCACACAGAACTGTATTGGATCACAGGTTCACCACTGGTATTTTTAGTTGACAAGGAAGGAATAAGGTTAGGTCCAAGGCTGTGACCAATGCTGTCCTTCAAACACCTACCATCTGCCTGGAATAACCATAGGTTATGTAATTCCCTTATATTTACATGAAATTAATTAATTGCATGGTATATGTTTACTTAAGATATAAACTTAAAAACATTTCCTTATCCCTTTTGTAAGTGGATGTGCTAATCTGCCTATTATAGATTGGGGTGCATAGGGGGTGCCACCATTATATTAATTTTTTTTTTCTACTAATCAAATGTTCTGTTCAAACTCTACCCACCACTCTGGATTTCAAAGCTCTTTGTCTGCATCTCAAACCCACATAGAAAAGTCTGTTGTCAGACTAGGAATGGATGGAGCCAAGGTTATTCTTACTCAACAATCTTGCCTTGAAAGAGGGAGTTACTGTTCCCAAAGACACTGGAACTGTGCTGAATTTTAAATGATCATAATCAAAGGCAATTTATTAGCTTGGGGGGGGGGTCATCATGCTACTTGGTAAATTAAGAGAGGCTAGGCACCAAAAGGAAACATACCTGTCTCAGATCCTCCTGGGATTTGTACAAAAAGATGAGGTGGGGATCTCTGTGCAGAGTGGGTTCACACCATCCAGAGGACTCATTTGGATATGACTCCCCCTTTGCTCTCTGAACTTAGGCTTCCCTCACCCTCACTGCACCCCAAAACTGTGAACCATTTTTCTTTCCCTCTTATTATACCTTCCAGAACCCTGCTTGCTTTGTTGCTCCAAACCTGGCAGATGTTCCAGAAGGACATGTCTGTAGAATAGCCATGTTCAAATATTTCCCTTCAGGTTTGCTCTGTTCTGTTTCATTGTCTGTGGTTCTGTGGGGTATTTTGGTGTTCAAGGAGTTCCATGGTAATTAGTTTTCTATTTTCTTGTTACCTCCTGCTGGAAGGATCCTGGCAATCTTCTTAAAGCTTTTCTGAATCTGTTTTTGACCTTCCCTGCACTGTGTCCTGTGCATCACTGGTGAGCTGTGGCTGCCCCCCGCCCCCATCCTCATTGATAAAATCAGCCAGAGTAACTTGGAATGCCGCTGAAGGGCTCCCTCTTCACCTTCCCCTCCCCTTCTGTCCCCTCTTCCTGTTATCTTACTCTCAGGTTTTCACAGCCAGGCCAGAGGCTGCTTGCATACTTACAAGACTATGTTTTCATCAGTCTTCTCTTGGTATTTGCAAGCAATTAGCAAAGTATGTTTAGAGTTGAATTGTTATGGAGGCGCATTCCACTGTGATTCCCTGTAATTAAAAGGGTAAGCTTTCAGCTTCTTCAAGAACTCTGAGAACCCAGTGTTCTGATTGAAAGGATTGAACCCTGTGTTGTTTTATGAATAAAGAAGCGACTGGAGTTCACTTAACAGGATACACTAATTCCACAAGGTGATCTCAGTGTCATATTTTATAGCTTTTGTCATTGTTTCTTGCTCATATTATCATCCTAAAATGTAATGTCAAAAATGATTTTGGGGTTGGGACACTAACTCAGTTGGTAAACTACTTGCCAGGAGAGTATGAGGATATGAATTCTATCCCCAGGACTCATATTTGAAAAAGCAGGGCAAGATGGTACACACTTGGAATCCCAGAACTGGGGAGATAGGATTAGACAGATCCCCAAGGCTTGATGGCTAGCCAGTCTAGCCAGATTGATGAGTTGAAGTGAAGGCCAATGAGAGATCCTGCCTCAGAGAAAAGTGTGTGGCTCCTGAGAAATGACTGGCTTCTGCTCAGCTCCCACTCCAGTACATGCAAGAACCCATATGAACACATGCACACATGAGTGCACTCACCTACCCACATATGCACACACCCAGACATCCACAAAATAACTCGTGGTCTACAGATGTAGTACCACCTGCCAACCATGTACAGAGCCCTGGCTTCCATGCAAAATAGCAATAGCAGTTAGTAACTATGGCTTCAGTTGTAAAGAGTTTATAATAGTGATGGTGCTTGGTTGTACAAGCTAGCAGTTTAATGCCAGTCTGTCTATTAATGTAAGAAACTCACTCTTTCTTGATTGCTATTAGCAGTGATATGAACTCTCCAGAGTAATAACATTTTTAGAAGAAGGCATTCTTTTCCTCCATCAAACTTAATAGATTTCACAGAACAATTTTTCTCCAAAATAATTTGGCTGAAGTTTGATAAGCCAGGAACTAGAGGGGGGAGCTGAGTCTAGTTCTCTAGGTCTCCAGGTGATGTAAGCTGGGGAATGTGAACAGGCTGGTTGAGCTGTGTTCATTCATGTGACCTGGCATCAGTGGAACAGCCTCATGGGCAGGTGGTACCAGAGCCTCAGATGCTAGTCTTGTGGCCGGTGTCTCATCTGGAGATGTGGCTACCAACATCTGACACTATGATTGTTACTAGTTTATCATCTTGCTAAAGTTGGAGTTCTGTAATAAGCAGATTATATGGCTTAAAATGATAGAAATATTTTTTTATTGTCTTGGAAAGTAAAATAAACCTAAAGCCAAGATGTCGGCATCCTATGGCTTTACAGGGGACTTTCTTCTTCCTGTGTCCATGAGCAGTAGGAGATGATTGCTCCCAGCCTCTTTATTATGGCACTAACCCCACCATATAAGCTCCATCCATATAAACTAGTCATTTTGGAAAGGCCCTGCCTCTAAATACCATCACTGTAGACCGAGGATTCAACACAGCGATTTCAGAAGGCACAAACATTTAGACTATGAGTGTTAACTCAGGGGCTGGGGCCAGGTGTATCAGTCAATAGAGTATCATCTTAGCCATTTCAGGAACTCCTTCTGTGTCTGTCTGAAGGGCCTTCTGCAGAACAGCACCCCTGTCCCACCTTAGAGCTTTACCGTAATGAGATTTCCTACAGTTGATGTTACTGGTGCCTCTTGCTGACCCTGTGAAGAAGATGCAGCGGTGTTATTTGCCATTGTACAAACTGCGCCCTGGTGCTTTAATGACTCCAGTGTAAAGTCTAATGTTGGATGAAATAACTTGTTCAATGTGAGAAGTTAATGAGTGCCAAGCCTAGGCCTTGGGCTCATGTCCTGTAATCAGACTTATCTTAGGTTATTACTGTGATAAAACACCGTGACTGAAAGCAGCATGGAAAAGGAAGGATTTATTTCTTCTTACAACTCTCAGGTCGCACTCCATCAATGGAGGTAAATCAGGGCAGGAACTGAAGGCAGTGGAAGCTGAATGAATGCTGCTTACTGATTGGCTCCTTGTGGCTTTCTCATACAACTCAGAACCTTCTGCTTGGGAATGGCATAGTCCACTATGAGCTGGGTCCTTCATCTATCATGAATCAAGATACTACCCCACAGACTTGCCTACAAGCCAATCTTCTGGAGGTATTTTCACAATTAAGATTCCCTCTTCCCACATATGTCTAGGTTTGTGTTGTGGTGACAAAGCCAAGCAGCATAAAAGTCCTGGACACAAGGACATGGAGCTTTGCCAAGAGCAGATCTAACTCCGGGCTTCTCTTCCACTTATGATGACTTAGCGATGTGAAATTCCTGGAATGCCCAGGAACTCCCATTTTGGGAGGTGATTAATAACGCAAAGCTAAAATTTGCCATAAAGATTTCATCCAGCTTTTCATTTGGATACCTAAGCAATTCTGGAACTAGAAACATGTGCCAGTCACATTATGCTCAGGTTTCTGATTCTTACCCTGGTAGACCCTTGTCTCTCAGTCCCTTCTGTGCAACTGGCAGCCAGCCATAGTGAGACTTTGCATAGCAGACCTGAGATGAAGCTCACACTTTCTGCTGGTTACCCATGTCTGAGGTCCTAACATTTCCATACAACCTGCTAAGGATCTGTGAGGCTCCAGAGTTTGAACCTGTTTTCCAAGGGAAAAAAGTAGAAGTCAGAATCCAAGTATTAGGACACCTCTTCTCCCTATTATAAGGCTACCTTAAGCAAGCTTCCCATGTGAGAGGCAGTTCCTGAAGCAAAGCCTTTTGGGACGATAGCCCCAGCTGGTATGAGTCCTTGCTATCCCTTCTGCAATGCTCACATCCTCAGAAACAGCAGCAATTGAGCCAAAGCTGGAATGTGTTCCCAAGCCTTTGAAATAATGAAATGGGTTTGGAAGCGCTTCCCACTTCTTGCCCCCTTTAGGGGTTCTGAGCTTTTTATTTAAGTCTCATGGTCTGTGGTAGGAGGTCTTGGTGAAAATTGAAAAGAAGTCTGCCGAGCAGAAATTCCATCACATGGAATTGCCCTCCTTTTGAGAAGGTACCAGAGTACCCAAGACAGTAAAAAACTGATGGGCCAGGGGTGAGGGGACAGGTACAGGGGTAGATCAGAACACCCTTGGAGTATTGATGGTGAGGTTCGTGTGGGTGTTGGGCTGGGTCCAGGTCTCAGGAGCTTGTCAGCCTGCTTGTGCTGTGGGTACTGCTGTCTGCAACACACATCTAAAGTTCTAAGACCTACTAAGTAGCTTGTTACCAAGACATAGGCCTCCAATTCAAGCAGGCCACAAGTTTTAGGTTTTATTGTTGTTTAGAGACAGCATGACCACAACTCTTATAAAGGAAAACATTTATTTGGGGCTGACTTACAGTTCAGAAGTTTAGTTCATTATCATCATGGTGGGGCTCATAGAGGCATGCAGGCACACGTGGTGCTGGAAAGGGAGCTGAGACTTCTACACCTGGATCTGCAGGCAGCCGGGGGGGGGGGGGCACTGTGAGCCACTAAGCCTGGCTTGAGCTTCTGAGACCCTAAAGCCTATTCCCTGGTGACACACTCCTCCAGCAAAGCCACAACCACTCAAACACCACACCTCCTAATAGTGCCACTCCTTATGGGCCTATGAGGGACTTCTTGTTGTTATTTGTTTTTGTTTTCTATTTTTGAGACAGGATAGCCCGGGCTGTCCTGGAAATTGCTTTGTAGACCTGGCTGGCTTCGAACTCACTGAGATCCACCTGCCTCTCCCTTCAGAGTGCTGGGATTAAAGATATATTCCACTATGACCCATTAGGGAGGGCATTTTTATTTGAACAGCCCACCACATTAAACACAAGTTCTGAGGCCTGATATCTCCTTTCAACTTTACATTCATTCATTCTGTTAGTGAGAAGGGAATATTGAAGATGCCTTTGACTTTGTGATGTTCACAGTGTAGAGAATGAGAATTTGGAGAAGGAGACAGGAAGCAAGCAAGCTTACAGATGGCATTTATTATATCACTAGTTATCTCCATGTCACTGTAATGAAATGTCCAAGACAAGCTTGTCCTGCCCAGCTGACTAATCCGGTCCATCCTTGAAAGGGGGAGTGTGTATTGAGGAAAGAAATATATTTAAGACAAGAAATAGAGTCTGGAGGGCATCCAGTGACTACTGTGATCAGCCCAAAGTTTAGTGTTCTAAGTTCTTATGTGTCCCAATCAAACGGGAGTGAGGGGGCGATGGGAGACAAAAGACTTTTCTTACCATACTATAAGGAACAAACAAATATAATTACCTCCATAATACCCAAAACACCAAACACCACACCCTAAACCAAATATCCTGTTGTTTAGGCAAAGACATCCGATTCATTAGCTACACCTTAGACCAAATATCCTGTTTTCTAGGCAAGACACACAATAGCCACACTTTAGGTCAAACATTCTGGGGCTCAACCTTGAAGGAGCAACAATAGGCCCAACTCTCTGACCATGTGTCGAAATGGGACAGAGCCACTTCTATGGGCCTCCACACAAGCTACTTTAGGAAGAAAAAAGATTGATTTAGTTTGGTTTGAAGAGTCAAGGGAATGATGCCCATATCTAAGCTGAGTGCTGGGGTAGGTCTCATAGCAGGTGGTGGGAGCCTGAGTTGACAGAGTGGTCATATCTTAAGTCTGTCCATAGAAAGACTGAAGCCAAGCACAGGCCTTCATAACAATCTCCAAGAGAGAACCACCCAGATGTTCCAAGAGAACTCCCTATTGGAAGCACCTCCCTAATGGCCCACTGATCTCCCAGGAGGTGTCACCACCTCCCATTGGTTCCATCTCCCATGGTACCACTCTAAAGACCAACTTTTCAATCACAATGGACCCTCCACTGACAGCCCTCACCCAAGCCACAGCTTATGTGAAGCAGCTAATGTTTGAGCTGGACATCCAGTGGCCATAGGCTACAACTATGTGAGGCATTTCCTTAGAGGTGGTCCTTTGCAGAAAAGACCTGAGCAGTCTTCTCCCAGACATTACATAAAATGCTGGACGGGAACATTCCCGCCCCTGCTGGCTTCTGTTCCCCTGCTGTTTAGTGGGGAATGTGGAGACTTGGGAAAGAACTCCTGTGCTAGCCAGTGCGTTGTTTTATCCTAATACTGTCTTTCCTTTGCATGAGAATCTTAGCTGTTTCAGTTCCCTCCTAAATATAGTCTGGTTCTTCTAGGTAGACTGAGAGAATAGATACTGTGAATCAAAATTGGAAGCCAGTGGAGGGTGACTATCACAACATTGAGCCCCTTCTATAGCTCTGCCTGCCCATCAGAACGATGGCTGTGTGTGTGTGTGTGTGTGTGTGTGTGTGTGTGTGTGTGTGTGTATGGGGGGCTGGGCAGCATCAAAAGTGGCTAAGCTCTAGCCTATGTTCTGTGTATTTACTTTGTGATGCAATCATTTTTTCCTACTCCCCCCTCCAAGCTATAGCAATTAATAGAAATTGTATTACCCTTCAAACCTGCTGCATTGGAAGCCAGTAAGGTATTATAAGCTAAGACATTGTTTTAGACAAACTTTTCCTAGGACAATACCATACAGACATACACATACACCTCACCCCATGAAGGAAACCCATGACAGACCAAAGTAACAGTTGTACCAAAGTCCAACTTGGTGAACCACTGAGTTTTTATTAGGGTTCCTAACAGGAGTATGTGTGAAGGGTTACTTAAAGGAGCAAGGGTGACTTAAAAGGCTACATCCCAGAAGCCCTCCCTGGCATGGATGAGGACTCAGGAAATCTGCAACTCTGGGGCTTTCTGCACAGCTTGTAGACAGCAGGTCAGGTCCAAGAGCTCTCAGAGATGCTTGATCCTATAAAGCTCAGGAGGGACCCTCCAGAATCTTCCAGGTTCCAGCTTTGCCAGAGTATGACCTTTTGTTTACCCCATGAGTCTCCTGAGCATCCTCTTTCAATTCAGAGGAAGTTGCCTTGCTGCAGGTATACATGGGAGTCATTTGTTTTGAAAACAGCCAAGCAGACTCCCTACTTGGACATCTGGTGCTGAGGTTCCCTGGCTTCTTCCTACTGCAGGTGTCATTCTTGTGTTCTTACTGAGCCTGCGTGCTGTGCTCTGGTGTTTTCATACAACAAACTCTATCGTAAATACCCACATCACTGTGTCTTCTGGTGAGGTAATTGTACTGGAAGATACCCCATGTAATGTTTATGGTACTTAAACTCAGTGCTAAAACCAAGGCCCAATCGTGCTTACTCCTGTCTCTTTCTGAAAACAGTAGTTGCAACCACCACCCCTTGTTCACTGTAGAATTACATCCACTCCTAGGATTCCTCAGGAAAGAAGGAATTCTCAGGCAACAGTTTGTAAGGACATCTGCTCTGCACCCTTCTTCATTTTGTTAGAAGCTGCCCCCACCCCCACTTAACCTTTTAGAGATAAACAATTTGACGTCATTATAAGTATTAGGCTGACTTATCGAATGGCATGGGGAAGATGATTTTCTTCCATTTTCACTGTTTTAAACATTTAAAGTAATTTTATTATAGTTGTATTCCTCCATGGAGCAATTATTTTTTTTTTTTTCTTAAATGTCAAAGAACCTGAATTGGCTTTGATGGCCTGTTACTGATGGACTCTGTGTCTCCAGGGTAGCGTGGTTTCTAAGGTGATTTTCATCGTTTGCTTGTGTTGTGCACTTTAGTTTGTGTCACAGTGACAAAACTGACTCATCAGTGGCAGTGTTGCTAAAAGGATTAGATTTGCAGTAATCCTTGCTCCATTCTGTCATTGCCGGTCATTTTACAAATGGTCAGCTGACTGTAGTGTCCTCACAGATTGGTCATATGCAGACAGCCAGAATGAGTTTGAGCAAGGGACTCTGAAACATTTTGGGAAGGACAAAGATTGACGCAGAACCACCAGTGGAGAGGGTGTCCTGTTTCCTCCAGTGTCTGGGATGGGGTGTCAGCTGCGCCCTTCCGTCATACTGAATACTATTAAATTTGCCAAGCTCAGGGCAAGCTCCTCGTGGTGCAATGACCCATATTCAATGAGAGAAACCAATAGGCAGCTTAGGTAATAAAAAAGCTGCACAGTTGGCTGTGATCTTACTGTTTTCCCCACCTTCAAAATTCCCAATCGATGAATCCTCATATTCTCTTTCGTTAAAGGAGAATATTTCTATTTTTTTTATTAATATCACATTAGATGCTAAGGATTTTTTGAGGGAGGGTTACAAACAGATCAGAAAATCAAGCACAATAATTTGATGCCAGGCCTATGGGACTTAAAATTAATGTCTTCTTTTAACAGTCCTATAACCCACAAGATATCCCTATTAGCATTTGGTGGTGTGTCCTCTGCTCTTTTTTTATGGGCATATAGATTCAAAACTGAAAGCAGTTGTCATTTTTTTTCCTGGCATGGTTTTTATCAACTTAATTATATATGCAAACTTCTTGTTTTGTTTGAAGACATAACTTTGCTGTGCAGACTAAGCTTCCTCAAACTTGTGATCCTTCTGCTTCAACCTCAGAGTGCTGAGATCATGGTTGTAATGTTGGCATGGACAGCTGTGTGTGTCTTTGCTGGCATCTGTTTTCTGTGGCCCCAGCATGAGCACACACACCCCCCACCCCATGTTCGCAGGACACTGTGCAGGCTCCCATAGATTATGATTATTTCCTTAGAGTTAATCACTATAAACAGACTTGCTGAATTTTAAGACTTTTATTATTCATAATCTGTTATTAAAGCATATGGCAACAATATAATTTGAATTACCTATTTTTCTTGTATGTGTATGGGTATTTCACCTGCATAAGTCTGTCACCACAAGAGTGCAGTGATAGATGAGGCCAGAAGATGGCGTTGGATACCCTCGAACTGGAGTTATAGACAGTTGTTAGTTGCCATGTAGGTGCTAGAAGAGCAGTCAATGAGTGCTCTTAACTGCCGAGTTGTCTCTCCAGCCCTATGCCAATATAATTTGTTTTAAAGATTTATTTTTATTTTATATTCATGCATTTGTATGTGTGAATGCCGTTCTTTTGTGAGTACCTACAGAGACGAGGGAGGGCATCAGATACTCTGGAGCTGGACTTCCAGAAGGTAGGAATTGAGCACAGAACTCTACAAGCCTCAGCTCTGTCTAATCCTTTCAATAACCAGCACTGTCTATGTTGTCCCCAGTTTACAGACGAGGAAAGTGGGAGAAAATTAAATAGCTGTTAGGTGTCTTCAAAAGCAGGGAGACAGTTTTAGGAAGTCGGTGAAAACAACATTTTCCATTCTTTGAAAGGTAAACTAAATGGAAATTAGTAGTGAAGATTTCCACTGTAAATTCAAGAAAAGGTATGTGAGCCACTAGAGAGGTGGCAAGAAAACCTGCTTCTGTGTTCTATGCACAGTAAGATAGAAGCCTCCATGAGGCTCTGGCCCTTGGGTCTTCTCTGTGAGGACAAAGGGGACAAGTCAGTGTTCATGGAGGACTCATCACAGACATGTCTTCCCTGGATCATAACAATGTTTTTATACATGCATTTTATTTAACTACAGTTCTCTAAGGGGCTCCCAGTCATCAAAAGTTGACTCCGGGTAAAGCCACATCAGAAAATCTTTAATTTGTGAAGAAAACCAAGAACGTAGCCTTTAAGTTAAGCGTTAACCTTTCGAACTCCAGCCACCCACCATTTCTCACTGCTGACCCTACACACCTGCGTGTTGCTTTTTCCACATTTATGTTGTGTATAGTGAGACTTGTCATTGAAAATGTGTCATCGAAATGGGTAGAGCTAAAAAAGAAAATTATCAGCCTTTGCTCATGCCATGAGCACCACTCTGTGTTGTTCGTTTCTGGAAAAAAGATCCCAGGAATCTGAATCCTTCAGAACAACAGGAACATCTATCGATCATTTTTGCCGTTTCATTCCAATAGCTGTTCAGTTTTTTGGTTTTTTTTTTTTTTTTGTTTGTTTGTTTTTTTTGTTTTGTTTTGTTTTTCTTGTTTTTTGTTTTTTGTTTTTGTTTTTTTGTTAATAGCATTTGAAAAAGAATTATACTCCTGATCAATTTTTATAGCATCTTTGTTTTGCCACTCCAGTTATTTCCTTAAAGTGATGAGTGACTCTTTGATAATCAAGAAGTTTAATCCAGGGGACTGAGGAGATAGCTTGGTGAAGAGCATTGGCTGCTCTTCTAGAAGACCCAGATTCAATTCTCAGCACCTACATGGAAGCTCACAACTGTTTGTTAATTCCAGTTCCAGGGGATCTGACACCCTCACACATACAAATGTGTACATAAAACCAAAAATAAATAAAAAAATATTTTAAAAAGAAGTTTAATCAAACTAGCTTCTTTTGAGGGCAACAAGATGGCTCAGTGAGTCAGTGTGCTTGCCACAGAGCCTGGTGACTTGAATTTAATCAGGAAACCATGTGGCAGAAGCAGAGGACTAACTCCTTAACTCATCCTCTGACCTCTGCTTGCAGCCATACATGTGTGTCCCTTCCCCCAGCAAATAAATAAATGATCTTTTAAAGCTAGCTTTCTTGCCATCTCTCAGTGTCTGGGAACCAATTTATTTTCTAGTTAGAGCTATACCTCAACTTCTAAGTGCTACCTGTTTGGTTTGAGTGGCACATAAGAGAGACCTGATTAAATCTCAGCTTTTTTTTCTTTGGGGGCTTAAAATTTTTCGCACTTGCTGGGCTGTGGTGGAGCTAGCCTTTAAGCCCAGCACTCAAGAGGCAAAGGCAGGCTGATCTCTGTGAGTTCAGCCTGGTCTACAAGACAAGTTACAGGACAAGTTCCAATGCCCTGTCTCGAAAAAAACAAGCAACAACAACAAAGAAACAGTTCTCTGTGAGTTTCCTTTTTAACATTGGAAAACCTTGGTAGTAGAGGCTAATGGTTGTTGGAGGTAGGGCCTTATTATGCCTTAAAAACTCGTCTCCAGCTTGAGAGTCTCCATAGTGCTAGGACTGCAAGATGCACCACTATATCCAGCTGCTGGCTCCAACTTCTTCTTCCATTGGATCCATGAATCTCCTAGAATCTCCTAGAAGGCTTCCTGCCTTCAAGCATCCCTGGGTCTTCCCCTGGTCTACTGGTGGGAAACTAATAGTTTCCGAGTTTCCTTGGCTACCCTCACTCCCCAAAGCCAAGCTAAGAATGATCCAGGAGAGTGAGATTGGCTCCAGAATGTGGAGCTACCTCACCACACACACACACACACACACACACACACACACACACACACACACACACCATCAACACCCTTTTGACTCAAGATGATACTTACCTTGACAACTGCTTTGTTGACTTCCCTTTCCCCAACTACTTCTTTCATTGTTGTAGGTCTCCCTGACACTGGGGGCTCCTTGGACCCTGGTCTCCCTTACCTGCTTCCATTCCAGGTTGACTCTGTAGGGCTGAAGTCTCCTCTCTGCCCCCAGCTATCGCTGCCTTTCACCTTGTAAGTGTGAGTTTTATGAAGCCTTTTGCCTCTGTCTAACTATAGCAGTTCTTCAAATCTGCCATCCTATTTCCATCTTACACATTTATTATTTGTGGTCTGCCTCAAGATATTTCATTCCCCGTTGATGAAGCCTGTAAACTCTGGAGAAGAAATTCAAAGGGCCCTACAGCAACCCTCTTAGTCCTGCAGAGAGTATATTCACCGGAAAAGGAGCTTTTATGAGGTCAGGCTAGCAGATAGTTTTTCAAATGGTGTCGCTATTTGTTCCTGTGAAAGCCCTAAAAAGTTCTTTTACTGATTTTAACCCCTAAGAGCATTCTGGGTAGAATATTTTAACACAGTTATTGTCAGGAGACTTGTCTTGGCTTTTAAACATAGCCTTCTGTATTCAAAGGTTCTTTTTCTTCTTATTGTCTGTAGCTGATGAGTGTGGTCCTAAATGACATGGAGTTACTCAGACATAAATGCATATGATGTATATATTGTACATATAAAGTGGTAACGAATCATATATATGTATATATAGTGTGATTTATTACAATAGTATGTGTTTACTTTTTTGTAATATATAGTCTTATTTCAATGGTATGTATTTAGTTTTGTTTGCTTTTGCTATTTGAGATAGGGCTTCTCTGTGTAGCCCTGGCTCTCCTGGAACTCACTTTGTAGACCAGGTTGGCCTCCAGAGATCTGCCTGCTTCTGTTTCCCCAGTGCTAGGATTAAAGGTATGCACCACCACCTCCTGGCTGTGTTTACTTATTACACTCAATCTTACCCAAGTGAATTTCTAAGAAGCTACTTATTTATCTAATTTTTTAGACAAGGTCTTTGAATAGCACAGCCTAGCTTTGAACTCATGATCCTCCTGTCTCAGGTTTCCAAATGTTGGTATTACAGGTGTTTATCACCACACCAGATTACAATTGATTTTAGAGACCCTATATGTTGGTAGTCTGCATGGGAATATCTGAATTAATGACCAATCCAACACACCAGGAGAATACTTCATTGACTGATGTAAGGTACAAGAAGTGATCATCCTTGTGTTAGGATTGTACACATTTCCTGTTTCAAAACACCAAGTATTTTCTACCTTAGATCATTTTTAAACATTTGTTTTTATTATTTGTGTGTGTGTACATGCGCACATCTGCACCTGTGTGCACGCATGGGTTGAGGGTATGTGCACATGTGAATGCAGGTACCCATGGAGTCCAGAAGAGGATGCTGGATCTCCTGCAGCTGGCTAGCGTCACAGGAGTCTGTGATCTATGCTGAGAATTGAACTCAGGTCCCCAAGAGCAGCACTCACTCTTCTTGCTGCTCTATCTCTCTGATCCCTCTAGTTCAGGTGTTTAGTAAATGAAGGAGTCCAAAAATAGATCAGTAACATCAAAGAAAGAAAATTAAATGGATTAAGCCTTGGCACACTAAACCCTGCACAGTGAAGGCTGCTGGAGGGCCACTGGGTTCAAGTATTAGCACTCAGGCTTTGGATTAAATACTGGTCATCTGTTCATAGTGGCTGTGGCGTCCCTGGTAGCAGGGTGCAGACAGAGGGCGCTAAACCCAGAACTATGTTAGAAAGACAACCCAGAGGCTGTGGACCCAGGGGCTAATCTTCATGGTAATTTCTGTCCTGCCCACCAGCCTGAATTCTGACTCAGAAAGTTGTTGCATTGGTTGGGCAGGCTCTGTCAGGTCCTGCATACCCTGTGACCATGGGTCAGTGTGACATGTTCTCAGGTAACACAAGGTGGAGGCAAGCACACCTGTGTGGGGATATTCGAGGAGACCTCTGGTAGTTAGGATTTGCTTTCAACATTGTTTTGACAAATAAATGGCAGGGCTTGCCACCTCCCTTCTTTCCCTGGGGAGGGATAACTTCGCTGCATGATGATGATGATGATGAAGATGAAGCTTATGAAGGACTAACTGGGCCTACCCCTTTTCTCTTCCTGTTTTCACTGTTTCTTTCTTTCTCCTGGTCATAGGCTTTGCAGTGCATGCTGATCTCTCTCCAGTCAGAACTTGACATTCAAAGGTACTTGATGAAAATCGAGTCGTCTCAGCGAGTTAGTACTCCGTTTTCCCTTTTTCTGCACTGAGCTGCACCTCATTTGTGTCTCTCCCATGCAACAGCTTGTGGTGTTCTGATCGCTGTGACCAACTAAACCAGATTGCTTGTGTGTTCCCATTTACCCCAAGCACTGATTGGAGTGCTTGCAGCTTTTGAAACCATGTGCATTGTTTGCAATGCTGAGAGTGGGTGTCATTAGGATGAGCATTAACAGCATGCTTGCTTCAAAATAATGTATTTTCGTAAGCTGGTTTATCGAATGAGTGTAATGCATAAGATTGGGGGGTCTCTGCATGGTTTTTGAAAGATGCTGTCCCGGTGAGACCTCTCATCACCAGCTGAGGAGTCCTCTTGGAAGTAAATCAGTCTTTCACTCCTCTCACAAGTCTGGGTCCACATGACTGATGTGATTCAGATCCACAATCCAGGTCACTTGACTGACCTACGTTCCATCTAGCAATGATGGAAGTGTGTGTTGTTCTAGAACTTACTGAGCCCATGTGTCATTCTAAATGCTATTCCCTGAGAGGGAAGATGTACTGGATTCCCCATTTTGCAAACGAGGAAACTGAAGCACAGAGAGATTACATAACTTGCTTGAGGCCTCGATGCTAGCTAGTGTCAAGAGCTGTCTTTTGCCTCCAGGCTGTCCTGCCCCAGCAATGAATCCTTGAATTATTATTACTCATTTGACTTTAAACTCAAGGCCCACCACTTCATACTGAGTTAGTTTAGATTGTTCAGGCTCCAAGAGATGGGAACAACCCCAGTCATTTGGCTCAGTGTTAAATAGCTGAGCCAACTAAAGCTGTGGCACACAGCCACCCACATCCTTTCAGCCCCCGAAACATGGGATTATTTATTTCCCCATTGTCTCCTGAATCTGCGCACATTGGAACCACAGCAGCGTCTAACTGTCTAGCTGTCTGCCTGTGTACAGAGGTGCCCCCCCTCCCTTTCTTGGTCAGTGCCAATGACAGCGTTGACCTCTTCACCTTCCCTTTTTAGATAATGGCTCCTTTGATCTTCTGTTTGGAACAACAAGCTTAAATTAGAAAGTTCCTGCTTCAATAGACTTAAAAATTAAATTTGGGGCCAGGCCTCATGGCACAGTCCTTTAATCCCAGAACCCCAGAGGCACAGGTAGGTGGATTTCTGTTGAGTTTGAGGCCAACCAGGTCTTAGAACTACATAGTAAGACCCTGCCCTTTAAAAAGTTAAATTTGGGCTTCCCATACCAAAAGGCACCATTGTCCTATTCCACAGCTGCCCAGTTCTGACAGGTGTTTATCCTTAACTTCTTTCCATGCGTCCTTAACTGTTCTCGTATTTCCATAGTGAATTTTGTAATTCATGCAAAAGACAATCCTCTACCACCTCCTTGCACATGTGTTGCACAGGGGGGAGGATGCTACAATGAGCTCTTCCCTGATGCTCTACACACTACCCCTAACTGGTGTGGGATCTCCCCCCCACCGCCCACCCCCGGTCACCATTTTTTTTTTTTTTTTAAGGAAAGGGTAGTGGGGATGGAAACCCAGCATCTTGCTAACTCTGTACAGGGTTCATTTTTCTTTTCTTATGTTTAAAAGAAAAATCCTCTGTCCGCCTTTTCTTTTCCTCCTTCTTTCTTTTGTTATTATTATTTTTTTGTTGTTTGTTTCTTATTTGAGAGAGTGTCTCTTTCGGTAGTCTTGGCTGAACTGGAACTTACTATGTAGACCAGGCGGGCCTCAGATTTAAGGAGATCCATCCACTTGCCTCTGCCTCCTGAGGGCTAGGATTAAAGATGTCTGCTACCACACCTTACTCTTTTCTTTCTTTTTAGCTTATCCACAAATCCTTGGGTATCTGAGGCCTCTTTCAAACTTTCTTTTGCATTATAGATAAGGTACAACTACTTTAGAGGTTTTTGGAAACTCTGCTAGAATGGCAGGAGAATTAAGTTTCAAAATTGAAGACATTTGTTCTCCCCTTCTGTGTATAACTCAGGCCCTCTGTGACATGAAGTTCTCAAGCTTGAAATTGGAAGTAGCCATTCTCCAGTCTTAGTAGCACGGGCACAGTAAGCTGTTAGTGTGTCTTTCTATTCACCGTGGGATCCCATGAGTTGTGGGCTTCCCCTTATGGTAAAAATCTGAGTTGAGCTGCCCAGAAACTCTGAGAGCCCAGTATATAGAAAGGGTGGCCCAATGGAGTTCAGAGTTCACACATGCTGTCTCGAGAGTCCTAAAACACTCTCCTTACCCTAACAATAGCAAGTCAATATTCTGATTATCTTAATTGTTTATTTTTTGTGGTCTGGGGAATGGAACCCAAGGCCATATCCATGCTGTGCAAATAAACACTCCACCACTGAAATCCACCCCCTAACCCTACCCCAGCTCCTCTGATTATGTGGTTTAACTGAGAATTGATGTTCAGAAAGGTTTCAAGTATTTTACTAGTATGTAACATTGTTGGCATTGGTTTGTGTTCCACAAAACAGTAACCTAACTGCGAAACTCATATTCTTAATCTTGTCTTTGGTCCGGTTTTCCCGATCCTGTCTTTTAAGGAGTCAGGGACAAACAAACAAACCAGAAAGGTAGTTGAAACTCCCAGAAAGTGATTTTAGTGGTTGTTTTTGCTTTTTGTTGTTTATTTTAGATGCTTTTTGTTTGGGGCAGTTTTGTTTTGTTTTTTAAATTGAAAACTCACTGCAGTGAAATTGAGCATGTGGTGGTCATGGTGGTGGCTGTAGGGGAGGGTGAGTATGAGGGTGGGCTTGGGTATGAGTGACTGTGCAATGTAAGTTTGTAAGTAACAGCAAAAACTCTTCCTGGGATATTTCGAGAGGGTCTAGTCACAAGTGATAATGGCTTGGTGGCCTTCCAAAACTCCCTGAGGCCACCTCTACTGCAGAGATGTTAGGACAAGTGACACTGCTATCACTGTGCCTGCACTGCAATTGGACCATTGCTACTAGGGGAAAAAAGCCTGGTTGGTTCCACAATAATACAAGTCATCATTAGGGCCTCCACTTGGGCCTGTAGCCTCACATCCTCCCCAAAGGCATTAAAACCTAGGGGTTGGAGGTGTCTAAAACTGGGCTTTGCTAGGAGGCTTCTAAGGTGAGTCTTTTGTACAGATTTTATTCTATTTAGAATTTCAATGCCTACAAGCAGATCCCTCTCCTTTCATCCCTGAACAGCAATCCCCACAGACACCTTTTATCCCAGAGCCTTTCAAAGTGCATTCCTGTCTCTAAATTCCAGAGGCATCCACAGCTGTGTTCCAGAAGCAGCCAGTGAGGACCTTGGCGCCTCTGTGGCTTGTTCAAGCCCTTGCTTGTTTGTTATGCATACACCGCTTGTTTTACATAGAGGGAGAAAGGGATACAGTAATTGATTACAGGCAGTAGACCATAAAGGGAAACCTCACCAAAGCAGGATGCAGTCACAAATGTCCATCCTGTGATTGGCTGGAAATCGAGTCCGGCTGCTACCTTTCTAACTAACAGGCTGTATTCTTCTTATATGATAAGCAAATACCCTACTTGTGCTTCAGGAGGCAAAAGTTTTTCTTGCTTTAAAATCTAAAAGAAACAGTGTTGTTTCCCTTCTTCCTAAAACAGACAGGCTTGGATATCACAGGCAGGGTAGGCAAGCAGACCACATGCAGCATGGTTCACCTGGCCTTTTATTTTGTATCTGAAATAAAAGGGGAGGAGCAGCTGGTGAGATCCAGATGTGGAACTTGCTGATGGCCTCATTTCCCAGCAGGGTGGACAGATGTGGAGTGGATGGGGACAGCTGGGCCTCAGGGGATTTAAGTAGCTCCCACCTCAGAGCAGCTCCGGGAAGGAATCGGAAGTCCATCCTAAGAGTAACTGCAGAAAGGTCTTGCCACACTGGAAGGGCAGTGGGCAGATTGGCGGCTAATCCCAGCAGATGAGATGCATTCTAACCAGGCAAGGTATCTGTGTTGTGTCCAGTCTGCAGTGCAATAAACTTGAGCAGCAACCAAGGAAGCACTGAACCACTTAAAGGAAACAAACAAAAAACCAGAATCACTGCAGCCATACCAACAAAAGGTTTTATAGTCTACGGACTATAAAAATTTCTTTTTGCTAAAATGCCGAATTTACCTGGAGTCAAGCTTGAAGTGCTCAGTTAAGGCAGCGACATCAGAAAAACAGATTTAGATGTCTGTTTATAAGGTGAAGTACCACATGCATATCCAAAATGGTCTTGTTGGCTTCGGCTCTTCTCTCCTGGCTGTATCTGGTTTGGAGTTGACAAGCCCTTTCATTTCTAGTTCCTGACAATTTTGCATGGCATGAAAATGGGAACGTATTTCCCTTCCTGTGTTTTCCCTCATGCAGTGTGGGGGCCCCCTCTGAGGACAAGCCCTCTGCTTGAAATCCAGCTGGAGAGTAGCTGAGGAGGCAGGGAGTCGACATGAGGAGGTCACTGGTGACCACCAGTCCTCTAAGTGCCCCAGAAAAAAATGTCTTCCCTTTTCCCATCACGGTCCTTGCAACTGTCTTGCTCACTCATTAATCCTCTGATTTATGAAAGCAATCATTCTGATTTGGAGAAATGGAGAAAGCATGTCATCCATAATGCCAGCACTGGAAAAAAAATGTTAATATTTAAGTATGTGACTTCTATTTCTTAATATACAAGAAATGCTCCCTGTAAACATCTTTGTTATGCTTAGTATTCCAGACTGTGAACACATTGGATTTTACTAATCACCTTGTAAATTGTTCCTAGACTCACTGATTCAGTTAAGGATGGAATGTGTACACATCTGTACCCACAACCCTACATTTTTCTTCTTTAAACAACAACAAAAAAAAACTTTTTTTTTTTTTTTTTTTTTTTTTTTGGAGACAGAGTTTCTCTGTGTAATGGTCCTGGCTGTCCTGGAACTGAGATCCACCTGCCTCTGCCTCCCAAGTGCTGGGATTAAAGGCATGAGCCCCCACCACCACCAGGCTCAAAATTTTTTTAGAATGACATCTATTTTGTGTGTGTGTTCAGGCACATGTGTTGATACATGTATGGTCAGAGAACAACTTGCAGGAGGAGTCTGTTTCCTCTTCCCATCACATGGGTCTGAGGGTTAAATTCGTGTCATCACATTTGTCAGCCAAGTGCCTTTCACCTACTGAGGCATTTGTTCTCCACCTGTGAAGTGCGACCCCTTTAGGAGTCAAATATCAGACAACCTGAAAATCAGGTATTTGCATTACAATTGATGACAGTAGCAAACTTACAATTATAAAGTAGCAACAAGAATAATTTTATGGTTGGGGTCACCACAACATGAGGAACTGTATTAAAGGGTCTAAGCACTAGGAAAGTTGGACACTGCTCTAAGCCATCTTGTGGGCTTCACAATTTTTCTTAATCTTTCTAACTTAATCTAATCAAACTGATCTTGGCTTGGCTTCCAACTATTGAGAAACATTCTCCTGATATTCCGGAGGAGCCCTGTGCCCTTAGGAGGGGCCATAAAGAAATCTTGGGAGCCCAGTGAAGCTGGGTAAGGGCTTCCATACCATGTGATTGCAGGCAGCCAGATGGAACATATTTGCTAAGCTTCCAGACTGAGCGCCTGAATGTACCACCCACCTGTCTTCCAATCACAAGTCCTTTTCGCAAATGTAAGCCAGGTTTCCCCAACTTAAAGAACACATCAGTGCCACTATCAGTGGCTCCTTACTGTTATTCTCTCCTAGGTCCTGAAAGGTCATCCATCCCTTCTTCACACCATGCTAGTTACTTCCACGTCCTCCACATTTATTCTCAGACACTTACCTTTCAGAGGATGAAATTAGCACACAAGGGTGGTCATAGAGGTCATGTCTGTAGCCTGGTGTTCCTTACAGGCACATGGACCGTGCTGCAGCAGACTGGCAACACAACACTTTTGTAGATGACCATGTCATATTATATTGTCAAAAAGTTAGACACTTCTGTTTGGATGGCAAGGGCATACCTCTTTGTACTAAGCTGTCCTTGTCACCTGTCTGCTTCCTGGCTTCTGTGGGAAGGGACTTGCATTGCCAGAGCAGGAGGTCCCACCCTTATCCGTGACCACAGGCAACTTGTTGCATGCACAGATGTCTGTCTTGACCCTGGGCAGACTGTCTGTGGGCTGTGAATAGTTGGCACTCAAGCCCTCACTTCCCTCTAATCCAGCAATGAAATAGATGTGAAAGAGAAGATGCAGTTGTACTTTGTTCCACTGCTGAATCCACAGATTTCACTCCAGACCAAACATGGATGTTTTCACAGGTGAAAAATATGAATAATGTCTGGGCACTCTGGGTGGAAGAGGGGGGAAAGCATTGGTATACTAGCCTTGAAGAAGCGGGGTATGGACAGTTTATCAGGGAAAATTCATGAAACTATATCCTAGAGGAAAACTATTAACCTTTGTCCAAACAAGAGAATAGAAGTACCGATTTTCAGAGCTCAAGTAAAGGTAGTTGAAGAATCTCAGGAAAGTTGGAAGCTGCCATTCTTGAATCCCCATCTTCCTCTGGGGCCTGGAAGTTTTGTATTGCTGGAAACTTGTCATGTGTGCTGACTCCCAATATGAAACACCCAGGAAGACATCAGACACTCCATCTTGAGTGGATTTGTGCCTTGTTCATGATTCACAGCAGGCTCCTTAGTGCCTATGCCCATCTTTTATACTGAAAACAAAAGCTGCTTTATTTGCCTCTGTCACTCTATAGAGTTGAGACCATCTGACAGTTACAAGATTGTTCTAGGGCTGTACTTCATTACATTTTTAATCGCAGTTCTCATAGTCATTGACATGTTCAGTATGTTCCCCACCTTGGCTGTCATGACAACGATGGTGCTGAGGGACCCAGTGGTCCAGGCTTTGCTTTTTCTGGCCAGGAGTCACAGAGCCTATGGAAAATAGCAAGAAGCCATAGCTTAGGGCTGGCTGGTCCCAAAGGGCACCTGGCTGTGGGTCCCAGAACTCAGCTGAGAATGATAGGTGCTTGGCTTAGAGGACAAGGACCTCAGCGGATTCTGCCACCCAGGGTGGGTGTCTGAAAGGACAGGGGCCCAGAAAGTCTGGTTTGCTTTACAGAGCTTCATGTCTTCCTTCCCATTTCTAGTTACAAACTCAAGACAATGAGAAAAAGGGGATGCGAATGGGAAACAGACAGCTGATCACACTGTGGACCATGGGAAGGACTCTGTAAACTACACAGAGCTTTGGTCAGGGTGTCCCTAGTAACTGAGTTTTCTTCAAAGATGAAGTATTGCTGAAGAAAGAATGAAAGAGAAAAACTAAAGTCCATGCTTGATTCATTGCATGATAATCTCTTAACTTTCTTCCTAGCAACTAGATAGTTCTCTTCAGTTCAAGCAAGAATTTTGACTAGAGTGAGTTGGGTTTCTCAAGTGCAAGATGTCATTCAGTGAAGAAGGAGGCAATTAACAAGGACCAGGAATGAGTCATTCTGAATACATTTGCATTGTATTTCCCAGTTCTCTGTGGCAAATTGGGCATCCATTAGGATGAAGGAAACGTTCATTAAGGCAATGTTGATTTTGCTTTTCAAAACAAACTGCAATCTGAATACTTTGGCTAAGCAGACATCCCACGGCTCCCAGCAATTGGCATATTATATAAAGCTTCATTTCAGGTTTGTTTTTCTGGACCTCAGTGTTTCAGTTTAGAGTTTAAAAGGTCTCAAAATGAGAATGAAAAATCATTGATGATTGCATCTTTGATTTCCTTTCCTCTTTGGCTAAAGAGTTCAAACTCAACAGCATCACACACATACACGTGTGGTAGCATATGCCTTTAATCCCAGCATTTGGGAGGCAGACACAGATGGATCTCTTGAGTTTGAGGCCAGCCTGGTCTACAAAGCAAGTTCCAGGACAGCCAGGGCTGTTATACAGAGAAACCCTGTTTGTTACAGAGGTGTGTGTGTGTTCATATTTGTTAGTGTCACATGGATTCTTGTACATGTGGTGGCCAGAGGTCAACATCAGGTGTTTCCTTCAGTTGCTATCTACCTTGGTTTTTATTGAGACAGGAACAGGGTCTCTCACTGAACTGAAGTTTGCCTGCTAGTTGGCCAGGCAAGCCAGCAGGTCCTCCTGTCTCTACTTCTCAGTGCTAAGATGAAGGTGTGCAACACTGTGTCAGCTTTTATAGGAGTTCTGGGGAACTGATCTCAGGTCCAACTGTTTGGACCTGAGCACATTCCCAGCTGAGCCATCCTCCCAGGCCCTTTTCCTTTCCTGTAGTTACAATGATGCTATGTATGAGTAGTATGGGGTGTGTGTTTGTTTTGTTTAGTTTTGGGTTTAAACATGCTATGTTTAAACTATGCATGCTACCTCTGAGCCATAAGGAGGGATCTCTTTTGACTGTTGTTTTCATTGCCTAACTTTGCAAACCTAAGCAGCATTCCTCTATATTATAACCCCCTCTAGTTGCTTGATCTCTGGTCAGTTATGTGCTCTCCCTGCTGTTCATGTTATGAATCTGAGTAGTGCAGCAGCCTGGGTGGGGTGGAGGCAGAGGAGCTACTATGAGAATTGGTGTTGGACTCTTGATCACTTGCTAATGACTGGAAACAGTGAAAGAACAAAACTGGAACTAAGGGCCAGACTAGTTGCATGCTTCACACCCCCTACACTCCACTTCCCCTGGTGACTGGAAGCAGAAAGCCCCAGCGCTGCTTGCTTGGGCCATGGGCCTGAGCCTGTCAGCTGTGATCCACCACAAGTCTGTGTTGTCTCTTCTCTGTGCTCTTCCTGCATCACTTTCCTGGTCTGTTTCATACATTCACAGTAAATTCTCTGGCCCAGGGTGGTTTCTGAAGGAAAGAATGTGATCTTAGTCATGCCTAGGTGACTAGTGAAGGGTTCAATTGGAGGAAGAGAGCTCATTGCAACCCAGCGTCTGCTACACTCAAGCTCTACTTTGCCTATCTGACTTGAATTTTATTTTTTAATATTGCAGTATTCAAGATAAATCCTTAGGTATGCTTGGCAAGGCACCCGGCCACTGATTTGCACTCAATAGCACCGTCTCTTCAAGCCTGTGGTTCTTCTCTCCTGCCCTCTCATGGCATGCCCACATGGCTCTGTTTTGCTCTTTGTGTTTTGAGATAGGCCTAGGATGGACTCACAGCTGAACTTGCTATGTAGCTGAGGATGACCTTGAACTTCTGAGCCTTCTACTTCCACCTCTCAAGGGCTAAGTGGTATCACCAAGCACACTTCATGCAGTACTTGGGAGTGAACCTATACGTTTTTGTGTGTCAGGCACAGCCTGTCCCCAGCTCCTGGATGTGCAGTTCTTGGTCCCTAAGATACACCTTGTGTGCTGGTTACAGGCAGAATAGCCCAAACATATTGTTTTCAATATATCAGATCATGGGGTGTCTAATACCAGAACCAACAATTTCCATTGTCTTCTCTGCAGGCTGACCACATCTCAACAGTGAGCTAGCATCTGAGGGGAGGGTGCAGCATTTCAGGAGACTGCTAATATGCAGGGGTAGTTTTCAACAAGAAACTGAATGAAATAAAAGTCGAGAGAAGTATACCTTTAGAACTAAAGAGTTTATATATAGGAAGTTAGAAAAAAAAGTATTAGCCTTTTTTATCTCTATTTTTATATTCACTTACTACTGTGATGACCCTGAACAAGAAATAGAGATTTGATGTTTCATTTTCTTCAAGGATTATTGCCTATTGCAATGGGAAATAGCAACTCATCACGTGCAAGGTGCCAGCCACAGGCTGCTAGGACGGCCACAGCAGAGGTGATAAATGCAGCCATATCGCTTAAAGGAATATTGGTCCTTGCTATTTTGCTAAGCTAAATGAATTCTCCTCTTCACCTCCCTGCCTCTCTAGTTAGAACACATCTAGCATGCAATTCTGCTTAGCATAACTCCGAGGCTATTCCATTAGTGACCATAGTCATTGCTCCAAGTCTTGGTGAGGTAGATGAGTGAGATAATATGCTTGGTCTGATCCCAGACTGAAAGAAAAACAGTCACAAAGAGTATCAGTTCCCCATAAGAGAAGCCAACTTCATAAAAAGTAAATTGGGAAATAATCTGCTTTGGAAACTTTCATATGAAAACAAACCTAAAGAGGCAATATGCCTGTTAATGGCGTTGTTTCTGGCTGGAATCTTGATTCGTAATCTCATTGGCTTGTAATGGTTGAGTTTCATTTGTATTATGCAGGCATCTCTGGAAGGCACATCCTTGGGGGGAGGCCACGGGAGGGGAAGAGTTGACTTTGTGTTTCACTTTGTGGGAGGGTCCTGTGAGTTGCTATGAAATATGGCTCTCTGGATAATGCAGTAGGAGAGAGACCATGCCATCTTTATAAAGGTCCCCTAGTGGTATCACGCACAATTGTGGCATCACTCAAGGATCAGTAGCTGAATCATTAAAGCAGGGAAGGAAGGCAACATAATTTTCTCTTGATTTTAAAGAGAAATAAGTGACAAAAAGTATCTCTTGATTTAAAAAAAAAAAATCATGGAACGTTTCTAGATTTCCCCAGAAGAACATGAAACATGTGCAGATCACTGGATAGCAAGGTTCCAGATGATTGCACAGATCACGTATCCAGGAAGCCTCAGTGCCTTGACTTAAGTGCCTGGTGGACTGGCATCCTTAGGCAGCATGAAAGAAATCAAGGAATGAAACAAACCAACAAGCCTAACTCCTGGGGACAGCCTGTACCCCACCGCCACTCCATCAGCTTCTTTGGCATCTTGGTTACAGTACAGTAACCTTCCTGGTCCTTCTAGATCAGTTTGCTTCCCAGAAGGTGTTCCTGTGGTGAAGGTCAGCATTAGCCAGGGGAGATGGGGAGGCTGAGACTGTGTGCCCATGTCTCACAGCTCCCCAAGTTTCTTAGCTCCTCTTCTCCGCCCTAGGACATGTAGTATCTCCAGTCTCTACAGGCAGCCACAGTGATCTAGAAAAGCATTTTTATCCTGCCTGCCACTCACTGCTGCCCCTGTCTGAATTGTCACTGTCACTCACTCTATTACCTTTCAGTCAGGTGAGACATCTCACTGTGCTTTCTTCTACTGTCTCCCCAATAGGTGTCCAGCCCCTCGTTTCTCTCTGTCCTGTGGACTTTGCACATGCCGTCCATACAGCTGGAATGCTTTTCCCTCTTATCCCCTGTGCTCTGTCTTGAACCCTGAAGGCGGGGGTTTTAAATGAATTCACCAGACCCAGGGTAAAGGATAAACAGGTTTTTATTAGGGAAGGATTAATACAGATAAGAGTAAATAACCGCTGAGGTCTTTCTGCTCCAGAAAATGCAGTCTCTGCTCTTCTGTTGCTCTCTGCAACCCAAGAGAGCTCATGCCAGCTCCTCCTCTACCTTAATGGGTCACATCTGTACCTGAAACCATGCCCAAAGGGTGTGGCCACTACCACAAGTTCACTGGCAAGGCAAGCTGCCACTACAGGACCCTCTCTCCAACTTCTTTCTTCCTGGAGATCAAAATGTATCTGTTTCTGATTCTAGACCCACATACTCTACTTCTCCCACCAGTCTTGGATGGCACACTGCCTCCTGTTGCCCTCCACACCCCTCCTCTCTTGTTTTGTCAAGACACAGTTTCTCTGTGTAGCCTTGGCTGTCCTAGATCACACTATATATAGACCAGGCTGGCCTCAACTAAGAGATCCGACTGTCTCTGTCTTCCAAGTGCTGGGATCAAAGGCGTGCACCTCCACACTCTCCCTTCTCCTTAATATATGTCTCCTTTTGGAAGGAAGTTGTGTCTGTTTGCTGTATCATTCCATCCTTAGTCCCAAGCAGAATGCCTGGAGCATAATGGTGGGGGGTCTCAGGGTTATTCATTAAAATGTGAATACATGTACCACATAATTCATATTTATACTTATCATAATTCTCTTGGGTTATTTACTGTTCTCCACACATATCACCAATTAAATTAGGTACTATTTGACATCCCCCAGTGCTAACCTTCCTTCTGACTTCTGGACAATACTCACCCCGATCACCCATGTGCAGGGGCTATTTTAGACTAATAGATAACGAGCATTTGACATACTTACTCCCTAGCATAGCAGTCTAAACAGGTAATTCACAGGGAAATTCAATTAGTCAGTGTGTGGGTGGGATTATCAACTGTCTATGGATTAACAAGGGAGATTAAAAAAAAAATAAAGTTAGACAATTTACTAAGGGTCTTCTGCCTCAGAATAGAAATAATCAACAGTGTTATTAATATCTCCCACACAGTGTTATCTTGCTGAATTTTAAAGCACATTTTTGTTTGTTTTGATTTGCTTGCTGGTCTGTTTGTTTTGGTTTTCAAGACAGGGGTTCTCTGTGTAGCCCTTGTTGTCATGGAACACAGTCCATAGTCCAGGTTGTCCTCAAACTCGAGAGATCTGCCTGCCTCTGCTGCCTCTGCCTTCTGAGTACTAGGATTAAGCCACCATGCCGAGGAAAGAGTAATTAATTTATTTAATCCGTGTGTATGAGTCTGTGCCTGCATGTTCACCTACGTGTGCACCTTTTGCACTCCTGATGCTTGTAGAGGCCACAAGAGGCAGTCCCCTGCAACTGGAGTTACAGGTGGTTGTGTGCTGCTGTGTGGGTCCTCAGAATTGAACCTGTGTGCTTTGGAATAGTGGCCAGTGAATATCATTAACCCTTGAGCCATCTCCCTAGCCCCTGGAATCAGTTCTTTATAGAATACTGTGAAGAACTGTCTGTGTCCAGTTTACCTGGGTGTGAACCTAATGTCTACATTCGGCGCCTAGAAATGTGTACAGCCCCAGCTTTTGTGCCCTAATGGTGAGAATCTGTTTGGCAGAGGTAACAGTTCTCCATCATTCTTTTCTATAGTGCAGTTTGTTCCCAACCTACATGAAATGACACTTACAGGGTAGGTGCCCAGAGACCACAATTCTTAATAGGATCGAGGCTATTTGTTTTTGGTTTTTTTTTTTTTTTTTTCAGGAATTTACACTACTGACTCCCAGAGTCATCCTTCTGGTCAGGTTTTCTTCCTGGTCACAGCTGGTCACTACTAAGTTGACTTCCTTCCTTCCCTCCTTTCTCCCTTCCTCCCTCCCTCCCTTCCTTCCTTTCTTTTTTTGTTTTATTTTATTTCATTTTTGTTTTGTTTTGTTTTTCGAGACTCTGTATTGCTTTGGAGCCAGTCCTGGAACTAGCTCTGTAAACCAGGCTGGCCTCAAACTCACAGAGATCCGCCTGCCTCTGCCTCCTAAGTGCTGGGATTACAGGCATGAGCCACCAACGCCCCGCTAACAATGCTTTCTTTAAAATGTCTTTTGCAGACAAAAAGCCCTAAGCTGTCCCACAGTCCGCAACCTCCCAGTTTGGGGGATCCAGTTGAGCATTTGTCAGAGACATCTGGTGACTCTTTGGAAGCCATGTCTGAGGGAGATGTCCCAAGTCCTTTCACCAGAGGAAGTCGGACTCGAGCAAGCCTTCCTGTGGTGAGGTCAACCAACCAAACGAAAGAAAGATCCCTGGGTAAGCTTCAAAAGGCATCTTCGCGTGCCGCTCTCTTCCTGTGTGTGTTTTCATGCTTCTGAAACTTTGCCCCCAACTCAGGTATCAGTTTGATCGTACTCTACAATCGTTGACCCTGGAAAACTTCATGGCTTAATATTGTATTAACTTTCCATCCCTGACAATCCCCTGAGATAACTGGTGTATAAGGAAGCAAGGATTATTTTGGTTCACTGTTTTAGAGACTTTAGTCCAGTTGTTTCCAGACTTCCTCATGCTGCCATCCTTTAACACAGTTCCTCCTGTTGTGGTAACCCCACCCACCATGAAATTATTTTCATTGCTACTTCATAACTGTAATTTTGCTACCGTTATGAATCATAATGTAAATATCTGGTCTGCAAGCTATCAGATATGTGACCCCAATGGGGTTGTGACCCACAGGTTGAGAACCAGTGCTGTAGATCCTGTTTGGCTGACTCTGTTGCTTTGCTTTAGGGCCTGTGGGAAGGCAGGGATTATGGAGGACCAAGCTATTCACCTCATGGCTTCCAGGAAGCAGGAAGGATGCTTGCATTTCTCTAATCTATTGCTTTATTCCTATGAGGAGAATAGACATCCTGGTTTGGCCTGGGGTAGAACAGCACTATCTATGTCTGGGGTGCAGATAGGGAAAGGAAGGGCCTAGGATCTCCAGTGATCTTTCTTCTACTTGACCACACTATCTCTGGGTGCCATCATCTCCTAGGAATGCTGTAGGTTGACAAAGAAGTCCTTTACCTATAGGCCTTTGTGGGAACATTTAAGATGTAAACCAAAATGAACATCAAGTTAGGTTGTTTATGTCAACTTGACAGAAGCTGGAGTCATTGAATCAGGCTTTCGGCAAAGCTGTGGGGAGTGTTCTTAATTTGTGATTGATGTGGAAGGGCTCAGCCCATTGTGGGTGGTGCCCTCCCTGGGCTGGTGGTCCTGGATTCCATAAGAAAGCAGGCTGAGCAAGTCTTACAGAGCAAGCCAGTGAGCAGCACTCCTCCGTGGTCTCTGCATTGCTCCTGCCTCCAGGCTCCTGCACTGTTTGAGTTCCTGTCCTAGCTTCCTTCACTGATGAATAGGGATGTAGATGTGTGAGCCAAGTAAACCTTTTCCTTCCTAGAATACTAGGACCCCAGTGTTCTACATTTTCTGAGGAATCCGCTGAGGTCCAGGCTGTTGGGGCTGGGCGCATTTCTGAGTTGTCTAGGATTAGCCACCACATTGCTAGTACTTGCCAGTGTTGCTGGACAACGCAACACCATGGGGTTGCCAGAGAGGTCCCAGAGAACCTCTTCCCACCTCCCAGACCCCACCCCAGTCCCGGAAGGCACAGTGATTGGGTCAGAAACCCTGAGAGGGGGCTTTTCTCGGCCTCAGCATGTCTCAGGTGGTGTGAGGAGCACGCTGCTCTCAAGCAGGAACACAAGGCTGTTCTTCCCTCCTGGTTTGATGACATGGACAGACAAGGGGCTTCTCGGGTATGGGGCATGGCTTTCTTTCAACAAAATTATCCAAGAGGCAGAAGATATTTTTTTGCCTTTACCACGGGTATATCTACACCCCTACCCCAACCCCCGCCCCCATTAGAAGTTCACTTTCTTTTTTTTTTTTTTTTTTTTTTTTTTTTTTCTGTTTGTGCTCTCCCTACCTCCTTAACAAAATGTACAGGTTATAGGGTTTAGACCTCCTTGCCCACTGCGCTGGTGTTTCATGTGCCTCACCTGCTGTTTTAAGGGTTTCACTTAATACTTGTGCTTGCAGATAGGTGGAATTGTAGGAAGAGGGCACAGAAAAGGGGCCAGTACAGAAGACAGCTATGTTTGCATGTAAAACCTAGCAAATTGTTGCTGGAAGGTTATGGAGAAGATAGGTGTAAGATGGTACCTTGATTTTGCAGAGAGCGACCAGAGAAACTGGGTACAGATGGCATTCTAGCCATTCAAACTAACCCCTGTCAAAACAAAACAATGTTATTGTCACTTGTGTGGCTTCAGATAATACTCTAGCTACCTTAAAAGACACATTAATGTCCATATTATCAATACTGTCAATTCTCTTTTTTTTTTTTGTTCAGTAATTTTTATTGTTTGTGTGTGGGGGGGGGATATACGTGTGAGCGCTGGTGTCCACATGCCATGGCATGAATGACGAGATCAGAAGTTGACTTTTCTGAGTCCATTCTCTCCTCCTACCTTGTTTTAGAGGCATAGTCTCTATTATTGTTTCTGTTGGGCTAGTACTCCCAGCTAGTGGACAACCATCATCTCTCTGTAGGATGGTGGGATTATAGCACAACATAGGGGTTTTAAATGAGTTCTGAGGATTACACTCTGGCTATCAGGTTTGCCTGGCAAGTACTTTTTTCTACCCACTGAGTCATCTCTCTAGCTCTTCACCATTTATTTTAATTGTACACGTATGCAAAGTGCAATATGGAGTGGACTAATACACATAAATAGTATATAATGATCAAATAAGGACACCCACCATTTTATCATTTCATCTCTAATTAAATTTTATATTAAGATCTGATAATTCTATGTACTTTGGGGGTGCATTGTGATGCTTTGTCACAAGTGTACAATGGGTCCTGATTGCATCAGGGTAATTAATATTTCTATTGTCTCCTTGTTGCCATTTTGAGTTCTTTGCTTTTGAGTCCTTTCCTTCCTATTATTCATAAAACATAATTGCTACTGTGAGCTACGGACTGTTTGCGGCTCTGCACTCCACGCTGGTGACAGGCCCTGCTGCTCTCTACACTAGTCCAGTCTTAGTGAGTGTGCCGCTATGGCAAGCACTCAGTATCATGCTTAACTTTCCACTTCAAGCTGGTGTCACCATGCACACCAAAAACCCCAGGACTTGGGAGGCTAAGGCAGGCAGATCTTGAGTTTGAGGCCAGTGTGGGTTACATAGTGAAAATATTTGAGGCCAGCTTGAACTGCACACAAAGACCCTGCCACAAAAACCAAACGAGAAACTTTCTTTTTCTGTTTTTACATTTACGTGCTTGTTCTTAGGGCAAAAATTCAGGGTCCATGTTTTGCAGACAAGAAGGCCACGCGTGTGTGTGCGCGCGTGCGTGTGTTGCTATGGCGTGGCAGTTAAATCAGAGTCAGAAAGCTCAGGCCCTACACCCTATTAGCTCTGTCTCACAATGATGTCTCTAGGACCACCAGGGGCTTGCATGCAACTTGGGAGCACACTGCTCAGGCCAGTGTGAAGATGACAGGGCCTTCCTATTGCCACCAGGCTGCAGCTTCCATCTGGATCAAAGGGCCTTGTGCTTTCTTAACTATAGTCGCCCTTGAGGCAGAAGCTAGGCAGGGAGTGGAATTTCTCCTTTGTGGTTTGCATGAAATGGAGTGTGTGTGTGGGGGGGGTGGGGGTCAGGTCTCTGTGAAGATTGCCCTTGCTTTGCCAAGTAAAGATAAGAAGCTCCTAAGTGCCTTCCCCCATCCCTGGGAACCTGAGCCTGCTGGATAATGGACCCTTTGTCTTCAAGGGAGGAATTTCCTCAGGCAGCCACAGAAGCTGGCCTTGCAGGTGGATACCTGCCCAGCACAGGAACCCAGCCTCAGGTAGAGAGAGAAGAGCTAAGAAGCAGTAACAGCCTTGCCCAACAAATTACTGAAGGGACATGTCTGGTTGGCTGTGCTTCTGCAAAATGCTCAGCCTGAATGTAAAGCCAATTTTGCTGTAAAGTACCTGTGAACACACAGTCACAGCAAATTAAGAATATTCAATATTCAAGGGGTTCACTTTAGTTACCTTAATAAAGGGCATTTAACTTGTGAAATTTTCAACTTCCCCAGAGAAACAAAGGGACACTGGGTGCAGGGGGTATGGGGAGGGGGGGGGGCAGGAGATGAGAGGCATAAAAAGTTTGCCAAAAGGGAAGCTACTTGTGGCTTCAACAAATGAGGAGGGCATTGGGCCAGCAAGGTTACTGCTGCCCTTGAGTGCCTCCTTGCGGCCAACTTGGTTATTTCTCTGGGATGCACCTGGTGTCTGGGGGAGCAATTGGCTGGGGTTGATGAGGCCATGGGATGAAGGGGAAAATGTGAGTCACCAGGAGTCTGCAAATACAATTCCCTTTTCAAGGCCCTTACTTGCCTTTAAGGAAACCCCCTTGTGCCTGGTCTTATTTAACTCAGACAATCAGAGGACTGGTCCCCAGAGTCCCTGTAAGCAGCAATGTCACCCACCTCTTCCCTGTTTCCCCCTCCTCCCACAAAGCAGCTGTGACCCCTCCAAGCCTCGGAGGCATGGCTTTGTAAACCCACTGTTGGTACCATTTGGAAGCCCTGTGTCTTTGGGTATCTTTGTGTTGTATTTTGTTCTGAGTTGAGAATTTTAATATATCATCATCTAAATCATCAGCTTTCAATGTGTGGGGCACAGCCATCAGGAAACATCCGATAGTCTTAGGAACTGAGACATCAATAAGCAGCAAACTTATACTTAAGAAGTAGCAGTGAAAATAATTTTATGGTTGGGGGTTACCACTGTTGGAAACCAGCAGTCCTCTGATCCCGCCCCTAACATGGGCGGGGCACACATGGCCATGTCATTCCTTACAGGGCTGTGTAGGGACTCAGTTATGCATGCGTTTGTTTCCCTTTTTAAGCAAGCGCGCTCCCCCCCCCACCCCCGCCCCACCCCCGCCCCACCCCCGCTTTCGGTTGGCCACCAGCTACCCCCGCCCCTTTCTCTTCACTCTACCAATAAACTCCGCGTGGGCGCATTGAGTCTTGTGTTCGGGTTTCATTGGTGATAGCTGTAGCAAAAGAACGACAACCACAACATAAGGAACTGTATTAAAGGGTCACAGCATTAAGAAGTAGGAGAACCATTGCAATAGGTATATATCCATTCACATTGTTCTTTATTTATAATTATGGTCATTTTTCATCATGCACGTCTCCTCCCCTCCTCTCTGTCAAAAACCTTAGGCCAGGAATTGGGACACATCTGAGAGGCCTACCCTGCTGTGTCACTGTCACCTACAGCCCCTAGCTGATGCTCCAGCTCACACTTGCTGTTATGCATGCTATGGGGTTAGACATGCAATGATAAGGACTCACCATGACTAATGTACAGTATTTTCTCTGCCCCAAAGTTTGCATGTATTCCGCTCATTTATCCTTCATTCACCACTAACTTCTGACCACAAGTGAGCCCTTCTTTTATTGTTCGAGTAGTTCTATCTTCTCTAGAATGTCCTGGAGTTAGAGTGAGACCGTTTGGCCCTTTCAGATTGACAGCTTAGTAGTACCCATTGAAATTTCTTCTGTGCCTTTTTTGTGGCTGATAGTTAATATGTCATCATTTATATCTATCAGTTTATCCATTTACCCTCTGAAATTCATCTATACTGGTTGTTTTCAAGTGTGGAGGGTTTTGAATAAAGCTGCTTAGAAAATCTGTGTGTAGGTTTCTTTGAGTAAATTCCAGATAGCAAGATTATGCATTATATGGGAAGATGTTTTTGTTTTAGTTTTAAATTCAACTTCTTTGTAGATCCCTTTAAGGAGCAGGGGTAACTCTAACAAGATTTATTTTTGTATCTGTGGGTACAAGCACATGCTTTGGAATGCAGCTGCCTGCAGAGGCCAGAAGAAGATGTCAGATACTCAGGGCTGAAACTGTATGCTGTTGTAAGTCACCCAGGGTGGTTACTGGGAACCAAATTCAGGTCCTCTGCAAGAACAGGAAACTCAACTGCTGAGCCACCTCTCCTGCTCCCACTGTGGGTTTTTTAATTTATTCCAAGTTTCACAAACATTAGCTCAAGGTATTACTTGTAGTGATTGCTGAGGTATTTGTAGAGACCTTGACCTGTCCACTAGAGGCTGTATCAGTGATTTTATACCATTGCTGTCTGCCCCTGGCCACAGAGCCTGAAAGGGGACCACATCCTGGTTACTTTTCTGTTGTTGTGACAAAATGACCAGAATCAGCTCACACAAGGGAGAATTTATTTCAGCTTGTGGTTCCAGAGGTAGAGTCCATAATGGCAGCGGGGCATGGCAGCAGGGAGCCAGAGAAGAAAACTAAGAGACCAAATCTCAACTGCACACAGGAAGCAGAGAGAAAACTGGAAGTAGGCAAAACTATGAATTTTCAGAGCCTACCCTCAGCAAAGCTCAGCATTATAATTCTAAAAGTTCATAGCCTTTCCCAACAGCTGGAGACCACCAACTGAGGACAAAGTGTTCGAATATAGAAGCCTTTGAGGGGTGGGTGGGAATGGCCAACACTGTTCATTCAAACTTCAGCAGGCTGGGTGGGGAACCCTGTTCTGGCTTACACTTCCATATGTAGCACAGTTTGTCATTCCAGTCCACAGGCTGTGCTGTATGGAAGGAAGCTTGGCACCCTGATGGTGGGGTCTGCACTGCACAGCCCTCAAACTTCATGCCTCCCTGGAAAAGCGGGAGCCTTCACACATTTGCTTGGAGATAAAACTGCCAAGTTTATAATTATTCTGGGTGAATAAACTTTTGTTTCCGTTGCTTCTGTGTATTTCTAGAGTGAGAGGAATTTTGAGGATCTCAGCATTGTCCATTCTGCAAGGGGCTCCTAGCAAATGTATTTGGAGAAGAATTGAAAGCAGTAAGACATACATAGCGTACATAAATACATGTATGTTATTAACTATGTATGTTCATGTAGGTATAAATGTAAGCTGCTCTCTGTATTTGCTAATTCTGAATCCTGAGACAACCATCTACAAACCAGAGTTCTTACAGGACTGTGGGTGTAGCTCAGTAGTATAGTATTTGTCTAGCATGTCCAAGGCCCTAGATTCAATCCCAGACCTAAAATAAAAGCCTTTGAAAAAACAAATTGTATCGATGCTAACTGTGCACAGGCTTTCTGTTCCTTGTCACCGTCCTCTAAACAATACAATGATTATTTAAGTAGATTTTGGGTCCTGTTAGATATTCAGACCAATCTAGAGGTGTTTGGAAGTCAGTACCTGTGTAGATGATGGCTAAACCAGGCCCTCCCTAATGCCGAGGGCTGGGGAAGGGACAGTGACAAGAAAGAAATGTACTCAGTGTCTCCGATTCAATTGTGCAGCCGGGCTCCAGTGGTCTCGGCTCACTTCTCTTCCATCAGGTGGTGTGTTCCCAACATGCTTCTGCCGTTGAAATACTGTGAAAACAGGATTAAGAGAAAGCCAGTCTCCCCAAACGTGAAAACCACTTTCCAGTAGTTTGGATTTTGAAATAATTTCCATGAAAAATCACCCCACTGATATTAGGTCTGCAGTCTTAATGACGGAGTAGTATCCTTTTAATCATGGTGCCTGTCTGGAATGCAGGAGTAAGTAGGGTTGGTGTCTGGCTGCTCCTTAGTTGGCCTTCAGGGAAAGGGTAGCCACAAGATGTCCCCACCCCTCTGTGTGCCCTCAGGAATTTGCAAATGAGACTCATGAAAACAAGAGCATCAACAGCAACTTCCTTCTGAGACAGCCAGGCTTTGCAGGGTTGATCATACTCTCAAGGGTGCAGCCTTAAATAGAGAGAGGGCAGCCCTGGCTAAGCAGCCCCGCTGAAGTCCTGCCACGTCTGTAAACATAGACTGAAAAGGTAAAGTCAATCTTAAATGGAATGGAAGGGTTTAGGCTGAAAGAAGGACCAAATCCTTCTCGAGGGTGGTGCATTGCAGAGTTTGTGGCTGTTCTTGTACTCCAAAGCATTAACTTTGATGATAGCTCCCGGTGGGGATTTATGGAGAAGTGACCCATGGCTGTCAGAGTGGAGGGTGTCCACAAGGCTGGGTAGGAGGTGAGAGCAGAAGGAGGGTTGAGAACCACCTACCTCCATGGGTATGCATCTTTTGCTTTGTTCGAGGCAGTGCACATATCACACCAGCTAGCCTTCAAGCTTCAGGGGATTCTCCTCTGCTTCCCTTCTTCCCTTGAGAGCACTGGAATTATAGATGCATACTACTTTCTGCCCCCAGCCTTTACCTGAGTCCTGGGGATTTGAATTCAGATCCTCACAGTTGTACGGCAAGTGGAGCCTAATATTTAAAGCATTTTTGATATTTGTTTTCCCAAGTGCTGTCAGTGACTGTCATGCAGTGTCTTGCTGGGCTGGAGGGATGATGGCTCGGCAGTTAAGCGCACGGACGTCTGTCTTCGGAAGACTGGGTTTGGTTCCCCGCATGAACGGGCACCTGTGCTCTTGTTTGCATACCCTCACCTAGAAACATTTGAATACACTTAATTAAAGGCAATAAAAATTTAAAAGAAATGTAATGTTACAAAAACAGAAAATTTAAAAATTGGGTTTTGTGGCAGATTGATGGGTTTGGGAATCTCCTTGATCATTTTAGGGCACTGTTCATGCAAGTATTTAGGGTGTTTCTTACACTGTCAGATCCAATGTCCTGGTCTGAGTGGGCTTGGTCAGTGACTATAGTGAATGTATGAGTCATACACTCCCACCTTCCCAGTGTGTGCTTGCTCTGTTACTGCGGCGGGAAAATGGGCTGTCGAAGCACCCCGGGCACGCCTGGACCTGAGTGGCTGATGACACTAGCTGAGCGCCCCTGCCAGCGTCCCCATACATGAAACTGGCATGTTTGGGTCCTGGTGCAGGGCTACCATTTTTGTATGAGGATCTGGTATGGCCAGGTACTGTGACACTACTGGTAGTTACTGATAGAACCAGAATGGCTTTAGAGTAAGCACCTGTCTGGGATGACAGGTTGTTTTGGTAGATTCTGCTGTAGCTGGGTTCTACAGTGAAAATCTAATTCATTGTTTCTGTAAGCCATTAACACGGCTGTACTGGCCTTAACTTGCCACAGATTCAGTTTGCACTTGCTTGCTGACTGATTTTTCTCTATTTACATATTGTGTTGCCATAGCAACTTTGTTTCAGGAAATGTAAAAGTACTGTGAGGTGCAGACTGGTGCCATCTACAGGCAGGTCTGTGAACTGCAAGTGGCTTCAGTAGCAATCTCGGGGTCTTACAGATATCAGTTTCATGAAATGAACCCATGCTAAATAAAATGTAAAGTAAAATAAAATCATTAAAATGAAGTACAACTCTACACACAGTCCAAGACACATTAAATAGATTGAGCTATCCACAAAGAAAAAAGGAAAGAGAAATTACAGATATTAACTAGTTTCCTCTATAAAACAACCTGTTTTAAATGAACAAAAATAGTGGCAGTGGCTCTTACTCAGCTCTAAATGGAATATCTTTGTCAATCAAAACCATCCCCTTATGGCTCAGGGATCTATGCAGACAAGGAGGCAGTAAGACTGTAAGAGCCAGGCATCATGGACAACGCCAAGGAAACAGCATCTTCTGGACACATTAGAGCTGATGATGGCCATTTGAACTCAGAGACTGTAGCATGATACACAAAACCTGTGTGAGTGCAATCTAGACATAATCCCAGCACAGAGAGGGAGTAGTAGGCACAAAGCTCCACCCCTAACCAATAATCTTTAATCTATACCTGCTGAGAAAGGGGAAATTTGTTTTTTCCAAGTATCACTGGGTATACATACCACACCCAAAGGACAGGCTCCATGCCCAGGAGCAGTTTGCCAACATAAAATGAACTGACTTTTTTTTTTTTTTTTTTTTTTTTTTGTGCCCTTTTTGTTTTGTCCTATTATTTTTTGTTGTTTGTTAAGTGGTTTGTTTGTTTGTTTTTGAGAGAGAGAACATATAGTTGGGTGACTAAGTGGGGAGAATCTGGGAGGAGTTCAGGGAAGGGAAAGTATATGATCACAAATATATTGTATGAAAGAATTTTAAAGACAAAATGTTATATAGGCTCTTGATTTCTTACATGTGATAAAAAGAATACCGTGGAAGTTTTCATAAATTGAGTCAGTCTTTAATAAAGTTTGGATTTGGGACTGGCAGTTAACTTCTGACAGGTCTGTTTCAGAATTGCTATCTGTGATGATGCGAGAGGCTCGCCCTGTCCGTGCTTCCTGTCTTAGTCTTTCTACATATGAGATAAGCAAACACCGAAAAGCTTTTGCAAATTAACCCAGTTGCACCCAGTTCAACTCTAGGAATGTGCAGTCACATGATGTATTTGTTCTTAAACATAGCGCAGGTGATGCATGCCTTTAATCCAAGTACTTGGGGAGCAGTGACAGGAACATCTCTTTTGTGAGTTCCAGGCCAGCCAGGACTACACAGCGAGGTTTTGTCTCAAAGAAAATACAGTCAGATGTCATTAGAAATCTTGTGTTGTTAAAATTCTGAGGTTGACACTCTAGAGTTGATTTTTTAAATTTCAAAGCAATTATTTAGTCAGTATTGACCTGATTCTATGCCTTCTGTTTCAGTGTGCGATATCCCTGCATAAGCGCCTGTGTTTGACATGTGACCCTCTGTTGTTAGTGCTAATTGGAAAGTTTGTGAAATCTTTGGGTGATGGAGACTGATGGAAAAAGTGGATCCCTGGGGACATGGCTGAGGCTTCATAGCCCTGCCTTCCTACCCCGCCCGACCCCCTACCCCGACCCCCACCCCCCACATACACTCTGCCTCCGTGTGTGATTCAGTGTGACTAACCAGCTTTCTGCCTCTGCTGCCATGCTTTTTCTGCCATGGTGGACTATATCCTGCCGAAACTGTAAACCCCAGTAAATCCTTTGACCCTTTAGTTGCCTTTGTCAAGGTGTGTTATCGCACCCACAGTAAGGAAACCAAGCCATGCCCTTTACCAAGGTCTTCCATGAAAACTTTGTAGGCAGGACATACTGGGAAATGCAGTGACAAAGGCAAACCGTTTTGGTTGATACCAGGGGTGTGCACCCTTCTTCAGAATGTTGGTGGGCCACAGATGAGGGACATGTTGGTCATGAGCACCAAAAGGCTCCTGGAGAAGCCTCTGGTCACCTGTGTTATTTTTGCCTTTGCAGCAGGGTGTTGGTAAGCCTGGATTGTAGGTCACCACTTAACAAAGTTTACAGAAAACTTTAAGTGTTGAAGATGGAGGCATGGGATTGATATAAATGAAAGGGGTGGCATATATCCAAAGCTTTTTGGGGGGGGAGGGGAGGTGGGGACAGGAATCATTCTTCCAGGAGGGCAGTGTGAAATAGTCCTTTCTCTGTATCACAGCCAGGAAGCCCCATCCCAATCCAGATCCCTGCCCATGGTTTTTTTTTTTTTTTTTTTCCTGATATGAAAACAATTCACTTAAAATATAATTTTCAAGTTTCAAAGACAACATGGAAGCCAGCAAGGCAACATTTTTTTTATGTTATTTATATTGCTATATCCAAAATAGATTTGACTTGACTTAATCAAAAACAACAAAACCATAAGAACCATTTAAACAAACTATTTTCTCCAAGTAGCAATTGAATGTAATGTGTGTGCCAGAAAATTAAGATAAGGATAATTGCTGTAACTTTAACCAAGATAAAAAAGCAGACAAAAGGAGAAATAGATTTTATTATTGCAGAAAAGTTTTCAACTAGTTCATTAGGATAAAAAAATGTTTTAAAGCATTATGATAAAAACAATATGTTAATGTTCTTGACATTCCTTTATGCTGTAGATGTATTTCAATGATTTCTTTGAAAGTTTTTTTTTTTTTTTTTTTTTTTTTTTAATGAAAGGGCTTTATGCTAAAAATGGAAAATCCAGTGATGTAATATATTATACTGTCCAAAGGGTGTCTTGGGAACTCCAGGTTTCTGGGGATCTTATTTGATTACCAGTTGTCATGCCTCAAATGATTGGGGCTGGGCTATCAGTATGAATCGCTATATTGCTGTATCTGGTAAAGGCCCTTCAGCTGGAGAAGAATATCTGGCAGACACGTCCCTGTTGAATTCCTGGGTGTCAAAAGAAAGTAGAAAATGGAATATCTCCCATAGTGACAAAATTCCAATGCTTTGTTTTGTTGTGACGGGGTCTCATGTATCTCAGGCTGGCCTTGAACTCGCTAGGTAATCAAGGATAACCATGAACTCCTGGGATTACAGGACACATTTTGACTATGGTTTTTGTTTTGTTTTTAAAATATATATGGGTGTTTTGTACCCCACATGTAAACAGTGCCCTAAGAGGCCAGAAGAGGGTGTTGGCTTTAATGGGGCAGGAGTCATAAGGGTGACTCCCTATGTGCCACAGTGTAAGTACTGGAAATCGAAACCCATTCCTCTGGAAAACCAACCAGTGCTCTTAACCACTGAGCTATTTCTCCAGCTGCTTTAAGGTGTTCTAAGAATACCAACACAAGCCTCAGTTCCCTTCCCTGGTGGCACTGGAAATATATAGATTAAGATGTTATATTAAGGTATGGTAGCAGACACCTTTAATCACAGATGGAGTTTCTGTTCAGCCTGGTCCTACAACTGCTTATTCCCAAATAAATACACAGAGGCTTCTTTTAATTAGTTCTCCCTGTCTGGTCGTCCTGCCTAAACTTTCTGCTTGTCTACTGGACAATCAGTGTTTTATTCATCAACCAATAAGAGAAACATATATACAGAAGGACATTTCCCATCATTGCAGCATTCAGGAGCCAGAAGCAGATGGATCTTTGTGACTTCGAGGCCAGCCTGATCTACAGAGCAAGTTCCAGGACAGGCAATGTTATACAGAGAAACCATGTCTTTAATCCCCCCATCCCCATCCCACCCCCACAAAAGATGTATTTTCAGCTGCTCTGCAATGGTCTTGTTAGGATAAGAGATGTGGAGCAAATGTTCTTGGACTCCTTACAGAGGAAGGGTCAGCTGTTTAGGTCCCTTTACTTTCTTACACCATTCGTAATCTTTGTGAATGCAAGATTAATTATTCCTATGTTTTTCCATTAAAACTTAATTTAATTTGCCCTTGCCAACTTCACACATTCTGGTAACTCTGTCCTACCCCCTCCATACTAGTCTTTTTTCTCAGATTCATGACTCCTTTTTTTTTTTTTTTTTCTTTAAATTTGAAACAAGATTGTTTTACAGTCAATTCCTGTTCCCTCACCCTCCCACCATCCCCTATCAACTCCACCAAACCCCAGCCCATCCCCTTCCTGCTCCCCAAGGAGGGTGAGGCCTTCCGTGGGGAGTCTTCAAAGTCTGTCATATCATTTGGGGCAGGGCTTAGGCCCTCCCCCATGTGTCTAGGCTGAGAAGTATCCCTCTATGTGGGATGGGCTTCCAAAGTCCATTCGTATACTAGGGATAAATAATGATTCATTGCTAGAGGCCCCAGAGACTGCCTAGTCCTCCTAACTGACATCCACATTCAGGGGTCTGAGACAGTTCTTTGCTGGTTTCCCAGCTATCAGTCTGGGGTGCATGAGCTCCCACTTGTTCAAGTCAGCTGATTCTGTGGGTTTCTCCAGCCTGGTCTTGACCCCTTTGCTCATCACTCTTCCCTCTCTGCAACTGGATTCCAGGAGTTCATCTAGTGTTTAGCTGTGGGTGTCTGCTTCTGCTTCCATCAGCTACTAGGTGAAGGCTCTAGGATGGCCTGTAAGGCAGTCACCAATCTCATTATCATGGAAGGGCATTAATTAGCCTCCCCAATATTGCTTAGATTGTTAGTTGGGTTCATCCTTGTAGGTCTCTGGACATTTCCCTAGTGTCAGATTTCTCTTTAAACCTATAATGGCTTCCTCTATTATGGTATCTCTTTTCTTGTTCTCTTCTATTCTTTCCCTGTTTCAATCTTCCTGCTCCCTCATGTCTTCCTCTCCCCTCTTCTTCTCCTCTTCTCTTTCTCCTAACTCCTTCCCCCCTCCCTCCATGCTTCCAATTTGCTCGGGAGGTCTTATCTGTTTGTACTTCTCCAGGGGACTATGTATGTCTCTCTTAGGGTCTTCCTCGTTTCCTGGCCTTTCTGGCTGTATGAATTGTAGGCTGGTAATCCTTTGCTCTGTCTAAAATCCATATATGAGTGAGTACAATCCATGTTGTGTTTGTCTTTGATTTGGTTTTGTGAGCCATTTAATTTAACCAGAGCCAGGCTGTGTGTGCTGTGCGTATGACCATGGGATTGGAACTATACATTGGACCCTGGTGGCATCAATAGTGCACACATTTATTTTTTCCCTTTTAATGAAAAGCTCCTTTTCAAGCTACTTTGTTTTCTAAAAGCTGGCTTTCAAATGGGACTTTTTATGTTCGTCTAACTCCCTAAGAGATTCCACATGTATTTTCTCACTCGCTTAACTTTTGTTCCCTGCAATACTAGAAACAATGTTGCAGTACAAGCCAGCCTTATGCCACACACCTAAGCAGATCCTGCTTGATGCTCTCATCCTGGTGGTAGCATCTAGCAGGCTGTCACATGACATCAGGAAACAGCTTTTTGGCAGGTTCTCAGATTTCAGCTGGTGTGCTAAAAACACAGGAAGGCACAAATTCTGCATGGCTGCAGGGTACATATGTCTTGGTAAGCAAAGGGGTTGCTGATGGCCTCTGGTCTACTTTCCATTCAGATTCCTCCAGTGAGCATAGTGATGGGGAATTGAGATGAAACAGGCCTTGGGTCTGGAGCCAAGGTCCTGTCTGGAGATTTTAGAGGGTGAGATTTCCATCTAGCATGCTTTTGAACACAGCAACAGGTGGGCCCCAGGCATTGAGACTCTTAGGAGCTGTTATAGGTGGAATTAGATTCCCACCCCCTACCTCCAATTTTGCTTACTTAAATCCTGTCCCCCAGAACTTCAGAATGTGACTGTGTTTAGAGTCAAGATCTTCGAAGAGGTGGATAAGTAAGAATGAGGCTTTAAAGGTGGATCCTGTTCCAGTATGACTGGGATCTTCCTAAAAAGAGTAAAATAGGATGTACAAGCCTTCAGGGCCAAATTATATGAAGAAAGAGGTAAAAGGCAGCCATGGTAAAAGGGAGCCAGAGCGACATTTCTGCAGTTCAAGCCCCATAGTTTGCTACTCTTGAGTGAAAGATAACAGGGATCTCCCTTGCCTTCCTTCTCTCCTCAACAGCAAAGAGTTGACATAAGCAAAGTGTCTTTCTTTTGGACAGTGAGATTGTTTGTCAACAGCCCCTTTGCTTCCAACCCAGCTTCCTTATCACTTGCTCAGTGTCTCAGCCTGGTGTTTTAATACAGCTCAGAGAAAACCGTAACCCTTAGCTACGCATTCTCTTCCATTCCTACTTTTCTCTTGGCAGTTCCCAGGCTCTGTTCTTTAGCTCAGACAACAAACACTGCCATCCACATGACTCAACTGTCTCCCATCAGGGCAAGCCCCTGTTTTCATCCTGTCGGGTTTGAAAATGTCATTAAAAATTATATTCCCTCCAACTTTTCCATTTTCAGACTTTCTTAAGGTGTTAATTGGCTTTAAGACATCTCTGGCTAAATGTCTTCCAGTAATAGAAAGTAATAGTAAAAATACATTTTTTTTTTTTCACTCCATGTCCCTCCCAAGTTTTGCCCACTCTGAATTTCCCCCTCAATTCCTGTCTTTTAGATTAAGAGTCTGCCTGTTTTCTGGCTCCATGAAAGGTGCCATGGTGAGTTATTTAAAAAAATATATGAAATCTGGTTCTTGTATTTAAAGAATTTTTGGCATAACTGAAGACACATGTAAGGACTGACTTTAAAATATACATGGAGCAAAGACTTCACAGATGAAGTTCTGCTTAGATTCAGCCATACGGGCCTCCCTGCTGCTCCAGGCGGCAGCCCCGCAGCAACCTGCCCCTGAGGCACTCCGTCTGAGGTTCCCCAAGCCCTTGTTAACCATGGATCCTTCACTCCTTCAGACCTCTCTGGTCATCAGACCCCATACACCCTCCCTCCCTGCTTTAAGGACCTCACTCCAGGTAGCTCTCCTGGGGACATGCTTACAGCACCCAAACCTCAGCAGGCCAATGTGAAAGAGATTTCTGAAAGTCTCCTGAATTTCTTTCCCTTCCCTTCTTCCTTTCCTTTCTTTCTTTCTCCTTTCCTCTTCCTTCCTTTTTAAAAATAGGGTCTGGCCAGGCCTTGGTGGCGCATACCTTTGATCCCAGCACTCGTGAGGCCAGCCTGAGAGAGTTCCAGGCCAGGCTCCAAAGCAATATAGAGAAACTTTGTCTCCAAAAACCAAAACCAACCAACCAAACAAACAAAAACAAAACAAAACAAAAAAAAAAAAAAAAATAGGGTCTTATTGTCGACCTCGGGGTGCCTTTAAATTCAGTCCTTCTTCTTCAGCTCCCCACCCCTCACCCCCAGTCAGTGTGACAAGGGTGAGCTACTGTAACTGGTTCTCCTTAGTTTCCTAGTCAGAGATCTGGTTGGATTTGATTGGTTGTTGCTTGGTCTAGGGTTCAAGAATGGCTCTAAGGCACTAGCATGCCCTTGTGAAAACTATTCTTCCTGTTGGCCAGCCCCTAAAGAGGGTGAGAAATTGTTATTCTACTTGGGTGAGACAGTAATAGTCAGGACTCCTGTGGAGGAATGCAAAGGCCTAGCTCCGATCATGATCTTCATCTGAAGTAACTCCAGCATACATGACTAGTGAGGCTGAGGACTCTGTATCCTCTTAAGAGTTTGGAAGACATGTCTCTGTCTCTCTTTGCTGTGCCTGTTTTCCCTCCTTGCCTGACCTCTCTGAACCATCTTTTTCTGCCACTTTCAGCCTCCTGATTGATGAGACTTAGAAGTGTGCTGAACTCCCTGGCATCTAGGCATCTACAAGTTCTTTGGACCCCAGGTGGCTGACTTTCTCATAAGACTTCAGTACTTTGCACATACCTAATTTATGTGACTGGCCCAGTTCTGGTCACTTTTCACTTAGACTCTGATACTATTCATGGTGTGGGTGAGGAGGTGAAGAGAACAACATTTCTGTAGGACGAGGCCCCATGCTCTGACTTGACAGCCAGTCTCTTGCCTGACTCCGGGTGTAGTACTTCTTCCTCCTTTTATCTGCTTCATGAGAGTCACAGAGTACAGGAGCCACGCCCCCTCACTAAGGTGGATAGAATCTGAGAAACAAGACAGTCGCTTTTGATCTCTGGATTCACACACATCACAAAATCACACATTATTACACATATAACCCCCCCAACACACACACACACACACACACACACACACACACACACACACACACACACCCTAGTCCCTGTGATATTTACAGTGCTCTAGAGAGGGAGGTAGAGAGAAAAATCATATTAATTTCATACTGATTCTGCAAGGGCTAAGTACCTTTGGCAACACTCAACAAAAGAGCCAAAAACATCTGATTTTCTGAAACTGCTGTTGGATTAAGCAGAGGATATATAGAAAGACATGTAAGGTAAAGGTTACAGAGACTGCTAGAGAAATGGACAGGAAGACATAGTAGACAGTGGCATTTGAACCATGACCTGGACCGCATGAAGATACAAGGCACACGGAGATCTGGAGAGGAAATTGCAGGGGCCTTAAACAGCAGCATGCTTGGAGCACTCACAGGACAGTGGGGGGACCACTGGCTGGAGTCTTGCAGTAGGGAGTAGAGAGGTGGGGATGCAGTAGGAGAGGTAATAAAATGGATGGCCCCAAAGATGACTATGCTGGCCGTGCTAGGAGAATGACTACCTCACAGGTGTGAACACTGGCTTCCCTTCAAGTTTCAAAGCTGTTTTGACCACCAGGATTATAATAAAGAAACATGGATACAAGTTGGGGGAGCAAGAAGTCTTGGAGTCCTCTAGATAGATGAGGGTGTTAACTGTGGAAATGGAAAGAACAATTATGTATACATTTTGAAGTTTATTCCTGCTATGTGGGACTTTGTGCTGGAACATTGCATGTATACAAAACACTCTAACCCAGGATATTCATGAAAATGGCACCCTACTGGCTAAGATAAACTTGCCACTGGCTCTGCTGGCAGTGTCTAATATGTTGAATAGGAAAACTAGGATTGCAAGCGAGGTGTTCTGTCTCCATTGCCCATCTCTTTATTTTATGTATTATTGTTATTATTTTGTGTCTAAATGTGAGTAGCAATATACATGGCATATATGTATATGGCATGGCACACATGTGGAGTGCAGAGAACAGCTGTGAAGTTGATTTCTCCTTCAGCCTTCTTGTTGGGTTCCAGGGATTGAACCCTGGTTGTCAGGCTTACAGGGCAAGCTTTACATGCTGAGCCATCGGGCCAGCACAAGCCTCACTCTTAGAAGCTGTCTGAAAAGCACAAAAGAGAAAGAGGTACATTTTAGTTTGGATGACTTAGAGAGTTTTAATGAAAAGTAATATTATGTCTGGGTCTTTTAGGCATCTACAGAACCTGACAGTTTGAAAGGGGGTGGGGTGTCTCTTTAGAACAGTAGCTGTACTGAAAAGCTGCCTTCAATAATACATGAATAGACACCTGCTGATCACTTGAATGTTCCAAGGCCAAGCTGTAATACACCAGGATATATCTGTCTATAGTAGTTATTCAACCCATTCTTTGCCATTCTCCCCCGAGGCTATAGCTTGCCTCTCTACACAGAGTAAGGCAAGCGGACCGTGTTATGAATGTCGAGGGCAGCTGGTCCAGGTTCCAGCATTTACCTGGTGTGTGACTTTGGGCACTTGTCCTATCTCTGAGCTTCTCCTATAAAGACTTAGCTCATGAAGTAGTTGTAAAGACCAACTGAGCCCCTATTTGTAATGGTCTTAATTTGGGGTAGGTGAGCAGTTTATCTGTAGATGGTTGCTTGATCACCCAAATCATACAAAAGCATACAGTGTTGTGCCTAAATTTGGAAACCCCCAAATTACCAAAAGACCCATTCTGATGTAAAAGCAAAGAGTCCTTCATTGTTTAATAAGTTAACCCTATTAACTTGGGCCCTTTGTCCATCCAACATGGCAGCTGGCATGAGAAGGACCCAGAGAAACTGACAGGCTGTGGAATGGGGCCACGACTTATTGGGCAGCGTAAGGGGGGTGTTTAAAGGTATGCAACAGTCTCAGGATTGGTGCACTTTCGGGCTTGGACCACCTGTCCTGTGTTGATTGGTTAACGAGTTGTTATGGCCTATAGGCCCTCCTAAGGCAGTTGCTATTCACTGTTAGTTCACTTTTACCATAATGCATGCCCAGATCAGTAAAGCACATCCAGAGTTCCACCAGCTAATGAGGATGAGCAGGGTATCTGACCTCTTAGTGACTAGGGCAGGCTCAGCAAGGTCAGACACGTGCTAAGTCAGAGGCTTACATGTCTTTTCTGCAGCCTGTCATGGCTGCTAAAGCAGGGGTGCTGGGTAAGGGTCTGGTACCTTCAACAGTGCCCATTGCATTCTGCTTTCTAAGCTAGGACTTTACAAACTCCATTTAGAAACACTGTCCTTACATAAGAATAGTTAGGACAGTTCCTGTTTAAGATTTACTTGTTTTTAACTTAACTCCCTTTGCCTTCCAAATCCATGGTCTGCCATTTGACTTTCACATTGTATTTGATTTACTAAGTTTTTAAGCTGTTTTGTAACAATTCCCATTTTATGTTGACTGTGTGTTCAGTCTTTGCTCTCATCAGTAGCATGGCCCTGAGTTGTAGGGGATATTGTCTCTGAATTTCTCTGTGTAGGCCACTTGCTCCACCCATGATACTCCTTCTCTCAGAGTGTTAGACTCCATCTCTAAACTCTAATGTCCACTCCATGTTCTCTTGGTTTCTGGACTCCCCCATCTTTTAAACCATCAGTTTGAAGAGCATGACTCAGCTTTTTCAGCAAGTAGAGAGCTGATGTTAAGTTGAATAGAAATGGTGCTTCAGAAAGTGCAGAGTTATGCTGACACAGCAGTGATGTTAAGGTGATTTTTAGCAACGTAGTTAAACAAATAGCACCTCTGGTTACTACAATCAGGTAGAAGTACAGGATGAAATATAGTAAGCAGAAGTTGTAACATGCCAGGTTGAAAAGGAAGGAAAGGAAATCTCCAGCTTCTGGAAATGGAAAAAAAGAATGCTAAGGTGAGAGTGACCGTTGGATTAAGTGTTTCAGAAATGAGGACCAGACTTCCTGCACAGGACTCTCATACTTACACAGCAATGAGAAAATGAAGCAGAAGGTCAACTAAAGTAGCTGGTCATCTAATGAAATGAGCTGGGAGTGATGAGGGACTATGCACTCAGCCCCTGGAGATGGCAAAGACAGAAACTGTCTGCACAGCTTGGTGGATTGACCTACCCAAAGTGACAAGGGAATAAAGAAAAGCTAGACAGAAGAGCTGGGAGTGGGTGTGTTCTGCTTACTCTGATGGAGGGCTCTAACTATACACCAGAACCTCAGTGCATTTTTATGATATACATCTGAATTGAGGAGTCAGGCTGAACAAGCACAAGCTTTAGCTCATCTCTGTGGGAGGTCCCTGTAGGGGAGCAGTCTTCTACAGCAATCATCTACATTGTCCAACATTTCACCTTAGGAACAGGGGAAGACTGCCACAGCTCAGAGCCTCACCACCATGCTCCTCCCTACCAGAGTCCTTGAGAAGGCGTTGCCACTTCCATGTGTCTGAGGCATTAAGATCCTGCACATGGCTATGCTCATTTCAAAAATAATGCATTCACTCAGGACTTCATCTGCTCCCCACATAGATGGGAGATAGGCAGAGAGATGCACACTAAACTCCCACTGTCCCCATTAGGAGGATTCCTGGGCTTTATTAGTTAGGCTAAACTAGGCAATGCTGCAATAACAACCCACAGACTTCAGTGGCACTTACCATGACTAATGTTTACTTCCTGCTCAAGTTGCATGTGCAAGGCAGACTGGCTGGAGTTCTTGCCTGTCATATCTACTCAGGGCTTTAGGCTGATGACAGCTCCATCTCAATACACCAGGGACATAATGTTAAGGAACCATAATGAAATTAAAGAGAAAAACATATTCAAGAAGAACATAACTCTAAGGACAACTTACAATCTGAGGAAAATGAGAAAGAAAATGAAGGAACAATTAATTTCAAGACAGGATAAAATAATTAAGACCATATATGTTTAGTAGGAATTCCAGATGCAGCTGGAGAAACTTGGAAAACAATAGTGGAAGAGAACATAGATGAGGGTTGCTTTTTTTGTTTGTTTGTTTGTTTTTAAGAATTGAAGGTGAAAAGGGACACAAAGTTACAAGCAAGATCAAAAAAAAAAAAGAAAAAAGAAAAAAGAAAAAAAATCCACTATGGGCTCACTAAGGACAAACCGCAGAATATCAGAGATGAGAAGATGAGAGAAACAGTAGGTGCCCACAAAGAAAGGATGAGAAGTCAGAAAGCCATCGAGTGGTACTGGCAGCATTCAGAGGGAAAATCACTACCAGCCAGTTTGGGTTTTGGTTTTTTGTTTCTTTTGAATGGATAAGCACAAACCATTTTCAGGTAAATAAGTTTGGAATGTTTGCACCCATAGATTTGCAAAAAAAGAGCTAATAACATGTATTCCACATGAAATTCTTAATAAAAAATTAGCAAGCCAAACACAAAAATGCTTAAGACCAGTAACACAGTAAAACCAGATGGAGTCAGTTCAAGTATAGAAGACTGGTTCAATGTTAAATCAATTTATGTAATCCCCCATCTCAGCAGGCAAACAAGGAAAATCTTGTGAGTCTATGAATAACCACATAAAAATACAATATCACTTTATGACATAAAAAATATTGTTGAACATATATACAAGGCCATGGTTTGATCTTTATCACTGAAAACTTGCAAGTAAGCAAACTCTATTCACAAAAACTCTCAATACAGTAGGAATAGAGGTGAATTCCCAGAAAGAGCTATGTGAGACCCCTGCAGTCAACTGTTACAATGCCATCCCTGTGAGGGGGCCCACCAACAGTGTCTGGCCTCACTCCTGTTACTCAGTGTAATTTTCTATATGCTAGCCAGTGCAATAGGAAGGATAAAGCAATAAAGGCATGCAGCTTAGAAAGGAAGAAGCGAAACTGTCTCTGGTTTCAGAAAACATTGCCTACCAGAAAATCCCCAAGAATGTAAAAAAAGCCAAAGGCAAACCAAACCCTCTGAGGAATTTCAAGAGGGTTCAGCAGGGGCATTGGATGGAAGAGCAGACCCTGAGTCAACTGCACTGCTCTGCTGACAACAGACAAACAGGAGGCCAAACGGAAACCACTACTATTTACAATCTCCCAAAGGAAAAGGAAATGCATAAGGACAGACACTCAAAGGCATACAGGATCTGTAAGCTGAAAATGATGCCAGTGAAGGAAATCAGACCTAATAATTGACGGAACATATTTTATTCATGAATTGGAAGACTCAGCAAAATAAAGCTGTCAGTTCATGAATGTCAGCCGTCCAGCCTTAAAACAGTTACTATTAAAATCGCAGTCAGGTTCTCTGGAAATACAAACAAGCCTGAGACTTTTGTCACAAAAGAGTGAAGTGGAAAGGATCCTACGTGGTTTTATGGCTTTCTGCTGAGCTGCAGTGAACAAGCTTAGGTGGTGGTTTTGGTGTAGGAATGTATACAGGTATCGGTGAAACAGAGCAGAGAACCTGGCAACACAGACACACACATATGCAAGCACGCATGCACACACACACACACACACACACACACACACACGCACACACGCACGCACGCACGCACGCACACGCAGACATGCACTCTTGCCACACACATGAACACAAGCTAATGCTTGCAAACACTCATGAACGAAGCAGGAGGATGTTCATCCAATTTTTGCAACAGCTGCAGAGGTAATTCAACGAAGGGGAACAAAAAAGGCTTTTTCCAACAAATGGTAGGGTGACAATGGTGTATCCATCGTTCCAAAAGAAAGTGTCCCAAATTAGATCTCTTACTTTTTATGTAAATTAACTTTAAAGAAGATCATGTACTTAAAAGTTAGAATTATAACATTTTAGATAGAAAAGGAGTAGGTAGGAGCTGGAGAGATGTCATGAAACACTGAGGACTAACTAGAATTCTGATCCTGGCGCTAACACAATTAGCCAGACATCCTGCAAGTGCCTGTAATGTCATCATTGTCAGGGCCAGAGACAGGAGGAACACAGGAGCTTGTAAAGTCCAAGCCTGCTTGAGTCTATGCCTTAAAGGAATAGGCAGACAAGGACCAAGAAGGAAAACTGATGCTTTCTTTCAGCCTCTACGCACATGCAAGAGAACATGCACTATATACAGATGCTCATATACCCACAAGGACACATAGCATATAAATCAATACTAAAAAAGAAGAGCAGTAGATACTATTCAGAACCTAAGTTGAATGTTAGTGCACCTTTCTATACTTTTATCTGGTCTGGCCTATCCCCGGGCCACATAACATGTAGATATTTATGTGAATGCTTAGCCCCAAACCTATGTGCTGTTGGCAAATCCTGAAACTTTGAAGACCTTGTGCTTATTCATTGAAGGTGTGCCCTTGAAGAGGACTTTGGGACCCTAGTCTTCTGTTGCTCTTTCTTACTTTTGCTCCTGTCAATGGGATAAAGGGGCTTCATCTAACACATGCTCACACTGTGGTAATGTTCTGCCTGACCACAGGTCCCAAAGCCATGAACTACTTTAGATAGCCTATTGATAGCCACATAGGTAGATAGATACCACCAACACACAGGGCTAAAATAAACCTTTCCCTTTTGAAGGTAATTACCTCAGGCATTTTGCTATTCGGACAGAAAGTTAATACACTATGTTGTTATTTTAAGATTCCTTAGCTGTAACACAGTATGAGCTATAACAGGAAAACCTGGTGAGTTAAACCTAACTTCTTAAAATGCCCTCTTAAAAGGATGAGAAAACAAGCTTCAGTCCAAGAGACCTTTAGAACCACATATGTAACATATAAAGAACTCTCAAAACATCTTTCTAGCATATGCCTGTGATCCTAGCACTCAGGAGGCTGAGAGGATTGTCCTGAGTCTGAGGATAGTCTGGAATATATAGCGAGTTTCAGGCTAGTTTGGGCTACAGATAAGATTCCAGTCTCAAAACAAATAGGCAAGCAAAACACTTCTATTACTTTAAAAACACCCAATTGGATGAATATAGACATTTCACTAAAGAGTAGGTATCCGTGATAAATAAGCATGTGATGGCAGACATCATTAGACTTTAGAAAAATGCAAATTAAGATCCAATGTGTTGGCACTATTTAAGTTAAATAAAAAATACTGATGTTGGCAAATTATGGAAAAGACTCAAAGAAATAGGAACACTCACCCACTTTGGATAGGATAATACGGCCAGTCTGGCAAATAATTTTATGATTCCTTTTAAAACTGCAAGTAGAACCATCAATTAGCATTTATCTCAGAAAAAGGAAAATTCTATTCACCCAGAATCTTGTGTAGAAGCATGTGTAGACCAGCTTCACTTGAAGTAGCTGAAAGGTAAAAGCTATCCACATATCCTTCAATGAGGAAATGGATGGAGAATGCTACCCCTATACCACACAATACCACTCAGCAATAGAGAGAAATATTGATATATGTAACACCTCGGGTGATTGATTGCCAATTGCACCATCCCACTTATATGTAACACTCTGAAAACTACATAGAAGAGCTGGGTATTTCTTTCCATGTTGATGGCAATCATCCAAAAATGGTATCAATGTTCCTAAAAATCTATTGGATTGTCTGCAGTGTGGCAAGTGCTGATCTTGGTGACCGTATGGATTAATCTTCATTGTTAACTTGACTGAATCAACATGTATCTAAATTCACAAAGCATGCCTGGGGTGTGCCTGAGAAGAGATTTCCTCCAGAAATGATTAACCATAGTGGAAAACATGCTTGAATGTAGGTATCGCCATCCTGAAAGCTGGGAGTTCTGATGGAAAACAAGTAGGAGAAACACTGCTAACAGACTCACTGTGACCCCGCCCTCCTCACCATGCTGTACTGTAACCTCTGGAATCATGGACCCAAGTCTGTCCTCCCCCCTCCCTCCCTGCTTTCCTCCCTCCCTGTTTCCCTCCCTCCCTGCCTCTCTCCATCTCTCCCATCTTTAAGTTTCTTTGCTCAAGTATGTTTTTCACAGCAGCAGCACTCAGACTAGTTTGGTGATGAGGGATAAGAAGGCCAAGGATTCTGTGTATGCCCAGGGAAAGCTGCTTAGGAAGCATGGTATGGTGGGCAGACTGCCAAGATTCTGGAGAAAGGGTAAAACCCTGATTTGGATGTGTTGGTATTGAATGTATTGAGCCATCCATGGATCTAGAGGTTGCTCTGCTGGCTGTGAGGTGAAGAAAGCATTGGGCCTGGGAGGAAAAACAGGAAGGACAGCCCAGAGACCCATGCTGAGCCTCGCTGTTAGCTCAGCGATGAAAATCACACCACATTGAAGTCATTATTTCATTTAATTGTTGTACTTGTAATTGTTGGTCTTCAGGGGGAGGAATAAATTAAAAACATTAGCAGCCCTCGCCTCTTTCAAGGAATCACTGTACTTAAAAAGAAAAAGCAAAGAGATGAAAACCTTAGTACTAACCAGGGGTTAGGAAGTTGGTGGGGGAGGGGAGTTTGGATTTAAAGGGTGACACGAAGGGGCGTCATTATGATGGTACAATTAATTATCTTGATTGTGCCCATTATTACATACAGTGCAGGCATGATAAAACTACATAGAGCAGCATATACACTTTGTGTATAAATCTGAATATTCTTTGTGGGTCAAACCAGAATAACTTGGTTTGGCTATTGTTCTACAATTGTACAATTGAGGGAACAATGATGAAGAAGACATGGGTCCTCCCTGTACCCTTCCCCCACAGCCTTCTTCTTCTGAATATTTCAGATTAAAATGTTAAAAAACAATATTCTTCACTCAGAAGAGTGCTAACTGGAGGGAAGGAATTGAATGAATGAAATTATGGTGAGAGAATGCAATGGTCAGGGTGTTTCTGGAAAATAGATAAGAGAATGGAATTTTTTTTAACAAATCATGTGCTGACGTTAAGAATAAGACAAAAGTATTGGATAGGAAAAATAAGAAGTTATAGAGGAGAGCATAATGACAATTCTTCTCCCCAGTATGGTGGCTCACATTTTTAATTCCAGCATTCAATAAGCAGGGGCAAGTGGATCTCTATGTTGGAGACCAGCCTGACTGCCTGACTACATACAGAATTCCATCACAGCCAGGGCTACATAGTAAGAGCCTATCTTTAAAAAAAAAAAAAAAAAAAAAAGGAAGTCTTTGCACTTTCTTCAACAACCTTGACATCCACACACTTGAGCAAATGTTTTTATGATAAAGAGCAGAACACTAAAACCAGCGGATATCATTTACTGGGCATTGGTTCAGGTATGGAAACACCTGGCCATCACAGCTCCTTTACATTTCCTCCAGGACAGGGGCTTATCCTTATTCATTGATAAGTAGCAGAGGCCTAAAGGGGTCAGAATCATCTGTGGTGAAGTGGGATTGGAGGCCAGGGCTGTGTGACTCCTATGCCCATGCTCTCTAACTCTCACCATAGAGGCTCCTGGGCCAGTTAGGAAGGTGGAGTGATCTCATCACTTACTGAATGCAATGGGAATCTTTTCTTCTTCTTCTTCTTCTTCTTCTTCTTCTTCTTCTTCTTCTTCTTCTTCTTCTTCTTCTTCTTCTTCTTCTTCTTCTTCTTTCCTTCCTTTCTTTTTCTTTCTTTTTTTTTTAATTTTTTTTATTTTACATGTCAATCCCAGTTCCCCCTCCCTCCTTCCCTCTGTTCTTTCTTCCCTCCCTCTTGCCCTCTCTCCCCCCTCACATGCACCCTGACCACCCTCCCATTCCCCCACCCCAAATCCACATGTAGGGCAATGCCATCCAGGTGGGGTCATGTAAATCTGTCAAGTCATTTGGTAGGGACTAGGACTTTTCTCCTGTCTCTAGGTCAAGGGAGTATCCCTCCATGGGTGATGTGTATGCAAGGTCCTTTTGTGCACCAAGAATACATCCTGGTTCCACTGTCTGAGGTCCCTTAGACTGCTCAGGCCTTCTAGCTGAGACTCATGTTCAGGAGGTCTGAGGCAGTCCCATGCCGGATTCCCAGCAATCAGTCTGGGGGCCCATTAGCTCCTCCTTGTTCAGTTCAGCTGTCTCTGTGTGTTTCTGCAACCTTGTCTTGTCTTCTCCCTCTGCATCTGGATTCTAGTTCAACTCAATATTTAGGTATGAGTGTTTGTTTCTGTTTCCAACAGGTACTAGATGAGGGCTCCATGATGGTGGATAGGTTAATTGTTGATCTCACTATCCAGGAAGGGCATTTATGGTAGCCTTTCCACAGTTGCTCAAATTGTTAGTTGGCGACAGTCTGGTAGGTCTCTAGACCTTTCTTTGGGTTCAGTTTTCTCTTCAAACCAATAATGGCTCCCTCTTTTATGTTCTCTCTCTCTCTCTCTCTCTCTCTCTCTCTCTCTCTCCCCTGTCTTCTATTCCTACCCTGACTCAATCATCCTAGTCTCATGTGCTTTCCTCTCCTCCCCTTTTCTTTCTCTTACTTCTTTCTCCATTCACTCCCCCCCCACACACACACTTCCCATGTGCTCTGGGGGACTTGTCCCTTCCCCCTTCTATGAGGGACTTTATATGAACTCTTAGAATACACCTTGTTGTATCCTAGTTCCTCCGGTGGTGTGAATTATAGGCAGGTGATCCTTTGCTCTAGATCTAAAATATATGAGTGAGTACATACCATGTTCTTCTTTTTGTGACTGGGTTACCTCATTCAGGATGGTTTCTTCTAGTGCCATCCACTTGCCTGCAAATTTCAAGATACCATTATTTTTTTTCTGCAGAGTAGTATTCCATTGTGTAGATGTGCCACATCTTCATTAACCATTCTTCAGTTGAGGGGCATCTAGGTTGCTTCCAGGTTCTTGCTATTACAAATAATGCTGCTATGAACATAGTTGAGCACATGTCCTTGTTGCATGGATGTGGATCATTTGGGTATATGCCTAAGAGGGGAATTGCCGCTTCCTGTGGTAAACTAATTCCCATTTTCCTGAGGAACCACCATACAGATCTCCAAAATTGCTGTATGAGTTTGCACTCCCACCAGCAGTGGAGGAGTGTTCCCCTTTCTCCACATCCACTCCAGCATAAGTTGTCATTGGTGTTTCTAATTTTAGCCATTCTGGCAGGAGTAAGATGGTATCTCAAAGTTGTTTTGATTTGCATTTCCCTGATAGCTAAGGATGTTGAGCACTTTCTTAAGTGTCTTTCAGCCTTTTTTATTTCCTCTATTGAGAATTCTTTCTTCAGTTCTGTACCCCATTTTTTAATAGGGTTATTTGGTGTTTTGTTGACTAGTTTCTTGAGTTCTTTTTATATTTTGGAGATCATCCCTTTATCAGATGTTGGATTGGTGAAAATCTTTTCCCAGTCTGTGGGCTGCCATTTGGTCTTGTCCACTGTGTCCTTTGCCTTACAGAAGCTTCAGAGTTTGAGGAGGTCCCATTTATTAATTGTTTCTCTCAGTGCCTGTGCCCCTGGAGTTATGTTTAGGAAGTGGCAATGGGAATCATTTTGGTTCCTCCGTGTAACAGCTTTGGCTGTCTTGGGACTTACCTCAGACCCACAGAGGTCCACCTCTCTCTACCTCCCAAGTACTGGGATTAAAGGTGTGCACCACCACACCTGGTTACAATGGGAATCCTTTTTAAACCATAGATAGAACCAATAGCATCCACATCTGCCTTTGCATTTAATGAACTTCACAGGCCACGGGGTGAGCACAGCACCTCAAAGCACAGCTTGTATACCTGTTCTTGTTAGTTTACACTCTAAACAGCTGTCACAAAGCAGTGCATCCAGGAACCCAGGCTTCAGCTACTGTGTTGCCTGGGAAACTGATAGACATCCACCAGCAAACTTAGTGTGTGCCTAATAAAGTTATGAACACAAAATCACATTTAAAAAGTATCTTATTCTGTATTCTGTGGGAAACTGGAGGTGTGATTTTTCTTTTTTGAAGATCAGAGAAAACCACCAATTTATTGATTTCCCATTTGCAAACCTTGTTTTTGTTTCTTCTGATGTTTCGATCTTGGACGCTGAATATGCCACAATGCATGTTCAGCATCCTCAAGTATCTTTTAGCTTGAATTGACAGCATTGGAAAGAGAGAGATATCTATTTGTCTTGCCTCCAATATTGTGCAACCAAATCTTATATTTCCACACTCAAAAGATTGTCTGCCCCCATCCATTGTGCCTAAGATGGCTATAGAGAATACATTAGAAAAATATTTAGCATGTGTTACTTTCGGAAGTTAGAGTTCTAAATCAAGTGTTCTGTTGAACAGCCTCGCTTTCCTGGATGTGTCCAGATTTTAGTACTGGCAGGATGCACTGAAGTAAGTCCAAACAGTGTTAAACACAGTGCAGTTGTACACTCAGCAACCACATGCTGCCAGCCTCTGCGGGCAACTGAAGAGGGAGTGTGCCCAGCTCTTACACAATGGTTTCATCTGCTCAAACAACAAAAGCACCTGTTGCATGGTGAGCTCACAGCCTGCTATAAAAACAACAGGAGCATTCATGTCCTAGCTCTTCCAAGAGGGCCAGAAGCTAGCCAGAGAGCCTGGGTAATTGTCCCATCTTTGCTAATCTTTAATTTTCTGCTCCATAAAAATCCCAACCCAGGAGAGTCTGAGAGGAAGGAATCTTGGCATGATGTACATGACAATGAGTCGCAGGGTCTCCCAGCAATATTTTAACAATACTGGTGAGGACCTGCTTATCTATTTTGTGTCAGGATAAAGTGAAGACGAATGTTCTTTGGCCATTATAAAACTGAAGAAAGGTACTGGCTGGGAAAGATTCACTAAACAGGAGACAGGTGCCTTCATCCTCTGAAATGCTCTTGTCAGGTATTCTTTTCTTTCTTTCTTTCTTTCTTTCTTTCTTTCTTTCTTTCTTTCTTTCTTTCTTTCTTTTTTCCCAAACTGAATAGATTTATTTTCCACCCTTTTTGTTGGCTCCAGCCATGAAATTGGTTTCATTGCTTTTAGGACTATGGTGAGGAGGAGTACTGAAGGGATCATGTAACAGGGCATATTAGGGTCTACTCACGTTATGGTCAGGCAACAAAGGAGTGAAGAGGGAACCAACAGTCCTCTCCCCGAAGACTTCCCATCGGCCTCATGGCTCCCACATAGGGCAGTCTAGAAAACAAATGGCAATTACCTCATATTGTTTAGTGTGAGCTTTTTCTCTGCCCGTGAGAATTTTCTTCAACTTTGTCAATGTTCTACTGAATAAAAAGAAATTGAGACTTGCATGTTTGATTCTCAACAGTTGTGTTTTTCTTTGTTCATGTTATGACAACCTGTTCTTATATGGATACAATGTCTTTTCCTGCTTGAAAATACTAACATTTCATTATTATTATGACTATTATTTTTTGGTAGTGCTAGAGGTTGAACTTAGTACCTCACATATGCTAGGTCAATGCCCTATCACTAAGCTACATCACCAGCCCTAATGATCTTATTGGTTCTGTTGTTAACGCTAATCTTTTCCTCTTGTATTTCATTCATTCATGTTGGAATTCTTTGCTGTATCTGATACTTGCTATGATTGAGTACTCTATGATCACCCGTACTAGTTAAGGCCAGGAAGTTTCTTCCCTCATGTTGAGCATCATGGAGTTAGTATGTTTATGAATCAAGACCAGAAAAAAAGCAGAACTAAAACAAAGGGGAGCCAAAGTCTGCCATAGTAGAAAACCACGTTCATGCACACACACACACACACACACACACACACACACACACACTCCAGAAAGAGATTGCATTTCTCTTCTAAATAATGCAGTAAAGACTCAGAGATAATGAGATGTGAGAGGTCTTCAATAAATCATTGATTGACACATTGTTCTCCAAGTGGTGAAGTTTATAAAAGTTCCTATACTTGTCAGGCATTTCTAAAGAATGGCCTTCGACCCTTTAATATGGTTCGTCATGTTGTGGTGACCCCCCAACCATAAAATTATTTCATTGCTACTTCCTAACTGTAATTTTGCTACTGTTATGAACTGCAGTGTAAATATCTGATAGGCTATCCCTGTGAATGAGTTGTTCAACCATCCCCAAAGGGGTAGTGACCCACAGGTTGAGAACCACTGGCTTACAAGGTCTGAAGTATTCCCCACAGGCACCTATGGTGAACACTGTCTCCAGCTGATGGTTCTGTTCTGGGCATTTACAGGACCTTTGGGACATGAGTAAGCAAAGGCTATAGGCCATTAAGAGCTAGGTTTTGAGGGTTTATACTTCACTTCTGCTTCCTGTTCAGCTTTGTTTCCTGTGTGGAATTGTCCTGTCACCTCAACCACTTCCTGTTCAGCTCTCTGTTTCCTGTGCAGAGATGCTCTGTCATTCCAACCACTACTCAGAGCTTCCCTACCTGCCATGTAGTCCCCACCACAAGGGACTGTGCTCTTGAAACCATGAGTCAAAGTAAACCTCTACCTTAAGTCGCTTCTGTCAAGTATTTTTGTCACAGCAGAAGGGAAGTAACATAAGGCTCAACACTTTCAATTCACTGCTGATATGGCCATATCTGTTGGTTAGTTTTTATTGTCAACTTGGCACAACCTAAAGTCACCTGGGAGAAAGGACACCTCCATTGAAGCATTGTCTCTATCAGATTGGCCTGGGGCATGTCTACAGACATATCTTCATTGCTAATTGATGTAAGGGAGCCCAGCTCATTATGGGCCTTACCATCCCTGGGCAGGGTGTCCAAGGCTTTGTAAAAGAGCATGCCAGTAAGCACAGTTCCTCCATGGTTTCTGCTTCACTTCCTGCTTGAGCTCCTGTACCTACCCCTCACTGATGTATTGTGACCTGGAAGTGGAAGCTAAATAAATCCTCTTCTCCCCAGATTGCCTTTGGTCATGGTGTTTATTACAGCCACAGAAAGCAAGCTAGAACCCTGCAGCTGTGGATATTAGTCACTACCCTATCCAAGCAAACCCATGAAGGTAGCTCCATTGAAAAGTGATAGATTATGTTCATTAATAAGAGACAGTGAGGTTGTTTCTGCAAGTTTGTTTGAGGATAAACGTTTTAAATGAACAATCAACATATGACACATTTCTCAACTTTAGACTTGGTCTCAGGTCTCCTCCTTTTACCTGCCCCTCCCCTTTTCCTTTCTTTCTCTTCCTTTTCCTTCCCTTCCCTTTCCTTTCTCTCTGTTTCCTTCTTTCCCTTTATTCTTCTCGCCCTCAGTTTTTGCCCCTTTTTTGCTGAAAATTTTTTCAAATAATGCATTTTGGTTACATGTTTTCCTTTTCCTCAGTTTTATGAGACCATGTCTCATCTATAGCCTAGGCCAACCTTGGAGTTATGGTCTTACTCTCTCGGCCTCCCAAGTATTGGGATTGCAGGTATACCTCCCTGCCTGGCTTATTAATTCATTCCTACAACAACTTGAAAGAGTCATAAAGTGTAGCACTAACAACATAGCCTCTGAGGTTGGGCTACCAGCATCACATCCCCACTTTATCATCTACCCCTGTCTGTTGCTGCCTGGCCGTTATCTATTCTTTCCTCAACTCCTCATCGGTAAAGCAGTATGCGGATAGAACTTACCTCACAGTGCTACTGGGAGGATCAAAGTAGTTAATTTATAGTGCAGTGTGCTGTCTGAACTATAGTGACTGCTGCAGGAATGGAGTGGCATTAAACTGCACCTAGAAGCTGAGTATTTTTCCTTCTCTCCATTCATATGGACAGGACTGTTTAGTAATCTACTAGCTCAAGACCTTGCTTCTTATCTTGGTACCAGCAATCTCAGAACAAAGCCAAGGTGCTTATTTGAACTCCCGGGTCACTTCACAGGGATCTTCTGCTCTAAACATAACAGGGACCATCATCAGGGCATTACAGCTAAGTCAGAGTGCAAGCTCATATTCTACACGGCTTTGCCATCTGACAACACGGCCCCACCCTTGACATCTAAGCAGTCCTTTTACCAGCCCAGCTTATTGCTAGCAATTCTTGAGGCCTTTGCCCTTTGTCTCATTTGCCTGAGATAGTCTTGGTAATACTGGCGAGAAGATCAGTTTCCCTCCATCTGGTCCTTATTCGAGCCATTTTATCCCAGGGCCTTCTCGGAGCACTCTGGGAAGTGCCCTTTCAGGTAGACTCATCCCTAACCTGCCTGGTTTCCCTACTGGACATGTGACTACAAGGCACACTGGCTCATCATTTGTTTATTAACATGGTGCCCTCTGTCCCTGACAAACAGGAAGAGTCCAGGAGAACAGCCACTTTATTTTATTCACTGTTGTTTTTTCAAGATCCTGATGGGGTGCCTACTCAACAAATTGTGTTACATAAACTGATGAGTTAGAGTTGATGGTAGAGCAGTTTCTACTGGACTTTAGATGCTGTATCTTAATTAACCCCAGGAAGTAAGAATCACAAGAGGACATTTATTTTCTTGCCTCTATTGTCCCCAAGAGGCCAGTTCTCAGATCCACCCAGCCCAATCAATCCCATTTCACTTTTATACCTGTGTCAGGTTTTTGTTACTGTTCTGTTTGATTAGTGAAGCTCTGTATGATACCCAACTTCATGTACTCATTTTTGATTGATTGGTTGGTTGATTGATTGATTGATTGATTTTCAAATAGTTTTTTTTAAATAGACTCTCACTATGTAGCCCAGGCTTATCTGAAATCTCTAGAACAGACTAGCTTCAAACTTACTGTCCCTCTGAGTGCTGAGATTACAAATGTGTGTCACCATGCTTATTTACATAATGTATCCTTTAAAAAGAGCCTTTCTTTTTTCTGTGTGTGAGTGTTTATGTCTATGTCTGTGCACCCCATGTGTGCAACTCCTATGGAGGACAAAAGAAGGTGCTGGATTCCCTGCAGCTAAAGTTACAAATGGTTGTGAGCCACCATGTGGGTGCTAAGAATTGAATCTGGGTTCTCTAGGAGAGCAGCCTGTGCTTAACTCCTGAGCCTTCTCTCCAGCATGAAAACAGGAACAACACAGATAAATCTCATGATATTTTTTTTTTTCTTTTTCCTTTCCTTTGTTGTTGTTGGTTTTTTTTTTTTTTTTTTTTTTTTTTTTTGGAGAATTTCTCTGTGTAGCCCTTGCTGTATTCTAGGCTGGACTTGAGCTCAGAGATCTGCCTGATTCTGCTGGGATTAAAGGTGTGTACCACTACCACCTGACAGTGAATTATATTTAATGAAAGAATCCAGACTGGGAGTATATCGGGTATTATTTTTGTTTATGTAAATCAAAGACCTAATCCATTGTGACAGTAAGCAGACTGGTGTTTGTTCAAGGAGGTAACAGAAGCATTGCAAAAGGCCTGAAGGATATGTCAGGGCAGAACCAATGACCACCATTTGTGTTTTGGTGATGGTTGCATGGATTTAGAAATAGGTCTATACTTTCCAAATTGAAGCCAGATGTGGTGCACACACCTGTACTCCTAACACACAGGAGGCTGAGGCAGGAGGATTGTGGGTTCAAGGCCAAGCTAGGCTATTGAGACCTCCTCTCTCCAAACAACAGCAGTGAAATAAACTTGTCAAATCATTTTCCTTATGTATATGCCATTTATTATATATAAATGTTATTTTGCTCAATAAAACTGTTTTGAATTGGAAAAAAAAGAAAGAAAAGATAACTTGCCCAAGGTCACACTATTTCTGGTGTGTCCTTCCATTTCCTATACTGCCCACGAGGTAACTAATGAAGCTTGGCTTTTTAACATTAAGGACTTCCAATTTGTGATAACGTTTATTCTCGGATCCCTGGTGTGAAAGGGAAACTGCATTTGTGGTGGGGAGCTGTACTCACATGCTTTCTCATGTGTTTCCTTGAGTTCAAATCAAAGCCAGGTAGAGAGAAGTAATTGGGTGCTATTTGTGGTGCAGGCACACAGAACTTCTAGATATGCACATGGAGGGAACTAAACATCTTGACCAAGGTCATTGCGAATAGCAGCTTTGCCTTGGGAATCAGAGTGGGGGCAGCCTACTTTTTGTCTTTAAGCATGAAAGGCGCAGTGTTCTTCCTTTTTTTTTCTCTCTTTATCCTGTGCTTGAGAACCAACCCAGGGCCTTAGTAGCCACTCTGCCACAAAGTCTCCACACAGCCATCCCTCCTTCTCCCATTCTTTTCTGCCAAATTATAACTTTTCCTCCCCAATAGTTTCCAAAATATCTTTCTCACCGATTTTTGTGCATATCTCCCTTTTTCTCTCATGTGAAGGAGATCTTCTAGAGGCTTCCCAGCACATAGGACTCATTGTTAATCTCTCTCCCAATTCTCCTTGGAAAAGAGGCACCAGCTACTAAGAGCCAGATCAACAGAACTTTGTTTGGCTAAGAAGTCATAGTAAACTGTGCATGTAAGATTAAGGCTGGAATCTCAAACCTTAGTAGATCACAATTTAAGACATGTGCTTCTCTTAGCTCTGGACACCTCTTGCTTGTCAGTCTCTGTGTTAGATTCTTCTCATAGTCTCATTCACAGAGAATGGCTTCTGCCCCAGACTCCATGGCTTCTCCCTACTAGGGCCATATACAATCTGATCTAGTTATTTGGTGCCAAGTGTTAACGATACAACAGAGCCCTCTCTACCTCCCCTGAGATTCAGATTAGTATTTGAAGGCATTTACTTGAATTTCAAACAGGTCCAAAATAAACTTCTGATTCCCTCCATCAAAATCCATGCCTCTCAGTATGGGATCTTCCTTAAATTGGGTAGATGACATTATCCTTTGTCAGTTGCTCGGATCGAACCTTTACCACTATTCTTGAACCCTCTTTTGATCTCATTTTTATCCAGTCTAGAGGAAGTCGTAGATATAGTTCAGCAGCAGCTGTTTTGTTTTGTTTTGTTTGAGACAGGGTTTCTCTGTATAACAGCTCTGGCTGTCCTCTAACTTGCTTTGTAGACCAGGCTGTTCTCAAACTCGCAGAAATCTGCCTGTCTCTGCCTCCCGAGTGCTGGCTCAATCCACATCTTTACTGAATACATATAGACTCTTCTTGTTGTAACTATTCCCCCAAAAATGTATTATCCAATGATTTCTATAACATTGACACTGTATTACATATTAACAGTGATCTAGAGATGACAAAGTTTGCAGAAGAGCATACATAGGTGATACACAAATACTGCACTATTTTGTATAAGGGTTTTGAGCATCTCTATATTTTGGCATCCAGTAGGGGAGGGAGGCTGGAACTGATTCTCATGACACTGCAAGACCACTTGGTAGCCAGAAATGTGACCATTTCGCACCCTTCCTTCCTGTTCTCACCTTAGCTTCTTGTGGGTCCTTTCTCTTAGCCTTCACCCCTCTTAAGTGAGCATTTACCAAAGCAGTTCTAATAAGCAGGCCTATCTTGCCTTGCCTCTCTCTCCCCACAAACCTGCCACCCAGCTGCCCTGTACCAGGGCCTACACGATCCTACCACTGGTTGCTTTTCTGGCCTGACACCAGTGCCCCCACCGTTTCTCCTTTGCCTCCAAACACTATAGCTCTCTGCTCTTCCTGGTACTCATCAAGCAAGCTTCTACTTAAGGAACTATCTGTTCCTTTGCCTAAACTGCTGGCCCTCCGGGTATCTGCAAGCCTGCTCCCACACTTTACCCAAACATCTTTGTCTCTGCAGGACCTCAAACTCCAGTGAGTAAAATAGCAATCCACCCACTCCCGCCCTGCTGCCCTCCCTCCCCAACACACCCGTTTTATTTTGCCCCTATTATTTGACACACTCTACACTTCTTTATGAGCTTATTGTCTCTTGTGTGGCAATACATGTTAACAACTCCAAGCTGACTACTTTATTATTTTATTACACCGTGTGGTGTATGTAGGCACTCAGTCTGCCTAGAATGAGTTCAGTCCACACACACTTGGGTGAAATGAATGCATTGCCACTCTGTAGCTCTGAAGCAGCTCCAAGTTTTTATCCACAATTCCCTATTGCTGTGGAATTTATTTGAGGATGGCTACAATCATAGCTCAGTCGGCTCGCCTTACATTGTTTTCACTCAGGTCAGCACACTGTGTAGTTGTGTTATCCTGTTCTGGGGAACATGGACGTAGGCTATTCTTCTCCCTTTTGTTATGTTTGTTACATCAGCAGAATATTTCTACAGGAGCAGAATGCCTGTTTAAGGCTAGGGGATGCACAGAGCCCGATGATAAGTGACAAGTTTGGTGTAATCTTGTCAGTCCTGTTTTTCCAGAGCCCATGCTGAATGCATGTTGTGTTCAGGGCTTTACAATACAGTGAGTCGACCTGATAAATTCCTCAGGTAGCAAAGCGGCTAGAGGTAGCTGTGGGCCTGATCGATCTTTTCTAGTGCTTTTATTAAAATAGGAATGTACACAAAGGTCATTTAGATCTTGAGGCATTTAAAAGGAGCTCGTATTTCTGAACAGTGATTTATGGGGAATCTGGAAGCAAAGGTTGTGTGTTTTCCCAACACTGATGGGAAGGGCTTGGGGACAGAAATCCTAGTAGCCTGGTTGGTCTCAGGTCCCTCCTCCCTGTCTTCCGCCTCCAGAGCTGCTCCAGTGGGGCCCACATGAGTCAGCTGCCCTCAGACACTCATTCTTTATTGTGATCCTGTGGGTGACATCAGAAGCTTCTCTTAAAAGGCATTGTGGGACTTCAAAGGGAGGAGAAATTGTCATGTGTGGGTCTCTTAAATGCCTCTTTAGAAAGGAACAAAGGAGTGAGTAAAATGTAAAAAGAAAATAACAAAAATTCTTGGGTGGCAGGATGGGGAGGGGTTTTGAGAAATCAGATTGGAAGTGAGATTTGTTGAGCTCAATCCTGGAGGCTTATGTCACAAGAACAAGAATTCCCATGTACTAGAAGCTGGTCCATTTCAGAGAAAGAATGTGTTTCTTACCCTCCTTCTCCTGGACCACACTAAGAGCAACTCCTTCCCTTCTCATATGCTCTTAAGCAAAAACTAGGTTGACTTGTCTCCGGATCCCTTTGTCCCTTCCCTATTAGGACAATCCACACCAGCTATGACTACTTCACCAAACCTTGTTCTTCCTTCTCATTATCTACCACATTCCACACGTGCACAGTTAGGATCTTGGGTACCCATCCCAGGCTCCAGCTAATCCATGAGCTAAGCAGTAGCTCTCCAGAAGCCACTTGGTTCCTCTGGCCAGGATCAAGAGGACATTCCAGTTCTCCTGCTGGGTCAGGATGTGGAGAGCAGCAAAGACAGAAGGCTCAGATGAGGCTGCCAGGAGATCCACTCCCTCTGGTGGCTTGAGGACACAGGAGGAGTCATGCTGGGAACAGCAGGCATGCCCCCAGGGTTGGGAAGTAGGTGGAGAGCCAGGAACAGAATGGACTGCTCTGGAGGCCAGAGCCCTGTCACTGCCCACTTCAGGCTGGAGTCTGGCTGGGAGTGCCCACGAGACAACTGAGAACTTTTATAATAGCCCTAGAAAAGACTGGAAAGCCCAGAGGAGTCAGTGAGTGAACAAATGACGGAAGGATTACAAGGGAAGAGCCCTGGGCAAAATTTCAAATGTAAAATAGGAACAAAGTCAGCAATACGTAAGAGGTGGTATGCTATTAACAGTTCATTTGGATTTACCTTTGTTTCTAGCACAAAAGCCAAACTTAATCAAATGAGCAGTGTGTGTGCTTTGTTACCCAGTTCCACCTGGAACACTTAACAAATGAGCTGTTGATGGCATAAGGCCACAGCTATGTGACGGCCATAAGATGAAGACCTTGATGTTCTTAGCTCTGGCCTTATGAACACCAAAGTCCTAGCATGTAACACACCAATATGCAGCATACATGTACTTGCATAACTTTTGTCAGTGTAGTTTTAAATTTATTTATTTTTTATTTTATTTTATGTGCCTTGGTGTTTTGCCTTAATGTGTCTGTGTGAGTGTGTCAGATCCTGGAGTTACAGACAGTTGTAAGCTGTTAATGTGGGTGCTGGGAATTTAACCCAGGTCCTCTGCAAGAGTACTTGGTGCTCTTAACCACTGAGCCATCTCTCCAGCCCCATCAATGTAGTTTTAAAGGTTTAAATCTGGCTAACAAATTGCAAAACAAAATTGATTCCCTCCTATTGCTTTGACAAATGGAACCTTCATAATGTCCAGATCTGAACATAAAGCCAAGTTCGATTTTAAAGTTCTCTGAACTGTCAGCACAAAGCTAGCTCATCTGATTAGGAAGTTTCATCCCTGACATTTCAGCCTTCAGCAATGCTGCCAAGATAGCCTGCCTCCCTCTGCTTCTGTCTCCTGTCTTGTTCTACTTTGCATGGTGGCTGGAAAGACTACCCTCCCAGCCATGCCACAGTTTCGAGAATTTCCCTGCCTATGTTGGCCATTTGGGAACATAGGCCCCCTTCTCTAGATGCCTGTGTCACGTAATATGACCCTTATTATTCCATCAGGATTGACACATATCAGTCTTGTCCTTCTCTTTGGTCAAATCACAAAGCTTTATAAAGTGGATCTTAACTAGGAGTGTGGGCATTGGATGGGCTTTTGTGTGTGGGGGGGGGTGGTTATTATTATTGTTGTTGTTGTTGCTGCTGCCGTTGTTACTGGTTTCTTTTAAGATCTTCAAAATGAAGGCCAGAGAGTTGTGGATTTCTCCAAACTGCCCACATCCTATTTTGAGACTAGCCTAAATGAAGCTGAGAAAGAGCTGCCTGGAAAGGAAGAGTTGCTTAGGGATGAGCCACACCCTCCTGGCTACCTGTCTTTCCAATTTTATTGCTCATCTAGTAGACCTAATAGATCCATGGACCTGAAAAACAAGGAGTATCCATTATCTGTCAGTGGCAGCATATGACAGTGTTAGCCTGATATTGGGGTCCTACACTTTAGAGCCCTGTGATAGAGTCATGCACCCTAAGGCTTAAGAATGGCAAAGGCTAGCCACTCAAAGATGGATTGTAACTGCTGCCCCCCCCCCTTCCTTGGAGTGCTAGAGAGACATGCTTTTGCTGGAACTCACAGACAGTGAGAACTAGCATCACTGGAACAGGAGACCCAGGCCCAGAGATGGAAACTGAAACACATCCAGGACAAAGGGACCAATGTGTCAAGTCTAGGAAAGAATGAACCAAGAGGTAAGAAGAGATGGCCCCAAAGCACAAGATGCTCTGAGGTCCAAGCAGCCCATATTTGTGCCATTCTAGGAATGTAGGAAATCTGAGAGAAGGGGTCACTTGAATTCAGGGATTTAAGGCTTGACTACCATCATAAAACAACAACAACAACAAAAACTAAGAGGAGGTTGGGCTGAACAGATGACTCAGTTGTTAAGAGCATTTTCTATTCTTATAGGGCACCTGAGTTCAGTTTCCAGCACCCACATATCCACTGACAACTGCCTATAACTCCAGTTCCAGGGTATTTTCTGGTTTCCATAGGTCCCTACAATTCTATGGTGTACATAAATTCACATAGCATGTGCAGCGCGCACGCACGCACACACACACACACAAATAAATAAAAATAAAATAAGAGGTGAATATCATCACATTGCATCATATACATATATTATATTGTCAAAATTAAAAGTAATTAATACAAATCAAAAGAAGCTTGAAAAAATAGGATGTTAGATCTATGGCATAGACTTCCAAGGTGCAGTTCTGTTGATAGACATACACTGGTAGCATTTGTTGTTAGAAAAAAGAGTTTTATCTCTCCGCCATTATCATGATTTGTGGTGTATTGAAGCCCCCTGGCACTTTTGCCCTGAAAGCTCCTCCAGAAGTTCTTGTGAGCCCTACTTTTGTTTGTGTGTTGCTGTGTGTATCTCTCTACTCCAACATGAGAAACAATCAAGCTATACATTTCCAGGAAGAATTCTTTCCCCAACAAATAATTCTAAGCAATTCAATTTATGACACTATTTATTGGCAGGTTTTCTTTTCTTTTTTTTTAATCTCCATGTGGTGATAGAAAAACAGCTAGCATTTCGTAGTAGAAACTTTTCTAAGTATATTTTCACATGCAATGATTATTGGTTATTACTGTTGTTTTACAAAGAAGATTTCAGATAGTTTTTGGTTTCTCACTAGTGGACACGATCTTGCTTGTATTAATTATTTTTCACATCATTGTGATCAAATACCTGAGAGAAATGCTTATTGGGGTTAGATTTCTTTAGCTCAAGGTTTCGTGGCCCCATGGCTTGATGAGAGCAGCATGCTGGCGTGGGTACACGGTGAAAAATGTTCTTACCATATGGCAGCCAGGAAACAGCAGAGAAGCTTCCTGTGGAACAGGCATATCCTGTTTCAAGCCACACCTCTGAGGTTTGCCTCCTCCACTTTAGCTTCCAGAAACCTCTCCAAGTAGTTCCACCAGCTAGGGACCAAATATTCAACACATGAACCTATGGGGGGACATTCCTATCAAACCGTAATCGTGCCTACATTGGCTGGTCAGTGAGAGTGAAGACAGTACAGGATGCACACATCTCCTAAGGAAGCTTGTGTACCAGAGTCTAATTCTAAGAAAGCATGCATCAGAACTGCCCTATACATTTGTTGTTGTTCACTGTTTTTATTTAATCATTGCTGGACTTCTTTCCTTCCTTTCCCCTTGGACCATGCTTTGTTTTGTTTCTTCTCTTCTTCTCCTCCTTCTCCTCAAGATTCTACTTCTTCCTTTTGTGATCTTTGCTCTTTACTTGCCATTATGCAATTTCAGGATCTGTTGTTTTATCACTAGCCAAAGAAAACTCCCAGGCTGCACCTGGGTTTTAATTTCTTGGTCAGATCTGCATGATTTGTGGGGAAAGGCTATTAAAAGATCATTGTCATCATTATTATCAACAGTATCTTGAAATTGCTTATTATTATTTTATTATTATTGGTTTTGTTTTGTTTGGAGACAGGGCATCAATCCATAGTCCTGTCTGGCCTGTAACTCACAGTGTAGACCAGGCTAGTCTTGACCTAACAGCGATCTACCTGGCTGTGCCTCTCAGCGCTAGAATTAAAGGCCTGAGCCACCATGCCCAGATTGGATTTTTAAACTTTTTCAATTTTATTTTATGCATTTTAAATTTTATTTTATTTGCCTACATGCATGTCTATGTACCCTGAGCTTACTTGTCTTTCAGAAGCCAGAAGAGAACTAGAGTTACAGATGGTTGTGAGCTGCCATGTTGGTGCTGGGAATGAAAACTGGTTCCTCTATAAGAGCAGCTGGTACTCACAACCATTGAGCCACCTCTCAAATCCCATCTTGATAATCTCTTTTAAAAAATTGTCTCTTCTTTAGTATCTTACACTGGAAAAACATGGAAAACAACAATGTAATAGATATTGCCAAAAATAAACAAATCTGTTTATTGGTGAAGAGATGGCATAGCTTGATGGATAAGATCATCTATCAAGGGCTGAGGGCTGGAGAGATGGCTCAGTTAAGAGCACTAGCTGCTCTTGCAGAGGACCTGAGTTTAATATCCAGTAACCTCATGTGGCTCACAACCATCTATAATGAGATCTTCTTGCATGCAAGGGTACATGCACACAGAATACCATATAACAAACAAACAAACAAGCAAGCAAACAAATATCATTAGCTGACTCATTCAAAGCTTCTCTATGAAGTGAGAACATTGTAAAGATTAAATGAGTTCTTACATAACAGAATGTGTTACATAACACATAACAAGTGAAATATGACACATATAAGTTATATATAAGGGTATGTCAATTTTTATGAAGAATTTTATGAAGAAAAAATTATTTCTAAAATTGATCCCTCTTGATTAACAAACATGGCAACATGGAAAAAATCAGATACCCTTTCATATTCCGAAGCTAACCAGGAGCTAAAGGGTGTAGCTGCCATGCAGATTTTGGTGCCTCTTCTATGTTTGTGTATATTCATAAGCAGGAAGATGATTATGTGGTCTCCATAGCCACCCAGCTTCATGTTGTTGAGATATACCTCTGGGGACAGGCATGATTTCCCTTCATGGTAACAGATGTTTAATATTCCGTTGTATGAACACACCACTAAGAACAAATGCATGCAATGGAGCTACAGTGGGCTTTCCTGGAACATGTTCATGCAAAGACATGGCTGAGAACAGAACACAAATCTTAACTCTCTCCAAAGGAATGGACGGATTTACTCTCTCACCAGCCATTTTCTCATCTTTCACCATCACTTGAGGCCATTAGATCCCCTGGCTTTCCCTGTGTGATGGGGATAAAACGTTTTGTCAGTATTTTCAGTTCAAATTCTATCTTCAATTATAGTGAACATTTCAGTGTTTATTTGCCTGGGGAGTTTCTTCTTCATTGACTTGCTTGCTCATTTTCATTTTGGATGCCTATTAGTATTCATTTTCTATTTTTCTATTTTCTTGTTGATTTATAGATATCTTCTTTCAGAATGTGGTTTGTTTTCTTTGTTTACACTGTCTTCTATAGTATCAGACACTCATTTTAATGTGGGATAATAAAACAATGTCTTCCTCTATGCTTTATTTGTTAAAAGCCCCTTATGTCAGTATACTAGAATGCACCTTCCTGTGTTACTGGCCTTTAAATTTTCATAGTTTTTCCTCACATATAGCTCTCAAGTCTAACAGGAATTTTTTTCTGCTTATGGCATAAGAAAGGGATATATTTAACTTTTCCTGTATGGAAAACCAATTTTTCTGAGACTATTTATTGAATCGACATTCCTCCATGAATTTTAGACCCACTCCTATCATATTCCAGGCCTTCATAAAAACCTCTCTCTCCCTAGGCTTTGCAGGTTCCACAATCTTATTTGCTCTGTGCCAAAGACCACAGTGTTTTAACAGTGTTGATGTAGGGAGGAGTGAGCCCTCCCGCTTATCAGGGTTCCTCAGAATTGCCAGTGTTATTAGAAACGACGACAAGTTCTATTTAACAATATTTATTCTCTATTTTTCTAGCATCTGGGTTGCTGTGTTTTTGAGCTGTTCTAGCACCATTCACCCACACTGGGTCCTCATGAATTCCTGCAGCCATCTTCCTCATGTCTTTAGGACTCTCTCCAACATTCTGCGTTCCTCTGGTGCCCCTTTCAGCACCGTGTACCTTTTGTTTCTTCTTGTTGTATTAATTGTGTTAGTTAGCTCTTCCAATATAGGGATAACACACACATACAGAATAACCCACATTTAGAGATAAGGCTTTTTTTGACTTTAAGCTTACTTGGAATTTTTGGGGTTTTTTTTTTTAGATTTTTTTTTGGGGGGTAGACATACTTAAGACAATCAACTTAATTCTTAAACCTTTTTATAAGGGTGCTGCTGTACTTCTCTTAGCCTTTATTTCTATGATTATGATTGTGATTAGGGTTATATTATTTTTCATACTCAAGATTATATAAGAGGAGGTAGCACATGGTAGGTGCTCATTTAATTAATAAAGCTCAATTTTCAGTGTCTATGATGTCCCTCTAAGTACATATTTAGGGATACTCAAATATATTAAGTATAATTCAGTCTCACTCGTATTAAATTCCAGTCTCTCCTCCATGCCTATGTCAATGTACATTCTACCAACTCTACTGAGAGATTTTACATAATCAGACTACCTTGCTGGATCTCTTCAGGCTTAAGAAATGACCCACTTAACACCAAGAAGGTGTTATTCTCTTAACCATTCTCTTTGAATGTGTGCAAGCTGTCCTGAAAGATGGTTAAACCAAATCTTGTTTTATGAGGGATGTACAGAAGAGTATAAAGGAGTTTGAGTGCACACTTCATACACTTTTAGTATTTTGGTATATAGCAATCAAATAGATAAACTTAACAAAAACTATTGAGACCAAGGTTCAGGCCCCACAACTGACCGTTCCCTTTCATAGCTAACTTCATGCTCTTATTCTTAAAAAGGACCCTCAAATTTTTCTAAGTTTAAAAGTTAGTACCGCTTCAAGGTAATCAGGTAATTAACTTTTAAAAATTTGGTTCCTTTTCATTTTGTTTTATGCTCTGTCACTTAAAAATATAATGTTTGCTCATTGCCATATGCTGTTGGAAATTTTGTGAGGCATCAGTGGCCCAGTGTGTAGACTGATTTATTGCAGTGATTCATCAAATCAATCCTCCGTGGTTGGACATTCTCTCTCATCCATATTGTTCTGATAATCTGAGTTCTAAATCATATTTGTACCTAAATGTGCAGACTTGGAATTATTAATTGAAACTGCAATATTTGGGAATATATATTTACAAAGAGCCTTCCCAAGACAAGTATGAGAATATCGTTCTAATTTTTCTCAGTACTGCTGATTTCAATTCTGTAAATGTTAAAAATGACCTTCCTGTTTTTATTTTAATAATTTTCATAATTTGAAAGCATATTTTCCCATCAGAAATTACTACTGTTACATATATTCAAAGGCCTTTTGCCACTGGTGATGCATATAATGATTTGTGGTTTGCATAATCTCAAAGTGGATTTGAAGAAACTGGGAAACTTAGATCATTTGGAATTGCTGCATCACCTGCCTGTGGATAATGCCTTCCAGGAGTAATGTGTTGTCATTCCAAGAAGCAGGCACATATTAGAGGTACACAACCACTGTACAGGGAGAATTGAATTCATTTAAAGTAAATATATTTGGACATCTATGAGGTACTTCACACTGTATTTGGTATTACCATCTGGTGAGAGAAAATGGTTTGTATACAAGCCACTGCAGTGAAAAAGTAAGAGGCATGCCTGCAATTTTAACCAAACACAATGTAAGCATGCATATGAATGAAGCTAATTCCTCAACACATAATGAAGTTCTGATGGAGAAGTGGTTAGAGACTGTATTGGTTGATCTATGGTGTCAGTTTCCTTAGACTGAATAGTGCCTGTAAATGAAGATGATGGACTTGTGGTCAGGGGCTGTAATGGTTGATTTGGAATGTCAGTTTCCTTAGGTTGAAGAGTGCCTGGGAGATTACTAAAGCATGTTGTATCTGTGGTAGTGTTTTCAGAGAAGACTGATGAATGTGAGAAACACTATTCAGTACATAGGCTAGGGTTCTGGTTGGAATAAAAGGAAGAAAGATAAAGCCTGCCATCAGGCATTCTCTCTTCTTCCTGACTGTTGTGAGGTGAGCTGCTTGGCTCTGCCTGCTTTCCTAGCTACAATGTACTGAAACCTCGTAAGTTGTGAATCAAGAGAATTTTCTTCTCTTAAGTTGTTTTTCTTGGGTATTTATCACCATAGCAATAATTCTAATTAGAATAGAGAAGGAAGCATGTTCAAAAGAGGTGTGTGTGTGTGTGTGTGTGTGTGTGTGTGTGTGTAGCAAAGTATGGGCAAGAAGGCCATTATAAGCTAGTAGTCCAATAAACTGAATGTGAATGACAATATCCAGTATCCTCACAGTGGTGCCTGGGAAGATGGCATGACTTGAGTCTAGGTCTAGGAGGATAAGGTTACACTGTGAATATCCTTAGATACTTTATTATGACAATGACTATATGAGCTGTCCCACATTCTGGAACCAATACTGAAGTTTGTAAGATGGTGAATATATGTATGTATGTATGTATGTATGTATGTATCTATAATAACATAGGAATGACCTGCCAAATATACTTTGGTTTATTGTACTAAGATTCTTAGATAAATTCTACAATAATTTTGTAAAACCATTGTGGTAGAAGCAATCTCAGTTGTTTAGGGGTTTTTTTGTTTTTGTTTTTTGTTGTTGTTTTTGTAAGAAGGGCTCCATATATTCTGAGGTTCATTTTAGAACTCTAGTGTGACTTTCTGAGCTCCCACTTCTTCGTAATCTCTCAGCCTAGTACTTGGGGTATAGAATTTCCTTCCGTGTGTCTGCATTCCCTTCAGTTGGGGAAAAGATGGAAATTTCTTACCTAACAATCTTCAGTGTGATCTTCAAGCCACATGGTCATTTGAAAAATGTAAGGCCAGTTCAGATCACTTGATGATAAAGACTAGATGGACAAGAATGAGTGCAGAATTTTAGAAGCAGTATGCTTCAAAGGCTGCGGGATCTTCAAAATGGAACTGTATGTGAGTCTTAGTTATTGGCTGTAACTTCAAGGCAAGCCACTTGGATCTTACAAGCTTCTGTTAATATTTCCATGACATGAAACTGGGTGGGAGTAACACTTGGACAAGGATGCTGTCTGACAGGATGGAACCCCTGCCCAATGTCTGGCATGCAGTGGATACCCCCATAAATGTGTTTCAGTTGTTCTCTTCATCATACAAACTGAGATTATGGCCCACAGGCATCCTCCATGAACCTGGAGCAGCCATCACTAACTTGCCAAAGCCATGTGGGTTTTAGTTTATCACTGTCAGAAGAGAATTCTTTCTGAATTCATGAGTCTTTAAAAACCTTTCCAGAATCAAGTGTGAAAACACCGTTTCCCTCTGTTTGCAAAGGCACCATCTCCATCTTCTCTGAACTATCATGTTCCATAACTGGACATGTGTACCCAGCTGGCAGCTGCACCAGCCAGACCTGAGGTAACTGGAGTTTAGTCCCAATTTGTTTCCACTCCAGAGTCTTTAAATTCTATTTCAAGCACACACACATACTGAATGCAGATGTGGGGATGAAAACCAGGCCCACTGGGGTGGCAAGGCTGTGATATTGAACTGCTGCCAGGCCGTTCTGAAAAGGCCTCACCTGGGGATTGTTTCAGGCCCAGCCTTCAAGAATGGTTGTAGCCTTTTCATGTGCTATAAACTAACCCCTGGGATAGTCACCGTAATTCTCATTCAGAGAAAAACGTTCCACAGTCTGTGATCAGACAGGCCTGAAAGATTTTCTCTGCACTCTAAGGAATTTGTGGCCTCATAGGCACACAGGAGAACTCTGTCCCTGAGGATCTGACATGGGATGGGCAGAGAGGAGTAACAGAACTGGGCATGCCTAATACACAAAGATGACTTGGGACACGGGAACATTCATTTATAAGTGAGATCCTACGAGCCTAAGTAAATCATCTAGAAAAAAAAAATTTACAGCTCAGATAGTCCCTATCCAAAATGCCCTTCTTTTTCTAGGAAGGTGGATGCCTGATAAAAATCTCAAGTGTTCTCTTCTTTCATGTTAAAAGCTTTCATAAAGTGTGTGAAATGCTTGGGAGTCTGTTAGCATGAGGGCGGGAGGTCAGTCATTCCTGATGGCAAATACACGGTGACTGACATGGCTCTTTCTCAGAGTCTGAGGGTCTCTTCCTGTGGGCCATTCAGTTTTCAAATCTGGTTCCTACAGTGGGGTGCCACCCCCTAGCCTTGTCCTGTAATCCTGATCAGCCATAATTTAGTCTTTCGGCTAAAGTCTTGGGACGTGTGAAAAGGACACAGTGAGGAAAGGGAACAGAAGACACATCTTTCCCATTGGGAGAACATGAAGTTGGCTCAGACCCCTTGCTTTTCAGCTCTGATTGCCCACGTTCAAAGGGAGCCTGGCACTCCTGGATCTCTGCCCCTACTCACTTGCTAATGACTTTCCCCCTTGAAGATGTCAGTGTTAGCTTTCCCTCATCTGTCTCTTACCTTCTTTCCTTCTTTTAATTCTTTGATATGTGCTTTTTCTTACCTCCTTGCCATTTCAGTGGAGTTTCTGGAGGATGTGTGTGTTAGATGAGATGCCATATTTAACTGGAAGCCGTCTGTTTCCTTTTCAGTCTGTCCCCACTAACCTTTACCCAGAGGTGCTAGTCTACTCCCCGATGACTTCTCACAAATACACTAAAGCCAGAATCCAGAATCCAAACATGAAATCTCAACATGTTTGACTTAACGTTTCAGTTATCCATGTCCAAATAGCAGATGAAGGCAAATATGTTTGTTTTGATTTTCTGTTGCTATGATAAAATACTCCGACAAAAATCAGCTACAGGAGAAAGGGTTCATTTTGGCTGACAGTTCCAGAGGGATAGGGTCCAACATGGTGGAAGAAAACATGACCACAAGCACAGGAAGTGGGACAGCAAGATCCTGAAGCTGGGTGATCACATTTCATCTGCACACAACAAGGAGAAGAGTAAATGGGGGCAGACTATCTATCAACCCTCAAAGCCCGCCTTCAGTAATAGACCTCCTCCAGCAAGGCTCTGTCTCTTAAGGGTTTCATAGCTTAATCAAACAGTGCCCCTGGTTGAGGAACAAGTTTTCAAACATACGAACTCACTGGGGACATTTGATATTCAATCCAAAGCAGCAAGCATGATAGCCTGGGATTGTTCCTACAGTCATTTACTGACTAGGACTCTCCAATTGCAGTAGCGCTTGGTGGGAACATGTGCTTTCTTTTACATGGCTAGGGAGTTCATGACCAAAGTATTCATCCAGTGTTCCTAGCTGTATGAGGGTGCATTGCTGGAGCAGTCAGACAGGGTTCCCATTCTTCTATATTTTACCTCTTTCTGGGCTCAGGTTGGATTCCTCAAATTGGGGTTCTGTTAGGGAACACTGTCAAACCTCACTCATCAAGAAGACAAATCCAGTGTACCAGCAAGTGTCAGGTCTTCATTTTGCACCACATTGGCTAATGTCTCATTGGCCAAATGAGACATATGCCACATCCCTTGAAACTCTGATATTCAGTGATGGTATCTGTGGTAACCAACTTGTCCCATTTTTATTTGGTATGTCAAGTTGCCAGCCTCTTCAAGGAAGTTTAACATGATATAAACATTCAATAGCTATAGTAAAACCATAGAAACATACTATTTCCACTCAAAGTGTTTCTGGATGAACTCCTAAGACAAGCTATAATGATTGTGTCTCCAGTTAATGAACTACAGGGTCAGAGTAACCCTTCAGAGTCAGAATCCTAACTATACCTTCTGAGTACATTATGTGTCCTCAGGGTTAGATGCTTGTCCTTTTGATTCTAAATCAGTGGGGAAATGGCCTGGTTAACACCTGCCCAAAGAATAAAACGGGGTACTTACATGATAACCAGATAATGCATCATTCTGTGGAAGCTCCAAGTGAGCATCCCCCATTGCTTTCCAAGTTTGTTCTGAGCATCTATAACTGCAGTATGGTAGGCATGGCCCAGCTTCTGCTTCACATCCCATGGTTCTTGATCTACGAGCAGATAACTATATATTCTTTTCTTTACAGGTGTTCTCTACCTCCAGTATGGAGATGAAACCAAACAGCTGCGGATGCCGAATGAAATCACAAGTGCAGACACAATCCGTGCTCTCTTTGTAAGTGCCTTTCCACAGCAGCTCACCATGAAAATGCTGGAGTCGCCCAGTGTTGCCATCTACATCAAAGACGAAAGCAGAAATGTCTATTATGAGTTAAATGATGTGAGGTAAGTAATTTAGGGCAGTAGTTTTGGGTGTTTGTTTATTTCATTTTGAGGGTCTTGTCACCACCATGTTTGATGTCTAGACTTTGCTCTCAGTCCGAATTTCTCATCTTGGTGGAGAAAGCCCAGTCATTACATTTGGCATGACTGCTGCACATAGATGGGAATCTATGTCTAGCTACTACAGTTAAATTCAAAGATGTGGATAGACTTCTTCCAAGGAGACCTGTGGATGTGTTTCTGTCTCTGCCTGTATGATAGCTGACAGGAACATAAGAAGTGTCCCAGCTCTGCGTCTCACCTGAAAGTCAAGGGAACTAAAGCCCAGAGAGGTGGTAAAGAAATGTCAAGAGCTAAAGGCATACTTAAGACTGAAAACTCCAGACTCCCTCACAAAGTACTCTTTCTTCCATGACAAAAGAGTCATCCTTTACCCGAGAGTGTCCCTTGCCAAAGCACTTTCTCCAGGAAGCTCAGTTGGGCAGATTAACAGGAATACTAACATCAAGGAGACAAGAGCCTTATCATTAATTGCAGTGATGTTGTCTATAGAATGAAGGGACCCCCTTCTGATCTATTCCTGCCAAGCAGCTGGGGAAACAGGATTTAAATCCATATAAATAAGTAGTTGCTGGTATAGCTCCTAAATAGCTTAGAAGTCAAATGCTTAATCTAGCCCTTGCATTTTATAGAACCAGGAACTCAAGTATATCAAAGTTAAGGGTCTTATTCAAGAACACACAGCCAATTAAGACTCAAACACACACACACACACACATACACACACACACTTGCGCACACACACATCTGAAACCATGAGGGGCAGGACTCAGACTTTCTGGTCGCTACCTTAGAGATAACAGTTTCTCCCCCTGTTTCTTCATCATGGAAATAGCAATAACAAGCAGCACTTAGTAAAAATGTGCCTGCAGAACACGGATGCAGGCTGATCCATATCTAGCAGTAATCCCAGATGACATACTGAGACAGGTGCCAAGGTGTATGAGTAATTTAGGGCTTTCAGAATTTGACACATGCCCCAAGCTATAGGTGCTACATCTGTTCTGAAACTTCGTGCTTTTGGAAAAAAGGTTTAAATATTTATGATAACTGAAAAGTCATGCTTATTATTTTAGATAAATTGTTAATCAAGCTGTCACCTTTTTTTTTTTAATATACAAAACATAAACTTAAACCAGAGGTAACCGTATTATATTTGAAATATATACATGTAATAATATAAAGGCATGTGGTATTTTTTACGTGGACAAACCACTTCACGGCAATTACCTTATATTTCTGCACACACGGGTAGAGGCATTGAGGGACAATGATAGTGACTAAGTACGAAAGTAAGAAACCACTTGATTGCAGACCCTAAGGCTGTAAGGAAGCAGTTGGGAGTAACTGGATTGCTTTTGCTTTCAGCCTATGGGAACATTTGCATATTGCCACAAGTTACCATTTTCTAGACCCTTTCCCAACTCCTGACTCCTAACGTATGGCTCCTTGGGCTTGGTTTTGCATTCTTTGGAAATGTCAGGAGGGGACTTGGAAAGAGCCAAGGAGGGAAAAGGTCGTGTTTCTCCTCAATGGAAATTCAGTGGCTAAACTAAAAGTGATGCCTGTTGAAAGAGACACTTTTAAGCACTGGTAATTTGAGGGTATATCTCAAGAGAAGACTGCCTGTCAGGAATAAGGCCTGGGTTTTAGTCCATGCCCCACCACCCCAGATGCAACGCACACGCACACACACGTGCACGTGCATACATGTACGCAAACATACGTGCAACCTAATAATTCTCAAATACATTACTGTATTGTTTGTTTTTATTGCAATAATGGTAATTTTTTTGGCACTTGGCCTACCATTCTCTCTCCTTAAGTTGCTTTTGTTTCTTTAACTTAAATGTGAAAAAATGAGCCTGAAAGTGTTCAGGATAAAATATTTTTGTTTGTTGAATATAATGTTTACTTTAAATTATCATGTATATCTTCCCCATAGTACCACTTAAGTTTTAGCTTTTGTACATAAGATGTTTCTATTTAAGTGTAAGGATGGAAATTTTTAACTCAAACATTATGTAATACATTTAAAAAAAAGAATATAGATAGGTGTTAACTAAAGACAATGGCTTTAATCTTCTGAAGCCACACAATTCCAGTTTACATCTTTCCATGTCCTAGATGTCAGAGCTCATTTGGTAACCATTTGACTAGTTCTTTACTGTGCTGCCTTCATATATTTTCCTCAGGGAGGGACTGAAGAGAGGTCAGGCCAGGATGCTATAAGGTAAATGTCATCTGCAGTCTGGCCTTTTACTGTTGGCTCATCTGAAATGGATATGTTTCCAAATTAATCATAAACCAAGCTCATATATTTGAAATACATTTACAATCTCAGTGAGCCTTTCTCATGCCGAGTGAGATTTCCAGTTTCTGTACATGTCACACATGACGTCTGCTAGCCGGAGCCTGGGTTCCTTTTATGAACCTCCACATCCTTACTCCCGACTCTCTGCTCTGCATTAACCTAGCCCCTGTTGATGACAGAGGCTGCCTGCTCCCCCAAGCTCACTTCTAATGAGCTACTTGAAACCTGAAGCAGCCATGCAAGCTAGGACTAGTTGGTGCTTCAAAGCAGTGGCTGCCGGAAATTTAGAGAGAAACAAGACTCCCCTAGAGTCCTCTACTTTATTTAAAGCACAAACATAAACCTAAGGATCCCGGGGGTTGTGGTCAACCCTCTCAGTGCAAGTACACCTATAAGAAAGACACCGTCTGCCTGCCCACCCCCACTCAGCTCCAGCCAGCACTGGGTGGAACCGCAGTGTGGATGGGCTAGAGGAACCACAGATCAACCTAAGGAGAGAGAAGGACCACTCTCATGTGATTTGAAGGTAGGCTTTGAGTGGGATGCAGAACCCCTGTCTTCCACAGTTGGATTTCTTGGCTCCAACAACTGGGATCCAAAGCAGTGAAGACTCTGTGAACTGCTTTCCCTTTGTGCTTCAATTTGTGCGGAGAAAAGTATTTTTAAGAGTGCACCGTGGGAGGATGAAAATACATTGTTCAATGTACCCAGTTTGATCCCCTTTGATCTTCCTTCTACACTCTATATACATTTTGTTTCCCTTGCTGAGCATGTCTGAAAGCAAAAAGAAAATCATTTTTATGTGTACATTAATTAGATAAGGAGAAAACCAGGTGTTTAGGCAAAGTAAACAATTAAATATTTAAATATTAACCAAAGCTCTTTGAAGGTATTGTAAATATTGGCATTTTACTGCCTTCAGGAGTGTTAGTTTCCCATACTCTGAAGCTTGAAAGCAAGTTCTTGTTACCTGATATTTATGGGTGGATGTGAATGCTGCAAGAATAACACGTTCCCTCGGAACAAGACGAGGGAAGAGAAGCCAGAGTCGTTTTTTTTTCTTCTTTGCCTTATTTATTTTCACCCATTTCATGGTGAAAGAACTTTTTGTCTGGTTCATGGTAGACACCCGCCAGAGTGTCTGTCTGTGTCTTTTACCTGATGCTTAAAGATAGAGAGAGGAAATGGCCAGGATCAGGCTCCTTTCGTCTGCCATAGTGATGGATGTGCTTGATTCCAGGAACATCCAGGACAGATCCCTTCTCAAAGTGTACAACAAGGACCCTTCACATGCCTTTAACCACATGGCGAAAGCTGTGAACGGAGACGTGAGGGTGAGTACTGCTGTTGTGGTTCTGACTGTATTCCCAGCTCACGCTGTCCCTTCTCACATGCCACCACCAGCCCATTACCACATTTCCCGGGATCGTGTTATGTGACTCATCATTTGTTCACTGTAAAACAATAAGACTTCCTGGTCATTTGGAGCAAAGAGGTTAGAATGGGGCTGGTTCTATCTCCATTCCCTTAGCACAGATCTCAGTTTTCATTTTTATTCGTTTACTTCTTTATTTTAGTGGTGCTCAGGGTAGAATGCAGAGCCTCCCAAATGCTAGGCCAGCAAAAGGCCTTTCACTGAGTTCTTCTGTATCTTCAACCCCAGGCACAGAGTTCAGATAAATCCTCACTCTGAAGATATTGAAGGTTCCTGAATGCCTTCCATGTCAGTATCCTTGGTCTGTAATGCTTCAACTTATGCAGAGAATATGATGCAATGTTTTAACCCAGTAAAAAACAAACAAACAAAAAGCATGCATGAGTTGCATGAAAAAGCAATTCTTGTTCTCACATTAGCTGTTCCAGGCCCCAGCATCCTCATGTGGTTGCTCACCTGCTAGTTCAGAGCTGTTTGCTCTTTATAGTAAGTGTTGCCGAATCTTCTCTGAACTATGTTGAGGGCAGAATATAAATACCTACATGATTTGGAAGCTGAACTCTCTAGATTTAGGCCATCTTGGAAGATTACCTCAATTTTTACAATACTCATGAATGTTTAGAAGGAAAAAAAATACAGAAAAACTGTTTGAGAAGAGTCTGAAAATCACATTAATGCAAGTTCACTGGGAGGGCGGGCGCCATGTCTAGCTTAAATAAAAGTGGGAACAAAAAGTCAATTTTTCAAAGTGCACCCCTTCCCCAACACATGCACAATGTGCATACAAACACACCTACGAGCACACTGGAGTTCAACTTTTTATATACATATACATATACATATACATATACATATATATATATACTTTTTATTGTTAATGAAATCTAGGCAATATTTCTTACTGGACTTTCAGTGAGTGAGATTCTCCCTACTTCCTTACATTGTACATGTGTTTCTTCTTGCTGCTGTAACAAATGGCACAATTTCATGTATTAAAGCAGCACATACTTATATTACAGCCTTGTGTATCTAGAGAGTCTTACTGGTCTAAATAAGGACTGACCAGTCAAGCCAAATTTTTTCTAAAGAATCTGTGTATGTGTGTGTGTGTGTGTGTGTGTGTGAGAGAGAGAGAGAGAGAGAGAGAGAGAGAGAGAGAGAGAGAGAGAGAGACTCAACAATTACCCAACAAATGTTCATAATGTAGTTAGCAGAAAAGTCCTTATGTTTTAGTAAAGATTACTCAGAAAAAACTCTTTCAGAACCACCTAGGGATAATCATGTCTGAAGTTTGTAACTTAGACCCTTTTCCTAGATTCCAAAATGTTAAAGATGTGGAAATCTTTCAGCCTCCTCGTTGGGCTTTGGGAGTTGGAGCTGTTCCCTCTGTCTTCGTGAATACAGCTGCATTGCTGGGGAAAGGTTGGGAATTTTGCTAAGCCTTGCCTGTGCACAGCCCAGCTGTAAAACTTCACTGCTCGTGGGGAAGAACTGAAAGGACACAGAGCAAGCATCAGTAGTTATCGTAGACTTAGACTAAACCAAGCTGCATGGTGGTCTGAGGCGTGTGGTCCTGTGTGCTGGTGCTGAGTGTGGCCAGGAAGGAATGCCATACCATTCACAAGCATCAGTCACAGTGACTCTGCACCTGATGTCATTAGACTTGACTCACCAGCCTCCAGAGACAGCCTGGGCCAGACCTTTGGGCCGCCTACTCCTTACCAATAAACATGCATATGAAAGAGATAGGAATTGGAACCATCAGAGGAGCTGGAGCAGCAATGCCTGGATTCTACAATGGCCTCTGAGATTTTCCTTAAACAAGGACTTTAATACCTTGCCTTTGAGTCAGAAGAAATAAGACTGTGGATCTGCAATTTATAGGCAACTCTCCCAGAGCGTTTTTTTATGATAAGAATGGCGTCGCCCAGGAAGCAAGTTAGACCAAAGTATTAACTCTGAAGTTATGGGTCTCTGAGTGTGCTGGAATTTATGTGGGAAAGCAGGCATCTAGGCTTTCATTTAACATCTAGCTGAACGTTGCTGAGGCCTCTGTATCTTGTTCTTCTTGGCCAGAACTGAACATACCTTACTGGACTCCTGAGTCTGTTGACTCTTTCCACATGGGTGTAAAGCACCCCAATCTAATTTAGTCAAGTGGATTTTGTTCCTTACATCAGGTAGGTCTGATAATTCAATTCCCAGGGAACTGGTACCACCATATGGAGGAGGACCTTCTGAATAAATTATGTATGCTTATTCACAAACTATAGATACCACAAAGGCCATCCATTCTGTTTTGTGGCTCTCAAAGGGAGATTCTGGCCTATTCACTATATTTGGGGCTTCTCTACTGCTTATATACATTGATATCATTGCCCAAGATTCTCTGCTACTGTAGATCTCAGCCTACTGTAGATCTTAACTCATATGTCTTTAATCTTTTACTTTAATGCAGACAACTGTTAGATTTCCATCTAGGACACACTCCCCACAATTAACCTTGCATCTTAAATTAACTACCAATACCCCAGTAAGTTGCTGCTTCCCAGATGTTTTCTATTTGAGCTTTGTGTTTGACAGTGAGAAGTGGTCTCCTTAGAAACCAATGACTTCCATTCAACATCGTCGCTAAATTTCTTTGCCTACATCATGCAACACATCCTAGCTTCCTTTATTCCGTAGACCTTAATATGACTCCCCAATGACTTCAGTGTGTTCAGTCGGGATTATTATTATTATTATTATTATTATTATCATCATCATCATTATTATTTGAGATTTTTAGGTTGTCTTTTGTCTCTCTCTCTCTCTCTCTTTTTTTTTTTTTTCCCGGATTGGCTCTTTTTTTTAGTTTGACCTTGAACTTTTGAGACTTTCATCTTATCGCTGCTTAAAGTACTGTTTAAGAACTATAATTCCTGGGAATGAACATTGAAATGTATTTATTTCTACATTCTTTTTCTATAATCCGAAGCCTAAGTAATCTCTAAGCAGTGGTTCTCAACCATCCTAATGCTGGGATCCTTTACTATAGTTCTTCATGTTGCGGTGACACCCAACTGTTTTTGTTGCTATTTCATAACTGTTGTTTTGCTACTATTTTGAGTTATAATGGAAATATCAGATATGTGACCCACAGATTGAGAACCACTGCTCTAAGCTGTTTCCTTCACATTGATTTTTCTCCCAGTATTTCTAATCATGCTATTGAAGGAAAAAACCCTTGGTTCTCTATCTTTTAAGGATGAGTGGCCTGTGTTTGTGTGTTTGTGGCTGGAGAAGTGGCTCAGTGATGTAGAGCAAGTACTTCTCTCACAGGAAACCTGAGTTCAGTTCCTAGCACCCACGTGTGGTAGGTTACAAACCAGATATAATCCAACTTCAGGGGATCAGACCCCCTCTTCTGGCCTCTTCAGGCACTGCACTCCTGCACAAACCCACACACACACACACACACCTACCCATAATTAAAATTTAAAACATTTTAAAAATTGAATTATTAACCTTCCTGGCACCTATCCTTCAAAATAATCAACGTTGCAGCCTTTCTCCATGTCACTCACAAAGTCTCTCTCACAGACAGCCCTCTAAGTAAGTAAGTACTAGCATCCCCGTAAGTAATAATTCCTGAGCTTTTATTAGGCACTTGCAAACTTTGAGTCAGACATTGGTGTAGTCCACATATTTATAGCTGATGAGCACTTGTTTGTGTTTAACAGTTGCTTTGCTGGAGGAGGGGCTGCTATTGCATGCAGAGCTGGCTTCCTAGTCAAGGTGCATAGCTCACGCCCACCCCTTTCATTACGGGGTTTATCATTTTGCATCTTCTCAGTTCTTAGCTCCCATTTGAATTTTCCTGTTCTTTGTGTCTCCTGTGCCCTATGTCTCCTCATATGTCTGCCTGCGAGGAACATATGTGTTTCCCAAAGGCTTGACTGTCAGAAGTGTGGCCTGTAATATCATGGTAGTAAAAGGTATTGGGTCCTGGGGGAACCAACTCAAGAGGGATTAATTTAATTCCCAAAACTGGATCACTTATGGCAGACATGATTACCATAAAGTGAGGCCACTCACATGCCAGGCACCTTCTTCACATGACCAATTTCCCTTTCTGCTCTTTTGCCATATTATTGAATAGATTCGTCCTTACCATTCACCTATATCATTCTGTCTGGATTTCACATTCAACAGAATGGGGGTGGGGCAAGAACAACAACAACAAAAATACCCAAACCCTTGGATATTCTGTTACAGCAACACAAAATGAACTGTCTTTTTTTTTTTTTTTTTTTTTTTTTTAAACATTCCAATTGACTGTCATCTCATCCCTCCCTCCAAGAAACTACTTGCCTATAAAAGCATGGGAGGAAGGGCTCACATTTTAAGGCTGTGTGTAGATCTTAAAGAGAATGGACCAACTATAAAAGACATCTTAAAGCTTTTGAAAAGTTTTAACATGAGTTAGGCACCAGAAGATATTAAGGGATAACTGGCAACTATATGTGTTAGAATAATAGGTTGGTGGTTTGAAAGAAAGAAAGAAGAAAGGAAGGCAGAAAGAAAGAAAGAAAGAAAAAAGAAAGAAAGGAAGAAAGAAAGTTAAACAGCATGGTGAATGGAGTTTTCTTTAAAACATTCCAGCAATGGAAAAAAAAAAAAAAAAAAAGGCAGTAGAGGAAACAACGTTGAAAAACTTAAGAAGGTAATAGGGGCTTCTTCTTTTTTTTTTTTTTTCTTTCTCAATGTTTTAACGTTTCCACAGTAAAATGTTTCAAAAGTAACTAAAATTAAAAACTGCTTTTAGGGCTTAAATAAAAGATTGCCTACTGCAGGAAGCTCAGTGTAATCCCATTTTCCCTCTGAGCAGCATGCACACACAATCTTGTCTTGTTCTAACCCTTTAAGTCGTGTTCACCTTATCCTGAAGATGGTGTGCCTTTTAAAGGTACAGATCATACTGTGTTTACCACCGTATCTCCCTGAAAGCAAGTGTGGCACCCTGAGGGGTGGTAGATGTGGAGTGCGGTCATACCCAGGACAAGGAGTACTACAGTGTTACAGATGCTGTGCTGTTCCTTTTCCATCCTTAGTGAGGACCCACTCATTGTAAAAATATCCCCAGTCTCATTTCCAAGAATAGTTCCCTTCTCCTGGTTTATTTTCATCATATGGACACTTGGAGTCTTGTACATGATCATTTTCCTTCTTTGTGTTGCTACTCTAAAGCTTAGAATTAAATTTGTGGCCCACCCACAGCAAGAGCACAGGCACTTGCAGGCTGTAGTTTGTGTGTTGGCTCTGTTCCTGGCCTCCCCCTTTAATTTCACTGCTTTTCTTCTTCCTCTTGTCATATATTCCACTTGGCTTTTATTTTTTTCTTCTTCCAGGATTATAATAATTCATGTGAACTGTATTAGTTTCTTTGCAGAGTCTGTCCAGACACAAATAGTATTTTCTGTGTGCCATTGTTCCTGATGTCAGATGATAGACTTTCCTGTGTCTGTGGTGTATGCAGCATGGGAAAGTACTTTATATTTTAACTAAATTTAAAGCCACCAATTCTGCAAAATAGGTGTGCTGAATCCATTTCTTTTTTCAGATGATAAACTAAGGCTCAAGAAGCCTTCCCTTGGCTCACACAGTTGGCAAACATCAGTTACCAGATCTGAGCCTTCTTCTTTCAGCATCTTTGTACTCAGCCTTTGCTTTCCTTCCCTGATGCTTACATATAAGTTTTATAAGTTATAAAAAGTTATATAAAAGAAGATACTATTACCAGTAAGATGTCTAAACAGACAACATATTTTCGATCTTTATTTTTGTATTCACTTTATTGTTTGCTTTGTTTCTTGACACAGTTGGATGTAGCTATTCCACGGGGTCTTCTTCTTTTACTCTGTCCCTTCCTGTTCTCTGATGATGACACAAGAGATAGCATGAGCAAAAAGAAACAAGGAGGGAAAGGAAGAGAGAGTTACACAAGGAAGAAGAGGGGGACATGGAGGAGGTGACCAGGCTGCAGAATTCTTGTGTCTCTTGTGTTCTGGTTGAGGTGAAAATTTTGGATTTGAGAGGAACCAAATAATACTGTAAGAATGAAAGAGAAGAGAATGCCATAGAGCTGGCAGTATCAGAAAACACGCTGTTCGTTTGTGTGTGGCATTAAACACTCATTTTCATCTTTCACTTACTCTGTGACTGGCACCTTGTTTGGTATTTTCATTGTATCCGTTCTTACTCAATTTTCATAGCACAATGAAAGAGAAATTCCTATGATCCCCTGGGAAGAAAGAGCTGAGGCTGAGCAGGGTTAATAAACCCATTTAGTAGCACTTAAGTAATTTGAGATGGAGCTGGATTCGGAGCTAGGTAGAACTCAAGAGCTGGCTTCTTGATCATTTCTGTGTTCATCACCATCTTCTTCATCTCCATCATCGGCGTCCATGGGTCATCTCCACATCTATGTGCTACCATTTCCTGAAGACCTAGCTCGGGAGCTACTGTCTTCACCAAACCTTTCATTCCCCATTCCCCTCTCTTCATCAATGTCCTTTCTTGGGACTTCCATGGATACCCTGTCACCAACTAATCTCTCAGCATGTTCTTCTCTCTTGCTTATGCTGTAGTTACTGATGCCCTCTTCTGAACCCCACATTCCTTAAGAGAACATGTTCCCATTTCACTCATCTTCAGACTCCCTGTGGCTCTCTCAGGAGCCCATCCTGCATAGATTCCAACTAACCGCCGTCATGGAAAATATTACTTAGGTCAGCACTTTCCTATCAAGCTTTCTGGTAATGTGTTATTTACTAAAGTCAATACAATGGTCTGTAAATGAGGCTGCTGGTGGTTTGCAGCCCATTCCCAGTGAGGAACAAGAATGCCTACTTGTTTTCCTGTAGTCTCCATTCCATCACTATAATATGACAGTGGTTATTTTCCCTGGAGTTTACGAGGAGAATAACAGTGATGGGGAAAGTCTGGCTTTCTCTCTCAGACACAGTAATGGTGAGAAATACACATTTGTCAGCCCTTTTTCCCCCCTTGAAAGAGTGAGTTCCAGGAGTTGCACTCACCTGTGGTAGAAAGCAAGTTTGTTCTCCAGGGGGAAAAAAAGAAAGAAAGAACTATGTAAGATACTTCGTTGCTGTGTGCACAATTCTGAGGACATAAGTTGCCTTAAGGTGGAGTGCGTTATTGCCATTTCAAATATCTTCAAACTTATAAACTAAGCATTATGATTTTGCAACACTGAGCGTCATCCCACTATGATAAAAAGTCACAGAACTCTCCTTGCAGCCTGTGGAGCCAGCTCTGTCTCCCAGTCATGCTTCCTCCAGATCCTGCAGCTATAACAGTAAGATAGATGTTGAAACCCCTGCTTCCAGACCTGGCCAACCAGGAATCAGAATAGCTGATGATCAATGGTGATATCGACATCTGTCATTTTTTCTCATCAGCTCCAGGCTGTATGAAGCTTTCTCTTCACTCTGTCATTACTTGCATCAGTGAGCACTGTGGGTCTTGGTTATGAGCAATGAGCTCCAGGGCACCCCTTTTACCTGAGCCTTTAGGACAACTGTGTCACAGCTGATGAGGAATTACTCTTGCTGTGGTGACAAAAATGAGCGTACACGTTTTAATGCAGAATGCCCAGCACTTTCTCCCTCCACGCTGTCAGGTCTTCACTTTTTTTCAGACGCAAGAGGGTAACATGCACATCATACAGGCAGCTTCCCACTAATGCAAATCTCGTCTTTCCTGCTGCGTGGCCGCTTGTTTTTCCTTACACGTTTTTTTGTCATTGAGAGGTTATGACAACATGAGCCATATTGTATTTATAAACATCACGTGTTTCCTTGATCTGGCTGCAGTTTCTGCCAGACAGCACACAGGGAAGAAACATTTCTCGTTGGCTCAGCATTGGTTTTTCGTTATGCTGATTTCCGGAACAGGAGAAATGCATTCCTGTTGAGCTTTAACTTTCATAGAGCAGAAGCAATACCTCTGAATGTCCGTGAAATAGTTTTAACAAGGGTGGATATTGCTCCTTTAAACCACATGTTTTGACTAAAAGCTTCCTTCTGTAAGAAAGCAAAGCCTAGCATTTAGTCACCATGAAAAGAGACAGAGCTGGAAGCATTCGACAGATGGATGGGTGGTTCTGGGTCTCTGTAAGTCTAGAAAGTTTCCTCTAGAAGAGAACAGACCACGGAAGATGAAAGGTAAGATCTGCCTTTAAAACAGAATGCAGTCCTTCGAGATTCATCTGCCCGGCTCTGGCACGGATTGTATCCTTCCCTTCCTTGGTTTATGTCTCTTGTGTTCACTCCAGTGAGGGACCTGTGTGGGAGGTTTTGTATGAACTCCTTGCATGCTGCTTTGAAAGAAGTCTCATTGTTACTGGAATTAGTATGTTTTTAAGGATTCCCCCTTTAATTCCACTGGGCTGTCTCCAATCTACAGGTCTGTGAGCCTGTTTCTGTTTAACCTTTTGTTTTTAGGAAAGGCTTTAAAGGGTCAATGCAGTCTGCCTAAACAGGGCTCCTTCGTTTATGGGTTTGTGCCGGTTGTCAATATTTTCATGAAGATATCTTTCATTCAGTTCTGAGACCAGTAGAGAAAATTTAAGAGAAATGAGAGAAAACTGTGTGTGGCTTATAGTGTTTTCAGAAGTTACTGAATTATTTTTTTCCTGTGAAATTCATCTGAAATTTTTAAATTATTTTAGTTTATTAAAAAAAAAGTAGGAAGATATCAATTTAAGCTTGAAGAAGGAACGGTGAACAAGTGTCTAGTTTTTAAACAGCCTGCTATGTGGCATTTAATGATTGCCTGAAAGTCTTTGATAGAATTCATGTTTATTTGTGACAATAGTTCTGTGTGAAATCACATTATAGAATACTTTTAAATTAATTTAATAAGAGGCATGTCCTTTTAAGTCCATCAGCTTCCTGTTAAAGGAACACATGCATGGATCTGCTTATCCATTCTATAGTGCTTTAATCCCCATTTGTAGATGATTTTAAAATGTAGGACATTGTTATCCAATATGATCATCATTCCAATTATCATTTTGTATAGTAATCATGGTAACCCTATGACACAGTACTACGGTACCCACTTTAAGATTGGGAAACTGAGGTTAAAAGTGATTACAGTAGCAAGATCACCACTGGAGTTGAGGTTTAAATCGAGGCTTTATCTCTGGAGCCTTCCTGTCTTTGTCTTATACTGTACAGCCTTGCCAGTAGCTGAGAGTTTTGGGTCTGGAGCCAATGCAGATAGTTTACCTTGGGAACAGTTATAATGTCATATGTACTCAGCATCAAGATATTGTTTTGTACTGTAATGGGTTTTGTTGTTGTTTGGGGGAGGGTCTCTTGTTTTTTGGTTTTTGTAAATTGGGAGCCTTCAAAGCCTGAGTCTGCATCAGGCGTCTGTTTATGTTTTCCCCAGAACCGGGTTACAAGTTAAAGTGACATGAAGGCAGTCACCACCAGATAGACTGGTGATATAGTAAAAATACCTAGCATGAGCGGCTGTTTCTGTTGCAGGCTTTTACAGTTTCTTTTCCACAAATGCTATGCTGTTGGGAAGGGGTGGGGAAGGGACACAACATAAAACAACTATGTTCATGGGATGGAGCTGGGAATGTGTGTGTCTGTGAGCTTGATAACAGATTAACAAGAGACTGCTCCAGGTGCCTTCCCACTTCCCTTTCAGGAGGAGGCAGGAGGAATGTAAAAGATTATTGAAGGCGAGGGAGGTTCTGGAGTTAGGGCTGCAGGCTTGCTTGACCTTCCCCACCCTCTGCCTAGCTCTTCCTGAAGATCAAGACCTCAGCTAATAGTGGAGAATACCCTGGTTTTTTGTTATGCAAAGTTCTCACCAGGGTTGCAGCTGCTCAGGTGACAGCAGGATTGGGTTTCAGGATCGATGATCAAAGCATCCTGCCCCCAACCCCATTCCAACAAATTATGGAACTGTCAAAGTGAGACTCCTTTTGTAAATTAGTAGACACTAATGACTATGTTGTCGTTTTGAAATCCAAGGTTGGCCAAACAGCCAACCCACCTAAATATCCCTTGAAGCAGCTTTGCTCCTCTGATGTTCAGCAGCCCCCACCCATCTGAAACCTCAGCTACAGAGTGCCACATACCCCTTCCTCTCATCTCCAAGCCACACCCCCTTCCCTTGATGTTAGCAGAAGTGGCCTTTGCCTAGGAGTGCATCCTTGTCTTCTAGCTATAAACCCTCCCTCTCAAAGATGGTTCTCTGGTTGCACTTTCTTTCACTATTCCATGTACTTTGTGGGTTTCTACCAGGGCTAGCCAGACTATGCCAGATTGTTCCATGCTGTATTAGCCCAGGCTTCCTAGGTCTGGCCTTCTGCTCTGGAACAGGCTAACCACTTTCTTTGCCTTTCCCAAAATACCTCAGGCGAGTATGTTGTTTCCATATGCATGTGATTGTCGAGAGAATAATGTATTAATAATGTGTTTTTAAGGTCCATGTCACCTGCAGTGACATTTCTCTCCACTGTGCTTTTCCCCACAGGGTAGCAGCTTCTTTGCTTGTGTGTAATTTACAGGAGCAAGAAATATCCCACCTGCTTTTGGGGAAACAACTTTTTTTATGATTCAGGAAACACACAGGACCTGGATAGTTGATGTTCCTTCCCTCGGTGACTAAGCATGACTAGTTTGAAGTCTTTGGACTCAAGAGCTAGAAGAGGGTCTTAGGCATCACCTTTTGTCTGTTCACCTGGAAGTTCAGATCCAAGAGGCTTAGCATCCTTGGAGAGATTTGGTCAGGTTTGCCAAACAAAGAAGGGATGATAGGTGGTGCAGGAGCCCAAGCTGCCCTCTCCAGACCAGCCTGTTACCCTCACGCACTGCCATGCTCTTATCCAGTGCCACACTTTGCTGACCTTTGCCATCATTGTCATCCCTCTGGCTCTCATTTAGTGTGTGTGTGTGTGAGAGAGAGAGAGAGAGAGACAGAGCCAGACGAGACAGACACTCACTGTGTAATATAAGCAGGCCTTGAAGTTATTATGTAGCCAAGTTTGTTCTCCAACTCACATGTTCCTTCCAGGTCTCCATGAGGACAGCAAGCTTCCATGCCCAGCTGTTTTCTTGGTGGGCCTGGGAAGACTATCTGCCTCACAGCATCCATGGCTGTAGCTGGTACGGACAGCTTGGCTTCATTTATTCTCCAGAAAGCAGCCCATCTCTCTTCTTGATTATCTTGCTAAAAAAGAGCCAGAGATCCTGTCAGAGCTAGAGTTCATTAATTGGAAATGCATGGCCTGCACCAAAAATAGATGTTGAGCTAACCAAATTTAGATTATCCTGTATTTTTATGGAAGGGGAGTAGGTCATCAAGTCAATTGAGAAACAACAGCTGCTCCAAATTATGAGATGTGTTGAATACATCAAAAAAGATTGGCTTTAACAGAGTTGGGTGGTGGTGCAGCAGCACCCTCTTTGCCTGTTTCTCTGTTACAGTAGGCCTTGCCTGCAAGTCGTGGTGTCTGCAGGGTTAATGTTCTGTGCCCAAACTATTTGCAAAGTCGCCCTCTCCTTGCACCACCAGGTTTTAAGTGACACAGGGAAAAGGGGGTTTTGCCTCCTTTTGTTTTGTAGTTTTGAAATGGGGGTCTTACTATGTATCCCGTGCTGGCTAGTATTACTGATGTGTGCTACTACACCTGGCTTAAATTTTAGTCATCGTGTTTAATGATATGTTTTAAAAAATATTTGTAGAATTGAAGGCCAAGGAATTAATGAGTGTTGTTGTTTTGGTCACAGTTAAGCAGTTAAAAGTCATTTTAAAGCCAACTTAAAGAAAATTATTAAATGAGTGATACAGTTCAACTAGAATAGGGTTAGAGCCTAAATGGCAATCCTGTCTTATGAATGCAGAGTTAATCTTGTGGATTGAAACTTTAGGGTGAAATCTAAGCTGAGGACCATGGAAGGTATAATTATTCTGGATTGTGTACAACTGAAAAGAATGAATCATTTTGTTGTCAAAATCCCATCTGATCCCACTTGAAGAGCTCTCCAGACTCTGGCATCTCATTGTTCCCACAAAAGAGGCAGCATTCATGAAGTCGTTTTGTGCAGATATATTTCCTTGAGGCCTCTGCTAATAAGAGGTGTGAACATCCAGGACTTCATTTTAGCCATTGTACCAGCAGCACTGAGTCATGCCACATTCCTAAAGCATGATGAACACCGGGCTTGATTCATTTGCTAGGTCCAGGTCCACACATGCACTTGATTTCATTCCTTTTTTCTTTCCTTCTTCGGTAACATCAAAGGTCATGGTTTGCCTTGTCGTTTTCACCCTTTTGAACCCATTACTTCTCATTTGCCCTTAATGGAGTAGGCAGAACTGCCATACACAGCCGTAGACAGCAAGAAGTCAAAACACATCCGTGACGGAAAAATTTCTATAGTAGACCTGAGCACTGATGTGTGTTTCTCATGAAACACTCCACCATGTGTGTGATCAGAGCTGATACCTTCATTTAAGATGAACACGTAGCACTACGTGTTGTACTCACTTCCAAGGACAGACATTATTACAACATTCTGAAGATGGTTGTGAGTGAAGGAACATTCTAGATGCATCTCCAAAAGTAGATGCCATTTTTGCTTTCCTTTAAAAGCGAATCTAAAAATATATTTCCTAGCAGCTGTTTAACAGCAAAACAAGAAGGAAAAAAGACCCTCCCTACTGCAGAGTAATTTTCTCGACCAGATAGCTACAGGGTCAGACCTCATCGCTTCAGAAATCTGCTGAAGATTTCACTGTGTATATTTAGACCAAGGAGCCTATTAGCTTGTGATCTAAGAGAACCTCTGTATTCTCATAAAAATGAGAAATATAGCAGTATTGGCAACCAAGGCTATAATTATGTTAATGTAGCCATTTTCAGACTGAAATATGTTGTTTTAAAATGTTTCTGTATTTTTATTATTCATAACAATGATCTGAAGAAATTTAGGAAAATGCTAGTAAGTTCCTATTCTGTATCACCTTGAGACTAGGGCATAAAAATAAGTCAATTTGTGGAACTTTGAGTCACAGTTTTTATTAAAAGATATGTACTCCCTGGGTGATGGTGGCACATGCCTTTAATCCCAACACAGGAGACAAAGGCAGGCAAAATTATTTATGTGTGTGTGTAGTTCTTTCATAATATAAAAACTGACTTCATGAAAATGTGGGTGTTTGCAGTGCTGTGGACTGAACCAGGACCTTATGGATGTTATATAATCCAGTTCTCACTCAGCTATGTCCCCAGCCCTCTTCTCACGCTTCCTTTTGAGACAAAGGTGCCCTTGAACTTTCATTCTTCCTGCCTCAGACTCCTCAGTAGCTGGGATTACAAACTGGTACTACCAGCTCCGGTCCAAATATATATTTATTTGGACCTTTTGTGTGTGTGTGTGTGTGTGTGTGTGTGTGTGTGTGGTTTTTTCAGGACAGGGTTTCCTCTGTGGCTTTTGGAAGCTGTCCTGGAACTAGCTCTTGTAGACCAGGCTGGTCTCAAACTCACAGAGATCCGCCTGCCTCTGCCTCTCGAGTGCTGGGAAAAAGTCAGTTGCCACCACCACCTGGCCCAAATATATTTTTATGTTTTTAGTATTTCTACAGTGAATATATGTGCAAAGCCAACTAATCACAGTTGTCCAGAAACAAAATGTGTCCATTTTCATTGAATCTATACTTTTTGCTATACATAAAAAAAAATAATTAATGTAAGAATGCTAGCCCATAGCATATGTACAAAACAGGAGGCCTCATCATGGTATCTTCACACTTGAACACAGTAAACTGTGATCACTCTACCCAAAATTTAATTTTGAGCAATACTAAAAGATAATTTGTTTTGTTTTGTTTCGGTTTTTTTTTTTTTTTTTTTTTGGGGGGGGGGGTCAAGGACTTTCCTAAGGTACCAAGATGATTGTTACCAATGTGAATGTATGGCAGGCCAAGATAGATTGTGAGATTGTGAATTTGTGAATGACTGGTGGAATTCTGAGAATATACAAATTACCTTGAGCTAATTGACTGAGCATCCTCCTCACCAACATCAGAGCACAGATGATCAATGGTGTGTTAGTTAGTTCCACTACTATGACAGATTGTTAAAAAAAACAGAAAGGTGTTTTAACCTGGCTCACATTTTCAGAGTTTTCCATCCATGGTCAGTTGGTTCCGTTGTTTCTGGGCAGAGGCTGTGGTAGAGGAGAGCTGTTCAGTTATGGAAGAAAACCATGTTTCAGGGCTATGTATAGCCCTCAAGGACATGCCTTTAAGTGACATACCCAAAATGATGGCACCTCTGAAAATATCCACCCCTTCCATTAATGCCATTAGATTTTCAATTCACCAATGGACTAATCCATTAATGCAAGCCAAGCCCTCATGTTCCAATCCCATCTCAATGATTCTGTTCACTCACTGTTGACCATGCCTTCAACACATGAGCCTTGTAGGGGATACATTCTCTCCAACTAACTATAATATGGATTTAAAGATAATTTTCCTGGCTGATAAGGAAGGGAAAGAGAAAAATCCAAAACAGAAATATAGATACTTAGTTGTTTGCTAGTAACTTACTAGAAATCGATGACATTTGAGTTTGTTTATTGTATCAGTTAGAAATGTATAGGGAGTTTGTGGTGGTTTGAATGAGAAATGTCCCCCAGAAACTCATAGGAATGGTTGTTGGCACTGTTTCAGGAGGTTTAGTGGGCATGGTCACACTGGAGGAAGTGTTGGGGGTGGTTTATGAGAGTATACAGTCTCTCACTACCTTTAGTTCACTCTTCGTTTCATGCTTGTGTTAAGAGATGTGGTCTCTCAGCCCCTTGCTCCTGCTGTGTTCTCTCATGCTTCCCTGCCATTAGAGACTCTTATGCTTTGGAACTGTAAGCCAAAATAAACTCTTCCTTACATTGTCTTTGGTCCTGGTGTTTTATCACAGCCACAGAAAAGTAACTAGTACAGCCTTTTACTCAGTGTGGTCTAGATTCAGATTGTCCATTCATTTGAGAATGGAAGTGAGGAAAAATATCTTCTCTCTCTTTTTCTAAAGTAACAAGTTCTCTTTGCACATGTGTACACACACACACACACTTGCCATGATGCACATGTGAGGTCAGAAGACATCTCAGAGGAGTTAGTTGGTTGGTTGTGGTTGGTTGCTTTTTACTCTTTATTCTTTGGGGGCCTGCCACCCAGCTCCGAAATAAATATACAGTCTTATTTTTTGTTATGAATGCCAGGCCTTAGTTTGACTTATTTCTAGCCAACTTTTCTTAACTTACATTATCTTACTAATTTTGTCTCTCTGGGCTTTTTTTTTTTTTTTTTTTTAAACTGTTCTGTGTTTCTGTATATCTTTTCTTTCCTTCTTACTCTTTCTTTTCAGGCTCCTTAATCTTCTCGCAGAGTTCTCCTCCTATTTATTCTCTCTGCCCACCAGCCCCACCTGTCCTTTCTCCTGCCTCGCTATTGTTCAGTTCTTTATTAAACCAATCAGATGTTTTACACAGGCAAAGTAACACAGTTTCACAGAGTTAAACAAATGCAACATAAAAGTATGCAACACATCTTTGTATCATTAAACAAATGTTCCACAGCATAAATAATGTAATATATCTTAAAATAATATTCTATAATAGTCAGTTCTTTTCCTTTCACCCCATGGATTGAATTCAGGTTGTCAGGCCTGGCTGCCGTCACCTCTACATCTTAGGTCATCTCACTGACATAAGCAAGAATATTTTCTTATACCTTCTTACATGTAAGTCCATGCCATTCACTTGGACTTTTTTCCTCAAGGACGAAGTATTTGAGCTATATTACAGCAAGGTATGCATTGCTTACATTCAGAATTGCCACTCATTCATGAGTTCTTCTGTTTCACCAAGAGATGGTATTGTTTTTTTTCATCCTCTTGTGAATATATTCAAGTGAATCTTATTCATTTTATACACTTTGTCTTGCCTCACAACTCAGTGAGAAGCCCATGAATATTTGTTGGTGATATTAAAAACAATGCAAGTTTTTCATGTGTTTTTACACCTTGGATAATGTAGCAATGATTTAATTCATCTACTATTCATGATCTGAGAAGGGTAAGCACAGAAGGCATTTCTAGAACAACATAGCTGCACAGTTAGAGGCTCAGGGAGACTCACTGCTGGAGCTACAGTGAAGTTTGGGAGACAATTGATAGAGAAGAGATTCCTAGGAGATATCAAGCTTCTTTCGCCATAATTCAGTGTCCTGATTTTAAGAAACTCCATCTATTTGTTGGCCTATATCTTCCTATCCTTCCTTCCTGGGAGAAATTTTACCCAATGTTGCTTTTCAGAAAAGGGAATAAATTTAAGTGAGCGTGCACACGCATACACACACACACACACACACACACCACCCTGAAAAGAGGGAGAGGCTGAATGTTGGGTTGGGTTGAGCAGTGGGAGAAAGTAAGATGTTTTGGTTCAAGCTGGAGTGAATGCCAAAGCTCTTGGTGCTAGTTGGGGACTTTGAAACATGCTCCATAGATCCTATTGCCATTTCTTCATGTGCCTTACTACATGTGGGACTGAGATTCTCTCCTTTTAGGGGAGAGTATTGGCAAGAACAACTAGATAGCATCACCCTCTTTCTATGATGTAGGCATTTTGTCACATTGGAGCAAAGTCTCAGAGCTGCTAACTAACCTTTTGGTCTCTTAAGACTTCCTTGGTTTCTGAATTCTGGGCTTCTCCTGAGAGTGGGGATGCCCAAAGTTCTGGGTGTATGTTCTTGGAACTTGGAGAAGCAGATCTAGTGTCTGAGGTGCAGACTTTTTCTATCAGGATCAGAATGGTGGCAAAGAGATGGTGTTAGCTGGTTCAATTCCTCCATCTGTGGAGCAGGGCAGGGCAGCACAAGGGATGGGCAGAGAAGCTGCCAAGCTCAGCCTCAGGGCATGCATGACTCCAAAACTGGTTGTCTTTGAGACTGTTATTTATCCAAATAAGGCAAGACAGTGGTTTTGCTGACCAGCTCAGGTTTCTGAGCCATGCTCACTGGCTGGCTAACTTGATATTTGAACTGCAAACACAAAGGTATTCCTTTGAAATGGAGCACTTTTGTGGGGTTCACGGATATCCTGGACTCATTGTTTCAAAGACTTTACCCTGCAGTTTTAGAGAATGTAGATATTGTCGGTTTGTTTGACCCTTCTTTTCTGGAACAAGCAGAAGGGATGCCTTTGCTCAGATATCGCTACACTTGACTTTGCACCAAAATAATATTCAGCCTCAGACCCTTCTAAGGTCAGACGTGAACATTTATCTTTAGATACTGAACTGCAAGGTTGTCTAGCATCTCATGGATTCTGTACCTGGCTTTGCCTTTGGATGAGAAACTTCAAGTTCTGGGTCAGTTCATCTGAAAATGGAGGTGATAAGTTACATGATAGGAATAATTAGGGATTCAGTGGGATAAGTCTGGAAAGCAATTGATAGATAGGAAATCTTTGAAAACATTACTTTCCTATGTTCAACTTCTTCTGGCAAATTTAGTTGAAAAAATGTAAGTATTTACTACTGGAGAAGTCATAGGCAATTGTGACTGTGACTGCCACCCACAGCTCACTATCAGAATGCTCTCATTCTGTCGATCCTGGGAGGATTGTCTATTGTACTCACTTAAGTAGTTCTTTCTGGATCTTATTTTGAATATATAATATAATGCATTCTTAAGTTTGTCTTCTAAACTGTGCCCTCCTCAAAAGTGAGGATTATGTACTTACTATTGGTTTAGTTTAGTTTCCATTTTATTTGTTTTTTTGTTGTTGTTTGAGATAGGGTCTCATTATGTGGCTTTGGCTGTCCTGGAACTCACTCTTTAGAACAGGCATCCCTTGAACACACAGAGATCTGCCCAACTCTACCTCCCAATAACAGGGATCTATGCTTACTGAAGACTATGTCTTAACAGATCCCTTCTCACTCATCAGTTGTAACCCTGAACTTACCACAGACAGTAGCTACTCAATAAACACTCCATGAATTCACAGAATCATATTTTTGAAGTAGGTATTACAGAAAGTCTTATTTAAAGATTAAGAAACTCATGTTAATCCCTGGACTAGAATGCAGATTCAGTGATTCACTCAAGAATTATTAATTATTATTAGGTGTGTATTATGCACAGGTGAGTGTGCATGCACCTATATACAGGCATTCACATGGCATTATTATTATTATTATTATTATTATTATTATTAGTGTATTATGCGCATGTGTGTGTGTGTGTGTGTGTGCGTGCGCCTGCATACAGGCATTCACATGGCATGGCCCATGTGTGAAGATCAGAGGATAACTTCTGAGAATTGGTTCTCTCCTTCTACCATGAGTTTCTGGGACTGAACTCAGGTTATCAGGCTTATGGCCCAGTGTTTCTACCTACTGAGACATCTTGCCAGCCTGTCTGCACTGATTTTTGAGAGATACACTTGGAGGTCATTCAGGAATAATAATCTGGTCCAAATACTTGCAGGTGTTTTTGTATTCTTTGTCTCAGGCTCCAACTAAAGCCCAGGAACACAGATGGGGTTTCAAGGGCATATTTGTTACAAACACAAGGTTGGAATGTCTTTGAAAAAACCAAGAAAATACCATGTTTTCTGTTGTAACCCGGCATCTATTCTCAGACTTACCCATAAGCATCCTCTTCCCTTGGATGCCCATGAAAGTGTCTGACAGGGGAAGCTATTTTTAAGGGCAGAGCAGAAGACCCTTCTGAATCAAAGGTAAATTAGCACAAGGGCTGTTTTGATATGAAACTCCACTATTGTCTCACAATTATTTGCCAAGCATTTGAATTTGGTAACTTGTAAATTACTGTACTCCAGTGTTATCTATCCCCTGGGACTTGTCTTTTTTACAGTCCTATCTTCTCCTGACACATTAGCCAGTGTTCAGTTATGGATAAAAATGATGGCTCAGCAAGCACCTCTCACCACCCACAGCAGACTGTTTAACATGGGCTGAGTGATGCAGCTTGCCTTGCGTTATAATTTGTTTTGTTAAGCAGAAATGGAACCTGCATGCATCCCCCATGGATATGAGGTGGGGCTGCTAAGTGACCATTTGGTTTCCAAATTCTGCCATTCACCCAGCTATCTACCATCATTTTCCTCTAATGAGCCCTGAAATCTCTGTCTCTCTAATCTACAGTTGTAGTGATTACAGTTCTATATAAATTGTTATGAATTCATTTGGTAAGTTTAGACTTGTATGTCATCAAGCCAAAATATGCACATGTCTTAATTCTCACATTGTTGCAATCATCCTAAAGCTACTTGCTAAGGTATCTAAGTTTCTTCAGTCATAACATGGTCAGTTTTTACATTGAAAGGAAGGCTGGACATAGGGTCAAAAGAAGGGACCTGTGTCTCTGTCACTCGTTAATGAATTTCTGAGCGATATGAACTTTGAGAGATATGGTCCCCATTAGCATAACTGGAGTCATGATGCTCAGAGGTTTTAATCAGATACACCCCAGATATTTTAGCACATAAGTAATCTGATATCTGTGTGTGTGTGTGTGTGTGTAATGTGTGTTGTGTGTGTATACATATCCATACATGATATTTTAAATTTATTTTTATTTTATGTATGTGCATTGGTGTTTTAGCTGCATGTATGTCTCTGTGAGCATGTCAGGTCCCCTAGAACAAAAGTTACAGAAAGTTGTGAGCTGCCATGTGGGTGCTGGGAATTGAACCTGGGTCCTCTGGAAGAGCAGCCAGTGCTCCTGACCTCTGAGCCATCTCTCCAGCCCCTCCATATGTAATATCTGTGTTTGGTTTCCCTCCCCATAGTTTCAGCTCCCTAAGATCAATATCGGTTTATCTAAAACTAATCAATAGAAATTCAAGAATCAACCAGCTCATAAGTTCTAAGTAGCTTTCATTACAATTTATTGTTATAATTATCCCAAATGTGCTATTGTTGTTGATCTCTTTGGCGCATGTGTAAGGAAGGGACAATGTAGTATACATAATGTTCTGTACTATCTGCAGTTGCAGGTGTCTAGTTATATGTTGAAACTTATCTCCTACAGATGAATATGACAAAAGTAGTACTAGCTACTACATGTATGTACTTGCTACATGATGTTGGACAAGGTTCTTAACATTTCATTCCCCTGCCATTCATGACAGTAATACCTGCCCTATGTATCTTTCTGAATTCTGGGGTCCATAAACTAAAATCATAACTGAAAGTGTTTTGTATAATACAAAACTACTACATGATTATCATATGTATTTGCTCGAGGGCACATTTAAAATTCCTTTCACAATAAGAAGCATTAGAAGTTGATAGTGCAATAGATTATACATTTAAGGTATGTGTTAATAATTAAATAGGCATTTCAATAGCTGTTACTCAAAGGAAATAGTGTGAGCCACTGAGTTGAGCACACAGGTTACATACCAGCAACAGATCTGGAAGTTCTAAAAGGGATATATGCACAAAAGAACTGTCTGTGCAGAAGCATGGGCGCATGCACACAACAGAGAAGGAGCTGTTTGTTCCATCTGTTGCAAATGTTTGTAAGAAGATATGATTTTACTAACTGTGACCACTACAGATACAGGAGTTGTCCTTGGCTCGTGATAACACAGGGAGTAGCCCTGTAGAAGATCAAGTATCCATGGGAGAGGGCAGTTTTTCTTTTACCTACCCTGCCTTCTGCCCAGTCACTGATTGTGACTTGGAAGTTAGATGATGTACTCAAAGTTATTTCTTTGTTCTGCCCCAGCCCAAGCATCTTTGATCACTGTTGGGCACAGGGCTGGCCCACCAGATCTAGTGGTGTAGGGCCCAACTAGATTTTTTCTTGTCAAACTATTTCTGGGAATAGCACTCATGTTAAATATAGCCATAAGCTAACCGCTGACTGGATCATCTCTTTACTAAGAATCCAATAATTTTGGCAACAGCCTGTCTGTCTCATGTCTGGGAGAAGGTCCATTTATGAGCAAATTAAGCATTAATAGATTAATAAGACCTTAAAAAATGACCATCCTTGCAATTTTAGCATTATAAACAAGACAAGTTTGAAATATTTCCAGCATAATAATCATGTCCTCTTATGATACCGTGTTTATGTCTATAGGCACATTGGAGTTTCTTTTCACATATGTATTTCTTAGATTGATAATGAATGAGAAAGAGGAATTAGGAGTGAGTATTACAACACCATTGGCCTCCCCAGAGAGTAAATATTGTGTCCTACTGAGGTAACACTGGATATTTACTGGCAAGGCCTTTCTTAAATCTAAATAAATTGCTTCCACTTCACTTGCAGATTTAGTGCAACAAAAGCAGCTGGGAAGTGAATAGCAATCTCACAAAGGCTGTTTATGGAAAGGTAGACAACCTGATGATCAAACTAGAGTGTGAGATGCCAGTAGCTGGCTGCACTTGGGCTGGTGGGAAGGAGTTAAGGAGTCCTCTGAAGAGTGAGAGCCACTCGGTGGGCCTGGGTACAGCACCACAACATTTTATTTATTCATTCATTGATTCATTCACCATTTCTCTTTCAAAGCCTTGGGTAGCAAACTCCTCTTTCCTCTCTGGGACCAGCTTCCTGTTTACAGCAGAGCATTTAACTCATCCCAATTCACTGCAGGATTCTCAGCTGCCTTTCCAATCCCTGACAGTGAGTTACTGCCCCAGTAGTGAAAAGCCAAGCATGCACTATGCAGAGTGCCCTGGGACACTTTGAAAGTGAAAGGAGATGGCTCTGGAATGGCAGGAAGGAAGAGATGGGAGAGGTAGGCCTCCCACATGACACCACCAACTCACATGGTAGCAGAGTCAACAGAAGCTATCACCCTTAAAGGTGGCTCTCATGAAATAAGTTGATTATGACATGATTCACTCAACCAAAGAGCACTGAGGGTTCATTGCTTCTGTTTTGGGGTGGGAATGGCTTGTCACTCTGAATGAGCAAGTGGCCCTGTTCATGAAGACACAGGGGAAATCACTCAAAGATCCATATTGTGCCCCGCCATGAAACAAAGACGCTGGAGGTGCGGTGGGGCTGGATGTGGCTTCCACAAAAAAGGCCAACCTCTGTGTTCCCCTTCCTGGAAAGCCCTTCTGTGACCCAACAAAACCTGCCAAACATATGCCAGATGCCTGGGAGCTGAGAGTGTGTGATTCCCGTAGCCTGGTGAGAAATAACAAACCCTTGCTGATTAGATTTTAAAAATCAAAACAAGGGGTTTTCAAGTCCCTTCTCCTCTTTCCCAACCTCTTAGGTGGCATCTGTTACAACCACTTCATCAAAATATTGTTTCTAATGGGACATCCTAGGAGGGTGGTAGTGGCATGGGTTCCACGTTCCCCCTCCCTTAATAACCACGAGCGATTTGGTGGTAGTAAACAGTCCCTTTGGTGCGTTCGCTGTGCTGACTGCATTTGGACTTCAACGACGTCATGGAATTCTTTTGGTCAGCAAGAACAACCTCTGACAGGCTGAAAATGTTTTTAAAAATGCACAAGCAGCCATGAGTGTGGTAGTGGGGTGTGGCTTAAGGCCAGCTCAGTGTCTGAGGTTCCTTGTTGCAGGGTTCCCAGTTGGGTGTTGCGTCGTCCCTGAGGGCTAAGAGGACAAGGGGAGTGGCTAAACAGTGCTTTTGTGAGTCAAGGGAAGGAAGCCTTGGGTTTGCCTCACTCACCTTTTGTTAGCCAGGTGTTGACACCTGTCTTTCAGCGAGCCACTTCTGGTGGACACACACGCCCCCTCTTGTCCCTGTCTCCCTGGAAGAGCAGGCTGTACTGTTCCTTCCCCAGGGGACGCCTGTGAAGAACCTCTGGCTTTCTCTTCCTTGTTGCCTAGGGTGGGGCTGCCAGGAGCTGCTCTTTCCGCAATTGTGGCTTGCCCTCTTTTCCCTCCTCAAGTCAGCTGAGTTTTCCAGAACCATAGCTGTTGCTAGCGCTAGCCCTCTGCTGCAGAGAACTGATAGCTCAGCCTGGTTAGACTGGCTGGTTAATTAGTAGATAATCTTTTTCCCCTCCCTCTTATTTCCCCTTAGGTACCACAAACCTAGCTAGGGAAGACACAGGTTTGTCTTTACTTGCCAATAACCAGACTTTGAAAGTCTAGCAGAAGAAAGAAGTTTGGGTGCTGTCCTAGTTTTTTTTTTTTTTTTTTTTCCTTTAGCACCCATAACAGAAAACTGCATGAGGGTTGGTCCTGAGGGATAATTAGCACACCGGGCTCTCTGTTGGTTTTGCTTCTTGTTGGCTGGCTCTTGGTCTGCTTTAAGGATTGTGTTTGCTTTATGTAGATTCTATTTGGTTATATAGTTTTTATTGTTAACCCATTTACCCAGGGCTCTCAATGTTGAGCGCCTTCCTTGCTCTGTGTTTCCCTGTAAGCAATTGTTGAAGGATTGAGTCACCCACGCAGTAGCCTGTGGTTGGATGTGAGCTGAGGTTATTCAGTGACTAATTTCCAAGGGGAGGAGAAATTGGCTTATCATGGGGAGAGCTACTTTTTATCCATGCCTGTGGCAGCTTTGTTCTGAAGACCGGGCAAAACAAACTGGTCTTCGTTGGGGAACATTTTAGTACCTGAGTGCTCTTGTGCTGATTTGGATTCTGAAAAGAAGAAAGTTGTCTGCATTACCCAACTGAGGGCCTGGGGATTCGGATGAGGATCTCAAACAAAGGAGTACCATAACCCGGCACAGAGCCAATGGGCTTTTTCACGGTGTCAGTTACACAGGTGGTTCCCTCAGACAAAAAGTAAGTGGCCTTTGTTCTTTGAGGATGAAAACATTTCTAAGGATGCTTTTCTGTTTTCTCCTGTTACTTATTATGTGGTCTGATGGAGGAGGCCCCGTACAGATTCTAGACTTGGAAGGGTGGGGCTTGAAATAGAGTAAGCCGAACATAATATGCCCTCCCCACAAAGCATATCTGTGTGTTGTAAATGCTTCAGAAACAGATAATGATGATGTGAACATTTCCGCAAAAGATGGTCAGTGAACATTTTCTTTCATGCTAGATTTTCTTTTCCAGACACGATTTTTAAATGTTCATTCTTGTCTTACTTTCCAGAAACTTCCAACTGAATGATACTTGCCTTATCTTAGAATGCTTGGGGAAAATGAAATAATACAGCTATATGCATTGCTGCCTAACTCAAACCTAGTATGAACTGACCCTTAGTATTTTCTGGCTGATGGAAGGGTGGGGTACATTATTGAACTGGGTGCTGTGAATGAGAACTACAGCATGTTACCCAGGGCCAGCTCAATGATGAGACCATGTAAAACACTTCCCTGTTTACCAGCACTAGGACTCAAACAACCAGAACATAGTAGGGATTTGGGTAGTAGCGGAGAAAGGAAAAAACAATGCCATACAAAGCAAACAAGTGATGAAGAATAGCCTGGTTCATACATTGCTGGGAAGCTGAATATTTCTGTGCCTGATCCCAGGCAGATAAATAAATAATTGAATTCTGATAAGGGAGTAGAAAGATGTATGCAGGTCCTTTTCTATTTCTGTAGAAGGAAATTCTGCAGTTTACATACAGATATCAATGTTAAAGTCCCTGTAGAGAAAGCTTCAGTGATGGGTGAAGCTATTTTGAACTTGCTGAGAGGAATGGGGTGCAGAAAGAATCGTCAGGGGTGGGTGGGACCTTTGAGGGCTCAAATGGTCGGAGGCACACTGCAGTCCTGTGTGCACATGTATCCTGCTTATCTTACCATGTAAAGTAGTCTAATCTCCTAGACCCGACTGTGGGAATTTGTATAAGAAAAGCCCATTCATATTTAATGTCAGGTCTTTGTCAGCAAGACAGTTAAAAGCCACATCAAAATAAAACTGTAAATGCCTGAAACAAGAACATTACAGCCATAAGAAGTACACTAGCTTGAAAGCCAAAGGTTGTTCTAAATGACAAATTATAAAATTTACCTGCCCTGCAGCCAGTCAGACAAGTATCTTATGAAGTCAGTAAAGTCTAGTTTTTAAAAATTAGCATGAAGAGCCAGGCGTTGGTGGTACACGCCTTTGATCCCAGCACTCAGGAAGCAGAGGCAGGTGGATCTCTGTGAGTTTCAGGCCAGCTTGGTCTACAGAGCTAGTTCCAGGACAGGCCCCAAAGTAATACAGAGAGATCCTGTCTGGAAAAACAACAACAACCACAACAAAATCAGCATGAGGTTTCTTCCTCATCTCCCAGTCCTACCATATTCTGGGTGAGGTACTGTCAGCTAGGCGAGGTCATTTACTGTGAGAACTTGAGTTATCTCCTGTTAAGAGTTTGTTCTCACAGATCTGAAAGCCATGTTTCCCATGGCTTAATGGGATTATCATGCTGTCCTCTTCTGGGGCTCTATTTAGAGAAGGGGGTGAAATGATTGGGTGCTTTTTTAAGCTGTCTTGGAAAATCAGACAAAGCCTGGCCAAGCAACATGAACATTTTGGCAGAGGCTTTGACTATGCCCCTCGTATTGATTGAGACATTCAGCCTCAGATTAACTGTTCTGTCATAATCGAATGTCTAGTGTGGCCCCATTGGACCATGGCAAGATTATTTTGAAGTGGGAAGGTTAGGGATGATAGCCAGTATGGTCAGCAAGTATGTGATGCTTATGGCTGTAGCTAGGGTACATCCTCACACATGTACTCATTAATTAGCCCCAGGACCAAGACAGATGTTGGCTATTCGATATTTTGACTGACACCCACATTCTTCACATCACAGTATATCAGTATCATTCTTAATTGATTTATTCTTTCAGAATATATCTATTTATGCCACTAGCAACTTTAAAGATTTATTTTTTCTAATGAGCCTTTTGGTATTTCATTTTAAAAGATACTCTTAGCTATATGTTTTCATATCACAAAATACTTTTTATATTCATATTCAAAGACCTCTGCTGTTTTAAAAGATAATGTCTATGCTTTTATAAATTAAAGTTAATTTTACATCTTCCTTTCATTAATATTTCTTATTTATCTTAACTACTATTTAAAATGTTGTTCTTTCTTTTTACTCTCTTAACAGAAAGATGGATATTTCTATTGTGGCCAGCTGGGTTAGGGTCCCCAAATTCTAAGTGTTACCTAGAGATAGATAAGTAAGGAAAACAGAGATAGCCCTGAGTAAAGCAGTTGCTGGTCCCTTGTGGCTTCTAGACATTTTTCACCTTGTTTACCTTTGTAATTCTCAACAATAATGGCAACAGAACTTTCTGTGTGTTGGTTTGTCTTAGGCAACGTATGATGCTCTTCACACAGTGACCTATTGAATCAATGTGATGTGATAAGCTTGAGGGTTTTTTTTTTTTTTGATTGATTATTGTATTGCATGTTATAATGACTGTTGAAGCATTTCAGATATACACTGTTAGCTGAGCCAGACCCTTTCAGGCTTTATAACCTATAAAGCCATGTGCTGAACTTACCTTTCTTTTTATTTAATCCTGAACTGTGCAAGACAGTGGGAAAGGTGTTTGGAGGATTTGTGATTGTTTTGCAAAACCTCCATTCTATGGTTGTTCTAAACATTCTGGAGAACTAATTGGGTATACTACCCCACCGTGACTTTGGGTTGGGCCCTTCTGGTCTACTGAACTGCACACCTGAGTCATACATGTGTCAGGTGAGTAGAGAGCAGTCACATGGGCAGGAACATTAGGGCACATGGAATCCAGGACAAGGTATGGAACATAAAAATAAGAACACAAGAGGGAGTTTCGGGATACCACAGCCACATTTGGTATCCTAGGTAAGCATGAATGCCACGCATGTGTTGAAGAGAAAAAGATAGTGAAATTAACTATGATTGTAAGTCAAGAACCTGCTCCCTCTGGGGTTTTCAGAATCACTCAGGTCCTTAGGCAATCAAGGGGCCAGTTCAGTGATTGCACAAGAAACACCCTCCAAGAGTTCCATTTAATTGTTGACTATTTGTAACTATTTTGCATTTTTAAAAGATTTAATAATTATGTATACAGTGTTCTGACTACATGTATCCCTGCAAGCCAGAAGACGGCACCAGATCTCATTGCAGATGGTTGTGAGCCACCATGTGGTTGCTGGGAATTAAACTCAGTACCTCTGGAAGAGCAGGCAGTGCTCTTAACCTCTGAGCCATCTCTCCAGCCCAACTATTTTGCATTTTTAATTGGTCACTTTCTATGCAGAACCCATTATAATACATAGAATTCCCTTATCCAATCAATAATTCTGCATCATTAGATGCCAGGGACAAGAAAAGAAACTGTGGAAGACTGATTGGCCCTTGCTCTGGATTCCCATGGAGGACATGTGGGAAAGCATTCGCCTCTCAGTGATAGGAACTAGAGTGCTTATTTGGAGCTCTATCCCAATGCCTGGCTCTTAAGAAGGACTTGGTAAAGTTAGTCCACTAAACAAATTCATGTGGTGATGAATCAGTTTCTTTTGTTCAAGACAAGGACTCTGTTTCCTAATCATCCTGCTCTCCCTCCACCATGAGTCCTTCCAGTGCACTTTCTGGTTCTTCTCTGTATGCGCCATCTCCTCTGTCCCATGTCCCCATCACAGTTGCCCTCCCAGCCATTGACACCCTTCTGTCAACTCTTGGAGTTTGAGATGAGGGGCTACTGTTTCCTTTTCCTCTCTCTCATGGACTGGAGAATCTCAATGGGCTTTTCCCTCTTGGTCTTTGACCAAAGCACCAGTATGTCAAATAATCATATCCTGGTTTTATTTGTATGTTTGATTTTGTCCTTGCAAAACACAAATTGATTTTCCCCCTTTCCTTATTAACTTGGTTCTCTGATATACTGTGATGTGCACTCATGTGAAGAACGTGGGTGTTGGTTAAAATATCGAATAGCCAACATCTGTCTTGGTCCTGGGGCTAATTAATGAGTATGTGAGTGAGAATGCACCCTAGCTACAGCCATCAGCATCACACACTTGGTTAAGATACTTTGGACATCCTTACCTCTTCTAGACCATGTGATGCCACAGCCTGGATAAATAAGCTACCTGGCCCAAAGCTCCAGCTTATAGTAGCCTGGTACCCCAGTCCCATCACCACTTAAGTGATGTCACATCATCCATCACCATCTTATGCCCCCATATGCTATGCCATTAGAACTTTCCACTGGGCCTCTGCCATGCTTTGGACTCCTTCTCACATTGAGTTTACCTGTAATCTCACCTACCCCCTCCCCTTGCTTCCCCTAAGATGTTGTGCTGCCTTCACATAGGCTCAAGCAAAGAGTTGATGAGTGAATTGAACTCCTTCCACATGTCTCCCAGGCATCTACTCTGTCTTTCTAGCCATGGATCTATATAACATTAGCCTGGAAAAGTGGGAAAGTACTTATTAGTTATTTCCTAGAGCTAACTGTAGGAAAATGTGCCCAACATAGGTTTTGGGAAACATATTTTTAGATCCATGTATACATTAGCCTTACATTTATTAAGTGGCTGTAAGAAGCTGTGACCTCAATATTTAGACCATGCACTGTGCTGTTGTCACTGGGTATATGTCGGGCTTATTTATTCTTTATTTATTTGCTATAACAAATTACTAGAGACTTGGAGTTGTGGGGTTGGGTCCAGTGGTAGTGTTTGCCTAAGCTATGAGGCTATGGGTTTGAGCTCCAACATCACAAAAACAAACAAAATTGTTTAGGTTTTAAATGCTATGAATTTATTCTTGTATAGAGGTTGGATTGGGTCCCTAAAATAAGTTCCATGGGCCATTAACAACCTGTAGGCAGGACCACAGTTTGGTTGGCATTCTGAAGAGAATCTATTTCCTTGTCTTGTATAGTTGCAATCCTTGGCTCCTGGCTCCTTTTCATCTCTAAAGAAAGGCACAGCACCTTCTAGACTTTCTGTCCTTGACTACTTCTACCATTGCAACCACCCCCCTCAAGCCTGATTCCTTATTTTATTGTTGTCTATATTAAAACCTTTGTGATTGCAATGAGCCCCACTTGGATAATATCTGTCACCTCAGGATCCACGACTTGGTTGTATCTGTAAAGTCCCTTTTGTCAATAAGGAGACAAATACTCGAATTCCACTGAATTGATGTGTCTGGTAAGAAGGAGAGAGTCATGGCCAGATTCCCCTCATCCCATTAAGACTCCTCCAAAAACATAGTTATCTAAGAATGTTTTCTGATTCCTTGTTTTGTTTCCAGATGCAGAGAGAAATTGTTTATGCAAGAGGAGATGGCCTTGTAGCCCCCAGACCAGGATCCACGGCTCACCCACCCCATGCAATTCCAAACTCCCCACCATCCACTCCAGTGCCACATTCCTTGCCTCCCTCCCCATCCAGAATTCCTTACGGGGGCAGCCGACCCATGGCTATTCCTGGCAATGCCACCATCCCCAGAGACAGACTCTCTAGCTTGCCAGTCTCTAGATCCATCTCCCCAAGCCCCAGTGCCATTTTGGAAAGAAGAGATGTCAAGCCCGATGAAGACATGAGCAGCAAAAACCTGGTTATGTTCAGAAATGAGGGTTTCTATGCTGACCCTTACCTCTATCATGAGGGACGCATGAGCATAGCCTCATCTCATGGTGGCCACCCATTGGATGTCCCAGATCATGTCATCGCATATCATCGCACTGCAATCCGGTCAGCAAGTGCTTACTGTAACCCTTCCTTGCAAGCAGAAATGCATATGGAGCAGTCATTATACAGACAAAAGTCAAGGAAATACCCCGACAGCCATTTGCCTACCTTGGGTTCCAAAACTCCCCCTGCCTCTCCACACCGGGTGGGTGACCTGAGGATGATAGACATGCACCCGCACCTTAACGCACATGGGCCTCCTCACACCCTGCAGCCAGACCGGGTCTCACCCAGTCGCCAGTCCTTCAAAAAGGAGCCCGGCACCTTGGTGTATATTGAAAAGCCACGAAACGCTCCAGGATTATCCAGCCTTGTGGACCTGGGGCCTCCTCTAGTTGAGAAGCAAGTCTTTGCTTACAGCACCGCTACGATCCCCAAAGACAGAGAAACCAGGTAAGGCATGGGGCGGCCGAGGGCAGTCTGTACCAGTGTGTTGCTGAAAACTACTTTCTAGATCCCAAGTAGGGAACAAAACTCTGAGCATCAGAGAAGACCACCTTTCCCTGCAGAGCTCCTGGATGAGTGGAACTCTGAATGAGTGTGGTCAGGTCAGTGAGGTCCACAGATTTAATATTTATTCAGGAGAAGAGCTGGAATGAGTATATTTTTCTGGTGAATAAACACAATTTTATATTTTATATCCTGAATGTATCTTGAACCCCCCCCCCCCCACTCCCAAATCTGCAAGGTAACGATTGGAAAACAAACTTTTGTAGAAGAAAGTTCCCTAGCCTGAGTTGATTGAACTGAATAAAAATAATTATAATCATAAAAATTAGCAGAGAAATTGTAGTAAAAGGGCAACTTACCCATTTTATATAGGTTCTAAAAGGATAAAATACAAGAATCAGATACTCAGTTGCTCAGAACCTGCTTAGAACTACAGTTCCTCACTAACAATGGTTCCGTTACACACTATTATACAGCCTCATAAGAAGTCCAAACTTGTGAATGAAATGTGACCTGTCTTCCTAACTTACTGTTTTCACACTCAGATCAGTCTAAAACCCTGTTGCCTCTAGCAGAATATTATCATGTGAGGCTGTCCCTATTTGTTCAGTCATAAGGAATCTCAAAGCACAAAGATCACAGGAGAACGGAACAAGAATGAGCATGAACGTTGTGGAGTCGTTAAAGCAAGAACAAAATCCCATTCTCTCTATTGGTAAAATGGTAACTGTCTGACTGGCTTGAGAATGTAGAACTAAGGAATAGAGTGGAGCTTGGAGCTAGCGCTGAGCCCTCAGCAGATGTGGTGACCCGATGTGCCCCCTGAAATGGTCTGAGAGGTACAGGCTGGGAAATGGTGGCTCACAGGGAGAATGAGAATTAGAATCACAAGGATTTAGTGAAGAAAATTAATTTTAAAAAAGAATCCGCTTCTAGGGTGTAAGGCTGAGAACCAGAATCCACCCTTCCTACCTTTCCACCATGCCTGCACTGCTCTGTGGGTGCTTTGAGGAGAGCAGAGGACCAAAGGCCTGCTTTATATCATGTGACATTGTTCTCGTGCTAGGTTCTGGGTACATTTTATCAATAGAGGCAGCATCCCCAGTATTAGTTATTTTTTCTGTTGCTGTGATAAAATGTCATAACAGAAAGCAACCTATAAAAGAAAGGGCTTATTTTAGCTTATGGCTGTAGAGGACTAGATGTCCCAAATGTTGGGGAAAATGTGATAGCAGGAGGCTGAGAGATAACACCTTAGCCACACACAGGAAGCAGCGTAAGAACCAGAGGCGGTGCGAGTCTATAAACTCTCAAATCCCATTCCCCTCCTCCCCCACGTCGCTCCCCCTCCACCCCATGCCACCTCCTACAATCTGGGACCAAGTATCCAAATATATAGGGGCCTTTCTCTCTCAAACCACCACATCCTCCCTTCCCAGCACCTAGTGTGGTGTCATTGATGCTGATGCCACAGGTGCCCAGCCTACAGAGTCACTTAACCCTATTTGTTGAGAGATTTGGTAATGGGTATGATCGATGGGCATTCTGGGATCTTAGCACTCAAGACACTGAGGCATAAGGATTTCTGCAAGATCCAAGTCAGCCTATGAAACCCGTATTAAAAGTCCAGTCAAGGAAACAAACAACAACAAAAACCATAGCCTTCGAGAATGTGGAGAGTGTTCCATGTGTGGCTTCCTGAATAAGATCTTAGATATTCACTATCCATTTGCCATTGTCCCTGCTGGATTTTTTACTCCCTTGTGTAAAAGGATTTGCCAGCCTCTATGGCTTCATTTTTTCAAATCTCAAAAAAAAAAGTCTAAGCCGGGCTTTGGTGGTACACGTCTTTGATCCCAGGACTCAGGAGACAGAGGCAGGTGGATCTCTGTGAGTTCAAAGCCAGTCTGGTCTACAGAGCTAGTTCCAGGACAGGCTCCAAAGCAATACAGTGAAATCCTGCCACAAAAAAGTCTATAGATTTCTTCTTTACATGCTATAAAACATTTTATAAAATTCACATGATATTATATCTAGAATAGAAAATATTAGAAAAAATAACTAGAAAAGATAAGTGCTCACCTGAAGCATGGCGTTCTTGTCACCACTGTGTTATGACAGATGACCATGATGCTGTAATTATACATTTTCATGTTCCTCCCTTTACTAAATGTGAAATAGCAATGGAAGAATTTGTCTTCACACATTCTGCCCAGATGAATTGAATTCTGATTTAATTAACTTATCTCCAGAGATTACAGCTGTTTGTGGGTGGGTTAGTATTGTGCACACACATTCTTCCACAGACCTTACATTATACATAATACATATGAGACATGTAAATACATATGTGCACATCCATGCACTATAATGCACACTATATATATAGTGTGCATTACATATATATAGTGTGCATATATATATATATATATATATATATATATGTATATATATATCTCAGAGATAGAAATAAACACAGGCACCCCACAGGGGCATTTGTTCACATAAACCACACAGACATATACAGACACACAAAAGCACCATAGACATATATGTTCTAAACAAACACATTCATGTCTGCACTCTGTCCTAGTTAGGTTTCCATCTCTGTGATAAACACCATGACCAAAGGCACCTCAGGGGAGAAAAGGGTTTATTTCATCTTACACTCCCAGGTCATAGTCCATCACCGAGGGAAGTCTTGAGCAGAAACTCAAGACAGGCAAAGGTAAAGCAGAAGCCATGAGGAATGCTGCTCACTGGCTTGCTCATTCTGTTTGCTTATGCCACCCAGAGCAACTATCCAGGGTCTTACTGACTGCAATGGCTGGGCCATCCCACATCAATCACTAATCTAAAAAATATCACACAGATTCGAATTCAAGCCACTGTAATAGAGACATTTTCTCTTACATTTTTAGTTGTGAGTCTAGCTTTTAATGGCTGAGCCATCTCTCAAGCCTTGGAGACATTTTCTCAATTGAGGTTCTTCTACCCAGATAACCCTGGCTTATGTCAAGTTGAAAAACAACTACTAAAACCCAAAACTAACAAGCACACACAGAGATACCGCACAGACATGTACATCCATATTCAGGCACACACACAATCTACATTTTGAGCCTCTGCTAACGAAAGGCATTATGTCTGACATCACGGATTCAGACATTCATAAATAGTGATGACTTAGCTGAAATGCAGCATCCATACTGAAATGCAACACGTGCATATCTGTCCTGTACAGGGGCCTCTTTGAAACAAGCACAGCAGTAAGTATTCTTCATATACCCTGGATAGAACTGTCAAAATAACTGCAAAGATATGTACTTGCTTTACCCCATTTCACAGATACAGAAACTGAGAAACAGGGATGTTAAGTTGGTTCTGCTATAAAATGGCTCAGTCTAGTAAAGGATCGGTACCTCTTGCCAGGCATGTTGGCAAACACCTATAATCCCAATACCTGAGACAGAAGGTCTTAAGGCCAAGACCAGCCCCCGGCTGCATAGTGAGACCTTATCTTAAATAATGAGGACACTGCTCAGTAGTAGATCCTTAGCATGTGCAAGGCGCTGCGTTCCATCCCCTTCTCAAGAGAAAGAAAGAGGAAGGAAGACTGTATTCATGGCATTCATAGTCTACTATAGTAGCCATGGGCAATTGACAGCAATGCGCCTACCTTCCCACTGCGGAGGAATAGAGAGAACTGAGTTCTGAACATTGCAAGCAGAATTCTTCAAAAATCAGTTTAGGACTGGATGCTAAGTAGCTGCTCCCAAAGGACATTCACAATCATAAACATGACAGAATTTGCATAATTATACTGCTAAATATATGCATGCCATTTAAAGTATAACTGCCCTAGCTGGTATATTAGCACAATTACATAGAAATGGGAAAAGGAGAGAACATTCTTGGTAGAATTTGTTTTTTCGAAAAAGTGCATCTGAATACTATGTAAATGGGGAAAAAATGCCAAAAACAAACACCAGGAAAAATCACCAAAGTGCAAAATTATATGCTATAGTCTCACTTAGGTCATGATGTTATTTAAGAAATATTTAATCTGGATAGTATTTTTAAAGCATGTTCAGCTCCCTTAAAGTCTAACTTCATGAGTATGGGGTACAAAATGCCAAGCCAATTTCTGCTGCCATTTCATAATACTAAGAGCAAATGAATGAGAGTGCTTTTTCTTTGTGAGTCTTGAAGTGAGATTTTACATCTAAGAGACCTGACAAAACAAAGGGACCAGGGCTGTGGGGTGGGGGAGAGGCTGAGCTTTTGCCTGAGCACTGCAGGACTGACTCCCTTATGGTTCCTAAGAGCACTTCAGTGTAATAGCCCTAATAGCTGCAGGACATCAGAAATCGGAGAGAAGAATCCTTTCTTTCGCATGTATGCTAGGAGAGGCCCATGGCAGTTCCTTTGAGGGAACATGATTCTATAACAACTCGGTTGACATAGAAATCAGTCATGTGCCTTGCTCTCATGGGGTCAGCATATCTTTTGTTTTTGAAGACACTTCAGTAGTTATCTGATGAAGGTCAGCATGAATGATGTCATGTATCTGATGGTGGTTTTCTCCTTCTGTGGAGCCCATGGGCGTTTGAGTTGTCTCCTAACAGCCTGCTTGTGTCTGATCTTCTAGAAAGATCACTTTTAGTGACTTTGTCTAGACAACCCCTTCTGCTGGGATGCTAAAAAGAAAAAAAGGATTCAAGCAGCTATGGGAGACTTACGAGGGAGACTTACGAGGAAGATTTCTGTGGGACAGACGGTTAGAGCATGGGGCTCTGCCTTCCCTTGGTCATCAAACCACTTCATTAAACAGCATCATTAGCTCTGACCATGTCACATAAAACAGCCCAGAATAACTGTGAAACTTGAGGTCTATTTATAGCTTGGATCATATAGTCAAAAGTATCTTTCTAGAAATAACACTCAAAATTCAAAGGTGCTCACTACAGAGTCGATCATGGCCACCCCTCCAAGCACAAAACAGAACCCTTCGAATGGAATACTGGAGCTGAAGTCCCATTTTAACATTGTTCGGCAGCCAGAGTAGGTATGTTCATCTGAGTAGGAAAGAGTCACACTGAGAAGCAAAGTCTAGCCCTGTCTGGATCTTGAGTCTACAGAAAGAGAAGCCACGTAGGATTGCTTAGGCACTCAAGATTTGCAGAACAAAAGCCCTGGCCTTTGGCCAGGTAGAGAGAAGAGGGAAGAAAATGTGTGTGTGTGGGGGGGGGGGGGACCTGAATACTAGATGATAGCTTGGGTCTGTTTCCAATTGCTTCTCATAACTTTTTCATTTTACAAGGACTAAATCTAGTGTGTTGGTAGTTTTGAGGGATAGGATGGATCGTTGCCTTAGGAGCTGATAGGATGAAAGTTTAAATCTGGGTTTGTGGCATTTAAAAGTATCCGTTTGACTGGCAGCCTTCTCAAGAACCTTTAAATAGTGCTTTCTCCTGCCAGGGTGCAGTGAAACATTATTTAAAAAATAAATAAATAAATAAAAGTGTAGGATTATTCCTTTCCTTCTCCCTTGGGAAGGAAAGGTAGTCAAGGCAAAGAAGCTAACTCAGAACACTGACCTATGAGGACAACCAAGCTGTCTCCAAACATCGTCGAATATCCCGCACCCCAAAAATAGAAGCCTCCATCAGGACACTCTGCTCTTAGTGAAGCCCAATGAACCTGACAAACAGCTAGGTACAGGCATAAAATACACAGATTTTAACCATCACTTCCATTCTTCCCTTTACCTCTTGGTAAAGCAATATTGTCGTTTATTTGGTTGGTTTGGTTTGGGGTATACATTTCTAAAACAGGATTTCTCTACATACCTAGACCGGTATTGAACTCTAGACCCTTTTTCCTCAGGTTTCCAGATGCTGGGTTTATAAATGGGTGCTATTGTGTAACAGTGCATTTTGATAGTACTCACTGTTACTCCCATGAGTTCAAGTTTTCTTGCCCACCAGCTGTTTATGGTGAGGCATTAAATTCTAGACTTCAAAGTCTGCCTAGGTTCAAATTAATTCCCACACTTGTCAGCAGTTGGTTCATTGATACATTTGTGGAATTACTCTGCCTCCATTTGCTCATTTGTGAAATGGAGAAAGTAACTTCACACAGGTTCATGAGTGTTTAAAGTGTTCCTACTTTGAGCAAACCCCTCTGCCACGGGTGTGAGCAGGGGAGGATTAGACGGAGAGAAACAGCTGCCTGAAGGTAGAATATATATATTAATATAATAGCACAAAACATCACAAGCTAGAATGGGGGAGGGTGAGGAAATAAAACCGAGCATGAACACAGAATGGAATTGACCCTGAATGTATAGCTCAGCAAAGACCCTAGCAGAGCTGTTTCAGGAAAGTCCTCGAGGTTGTGCATCCTGAAGTCCAGGGACAGAAAGACAGGGCAGGCTGAGGGCATCCATTTAAGATTCCCCTGAATCTAAGAGTGGGCTTGATGGCATAGCCCCTCCCCCCCCACCAGGTGTGGCTGGATTACCATCTGTTGTGATGCTTGCTGGTGCCTGACTAACTGGGTGCTTGTCTGAGCTCCTTTCCCACAGATCTCTAATTGTGGATCAATGGATGTTTATTGAGGCCCTCTTACGCACTTGGCTGTGAACTGGATGCTTTGCTGGACCCAGAGAGGAGCTTAGATGTGGCTCTCATACACAAGGACTATAAACTTTGAAGACAATCATAAAACATTCAGAGCTTAACATATGCATCCAAGCTGTGCTCTGGTTGAGTGCAGCAACCTTCTGGCTCCCAAACCTTCCCATCCCCATCTGGGTAGAACACCTGCCGGGCTTTGGAGATGCTTGGGAGATGGTTTCCTGTCTTCTCGAGAGTGACAGAGTCTCCTAGCAAATTAGGGAGTGGGGAGGACATGCCAAGCCCAGTGCCTCTCTGTGTCTTGAGCTCCATGGGGGAGATCTCTTTCCAGTGCTTGAGTCCAGCTGGGAAGTGAGGACACATTTTTTTCCTTGAAAACAATGTGGAGCTATAGGACTAATAATACACTTCAGGGTGAAGAGACTTCTGTGGGCCAGCTGGAAATCCAACCATCACTTATCCCAAGTCCTAAACAATGAAAGTACAAGTAAACTTTTCAATTACAACCCTACCATAATTGGGGGGAATGCTTGTACATAATTAATTCCACAGCACTGATACAGACTGTAATTGCTAAGAATTAAAAAACGGGAGCACTTTCCTAAGTCAGGCCCATCTGGGAGCTCCGTGATAATCCTCAGATGGTCTGGAATTTATGGTCTGCATATAATGAAATAAAAAGGAGGCCAACTGGTCTTTATCCAAAACCGGCTATATTTCTGCCATTACAGTACCTATAAAATGACATCATGATAGGCTGTTTTGCCAGCCTAAGAAATCAAGTAAGTGCTGATGCGTTGAATTATTACCTCATTCCCAGGAATATAAGCTTATGGGTAAGGAATATTTGGTAGCCATGCAATAGAAGACTGAACTCAGGCATCAGATGTATGATGTTTGACCATCTAACAGATCTATGAAGATAGCCCTCTCCATATTTACCAGAGATACTCTGTACAAAATGACTGCTCTGAAGTCTGAGCTACTTTAAACAAACCAACTTCTCCAAAGGAAAAGCTGTCACCTGTCACTAATTAGGTCCAATTAAAACATTACTGTATTACTTTTGAATACTTGAGGTGCTGTCAATCAGAAGTCTTGAGTGTGACACGTAGAAGAAATCCAGAATCACCTAAACAATTTAACAGTCAGATAATTCCTTTCTTTACCAACTAGAACCTCTCCAAAGAGAAGGTTTGGGGGCAGATCTAGCCTTCTTGAAGCTATAGAAATCAACATGATTGCCCCCCAGTCTGAAAACAGGGCTCATTTAAGTAACTCAGGCTCTTGTGATGCTCACACAACATCTCAGCTTCTGTTATAAGTTGTTGCCTCTCCAACTGATGGTCAAGTAGATGACATTTATCCTTACTCAAACTCTACACTTTATTTTTCATAAGTGGTATTTTTCAAAACTACAGCTAAGTCTAAGCATTAATTCCAACTTTCCAAAAATGGCAGGTCTTTAAAAAAAAAATCAATTATTTCCCACTGTACTTCTGTGAGCCAAATCATGTCCTCCTTGTTCACCCTCAGAGCTAAAGGGAATTTGGAAGCCACTGTCCTGCAGCCTGATAATGTCCAGAGTGTGATAACTGGAGACATTCCAGTAAAATAGGGTCTCAACACCATACCACCTTGATACTATTTGTCTTATAATGGAGGTAGCAGGGTCCCTACTTCCTCCATCACCCACAAGTTTCTGGAAAGGTCACAGTCAATAAAAACTGTAGAAAAGGCACAGATAGGAAATATCTTCTTTTTCTAAGTCATCATTTTGGCTTGGTTTGGTTTGGTTTTGGGGTTTTAGAGACAGGTTTTTCAATGTAGTCCTAGCTGTCTTGGAACTTACTCTGTAGAAGAGACTGACCTCAAACTCAGATACCTGCCTGCCTTTACCTCCAAACACTAGGATTAAAGGCATGTGCTGCCACCGCCGCCACCACCCATCCCTGAGTCATTGTATTTCTTTGGAGCCCTCACTAGGACTTTGCAGCTAAAGCAGGTAGGAGCCTGGCACAGGAAGCACTCCTGTCATCCCAGCAGCTCAGGAGACTGAGGCAGGGAAAGCAGGAGTTGAGATCAATGTAGACAATGTCAGGAGATCCTGTTAAAGAAAGGCTGGATCTTATTTTCACAACCACAGGAGAACCATCTCTCCATAGCTTTCAACACTATCTGTTGAAGATAAATTTTGTTCTGTAATAGAAATGAACAGCTATTCTTACCAGTTTGGACCTGTATTTAAAAAAAAAAAATGAGATGCCATTCTACAGTATGAATTTTGAAGAGTACCCTCCGGGAAGAGAAAGAAAATCCAAAATTGATGATTTCATGTTGGCTTGATCTGGGGTGTGGCAGCTAGAGTGGCTGACAGAGCCAACAGGAAATGAACCGCTTCACCCCATGCTGTGTGTCACCATTGCAGGAAAGCCATGGCCACAGTACTCTGCAGGGAAATTAGCCATGTTTCTTGAAGAAACCTTCCCTTGCTGAAACTTGGTGTCTGCTGTAATATGGAGAGGCCACACCCCTCATGGGTTCTGTGCAATTCTAGTGAAAATAGGTGCAAAAATTATTTTGTTGATTAGAATCTTATGGGCATAAAAGCATGAAGCTATGTAGTTATGCTGGCCACCCAGATAGATCCAAAAGACAACTGTGTCTTGTCACTGACTTGGAGCTATTTTCAGGTCTCAACTAATACAGCCTACACAGAAAGTAAACTGTGAAATACGTTGACTACTGGGAATGCTTCCTGGCTGCATTTACTGTGTTGGGAAGATGCCATCGAGCTTCAGAAATAGTGCACCTTGGGAGTGCTGGCCTGGGTGTGTCTGAGCTTTGACCTACTTGCCTGACTTGATACCACATCCTCTCTCTCTCTCTCTCTCTCTCTCTATATATATATATATATATATATATATATATATATATATATATAATCGGGATCACTGAACTAGAATAGTGAGAAGAATTACGAGAGCTGAATAAGCCCCTCCTAACTGAGAAACCATTCAGTTCTAGGATCCTGACTCCAGCTTTATCTCAGATATCTTTCCAGGTAGTAGATGAGACCAAGGGCAGCCCTATTAACAATGCCAGAGCCTTATGGCCCTGTGACCTCTGAGTGTTGGAACTTCAGCTTTGTGTGCCCTTTCCAACACTGTAACAAAATACCCAAGACATGTAGCTTACTAAGGGGAAGGGCTCATGAGTCATGGTTCTGAGATATCAGTCTACATTCACTTGGCCCTGTCACCTTGAGCCTGTGGTTATACTTTTATCAAAATGGGAGTGTGTGGCAGAAGAGCCCTCTGCATATCATGGCAGCCGGAAGCAAGATGGGTGAAGGTCACTTATTCCCATCATGGGTATACCCACTATGACCTAGACTCCATCCATTGGATACTATATCCTAAAGTTTCCACTCCCCCAGTCATACCACAGGCTAGGGATGCACCCTTTAACACACAGGCCTTTGGAAGACATTGAAGATCCAACCTCCAGCAGACCTTTGCTATCCCCTACCATGAACTCCACTGCATGTGTGCTGGTCCCTGGATCTGAACTTGGGAGGCACTTGTCTCCTTTGAAGACTGCATTTGTGGTTGCGCCTACCTGGTGCTTGCTGCAATGGCCAGCAGCCTGACTGGCTCCTCTCCAGCCTCTGGACTCTATCCAAATGCCATCAGCTGAGAGAGGCTGTTCTTGACTATTATGTGGTTTTCTAAGCTGCCTCCCCACTCCAAGTCCATCTACTTCGGGCTGTTCTCAACAGAGATGACATGGACTCCAATTAAAATTCGAGTCCATGAATGTCCTCACCTCTTCTACTGATGCATTCATAGTCAGAGCCAAAGGCCCTCAAAATGACCCTCATCTGTGTAGAATATACTTTTCAGCTAGACTAGGGCCAGTCTGATTTACCTGCTGTCCTTACATAGTTAACCTCTGGCTCCCTTTCATTCTGAAAAGTTTACTGGTTTGCAAGTAAATTATAGAATTCGCCCTCCCTGTGGGACCTGAAAAGTCCACCCCCCTGCATTGGTACCTATTGCCCTCCCTCCGTTACTGGTACTCTACTGTAGGCACAGTAGCTCCTCTACTACTCCTTAGTCCTGCTGGGCATCAAGGCATGTTCTGGCTCTCCACTTCCACGCTCATATCCCCACTCCCGCCCCGTGTGTGTGTGTGTGTGTGTGTGTGTGTGTGTGTGTGTGTAAAACCTTACATCTGCGTCTACAGTGCCTAGAACATTGTGTAGTGCAATAAATGTTAAGTTTGTAGAGGGAAGAAAAGTCACACCTATGTAAGTTAGAACACAAATCCAAATCAATTCCCAGTCCATGTTTTTGCAGGAATTGTTTTAGTTGGCTTACTGCTGATGCACTTGCTGTAACACCCACACTAGAACAGTTAATTTGTGTGCCCCACACATTCCTTCCAGGTTCCATGTTTGATTCATGTGCCAGCTCTTAGGAGGGGTTGCATTTCTAGCTGACTTCTTTCTGGTCATTGGGGAGCTCTTTGTGGACATAAACATACCACAGAATCCTAATTGGGTATAACTTCCAGTGTCAGCCTTCAGGCCATATGAAGCCTGAGACCAAGGGAAGAACATTTATGTGCCACGATCCCTCATTTCCTATCACAATGCCTACACCCAAAGTCATTGCCAAGGTGAACTTGAAGTTGATCATCAGCCCTCTCCCATGGCCTTGAGGAAAATAATCAGCATCGCTTTCTAGTCTGAGAAGGACTAAGAACTAGAGGTATGCCACCAACTTTGGCATTTCTTCCTCACATCCCACTGCAGATTTTCATTTTCTCAGTGCCTCAGAGCATGTATAAACTGCCTTTTACCCTCATCCACAAATGGACTTTAGCCTTGCTTTGAAGCCAGGCTTGTCCACATATGTTTATATTTTTGTGCATCATGATGTAAGTGCATGGCTCAGGTGCAGCTTGGTGATAGAGCACCTGGAGACAACAAGCAGGCCTTGGGTTCCATCCTAAGCACTGTAACAGCAACAATAGCAATAATGTCAAATGCAGTGCATCTTAGCTTAACACCTTTGGCTTAGCCGGCTTGGGAAAACATGGCTGCCTAGATGATACCTCACTCTGTCTCCTTGAAACCAACAGAAAATGACATTGTAAGATATCATTGTAAGACTGAAAGATGACATTACAAGATTAAGTGTCACAGGGGCCATTTCTTCTCATTTGTTGCCCTCCTCAGTCAGGAAGAAAAGCTAGCCTAACGTGGGGTCTAGAAGCAAGAGACTCTGGACATGATTTGACAGGCTGGGGATGGGGGATAGTTGTAGTACTTATTCTAGGCACTATGTAGTTTGGATCTGAACAGTTCCCTACAGACAATTGTTGAAGACTTTCTTGTAGTGTTGTTGGAAGTCATGGAACCTTAAGGAGTTGGGAGCAAGGGAAAGAAGTTAGGTGATGTTAGGTTATTTAGGGCACACCATTCCCTTGGAGGGGATATCAGGGTCCTTGCTCCTTCCCTTCTTCTCCACCTATCCGTAGCCCATCTCCCTGGTCATCATGCCACTGAAGAGCTCTCCAACACATATTTCCCATACAGTGTATTGTCTCATCATAGGCCATAGCAACAGGGCCAGTGTATTTGGTCTGAACTTCAGAAAACTCATGGAACAAGACCCCCACCCACCCCCAAGGACTGTTCAGACAGTAGTGATGGCTGACAGCAAGAAGGAAAGGCCAGGATACAAAGAATGGGCTAGTCTGTATGAACAAGGGAACCGACGACAATGAAAGACCAATTGGCTTAAGGAGGATTTTCGAGTTTCAGGTCTAGACAGTAAAAACATTCTAGGTTGGAACAGGAAACGTGTTTAAGAATCTGTAATGTCAGGCTTCTACAAGGGTTGTCAGGATGGATCTTAAGGCTACAAAAGATAGTGTATTGGAATAAAGCTATGATTTTAATTTGAAATCATGTCCCTGCCATCTGTTTGAACCCTTGGTCCCTAGCTGGTGGCATGTTTTGGAAGCTGTGAGCCTCTAGGAAACGGTTTGCTAGGGATGAAGGCTTGTATCCCAGCCTGGCTTGTTGGCCACCGGTCTGTCCGACTCTATCAAAAGGTGTGGAGTTCTATGAGCCACCATGAGCTCTATAGGTCTTTCTCACACCAGGGACTGTACTTTCTCAAACTATGAAACACAATAAATCACCTCTCTTTTAAACTGTTCTTTGTCAGGTGTTTTAGTCACAGCAATGTGAAAACTAACCAGATATGTGACAGAAAGGCAGTTTCCTGTGCTGGAACACCCACAAATACAGGGGTGGTCCCTGGCTTAGGAAGGCAACTTAAAACAAGTAATTCTTTTGCTTTAGATTTTCGTTTTATCATCTTTTTAAATTAAAAATAGCTTATTCCCACACTATATTCCCTTTCCCCAGTGCTTCCCAGATCCTCCCATATAATTCTAAATTCAGAAGCAGGGGACACATTAAGAGGCTCAAGCCACAGTAGGGCGGGCAAAGCATACCTAGTCTTCCTGCTCGTTCCAGAAGCAGAGGGGCAGATGGATAATAGACTCCCAACTGCCAACTCCATCTATATCACCTCAACAAGTCCAGATGCCTCAATGAGAAGTTAAATTATTTGGAGAGTTTGAAATGGTGTCTTGGCTATTTAGTTCACCCATAATAGGCTAACTTAGGCGAGAAATGGAAAATGCATAGATAGCAATGAGGAATAACAACAGATCATAAAGGATTATAATCAGAAGTGAATTTAGGGATCACTTAGTACTCTTAGAATAGCGGTCTCATTTCTGTAGTTGTTACTTACTGCCTTATGCAGCTATTTGTAATGATGGAGAACTGGCAAGGGAGGGCTGAATTTCTGATGCATGTTGCTTGTTTGGCTGGTTTCAGCCAGCTCCTTGGTATCTTCCTTGTATCTTTGGAAATATTCTTTGGAGGCTTGGGAAATGGCTCATTTGCCACACAAATGTGCAGCCCTGACTTCAGCCCCAGCACACAAATAAGAACAGGCAGGGTGCCTCCCTCTGTAATCCCATTGCTGGGGATGTGGAGACAGGCTGGTCCTTGAATCTCATTAGCCACCAGCCTAACTGAATGAAAGAGCTCCTAGGTCATTGAGAAACTGGGGTGGGGAGTGACTCTAGAGGATAGCGTCAGCCTCTGGCTTCCATATACATGCACACACGTGTGCATGCACAGGCTCACACATGCTTGCAAATAGCTTTGGGATTCACCATAAAGAATTTCTGGTCTTCATTTAGCATTGTGTTAGTTTGATTCCTAATTGGCATTAGTTTTCTCAACTATACAAAGATAAGAAACTAATACAGGCTCAAGGAGGCCTCCTTCAGAACAAAGACATGTCCATAATCAAAAGAGATTAAAGGTGAAACTTGAATCAAATGTCACATAAATATTTCTTCAGACATAAAAGTTTTTCTCCCCTCTGCTCCGAAAGCAGCGAGGGTGGCCTTCTAGCAATTTGGCTGTCACTTCACCTGCGCACACAGACACAGGCCAGGGAGGAATGCTGGCAAAAATCAGGGTGACTGATGCTGGGAATAGCTCCTTTATACTTACTGAATTTGCCTTATATTTTTTTTATTCATGTTATATTTGAGCCTCAAAAAAGCCTTGTGCTGCCAAGCTGACTTACAGCACTAAATAACTGGTTAACCTTCCCTAGTAATCACATAAATATGGTTTTTGGAATGATATTAAATGGTTTATGAAATCATTTTTGAGTTATCTTTCCAACAGTAATTATACCACCCCATCATACCTTAAACCAAGAGATGTTGGTAAGAATTAGCCTAAGCATCCTTAATATATCCTGATGGATGTCACACAGAATTGCCACTGTGGTGAAATGGCAGGGTTGTGTTTAATTTCTCTTCTTGCACTGCGCTTCTCTTTTTCACATTAAGCATACTTCATAACATTTCATCACAGGAGAAGGCTGCATACGTTTCCAGTTGCTGTAATTTAGTTAAACCATAAAATTGTTTCCAGATTACCAACCATGAAATGGAAAGACAATCTTATTTGTGAATTTATAAATCAGATAATATCCCTCAAATGAATCCTGAAACCAGAAACACTTTGATGATTAAATATGAAGGGAAAAGTTTTCTCATTACCATGTGTCAAAAGAATTGTATTTTCATGAAGTGGTTTTGGCTGAGACATTGACCCATACATTTGTGGTCAGTATGCTGTTCATCACTGTGCTGTCCATTACGGACTCCAATACACTGACCCCACCTTGGAATGGGATGGAATTATGGCACTTCTATATTCAAGTTCAAGTGTCTATAAACTACAGGGAGGATGGCAAAGAGCTACTGGCAGCATCTGACTTTGTGTCTTCTCCCTGGTGGCCCTGTTGATGCCATAGCCTGGAAGAGGCCACCCAGGGAGTATTCATGCCCTAACTCAAGGTTGATAAGTACAGAACCAAGCATGTAGATACCTGGATCACATGGTAGGCTTTTACTCCAAGCATCCCAGGCTTATCTACACTTCTGTTGGTATGAGCCCTGAAAAATCAGGCAGTGGGGTGCAAGTGGAGAATTGTCATTCTCTATCTGCATCCCAAACCACTATGGAAGGGAAGCTTGGTGGAGAAGCCTACCTCCCCTGATCCAAAGAAAATGCTTGGAAGTCCTGTGGGCCCTCACGGCTCTAACCCAGTCTCTGCTGTGAAGCTCTGTACTTCTGTCCATAGTGATGATCCAATTAAAGATGGCCCTATATCCAGGGTGTTGGTCTAGTTTTTAATGTTGCTGCCACTGCCTCTTGTAAGACAACATAAAGAACAAACGGTCTCTAGTTAGAACATTTAAACCATGACCTGTATTGCCTTCATAGCCAGAGTTACAGTGCTGAGATTTTTTCGTGTCCTTTCCCTCTAAATAGATTCTTGGTTTCTCCTTGTAGCTGTGCACCTACCTATACATTGTGTTTCTCTCCATCTTCTGTGCGATGAATGATAAAACTAAACAACTTTCATTCAGTACTGGCATTTTTCCCAAGGAAGTAATTTCCCAAGTGTTTGTGTGTGTCT